>NC_056729.1:1231317268-1231917268 GCF_019279795.1 Protopterus annectens | reverse complement strand
ATATAAAAATATATGACTGTAGTGTATTTCTATCAGCCAGGGGTGTAGCAAGGACTTCTGGAACTGTTCAGCAATTTTCAGACTGTCACTGCCACACGACCCTGGGGTGGCTATACATTTCTGATCTTTACATCAAACTGCTATGCTGACTGGCTGTTTCTGTTAAAGTCTACAGTCACTTCCTTGATTTGGGACTTTAATGGCAACATCTTTGTTGGGAGACTTTTCGTATACAGTTAGCTTTATGACAGTTTTTCAGCAGTATTTGCTTTAATAGCAATACTTGTACACTTTTGCAGCAGTTGAGACGTTTTGACTTTTCTTTGTGACCTTTTTAGCCTTTGTTTTGAAGATATAGAAGAATAGAGCATAACTTTATATGCCAAAGAACGGGTTTCAAAAGTAGCAATATATTTTTTTTTTTTTAACAAAAACATATTTAATAAATTATCATGTATGACATAGACAGTCTTACATTTACACCGAAAGTGTGATGAGACCTTGGGACACAGGTGGATAGTAGTCTCTCCTTTGATAATCACATCGCCACAGTAGTCAACAAATCCTTCTACGTGGCACACCTCATCACAAAAGGTTTCTCATCCAGAAGAAAATAGGTCATTGTTCCCCTCTACTCATCACTCATTAGACCCATTATAGAGTACAACACCCCTTTTGGTATGTACCTCACAAGATATCTACAACAACTGGAAAGGCCGCAGAAGTACCTCACAAAGTGGATTACCGACCTCAAACAGATGCCGTACGCAGACCATCTCAAAAAACTCCAGCTTTACTCCATCACATATCGCCTACTCAGAGGTGATCTCTGCCTAACGTACAAAGCTATGTCAAACCCAGAGCTGTTGGACATGCTCCACTTAAAAAAAATCCCAATCCCTACGAGCTACACATTCTAGGGACCTAAACCTTGTCACCACAATAAACAGAACATGCTGGAGGGATAGATTCCTGTTCTAGAGACTTCCCATACTCTGGAATAAACAGCCTATCTATATCAAACAAAGCTCCTCATTAGCACTCTTCAAGAAAAATCTTGATGATTGGATGGGAAATAGGAAATTCACCCCGGGGATCATTTCTGTGGCTCTGCTCGACAGTGGCACAGGAAAATAATTTTCTTGGGTGGCAAAAGCCAGGGTACCCTTTTGGCTGGGCTTGTATAGACCCTAGGGCCAATAGCCTAGTACCTACCTATGAAAATGAAAATAAACCATAGTGACACAGTTTCAGTTGCAAACATTATACATTACAAACCATGCCAACATAACTGTAGCTGCAAACAGTATACATCACTTTTAATATATCCAGTTATTGTCAGTCAACCATTTACATAACTCATTCAGATCCTGCCTTCTTTTAAACCTCGTTCCTCCTCTGCATGTATTGATCCCACATTTCCCATTTTTACCTATGTAATTTGCTTCTACCCTTTTCTAAAGATCCCAGTTGCAGTTGTTTTATCTCTGTTACTATCTTCGTTACTTCTAGTAAAGTTGGTTTCGATTTTGATTTCCATTTTCTAGTAATTGTGTTATTGGCAGTCATTATAATTAGACTCAGCAAGGCCTTACTATATCTAGGCAATTCTGATTCTGTGTTATAGCTCAAAAAGCTCATTTCCCTAGTTACTCCAATTTGCTCACCCAGCATTTCTGACAGCGCAGTCTGCAGGGAATCTTTGAAGTTAGAAGCAGAGATATTTGTAATCAAATTTTTTGGATCACCTGTGATTGATGCTGTATGCAATGTACTGTTGTGGAAAAAAAGGTGGTTGTACAACTGCATTAGTAAACTGAGTGTGAAGTGGAAACAATTTTGAAAAGTGGTATGTCTAACACTAGTTTGTTTAGGCTTGAAGATGGAAAGGTAATATAGTATTCCAAGAGACTGAAAAATGACAGCAAAAATAGGGCAAGTGTGATATTTTAGCAGAAGTATTGCCAGTGTTTGATATCTTATTTGCCAAGTAAAACGTCCTTACAAAGGACGGGAACAGTCTTGGACATAGAAAAGGACAAAGCAGTAATATTTCGATAACCGATGACTCTTGAATTCACTAGCTCTGGACATTATTTTGTAAACTTTATTGATAAAAACTTTAAGAAGAGTCATTGTGAGAAGATGATTCTCTCAGTTTCAGAGAATGTTACCGGGGAGTAGTAGTAGAATGCTTCTTAATAGTCTGCATCTTTTGTTTTGGCATGCTTCTGTAGACAGACTACAGAAATTGGGGTCAATATTAGAACATCGAAGTTTCAAAACTTCAAATGTTCTAATATCGACCCGTATTCAGCGAATGCTGAAAATATCGAAGCTACAGAAAACTGAATTTTTTCCTAGGGAAGGAATTCTATTGTCTGTTTCTGTTGCTTCGGTATTTTCAGTGCTGTGGTGGAAAGTTATGTGTCAGGTTCAGGTAAGTGTGCGATTGAGCACGGGTTAGGTTAGTTAGTTAGGGTTAGGGTGCGTGTTAGGTATGTGTGCAATTGTGTGGATTTGAGGATTAGGGCGGGTTAGGTGAGTTAGGGTTAGGGTGCGGGTTAGGTATGTGTGCGATTGTGTGAACGTGAGGGTTAGGTGAGTTTAGGGTTAGGGCGCGGGTCCGGTAAGTGTGCGATTGTGTGGACGTGAGAGTTAGGGCAGGGTAGGTGAGTTAGGGTTAGGGAGCGGGTGAGGTGAGTGTGCGATAGTGACCGACCTTAGGGTTAGGTTTTGGGTTAAGGTAAGTGGATAGTTAGGGGTGTATGTATAGTTTAGTGTAGGGTTAGGTGTAAGATTTTAGGGGTGTGTGTGTGTGTGGATTGCAGTTTGTTTGGTGTGCTTGTGTTGTGTCTATGTGTTTTGGAACAGCGAATTTTTTCCCTAGGAAAAAATTCACTGTTCTGTATGTTCGATATTTTCAACTTTCGTTGAATAGTGTTCGATATTAGAACTTTCGAAATTTTGAAACTTTGGTGTTCTAATATAGACCCAGAAATTGTTTTGTACATGAGGAAAACATTCTGAATGCGTTTCTATCTTGGAACAGATTGTTAACAATTATGAACTTTGCCTGAAGTATAGTAGACCTAAACCTGTGACCTAGAGCTGGAAAGATAATGCTGGCCAAAAATGCATCTCCATTAAGTGGATGTAAACCCTCAAGGAAACTCTAAAAAGACTAGCACCAACACATCATGTGCTTAGAAGGTGTGAAGTATTTTGCAGAAAAGAACTTCCAACGGATTCAGCAGCATATGCATCAGAACCTCTTCATCTTACTTTGCCCACAGTTTGTCAAAAACAGTGAAACCTTGCAAGATATGGAGTTCTCTTGTGACACTTGTCTATGCTGTCCTGAGACAAGATATACAAACAATTGTCGAATCACAAGAAGTATATTCATGGTGTGAAAAATGCATTTTTCTTGGTGTAATAAAATTAACGATGTCATTAAGTCATGAGAGAGACTTTCAAAGGGTAAAGTTACTGTGATCTACTGGAGAGGAGAACAATCACATCACTGTGTATGTGTTGACTCATGCACCTTTACCAATTCAGGTGTCATTCCGTATCACTGTTGCAGTATTCTTTGCTTCGGGATATCCTGCCGAGGATAGCCAAATATCTGGCCAACATACCAAACAAAGCCTTTACATCTTCTGGGCAACATACGTCAGAAGTATGTCCTACATGGAAGTCATAAGGTACATATGTGACATACGAGTGCCTAAACCTCAGAACTCCTTTGCTGCCAGTCCAGTTGCTACATGTAAATTCAGTCTGCAAGCCATTTACTGAGTTGGTTACACTGTCAAGCCTTCTGCAGGTAAGTGCCATGTTGGAGTCTCTTCCTTTCTTTTTTCTTACTGTTACCTTAGTTTACATGACATCCAGGAATGGAAAATGTGAGTGTGGGAGACAGATTCCCCATAAAGACAGACAAGGACAGACACTTTTTTGTTTGTGTGCTACCCACAACCATACACATTGTAAGATTTCTCAGGTGTTTGTCCCTAAGACGCACTTCAGTTATCTGAAGCGTCTTTCCATTTACTTGGAGAAGTAATGGTTGAAGCTTTTGGCTCAGGGTACTATGGCCAAATTCACCTGCACCAACATTCAGCCACCCTTTAAAAAGAAAGTCAAAAAGGCACAGACAGATTCTGCCATTATCCAGCCTCCACCAAACATCTCTGTCAGGTTGGATGAAGAACCTGAGGACCATCCGGTGCTGCTATTAGCTCCCTGTGATGCAAACCATTTGGAAGCTGACATGGAGCTGCCTACTTGCACATCCACTGAGGCTATGCGCATATCTGGTGCAGGTGTGTAAGGGGAACCATGACTGATTATTTTGGAGGAGCTTTGGGTAAGTCCCCAAGTACTTGTTAGGGAAAAGGTGCCTGGTACCCTCATTGTATCTAGGCAGGGGTCTGAACCTCCTAGATTTCTTAAAGCTTATGTTCCTTTAAGAAAGAAGCATAAAACTAAGCATGCGGCCCCCTGTGGCTAAGGATCCATACAAACAGTGGCAGGATTTTCTCAGGGTTTTCAATGCTATTATTGCTGTTAAGCATCCTCAAGAATTAACTGTTCTTGCTTGTGCTGCCTGGTCTTCCAATCCTTCCAGACACCCTAGAGATGCTGACTCCTCTGACAAAGACTTAGACTGGAGAAGAGTCATTGGCTTACCCATCTCAGATCCACTCTCCTCTTGCTGTGGGGTCTGAGGAAGAGGATTCACTCTCTTATGGAGGAATTGTCTTTTGTGATACAGTGGTTTGTATGATGGAACACTTTGAGGGACTGTTCCCAGGTTTCTGAAGATTCTGTGAACTCTTGCAAATAGATTTCTGCAGTCCCTCCAGTGCTGGCTGCCTTCCTGGATACTTTCACTGCAGCTTCTCAGGCTCCTGACTCTTAACCTCCTGCCCCTAAGAAATCGGACAGGTTGTATAATGTTCCTGAAGTTCTGTAGTTTTTCTGTAAAGACCCTTCCTGTGATACTGATGTTATTTCTGTATCCACTGATAAACCATCCAAGTTACTTTCTTCTTCTAAGCTTTTACCTTCTGATAAGAACAACCATGTCATAGACAAGCATGGTAAAAAAGTATATACTACTGCTACCTTAGCTTTCAGGGCTATTAATTACCAGACCCATATGACCAGGTATGCCCCGGCTCTTCTCGCCCAACTTGGGATATTCTGGCTAATTTGCTTGATTCAGAGGGTAAGACGTCTTCCATTTCCCTTTTGTGCTTTGCCTCTCAGGTACCTTGTCATTCTGTCAGATGTAATTATGATGCTGTTGATGCCTCATCTAGAGCAGCTGCATCTGGATCTATTATGAGGAGATACTCTTGACTGCTCCTTCTGGCTCTGGTTGAAGACATTGAGGCCAAATTATTGGAGTCCCCCTTAGACAACCATAATCTGTTTGGCACTGCTGGCAGCTGAATTGTTCAACCCTTCAGTATAAGGGTAAAGTTGTACAGGATTTGAAACAAATCATTCTGTATCCTGTTTTTAAGTTTCAGAGAAATTGTCCTTTTATGTCTTCCTTTGTTCATAGGTGGCCTAAACAGCTTTCTAGAGGCAAGAAGACTTCCAGGAGAATTTTTCCAGACAGAGTTCTAAGAGTCAAAAGCCTTCTTTCCTTGACAAAACTTCTTGTATTTGACATTCAGCTGCTTCTACCCCTTGGCCAGATTCCTCTGTTCCTCTTGTTGACTCTTTCTTTTCCTATTTGGCAGCAGATAACCATGGATGTTTGGGTACTTTCCATTGTCCACAATGGTTATTTTATGGCCTGAAAGTCCCTTCGTCCATTCTCAGACCTTCTTCAGCCTCCTCTTTGTCAGCGCCCACATTTATTTGTACTTCAAGATCTGGTGGTACAGGGAACCATCCAGTCTGTCACCTTGTGTAAGCAGGGAACAAATTCATACCGGACTGAAGTCACTGTTGCAGTGTTCCTAACATATGGAGTGTCACAGCTGACACCTGTCAGGATACCAAAGCTTTACCTTCCCTAAGTCATATGTCTAATGCATGACTTCATCTCATCCCTGGTGGAGTGTGTAGACAGTCACACAAGCATGGATCCTCAGACTGTCTTGCTGCCAGCCTGAATGCAGGACGTGCATCAGTCTGACTGATCGCCATTTGGTCACTGGAACCTGTGCTTCAGTTTATGCAGATAGGTGCCCCATTGAGGAACATTCCTTTTTACCTATGCTGTTTTGTTGAAAGTTGTTAGATGTCAGCTAGGAGGAGTAGCTGCAAATGTGGCAGGTAGATTCTGTACGAGGACTTACATGCCAAGTGTCTTCTTTCTCAGTCGTTCATTCCCAAAACCCTTAGGCTGAGGATTTCCTCTCTAAGTGCTTATACCAGTCCAAGATGGCTGAATTTGCATCCTCAGACATCCCTATTCCACTGAAAAAGCTGAAGAAGTCTCAAATGGATCCCCAGTCCAACTTTGCAGACACCAACGTACACGCTGAGGTTTCAAAACCCATGGCACACCATGTAACCTCTCATTTGCCCACTACTGAGACCCTATCAGAGGCTGATATGGCTGCTGAGACCTTACAGACTGCTATGTCTGATGAACTGCTACTCCTCATTTCCTAGGGACATCATGGCATTCCTCAGATTTTAGGTAGGGAAATGATTCCAGGCTCTTTAATTGAAGTTAGGGTTCCAAACCTCCACGTCTCATCCAGGCAGACATCATGCCTAAAAAAAAAAAACAGAAGATTGAGCATGTAGCCCCTGTCTCTCTCAGTAGCTAGGGAAAAGGAGTGGATAGATTTTCTCATAGGGGTTGTTCAAAGCCATTATGTCTTTGAAAGCTCCGTCCTTTGGGTCTGCACAATCACAGGTTACTCTTCAAAAATCTGATTGATTTCCTCTTCCTCTGAGGAAGAACAGGACTATGATTCTGCAGTATCTCTCTCTCTCTCTCTCCAGATAAAGCCTCTAAGCCTGTGTCAAGTGCTAATGCCCTACCTGTGGACAAAGATAGTAGAGCTGTGGATAGATGGGGAAAGAAGGCTTACTCCTCTCCATCTGTTACCCTTTGCATTTACAGCAATTAACGACCAGTCTCAAATGACAAAGTATTTGATCTCTGTCTTGCATTCCTTAAACAAAGTTATGCTGGACCCACCTACAGTAGAGTTAAAGCAACAAAAGCAGAGCCTACTATCTCAAGCCACTCAAATAGCTAGACACAGAATTAAGTGCAGTAACAATGCTGGGAATGTTTCTTCTAGGATAGTTGCCACTGGATCTGTTATTCACAGATATAAAATGCATGGCTTTACAGTCAAACTATCCCTGAGGATTTCAAATCTAAATTTCTAGACTCTCCCTTGGACAAAGGCTTACTGTTTTGACCCTCAGGATGCCAGTCACTTCAAATCTCTTCAAGACCCAGGGTAAGACGATAAAAGACTGAAGGCAAATTTTACTCTCCTCATCCCCAAGGTACCATGGAAACTACCAATCAAAATCTACCTATTTCATCAGTAGGGATCCTAGGACATCTCAGAAACAAAAAAAAAAAAAAACCCTTGCAAAAGGAACTCAGACAAACCCCATAGGCACCTCCGGGCAGGGAGACCTACGATTGAAAGAAAAAAAAAATGTGACTACCTCTGCAGTACCCATCCCCCTGCTCTCAGTCTATTACTCTTCTCTCTCAAAGACTGTTACTTTCCCTTACTAGGTGGAAGCTGTTACCACAGACAGTCGGTCCTATCCATCATCAAGGACAACTATACCATGTCATGGGAGAATATTTCCTGTCTGAAAGGCATGCCACAGCCTCCTCCCAACCAGATGTCCGTTCTTCTCCCTATTATTCAGGTCCTCCTGAAGCAGGGAACAATTGAGCAAACTGCAAAGGACTTTAGGGGAAAAGGATTTTACTCCATGATTTTTGTAGTGCCAAAGAAAGAAGGGCAGTAGAGGCCCATCCTAAACCTCTCTCTCTCCTAAACACTTACTTGAGGGGGGTATCATCTTCAAAATGCTCTCTCTTCACACTCTGGTGCCTTTCCTCCTTCCCCAGGCTTTTTTAGTGTCACTGGGTCTGAAGGACACATACTTACACATTCCCATTCATCTTTCCTGCAGGAGATTCCTAAGGTTTTTCTCCGTCTCCTCACATTTTCAGTTTACTGCTCTGCCTTTTGGTCTTTCCACACCTCCAAGAGTGTTCACAAAGTGTCAAAGCTCCAGTAGTGGCTTTCTGTCATACTTTGAGTCTAGAAGTTCCCCTTCCTGGATGACCTGTTGATCCAAGCTCTCTCTCTCCAGAAATTCTCCTTCAGCATCTACGCTTCACCCTCCAACACCTTGCAGATGTTGGTTTCACTAGAAATTACAAAAAAGTCCTACATGGACCCTACACAGGACCTGGCCTTCCTGGGCTGCACATTGGACACAAAGAAAATGCATGCCTTCCTCCCCCAGGAGAAAGTTCACCGTCTGTCCATCTTTTTCCAAAACTTCTCCTCTGTTACCCATTGCTTAGTAAGGGAGATGCTAAGAACTTTGGGGTTCATGTCTGCCATCTTTCCTATGCTCCCAGACCAGGCCAGACTACACATGAGAAAAATCCAGTGGTAGTTGTAATCTGTGTGGACCTAGCACTGTCACCCCTTCAACACCCTGATCCCCTCCTCCTTTGTTTCAAGAAGGAATTACTGTGGTGTAAGAGACAGGGCATCCTCAATGCGGGACTGCCATTCATGCTACCTTCTCTACTTCAACAGAATCACACAGATGCCTTAGACAATGCATGGACAGGATCAAACTCAGTGCAGGGCATATGGCAGCTACAGTTCTTGAAAGAACTCAATCTGAAGGAAATAAGGGGTCTTCAACAAGCTATACACAGACAACACTACAGTCATGCAGTACATAAATGGGAAGGCACCAGGTCTTACCAACTGTGCAGTTTACCACAGGAGTCCTGGAACTTAGCCACCCAGATGGGCATCATGCTTATGGCCACATGCATTTCTTCACTGGACAGTGTGCTAGTGGACTCCCTAGGCTGCTCACTGAGGGACCCCCATGAATTGATATTTAACAGATTTTTTTTTAGATGATCACCCTTCAGTGAGACACTCCTCAGGTAGAGCTCTTTGTCACCAACCAACCATCAGCTCCCCCAGTCCTGCACCAGGGACCCTTGTCCCACAGCGTGGAGACAGATGCATTTTTTTTCCAGTGGACAGGGAAGTTCCTCAATGCTTTTCCTCCTCAGCCTTTCCTGTGAAAAATTTTTCTCAAGGCACAAGAGGAAGCAGTCAAACTACTGGTACCCTTTTGGCCATGGCAGCATTGGTTTCCTGTTCTATTTCACATGAGAAAGGTAAATTACAGATAATTACTTCTTCAGCCCTTACTTGATAAATCAGCAAAAAGGTTTGCTTCTCCACACAAATCTTTCATCTCTCAACTTGACCCTACTGATAAGATTTTAATTCCTCAAAGACCTCTGTTTTGTGAGGAGGTTACTCAAGTCCTATACAAGAAGCCAGGAGACCCACTACTAGAAAGTCTTACACAGCTTAATGGAAAACATTCTTATATTGGTGCCATAAACATAGTCTGGAACCCACTATTATCACAATTTCTGGCAGTAATACAATATGTCTGTGAACTGCTTTGATCAGATATAAAAACTCACCTGCCAGGTATCAGTACTTGCTTCTATCTCTAGGGCAGAGGTCAGGCTTTTCGTCGGGGGGAGTCCTGCATCTTAACCCACCAAGGAAACCCATATCTCTTCCCCATGGCAAGCAGTTTTTTTCTTTTCTTTATGCTCATTCTCCCAGGGAAGTTGGGTATTATTCCTAGGGCCAGGGTGGGTTTTCCCAGGGTTATCCTTCATGAGTTCTTAGAGGGCTACTCAGTGGCTTCATCCTCCCTTACTTTACAGTATCTTTTGTACTCTCCCAAGAGTAAAGAATGCTGCACTATTGATTAAGAAGGACATAGTACAGTTGTATAAAATCTTAAAATAACAGTAGAGATCCTACTTCTCACGGTTGTAGTATTCTGTCCCTTCCTACTACCACTTTCTTTTGTTTTCCTTCTGGCCAAGGGGTCATCATCATCGTCGTCTTCATCCCTTCCTTGATGGAAGTGCTGTTGCTTTCCTTTGGGATTGCTCTAGTTCTGCTGGGGCCCGTCAGTTCTGAGGTTTAGGTGTTGGTATACCACATAGGTACTTTACACATTGCACTTAACAGCTTATGTCTGACATATGGCACCTGAAAGATGTAAAGACTTTGGTATGCTGGATGGATTTTAGGTTGTCCTCAGCAAGATAGCCCCAAGAGTAAAAAATACTGCAAAAGTAAGAAGTTGGGCATCTTCTGTTATAGTAAGATGTTGCACAACTGCACTTTATTTCACATGAGCACTTTTGTTATGTTAGACCATATTTTGCTGATATTGATATAATGGTTCTGATACACCAAGGAAGCTACATGAAAAATAATTCTTTATTCTGTCATCATAAAAATATCAAGGACAGTATAGCAGCATGCTCCTTACCCATCTGAGGTAGACTTAAGTGAAAAATAGGACAGACTGCCCGTGTTCCCATGCAAAATAGGTTAACAGTAAAACAATAAAGCAAGTAGATGGCTCAGGACCAAATTGGGAGGAAAATATATATAAGAGCACACAGCACACATGATTATTTACTACAAAACTCTGAAGATTCAGTCTCTAAAAGTGTGAGCTGTCCATGTTCATCCCTCTGTTGATGTGACAGTCCAACCACATGTACAAAAAATGGAGAAAAGGAGTTATGGATGATGTGATTCTGAGGGGCACAACAAAGGATGGAGGAGGTGATAGTCACCATTATTTATATGTATAGGTGTAGAAACGACCAATATGAAACAAGAAACAGACTAAAATAAACTTCCTGAAGACAAGAAAAAAATTCCCTTGGATGGTCTAACCTCAAAGGTTTCAGGTAATGTATCCCTACCCCCTTTTGAGTATCCAGAATTTAGTAAAAATGTAAATGCAGATAAAATGTCAAATGCTTTTTGCAGAACTAAAGTTAGATCAACAAGGTAAAAAGATAAGGTTGGTTATTTTTTAACACATTAAGGTACTTAGATTATAAAATAAATGTGAACATAAAATATCTTCTAGAATCAGATGAGTCTTTTAAACACTTTTTTTAAATTATCACTTAAGACACAGACATGCATTGTTATTAAAATAAAGCAAATAATATTAATGTTTCCAGTTACATGTATATATCATGTATTTTTTTTATAACTATCATCAGTCCATTTCATAAATTGTTCAGTTCTTGCCTTCCTTTAAACCTCACTTTTCCTGTTCCTGAACATTATTCTGAATCTGTTCCCACAATTTCCATTTATTTCTATGTGATTTGCATTACATTTTCAAAAGATCATACTTTGTTATTTCATCTCTGTTACAGTATTCAGTACTTCAAATAAAGATGGTTTAGACTTCAGTTTCCATTTTTAGTAATTTTTTTTTTGGTAGCCACCAGAATTAATCTTAATGCCTTACTATATGTCTAGGCAAGTCAGATCCTGTGTCCTAGAATCATTTCCTTAGTCGCACTCATTTGCTAACCCAATATTTCTGACAGTGTTGTCTGTAGGAACTTTTTAAAATCTGCCAACTCATTACACCCCCAGAACATATGTTCCCAATTACCTCTTTCTTCTCCATCACACCTCCAGCATTTGAATCTGCCTGAGAAAAAATTCCTTGGAGTCTGCTTGGGGTATAAAATACCTATGCAAATAATTCCAAGCAAAAATTTTAACCTTTCTAGACTTTGTTGCATACTTGGGAGCTATGCATATCCTCACATTGTTCCCTTTTGAATTGCTTATCCAAGTCCTTTTCCCAATCTTTTCTAGTCTCCTCTGATTGATTGATTATTATAATTATTGTGCAATATTTTACTTATAATTATTCTGCACTATTTTACGTGTCCTACTAATTATCCATTTTAACAGTGGCTTCTGATTAAAAAAAACTCTACCAGAACAGGTCTTTCATTTAGGATTCCCCTGTCCCTTGGCTTTAATTTAAATGCCCTGGAACAAATTGTTCGTACCCCAACAAGAGGAACAAACATTCTAGATCTGGTCCTCATTAACATGGCAAACAGATACACTGCCGCAACTGTCAGACCCTCATTAGTTAAATCTGACCATAAAACAGTCACCTTCTAGCTGGCACTAACACCAGAAATCACAAAGGGTGAAATCAGACTAAAAAAACATCACCAAGGCAAAGTATACTCTCCTAGACGAAGGTATAAATGCAGTCCATGCCCCACCCCAAGCTGGAAGTGGTAACTGTGCCAAAGCTTACGCTAAAGCCCTGTACAAATCACTTGCATAAGTGTATAAACTCAGCTGTACCAGAAAGAATCAAAGCTACATCCCCAAGTAAAAACAAGCTGCCATGGTGGACATCACCATCAAAAACTTTACAATAAACACACAAAATTGCTGTCCAAGAAAACAAAGGGAAGGCCCCAACAATGGAAAAGCACCCTGTAAGGGCTCCTTTGAGACAAACTTAGCACATACAGCCAAGGGTAACCGTAAGACCTTTTACAGCTATGTACATTCCCTAAAAGGTAGGACCCGAGTATGTGCAGAACTAGTGACCAATAGTGTCATACACATTGACACACAGAGATAACGAACCTGGTATCAGAGACATTTGGCAAAAATTTCACTCCCTTATCCCCTTCTAACTTATCCCAAATCCCCCCCTCCAGCCAACATATCTGAAGAGCATGTCCTCAAGGCCTTGTCCAAAGCAAAAAGCACAGCCTCTATGGAACCAGACAACATCCCAGGCTGTCTTCTAAACAGGCTAAAACATGAACTAGCATCACCATTAAATTCCCTTTTCAATCATAGCTTAACCACAGGCTTTGTTCCTGCAGAATGGGGACCAACAACTGTTGCTCCCCTCCACAAAAGTGACCTCACAGTAGACCTGGGGAATTACATACCCATAAGCCTGACCAGCCTCACTTTTTTTAATTTCTCCAAATATTTTGAGTTTTTAATACCAAGACGGGAATGGACCCCATTCCTAAGTCAAGGTACAATTAAAGTTCATGAAATTAGTATTGTTTCACTCTTTGATGTCAGCCAAAAGTGCTCTTCGCAGCACCCGCAGTGTGCCCAGTAATGACTCCTCCTATAATTTGTATGGCATTACATATATTGGTAACGTATCTAAATAAGACTTTAGACCCTTTTTTTTTATAAGATCCATTTCTCCTACTACTGGAACTATTTGGGTATCTTTCTTCCACATTGCTCTCATTTCTGCTTGCGCATCCTAATATTTTATAACTTTTTGTCTTTCTGTGCGCAGGACACTGAAGTCATCAGGTGTGGTGATTTCAATGATCAATGCTACTTTTGCCTTCTTTTCCTGGGCCACTATATCCGATTTTCTAGCATCTGTCTTTTGAACTGTTGGTAATGGATGATCCCATGTGATGTAGACTTCATCATTTTCTATGATGCTTTGTGGCTCATGTTTCCCGTGTTTTTCAGCCACTTCACCATAATTTTTGCACAATTCACAGTGCAGCAGTCTTGCCACATTATTATACCTTTCAGTGTACAGTCCTTCTGCCATTAGTATGTCACAACCAGCAGCTAGGAGTGTGACAGTTTCCAGTTCTGTTTTACAAAACCTACATTTGTCTGTTTCTCCTAGATGTTCAATAGACTTTGTAAACCAAAGTGTACATAACCCAATATCTTGTGGCGCCAATATTAACCTTTCATCTCTTGGTTTGATTTCACCTCTCCTTAACCATTCCTGTGTTCATTCCTGATCAACATGAGGTTCTTCCAGAAGTTTTCTATACTTGCAACTATATTTATGCATTTTTCACATTTTTTGCCTTTTCATCTGATCCTTCACCTTATATTCTTTCTTTTGTTTTTTGGCACTTTCAGTTGCTGCGTGATTTTTATCTACTTCTGGTTTGATTTCCATTCCTGCTTGACCCCGATATACTTCTACTAAGTTAAGCAGGGAAGTCATCTTAGATTTATTCTCCTCATGTTTCAAAACTTTCACTACATTTTGGTCTCGTGAGGTGAGCAGATGTGTGTGGAGTTACATGATTGCAGATCTATACATGTAAACTCACCTGTAAGGCCATGGAATTTATTATTAAGGCCACCATAGAATGTGTCATTAAGACCTCTTAATTAACTAAAGACATGCGTGACATTCAAACCCTGGATTCTACCCAATTCGGCTTCATCAAGGTCAGTTCCTGCCTGTCAAATCTGGTGGACGACTTTAAAAATGTGACCAGAACCATTGATGAGGGCACATCTGTGCACACAGCATGGCTAGACTTGGCAAAGGCTTTCAACAAAATCCCCCATTCAGGCATTAACGATAACCTTATCAAACTGAATATAAACCCCTTTGTTGGAAGATGGGTTGCCAAATTGCTCACAAACCGGACACACTATCAAAGTGGGTGACTCCACATCAACCAGCAGGCCTGTTACCAGTGGGGTGGCACAGGCATCAGTGCTGGGCCTACTACTGTTTCGTATTTACTTCTCAAAAGTTCAGGTCAAAGCTGAGGGGTTGTGGCTGACCAAGTTTGCAGACGACTGCAAACTAGGTGCAATCACTGAATCCCTAAATGATCTCAGTATACTCCAGGAGAGTTTCACGCAGATTAGCAACTGGTGTATTAGTCACGGTCTCAAACTGAATGCAGAGAAATGCATCATCATTCCTTTCAGCACAAATAAATTCCTTTCACATTATCAAATCAACAATAATACCCGCAAAGTGGTTAGAGACCTAGGACCACAGGTTGACTGCAACCTTAACTTCGACCACCATGTGTCTACTATAATAAGGAAGGCTTTCCATGTAGCACACTTGATTAAAAAAGGCATCACCTCAAGGGCAAAAGAGGTTATAACTCCTGTATACTCTGCACTAATCTGACCCATAATTGAGTGTAATGCCCCATTCAGCATGTACCGTACAAAGCACCTGCAGCAACTGGAGAGAGACCTCTGAAGTTTCTAACAAATAAGATGAAGTGTCTCCAGCATATGCCTTACACAGACTGAATAAAATCCCTGTCACTATACTCTGTATCATAGAGACTTCTTAGGGGAGACTTATGCCTGGTCTACAGAGCAATCCAAGACCCAAACCTAATGAACTTGCTGCATATCTACCCATTCCAGGGACCTAAATATGCCTGTGACTTAAACAGAGCATGCTGGAGTGACAGATTTATCTCCCAGCGAATGCCGCATCTTTGGAACTGGCTTACCAATTCATGTGAAACAGAGCACCTCTATGACACTGTTTAAGGGGAACCTGAACAAATGGATGGGCACCATAAATTCTTAGTGGGAATAGTGCCCACAACCCTCCTGGACATGGGCAGTCATCACTAAATGCAGTCTTGGATATTGACTAACATTTCCATGGTATTACATTGGGATGAAATGGCTAGGCTTAAAATGACCTTCGGGTCGCTAGCCTAGTAAACTCCTATGATCTTTGCCTGTACTCTGATAGCAGTTCCTGGTAGGAAAGACAGCCTCCAGCCTGCAGTCCAAATATCTTCTTGGCCTCTATTACCTTTTCCTCTCTAGTTAATTGCTCCCAATAACTTGGTTTCTTTGCCACTTTTTTCCAGTAAGTTCCATCCCCCTCTTTCTTATTCTCTATACCCCTACTTGCAGTCATCCCTATCAACAAAATCTTTCTCCATTCTTGTAATGGCTTATTTCTTAGAATACTTTCTGCTACTTTATGAATATAACATTCTGTAAAGGTTGTTACTCCCCTTAAGGATCTGCATCCAATATCCCATTATTTTTTATTTCATGAGTTCAGCCCCCCCTGCTTCATCATTGTCATCCCTTTCAACTTTGAATTATAACTTTGTGCTTGTGTTATATCTAGGAGTTTTAATTGTGTAGATCTAAACTATCCCTTCAGATCAGGTAATCCTAAATCACAGTGTTCTTTTGGAAGGATCAGCTTATCGCACTTAACCCTTGTCCTCTTCCACTTCCAGATAAATTCCTTGAAGTCTTTATTATTGCCCACAACTTCTCATCTGATTGATAAAAATATGCCTGACTTGTATATTAAGGTAAGTGGCTGAAACATTTGCACTGCTTTTATGTTACCGTCCATATCCATAAACAAGAACTTCCAATTTCTAAGTTTTTGTGTTATATTTTGTTTAGCCTCTTTCCACATAACCTGCCATAACAGAAGCCTTTTTAATCCATACTCTTAAATACTTCATCTTATCGTGTCCTAATAAATATGGGTATTACTAAACCAATTCATATGTGTGTGTGGGTGCATAATTTACGACTGTAGCCTTTGTTTTATCTTCACTTATCTTTGTATACCAAAAAGACTTTAAACTGTTCCACAACACTGAAATGTAATTTTCTGGATTTATCATGTACAAATACTATTATCTGCAAATAAAGCCAACTTTCTTGATTACCATACCAATTATATTCTTAAATTTCCAGTAATCCCTTATTTTCTTTGCCATTAGCTCTAAATACAAAGCAAATAACAAAGGGGGAAAGAGAGCACCCCTGTCTGGTTCCTCTGTTTGACATAACTTATGATGATAGGAAGCACTGCCAGCCATGCCAGACAAAGTAGGGCAGTGGATGTATGACTTCTGCCACCACAGCTGTCTGGAATTGTGTAAATAATTATATGTCATTTTTATATCAAACTGATTTGTACAGATGCTTATGCAGAAAATATGTTTTTGATGTTTGCTTGTGTTAAAATGTACCAGCAGTGCACCCTGCTGAAATGAAGGGAAATGTACATGTATTATTGTAAACAAATTAAATGTATATGTTTTAAGAGCACACTGGGACAGCAAACGTTAACCAGCTAGCTTACTTTAAGGAAAATAAGAGAAGCGTATACGAGCTGTTAATCCATTAAAACAGCACCCCACAGTGCTGAATAGGACCGGAGATGATGGGTCTGGAAGAACCCTTTGTTCATTAGCTCAGTAAAAAGAGGGGAAGCCCTAGGTACTACCAGAATTTTTTATTTTTATTTTACATTTGTTTACCGGGAAGGTCAGACTGGACACAGGTCCATTTTCAGCGGAGGCCCAGATAGAAAAGCACCAAAATACTAAACACGGAAATACAATACAATACAATATAATATAATATATTAATACATGGGAGAAAAGTGAGAATAGCAAACATATCAGATTACATGGAAGTAGAAATTAACAAACAAAAGTTGGTAATTCATAAAGTACATCAGATTAGCAAAAACTTTTTTTTTTTTTTGAAACATGAATACAGGAATAGGGATAGGTAATGTGAAGGATAGAATTAGGTAAGAATAAAGTTTGTTACTGTAGGATGTTAGGTTGAGGGAACAGGCAATGTTTGCAAGTGTTATAGAAGACAGATATTAGTACTGTAAAGTAAATAACAGATTAACAAGCTTTCAAGTGAAAAACTGGTGACCCTTAGCAGCATCCTTGCAACAGTGCATTAGTATTGCTTAACCTGGGGTGTAGCATGAGCAAAGCCACTTTTTTAGATAGTGGGTTTTCAGGATTTTTTTAAATTGGATAGTAGAGGAAGTAGAGGTTATGTGACTTGGTAGTGAATTCCAGATTCTGGCTGTGGTGCAGGCAAAGAGAATTACTAGCATCATTTTATATTTGATGACAGTTATGAGGTTCTGGTTACTAGATTTTAAGGCTCTTGTGTGGGGCTGGAGTGATGGGGTTTTATCCGGAAGGTAGTAGAGCTTGTATGCTGTTGAGAGTTGATTGAGTAGCAGTAGTTGAGGTAGCTCAAGCCAGTTGAGCTGCTTAAGGGATGGACAGTTATGGGACCTATATGAGGCTTCAGTAGCAAACTTAGCTGTCTTGTAACAAGATTCCATTTTCTTTAGTTCTGTGTGACGGAGATTAGTTAAGATAGGGGAAGCATAGAGGAGGATGGATAAGAGATGCGTCCTTGTAATCATGGCTTTCGTATTTTTAGTGATAAACTGTTTGTTCCTATAGGGGAGTCCAAGTTTTTTGTTTACTTTCTTGATGGTTTCTGCTATGTGGATGTTGAATTTCAGATGATTGTCGATTTCTACACCTAGTAATTTGGTGTTTGTGATTGGAGTGATTTGAATCTTGCCTTTGGAGTTTATGGTAAAATCATTGTTTAGAAGGGGAAATCTACTAGGACTGAAAATAATTTGTTCTTTTTTTGGGATTAAGAATAAGTTTGATCGTAGTAAAACATGTTTTGGCTAGAGTAAAGTTAGTTTGGGTTAGGGTTTGTAGTTCATTTAGGGTGGGGGCGTCAGTTATAATGGTGGTGCCATCGGTGTATTGCACAATTGAGGCAGTGGGTAAGGCTGAAGAGATATGGTTGGTAAATAAAGAGAAGAGCAATGGGCTGAGGATGGACCCTTGTGGGACTCCTATGGATACTAGTAGTAGGGGGGACAGCTGGTCTTGCCATAGATCTGCTTGCTAATGGCCTGATAAGTAGTTATTGAACCAAGATATAGAGGAGGTGCATATGTTTAGGGTAGATAGAATTTCAAGAAGCATACTGTGGTTTACCATGTCAAAGGCTTTTGATAAGTCTAAGAATATCGAAGATAAAAATAAACCCTTGTTTCTGTGGTGGTTGACTAAGTTTGTAAATGATAGTAGTGCTGTGGTGGTGCTGTGGGAAGGTCTAAAGCCATGTTGAGATTTGGAAAGCAGGTTGTTTTTTTTTTTTGCAGGTACTGCATTAGTTGAGAATGATCAGTTCTTTCTAATATTTTGGATAAAGGAGATAAAATTGCAATTGGGCGATAGTTGGTGAGTTCTAGGGAGTTGCCTCCTTTGTGCAGTGGAATAATATGCAATATTTTCCATGAGGTGGGTATCTTGCATTCTGACAGTGACCTATTTATGAGAATAGACACAGGATAGGCTATGGCTTCAGCTGATATCTGTAGGAATTCTGCTGGAAGGTTATCACCTGCTAGTGTGGTTGGTTTAAGGAGTTTAGAAATTACCTTAGTGGGCACTGAGTGCAGGGAAAAGCTGGAGGTATTGTTTTGTATATTGGTGTGGGTTTGGGTAGTTATTGGTATGGGGCTATTAGTAGTATTTTGGGTATTAGCAAACATTTGGATTGTTTCTGTAAAGTGTTTGTTAAATTGTGTGGGAATGTTAACATGGTTATTTGGTAACACAGGGGTTGGAGTAGTGGATTTGCCTAGGTGCAGTATACCATTTATTGTGGCTCAGTATTTTTGAGGGTTGTGAGTATGTTTTTCTTGCATTTTTGTGTAGTAATTAATTTTGTCAGGTTTAATTAGCTTTTTGTCTTTGTTGCAGCGTTCCAGATAATTTTGTCTCAGAGTAGTGGTTTTGTTTTTGTGATATTGTGTCCAGGCCTTGTCCCTGTCTTTCATTATAGTTTTAGTATCTTTTGTTAGCCATAGGGCATAGTTAGTTTTTATTCTTATAGTTCAGGAGGAGCATGATAGTTTAGGATTTCTAGGAAGGTAAAGTTAAAGTACTGCATGGCTTCATCTACAGGTAGTTTTAGGGAAGTCCATTTACAGGATTTTAGTGCATTGGTGAAGTCTGAGGCTCTAAAGTTCCTTTTATTACGTACTGTTCTGAGGGTGGGTTGGCTGATGCAATGGGATCTGTTCCTAATTAGATAGGTTGGTTGATGGTCACTTAAACATTTAAGATGTGTAGTGTAGCCATCTATGTTAAATTCCTGTCTCAGCTTCAGAGAGAGTTACTGTGAGAACCAAAAGTCAGGTGACCAGATGAAGTCATTCTGCAAGCCATCTTGGATATTATATTTTACAGGGAGTAATTTGTTTAGGGGAACCTGACTAGAAAGACTACTCATGTATTTCATTGTGCTTTGCTCTATCAATTAGGTTATTAGAGAATAGTAATTCTTCTAGATTCAGTCAGGAATATAGTGAAACTTAGTTTAGGCATTGTTTTTTTTTAATTTGTCTGAGTCTGTCCATCAATATTCTTTTCAGTATTTCCTGTGATCTAAACTCTGAGGTTTACTGTGAATATATATTCAGTATTTTCATGCTCTTTTATTATTTATTATTAAATATATTTAAAACTTTTATTGTGGCTGGTCCTTGTAGAAAGTATTTAACCTTTGAGAGTGCTTATATTTGTTTGGTGGCACTGTGTGGGCCACTCCAGAAGGCCTAGCCGTCTTGGTCAACTACTACCATTTTTATTAATATTACACAGTATAATTGGACACCCCTTCTTAAGGGCCTTAGAGTAGCTGATTGTGGAGTGTCTTGTGGCAGTAATAACTACCTTATACTCTGGGCAGAAGGGACACAGCAGGCAAATCTGTGTCAGCCTTTCCCAGGTGTGTGTGTCTGTGTGAAAAATCAAATCTCACTCTGTGTGTGTGTGTGTGTGTGTGTGTGTGTGTGTGTGTGTGTGTGTGTGTCTGTCTGTCTGTCTGTCAGCTACTTGGAGCAGGGACACCAAAGCACTGGGCTTACAGAGAGGATGCCGCAGGTCTTGACTTTGACACTTGGCTGAGGACTTAACTCTACGGCTGTACCAGTGAGGAGACTTATTGGGAACCTGGAAGGAATCAGACAGAGAGATCCACACCCTGGACTGTGTGTCCCTTGTGAGCTGTTAAGGCAAATTGTTCTTGATGCAGAGAGGTCTGCATCTGGAAATACTGAGTGTATCCATTTGTATTTCAAGTGCACGTCCATCTCCAGTGTCTATGGTCTGGATTCAGGCTCCTTAATTACTGGCCCAGCGTGGGGATGCCACATATTGGTTGGCAATGGTGGGATCATCACATATTGGTTGGCAGTGGTGGGACCATCACTCATCACATATTGGTGGCAGTAGTGGGATCATCACTCATCACACATTGATTGGCAGTGGTGGGACCATCATAATCACACAACTTATCAAAGAGGAACCCGCAAACTATAATTCATGCCTCATATCCCTCATATATTCTACTATTATTGTATCAGGGAATGCTGATATTTCCATCTCCCTACTCATAAAATCCCAGCTTACTGTATTGATTGCTTTCTCTGCATCAAGGCCCACAAAGAACAACAGTAATTTCTTATATTCTGCTTCCCTCTGGATCATCACTGTTGTAGTAATATTGCCAAATGTCTGCCTCCCCTCCACAAAACCACATTGATCCTTATCGATCGATTTTGACAACACCATTGCCATTCTTTTAGCTAGTATATAGATAAACACATTGTAATCACGGTGAAAAATTAAAATGGGTGTATGTGGAGTTGTCTGATGGGTCTTTACCATTTTTGGGTATTGTAGAACCACAGATTTCTTCCAACATGTTTGTGCTTCATCTGCTTTTAAAGTACTGTTAAAACTTTCCAGATCTTTATCACTTTCTTCCCTTCTAACTTCCAGACTTCCTCAAGAAATGTCATTTCTTCCTGGAGACTTTCCTGTAGATCGATTATATATTGCAGTTTTTATCTCGTCTCCTACTCTTTTAACTGTTAATTGCTAAGCCTCTTCTGCCTCTAACCTCTTTATACATAATTTTTCTATAAGTATTCACATTTGTGTTCTTTCTTGATTTCCATATTTCTGTGCTTTATAAAAATTTTCATAATATCTCTAATACTTGTATAGGATCCTGTTATTTTCCTTGTTACAGGCTCTCTAAGTTTGGAGACAACCCTTTCTACTTTCTGTTACTACATCATTGTGCTAAAGGTTTTTGTGCTCTGGGTTTATCAACAAAATGTCTCTTAACAGCAATCATTCTAAACTCATACATATTATCCAGATATCCACTTATTCTCTTTATAGCACTCTGCAGTTGCACCTCCTCTTGTCGTGCGAGTTTCCCCTTATTCTGAAATACTTTAACCTTTGTCAGCCCCTGTAAATAATTCCTAGTACTTCTTAACCATATCTCTTTTTCTTTTATTTCTGCCCTATCTTTAAAATCCACTTTCATTTTATCCTACTCAGTAGTCATAACTTCGGAAGAAATTTCTTTCTTCCCTAATAACTCCTGAATAATTTCCACAACCCCTTCCTTAAATTCCTCTCTTTTTAACATGTAGGTAGGAACGTGCTGCTGTCACAGTTTTACTTCATTTCTCTGCTTTCTTTTATCTTTGTTTTTATTGCTGCATGACCTGAAATAGTTATTGGATATGTGTTAGACCTTTCAATTAAATGCACATTTTTGTGCGAAATATGATGCCCAATTATTATTGTACCTTGTGGAATAATATGCAAGTTCTCTTTGAGTTCCTCCTACTGAAATCACATCTTCCATATCAAATATTTTCATAAATTTCTTCAGAAGTCTATCCTGTTTTCTTGTATTTTCCCTTCTAGATCTCCCATGTACATCTTCACATTTGCAAATCAAGTTATGGTCTCCACCTCTAAATAATATTCCCTGCTGAAAGCTGATTATTTCTCCCACAGTTTTCTTAAGCTCCATAATAGCAGTTTTTCGTGGAATATAAATACATGTCATTGTAATCCTTCTCTCTCTCTTGCCTGCCCCTTACTACCACAAATCTGCTATCATCTTTTTTCCATCTCCAATCATTATTGGAGCTCATGTAGTAATTAGTACAATTACTCCCCTTTTCTTTAATCTCTGATATTCTGCTGAATATATATCCTGAAATCCTTTCTTTATCAAATTCACATGTTTTTTTCTTTCCAAATTTGTCTTCTGCTGCATTTCTGTTTTTGTCTTTACCTGTAAGGACAATTACATTCTAAAGTAATATGGATATTGTAGCCATTATAAGAAGTTATTGTTCCCATCTGTTATTGATGACAGTTTTTTGAATGTGTGTTTTCAGGTTTTGTGTTGCATGCACACGTTAATGTTTGGCAGGTTGATCTTTCATACATTTTTTCATGTCATCTCCATTTGAACCTGTCAAAATTTTCAAAACTTTTTGTTTGAATGAATACCCTTAAACAAAAAAGTAAATACATTTTCAGAACACCCATGTAACCTGTTAATTTAAAACAAGCACACAAAACTACGTTTTCAAAAAATGAAGTTTAACCCTCCTGATAGGAACAGTTGCCCCAAATTAACTGCTGCACCCACAGGCATTATGTAACTTAAAATTAAGGTTACAGACTATGCTTCCTCTTACACTGATTGTTGTCTTTTCTTATCTCTGTTGCTCTCCCAGATATGAAAAAATGACTTGTATGTTTTCAGAAAACATTAACTTTTGGCCTTAAGAAAAAGTACACTGGCTATCTCTAAGTAAAACTAAATTGTACAGTGTTTTATTTAAATGCATTGATGTATTAAGGCTGCTAGGGAAGCTGTTGTGTCTTGTTTACTTCCAATAATTGCAGACTTTATTTTTAAGAAAACTTGCCATTGTAGCTTTAAATGTTGCATTTATCTAAGCAAATTATGTTCAAAACTATCCATGGAAAAACAAGAACAGAATGTACAACTGCCTTCAACTGCAGACTTCTTAACCCACTGGGAAAAAAATAAGCTAATATTATTGAAGATGCAAGAAGAGTAGCCTACTTGCATACAGAAAACACTTATTTTTAGATTAAGCCAGGGGGATTAACCCAGGCATTCTCCTATGGAAAAATAAGAGAAAACATTTTAAGTCTTCAGTTTATGTAATCAGTACACTTTTACACCCCATGCCCCACTCCAGAAGCCCAAGATTACAGCATAACTTAAACTAGCCTTTGTCTAGCCTTTCTTCTCTGTTTACATTGTAATGCCTATAGTTATTAAAGTCAGAAAAGTACTTTACTTTAATATCTTTATCACTTACAGCAGTCACTAAAAAGACTCACCCTCATCCCCAAAGTTGATATCCTTGACTACATACTACACAAATCTGCTTTGCTATATACCATGTAGTTTATATCGTGACATGGCTTATGCAAATACTGTTAAGAACAAAAGTTGTTTTACTGACAGTTGCATTTTTTTCCTTTTCATATACTCCTAAGTATTAATGACATAAGGTGGGATATATGCTTTACAGTCCACCCACAAGTTTAACAAAGTCAACAAAAGTCCAGTCTTTCTCCACCATCTTTTCTTGCAAAGCCATATTTCACAAATGTCATTGATGCTTTATAATCTCACATTTATTCACTAATGCCAGTGTTACTGGTCTTCTTCCTGTTGATCTCCATCTCCCCAAAACAGACCCAGGTTTAGTTGAGTCCAAGGTAATCCCTATTGTTCTAGTCAACTCTGGTGCCTTTTTCTGTCTCTTAAAAATTTTCCTTTGGAATATTGGAAATGGTTTCACTGGCAAAGTCTCTCTCTGAGTTTTATTGCCAGAAGAATGAGCAGCAGTCCCCTTCTGTTTGTTGGCTCACTTTTTCTTGGATAAACATCAGAGTATATATTTGATATTCCAGGAGAACGCAGATTGAGTCTCAAACCTCCCTCTCAACATTCCTTGATCGCTGGGATAACTTTGCATCTCGTCTGCCTAGTGTATAGTGAATAATGATTCAGCAGAAACACACTGCTATCTCCAATTTTTAATACTTTGTCCTTCTGTCCCATTGTTTTGTCACAGTCAACTCTTTCTGCTGGTATGATTGCATCTTTATAACAACTCACTGCTCAGACACCATGAACAAGAAATGTATTCAATAAGTATAAGCTTTTGCACAACACTGCTTCCTCAGATATACTAATTTTTTTAAAGATATACTAAAAAATTGGAGTGTAAGAGGAGCAACATTTAGGTACATTCACTGTAGGCATCACATGACCAGAAGCAACCACTGACATCTATTACATAATACATCTAGAAATCTTAGAGAGACAATGTTTAAAAACTTAAATATAGTTTGAACAGTAAAACATCTATTTAATGGATATGTATTTTAAAACAGGTTTCAAATTACACATTCCCTTCAATCCTGGAGGACAATCAGCTTGAAATCTGCAAATCCAATAATACTGTTTTCTCTTTGTCTACAGAAATTTAATGTGCTGTAATGCAAGCTTTTTGTGGATGATGCATTGTTGCCGTGGGGTGGCTCCCATGGGTAGTTGGAGGAATTTGTCAACTACCTAAACTCCACTACATCTATCTTCAGGATTAAATTACCTATGTCTAACCATGAGATATGTTTCATAGATATTATTTTAATACATAATGTCTGTGGCTTTGAAACTTCTGTTTATAGAAAAGATATTTGAAAGACAATGTACCTTCATAGAACCAGTATGCATCCTGGATATAATTTTTCCAACATAGTACATGGCCAAATGATTAGGACATTAGAAGACTACTGATGAAGATATACATGATAAGGCAATTCAGAGCCTTATAAAGGATTTTAAAGGAAGGGACTACAGTATTAATAGATTAAAAAATATGAAAAGTCAAATAGATGGGCAAAGGATTTCTGTAACTAAACCTGTTTTTGGGGATTTGAATTCCCATATTGGTTCTGATAGCCCGAATAATGGGGATTTTGATTTTTCCATTCCAGTTATATATAATGCACATACTAAAACATGTTTCTAATATTTATTGAAAACATTGGGATATTTTAAGATCTTATGAAGGTTTAATTGTCCAAATTCCTTCTGTTCCTAAATTTATATACAAGAACTCTGTTAATTTAATTAATAATAATTATAATTTTATTATTCTGCTATAATAAGATAGCAAAATTTGCAACATGTGCATCCTACCATAGCCATCACTGTCATTCATTAAGAGAACTAGACTGGCTTGAACTCCTAAAACTTCTTCTCCAAAACCAACTCTCTTTTGCCCACAAACTAATAAACCATCCTCATAAAATCCCATCACTTCAGAACCTTCTCCAAATTTACTGCTTCTCTAGATCCCTATGCTCCAACAGAAAAAAATCTTCTTCTGGTCACCAAACCATCAATTCCTTAGATGAAGCCTTATTCTGTTATGCGATATCCAAACTTTGGCACAACCTCCCCTCCTCTGTAATCTCTTTATCATCTAGCAGACAGTTCAAGACTGCATTCAAGTCTCATCTAAAACTACACTGGCTCTGCCCATGCCCCTTTCTTGACTAAATCATTCCTCCACTAATTAATATTAACTCACTTAACTGTATGCTACTGAGCATGGTAGACCTAAGTACTACTGCCTCTCCAATGTTGTTATACTTTTCTATTTACTCTTATTCCATCAAACTGCAACAAAATCAATACCTGTTTTTAATGTGTGTCTTTTTTTTTTTAATTTATAGGATTCTATGTATCTATTGTCTTAATTTATATTTTATTATGTATATTCTGCTCTGTTATTTACTTTTTGTCTATATCTATACTGTAACACAATGTTTGCACATGGAGGTTTTCTCCCCGGGCCTCCGCTAAAAAGGGACCTGTGTCCACTCAGAATTTTCCAGTAAACAAATGTAAATAAATAAATAAAATTTGAGGCATGTGTTATGCTATAAAGAACAAACATAAAAATTATGATAAGTAATAAAGGTACAAGACCATGTTTTAGTTCTTGATTTTGTGAATATATTAGTAATGCTAAGTTATTTGTACTTCCAAGTACTGAGAAAATATTTAATTTGAATGTATTGGCAACATATGAAACAAAGAATATTGGGTATCTAGCAAGGTGTGTAAAATGCACCTCTTTTTATATTGTTAAGGATCATATATGTGAGTTCTTGTATGATATACTTAGGCCTGTTGAAACAAATTTTTAAATAAGCGTATATTACGAGCTGACAGTACACATATTTTTAAGTTTTGTATTTTACAGCTAATATCTGTCAGTATAAGTGGTAGGGATGAATGTTTGTTGACAGAGAGTACAGAGTATAATTTGTTTTGCATATTTCGAGCTGATTGTACTCCAGGATTCAATGGGATATGCAGTTTGAAACCTGTTTTAAAATCTAAATCCATTAAATAGATGTTTTATTGTTCAAACTGTATTTTTAAAAGTTTTTTAACATTGTATGTTAAGATATTTTGATGAGTTATGTAATCGCTGTCATTTGTTGATTATAGTCATGTGATGCATAGAGTGAATGTATTTAAAAGTTGCTGCTCTTAACTCAAACTTTTTAATTATATCTAAGGAAGCATTGTTTTATGAAAGCTTATATTTATTGAATACATTTTTTGTTCATGGTGTCCTTGAGCCATGAGTTGTTTGTTGCATTGATTTCTTATCAAGCTTTGTCCTAACCCACTTTGAGCTTACCTGTCTTTGTTGGATTTGGTGATTGCATCTTTACTGATACAGGTCTTGGCAGCTTTCTTATGGTCAGATTTGGAGAATACACTCAATATGCCCTGTCAATTGACAATCCTGCTGTGGAATACCAGTCCAGTTGCTTACTTGTGTTTTCATAAAATTAATACAGTCAGTTCCTTCCAGTTTTCTGGTATTGCAGAAAATCTCAGGATTTCTCTGCATACTCTGTCTTCTGACTAACATTTTTTTGAAGTAGCTCTTCTTGAGAAGTCTTATACTCGGTCAGCTTTTTCTTCACTTCAGTCTCTAATTTTTGTAATTTTATCAGTTCATCTGAATAGCAAGTTAAAGTTTCTTTTATTTTTCCAGTCTTTGAGTTGATATACTCCTTCAGTGTTTCATTTGTTTTAATCAGGTCCGAGTACATTTGATTTATTTTTTGCTCTAAATTACTGAAAACCATCTCTTTTACCAGAGCTGGAGCTTGAACTTCTTTTTGCTCAACAGCTACAATATTCTTACCAGTTAGTGTTTTCTCTTCACCTTTTCTACTTGATTTTCTTTGAGGTTCCTAAATTTCTTCCCGCTGGCATCCAGGCACTATATTTATTATACAGTAAATTAATTTTACTCAGACTGGGAAATTACTAGTGCTTATTTATCAGTTTCTTTTTAACAGTTAGCTGTAATTAAGAAGTTGATCAGTGTGCAGCCATCTTGGGAGTCCTAGACAGATGATTTAGCAAAAACAAAAAATAATGCAAAAGAAGCAGAGAATAGATTAAAGTTTTTATCAGCAAGAGTAGCCGTGGTGGTATGGCGGTACCGTTGTTACCTCACAGCAAGAGGTTCTCCCGTTCGATTCTCGGCGTGGCTTGGGAGTGCCTTCTGTGTGGAGTCTGTATGTCCTCTCCGCGGTTGGGTAGCGTTTGAAAGACGTGTGCGTAAATGGGCGTGCCTTAGTTGAAGGTTGGGCGTCGAGCTGGCACCTCTGTGTTTCGTAAAAATCTACTGCCAATCATTAGCGGACCGGAGTTCCTCTGTGGCAACCCCTTACCGGGAAAAAGCCAAAAAGACAAACATCAACAAGAGTAATACAACAGTGCAGGCAGCAGTCAGAGAGAAAGAAAATTCTCCAGAGGTATGGTATGAGCTTTGCTATGTAAATAAAGTTCAATCTTGCCATCTGGGATGGTGATTGGCCATCATCAGATGATGATGATAAATATAAGTTGCATGATTTGTAGAGACACCAGTGGTCAAAACACTTTCTGTAGTGAACAGAAAAGGAGTTACTTTAGAAGATGGGAGTCAGTCACAGAGGTAGACAGAAATGAGAACATGTCCCCAGGCAGACTTACTGAATTTGAAGCAGAGATTCGAAGAAAAAAAGTCAGCCTAGACAGTGTCAACCTGGTTTCTTCAAGATTTTATTTATGTATCATTTGTTGACCGGGAAAGTCCGACTAGGTTCCACAGAGCCTGTTTTCAGCAGAGGCCCGGAGAGAAATGCTCCAGATGCATGTCTTTGGAATTGGAAAGATGAAATACAGGGTAATTAAATTTAGAAGGTATGTACGCATGTTCCTGTCTAGTTTATTGATCATGTTTAAAACAAATTCTTAATGTGTTCGACCCACAAGATGTGGCAGTTCAGAGTCTAATTGTGCGGCTGGCAGGTGCATTTCGTCTAGCATCACCAGATGGTAGGGTCATCAGTGTTGAACATAAGCTTTGGAAAACAATATGAGAGGCTGCAAAATAGTTATAAGAAATAGCAGTGTTATCTGCATTTTGTTCACTAGACATTGTCCATGGTGGTGCTCTGAAGCTCATAGGTTTTGGCAAGTACTGTGAGAAGTAGATTGGTAAACAGCATGACTATATGATGTAGGCGATAGTGCTGGGCAGCAAGTTTGGGATGAGGATCAAACATTAACTTAGTTAAGAGAATAAATATAAGAGAGGGAGCAAAGTAAAGTACAGAAGGCAATGTAAGTAGACAGCAAGGTGAAAAAGTAACCAGAATCAAATGTTTGCAGACGCTTTAAAAGGCGTAGCAGCAGCTGCAAGTGTTGATAGGATCAGCATGGAGAAATTATATGAAAAATGGAAAAGAAGCAAAAGAGAAATCAGGTTTAGAAAGACAGTAACCCCTGAATGAAGTGCCCAGGAAGATTGGGCATGTTGGAATTACTAATGTCTTGATTTGCTATCTGGGGAAGAATAGAGGGAGTGGCAGCAAGGAAATGTTGATTATAGCAGTGAATGGAGTGTGCGGGGAAAAAAGACAGAAGTGGTAAACTCCAAACGAAAAAGAGCCATGATATGAACATGGGTCCCCAATGGCTAAGGGTACAGTGAGAGCAATTATGCTTGGAACCTCCCACCCTCATATACCTATTATGATTTATTAGGAGTAATGGACCACAGCATCTTTGGCATTAGTAGACACAAGAGATGATCTAACTATTTTTGCAGGAATTCCTGGATGGAATGTTTCCTGGGCAGACTGGAAAGATTGCATAGGAAATACAAAAAGTACTGGGAGAAGAAACCAGATTAAAACAGCCCGTATGTGGGTGAAGTATAGCTGCAGTAGCCCCATACTAGAGCATGTGTTAAACATAACTATTCTGACAGGGAAAACCTTAGGCCTTTTCAGATATGGGATGCAGCAGTACTCTGTCAAATCAGTCAAACTTGTAATTCCACAGTGAAATTATGTGGGAAATGATTTATATTCCACCTTCAAAGGGGGCTGTGAATATTAAACAGTATTGAATACTTCGAGGACATGCAGAGGTAGTCAGAAATATTTTGAGAGTTTTCATAGGTCATCATAGTCATACTGACTGAGTCCAGTTATCTTATTTGACCTGTGAAGAAGTCTGATTGATAGTGGGTAACTATAGACTGCAGAACACTGAACAAAGTCACCTCTGGCAGCTGCTGTATCTGACATTGTAAATCTTGTGAAGAATTGTCTTCAGTTCCTAGACCATATCATGCACTTTTGGACTTGGCCAATACTTTCTTCTCAGTTAAAGTAACAGAAGATATCAACAGTATTTTTTTTTTTTAATGGAATGGTGGACAGTGCACCATCTGAGTATTAACATGAGGATTTCTATAGCCCCAGTGTTTGTTATGCACTGGTAGCAAGAGACTTGACAAAATTGCAGCTTGAAAATGTAACTGTATTCCATTACATCAGCAACATTATGGTTACAGGGAGCAGCCTGATGTGGAAGCTGCCTTACAAACTGTAATACCACATCTTCAGAATTGTAGATGGAGTATGGATAAAGTGCAAGGAACATCTGTAAAGTTTCTTAGAGTTATATGGTATGGAATGAAAAGAAAAGAGAAGTGCCAGATGAAGCAATAGAAAACTTATAGTAGTTATTGTTCCAAAAATGAAGCAACAGGCACAGGCTTTTTAGGAGCATTCTGATTTTGGAGACAGTTTGTGCACCATTTGCCACATAACCAGGAAGAAAGCTGATTTTACATAGACTGGGAGCAACATTTGATGAACTGAAGATAGCTTTACAACAAGGGAAGAACTGCATCTGATAGACCACCAGCAACCATTTAGCCTTGAAGCGACTGTTGAAAGCAATGTTATGTTTCAGATGTGGCCGTTAAGATTTTGGTCCAAAAGCTTTACTGGAGCACAAGTGTGGTACAGCCCTTGGAGAAGCATGTGATAGCAGTATATACTACTTTACATCATGTTCAAGGAATAACAAAATGGCAAATAGTGACTGTTAACATACACTTACCTCATCCATGAGTCGTTATGTGTTACCTAAGTGAATGTACTTGTTGTATAAGCCTTGACTGTACAGAAATAATGATAGTATCTGCAGGAATGAGCAAATAACATGACTAGGATGACTCAAACGCAGCATAATTTTGCCTTGACTTCTTATTTTGGAAGATGGAGATGCTGGTGATCAAGAGCATCAGAAAGTATTGAACTTTCCAGTATTTGAAGCATCTTCCTTTGATTGCCTGTACATAGCAAATAGAAGGAAACATGATTTATTGATGGAAAATTGCTAGGAATTGCAGAATGTGGACAGCGGTGGTGCATTGCCTGTGAACAGAGATAATATTATACAAGGAAGTTTCTGCAGGCTCAGTTATGCACAGTAGGGTTGAGTATCAGTAATTTGTGCCTAGAGAAAAAGTTGGTGTTTACACGACAGCTGGATGGCATATAAATGGCTGACTACCAGGTTACCTGCATAGCAGGAACAACATTAAAAGATCCTTGTCAAGCCCACATGGTAAGGTTTTGAAGACTGGCAAAAAAGTCTAGAATACAGCCCAACAGTGTAAAAATACATGTAGGACACTTAGATGTTCATATGCCCTCTATCATGAATGAAAAGAAGTACAACCACCAAGTGGATAAAATGGCATCAATAAAGACTACTGAGGAGAAATCCATGGAAGCTGGGATTACGGAATGGTGCACAACCAGTGTGGATACTTAAGCAGAGATACTACATTGGAATTGACATGACAGTGTAGAATTATTTTAAATAGAGACTTGGTTACTGATATCTTTTAAACAATGTTAAATCTGTCAGCAAACAGAACAGAGACAATTGCAACTTGAATCATTATATGGACAGATACATCAAGGTAGCAGACCAGTAATGACATGTAGGTTTATTGGTTGGAGAATGTCATTAGCTTGAAATATTGAAAAGTGTATGAGAAAATAAAACTGAATATATAAATTCATTAAATGCATGATTGTAAAATGATGTTGATGTTAATTTAATGCACTTTATTTGATAAATTTTGAGTTCAATAAAGTCGCGCTAAAAAATAACCATGGATTCATTTTTGAAATGGAAATTAAATATTGCAATTTTATTTATTTTTTTATTTTTACATTTGTTAACCGGGTTAGTCTGACTGGGCCAAGAGAACCCTTTTACAGTGGAGACCCGAGGAGAAAAGCTCTAGGAAGGTGATTAGAAAATAAGAAAAAAACTATCAATTCAAGTTGTAAGACACTTAACTGTACTTATTCTTCTTCTTGTTTGTCCCCACCCACCCTCCCTGTTCTTGTTTTGGTGTTAGTGGCGGTGGCTCTGGAATTGCCCACCCCTCCTGTAAGTCTGTATTTGAACACTCCTCCTGAGTCCATCTCATTTGCTCACTTAACTGAATACAGTGAGATCATATTCTGAGTCTAGTGTTCACTCTACATAATACAGAGAGAAGATTTGAGAAGGCCAACCCACTTAGGTTCTTCCTTCCTCTCTCCTTGCACTTCACTAGCAAAAAAAAAAAAATCATCTGCTTTTACTGTATTTGTGTTTCCTCCTACTTTATTTTGCTTTTGCCTCTTCTTAAAAGTACTCAATTTTATATATTCTGCTGCACTTATTGCTGCTTGGTAGTAGCCTGATTAATTTGTAACTGTTATTCTAAATCTTTTGGTTTAAGCACTTGGGCTTCATACCGGTTGTTTTACATTAAGAAGGTTTGTGGTCTGCACTGTTGTGGCAGGACAGGTAGCTTACATCCTTCTAAGCTGGGAATTGCTGATTGAAAGCTCAGTGTCTGCCATCCTAAAAGTGTATTAGTTCTGGTTTAAGCACTTGGGCTTCAGGCCAGTTATTCTACATTAAGAATGTTTGTGGTCTGCACTCTTGTGGGAGGAGAGGCTGGATTCTGTCCTTCTGAGCTGGGAATTTCTGGTCAGAGGCTTATTGTGCCTGCTTATTCAAACTGTTTCTTTCTGAAATTGGGGCACCTTGTTGCTGTAGCATAGGACCCGATTCAGGCCTGCTGAATCTAGCTTTGTTTGTATAACTTGAGCACTGATCCAGGCCATCTTTTTTGGAGAAGGTTCCCCTGCACTCTAGTAGCAGGAGTGTGCAGTTAGAACTTGTCTGATTGAAGACTGCTGGAACAGGGCTCAGTTTTGAGTTTTTTTCTGGTTAATTGGGTAACTTGTTTAAATCAGATTGTTTGTTTTCTATTGTTTTATATATATATATATATATATATATATATATATATATATATATAAAATTGCACTTTATTCATCTGCTTTTACTGTGTTTGTGTTTCTTCCTACATTATTACTAGAGGCATTGACTACAACTCTGAACTGAGATGTATAACAATAAGCTTCTTTTTATGCGCATTTAAAGTGTTTTTTGATTGTATCTGCGTTATTTTCTGAATATATATATATATATATATATATATATATATATATATATATATATATATATTTATATTTATATATACTTGTTTCCCACCTTTCTAAGCTAGTATAGTCCAGTTTTCAGGTTAGTGCTGAATTCACGGCTGTGTTACAAATCTCTGTGTTTGCCCATACCTTACTTGGAAAGAAGGAAGTTTCTCTGTTCACCTGTGAGAGAGGGGAGCTTTGAGCAGCCTATCTGTCCCTGGAGGAGTGGTTTCAGCCCAGAAAGTAGTAGTTTATTGCCCATTTTACACTAATTTCTATCTTTTTCATTTCCCTGCTATAAAAAACACATTTGCCCGGTTTTACACGCCGGGCAGCGCCAGTTAGCTAGGGTATAACTATTCCTGGCTCCACAAAGTTTCCTCTTCAATTTTTCCCTTGGAACTAGACAAACTTTCAACTTAGGCACTCAAGCCTTTCATTTCTCAGCCTGGCACTTGCTCAAACCTCATATTAGCACTTATAAAACCCTAGCACTACAGAAGGACAAGGCTCTCTATTCAATCTTACCAGCCATTCAGTAAAACAGTTTACTGTACGTATCCAGGCATGTCCAAAGGGCAGTTTCAGGTGTACTCTCCAGTCCAACTGGTGAATCTGGGCATTTTGAGACAAATGTTACAACTGCCTCATGTACACAGACAACCCTCTCCTCCTACCACCAAACACTAATACATGCGAGAGATGCAATTATACAGCCAACCTGGAGGCTAAGCTCTCTCAACCCAAGACTGGATCAGACAGTCAAGAGGAGAAGGGGAATACTGGCATCACACCACCAGTTTCACATAGACCCATTAAACCAGCTCCAGCAAAAAACACGTAGATACACAAACATACTTGGAGGCTCTAAATAAAAATCTGCAAAAGCAAAAGAGCCCTCCAAAGCAAACATCCAGGCAACCTCCACCCCCCAACACAAACCATGAAATGCATAGTTCACAAAACCAGTGTGCCACGCAATCACAGCCCTCAAGGCAAAATAACATACCCAACATACTAGTAATAGGTGACTCTATAGTCAGGCACACTGACGTCTCACTCGCTAGGCTGAATAAGGTGAAGGTTACTGTTAGCTGCCTGTCGGGTGCCAGGAACCTCTACATAACACAACCACTCAGGTCACTCCAGAACAAGTACAAATATGACTCTGTCATTGTCCATGTTGCTGTGAATGACCTGAGCCATACCTCCCTGGACTACATGAAAAGAAACATGGAAGAGCTCTCTGATCCATAGCCCAGGCCGGTATGACCCTGACCCTGAGTAGCATCCTGGCCTCACCAAGAATGATACCACCGTATAAAGAAAAAATTATCAATTTCAACAATTGGCCAAGTTTCTGGTGTCATTCAAAGGGGATCCAGTATCTGTCTGCCTGGGATGACATGCTCGACAAGCCACGCTGCTTTGCTAGCGACGGCTAGCACCTGTCACCCTTAGGCTTTCGAATACTGGCCAAGGCTCTTGCCACCCCCATAGTGCTTTTTTAGGCAAGGCTCAAAAGACAAACCCACCGCTGTAAATAGCACAAGTTACAAAAATATGAGGGTAATACTACTCAGTGCCAGAAGTCTGAACCTCAAAATGCACACACTCGAGGCACTCCTCAGTATGGAGAAAATCAATATATATGCAGTAACAGAAACCTGGTTTAAGGCTTCAGAGAGCACCCCCAGCACTACCAGGCTGCAACTCATACCATACATTTCAGTCACAGAACCTGGACTGAAATACAAAAGGCGGGGGAGTATCCATATTCATCAAGGATACCCACACCTACAGATTAGTGGCACAGCACGATGCTTCAGAGATTATCCACGTGCAACTAACAACAGGCAAAACTGCAATTCAAATTGTAGCTTGCTACAGATCACCCACCATGTCCCAGGACCTCCATTCTGCATTTCTGGAAACACTGGGTAACATAAAGGTGCTACCAAAACACCCTAATATTGGTTGATTTCAACTACCCAAACATTAACTGGGAGAAATACTCAAGTACTAACTCTCTTGCCCAACATTTCTTAGAATTTATAAACTCAAATGCCCTGGAAAAACTGGTCAACACTCCCACCAGAGGTGACAACATATTGGACCTGGTCATCACCAACATGGGTGACCGGTGTTCCACACCAGAGGTCAACCCCTCGCTGGTTAGATCTAACCATAAACAAATCACTTTGGATATCCACATTTTGCCCCCACCCCCGGACAAGGAAACCACTGTGACAAACTTTTCAAAAGCAAACTTCACTTTACTTACGATGGAGGTGTAAAGTTTCAAAGCCCCCAGGCTAAAGGATAATGCTGTCCAAGCTGCAAAATCCTTTACTAATGCATTCTACAGGCACCTACAAGAATGCATGGATTGTGCTATCCCAAGCAAAACCAAGGCTCACTCCTCCAAGAAAAGGAAACCAGTCTGGTGGACCCCACCATAAACAAGCTATACAATAGAAGGAGGAAACAAGTACAGAAAAGAGTAAAATCCCAAGAAGGGAAGACATCCCTGATCAGTATCAGCAAGAAACTATGATCCCTCATAAAACTGTCTAAGGCGAGCTTTGAAAGAAAACTTGCCAAGGACTCCAAAGATAACCACAAGGCATTCTTTAGCTATGTCAAGAATCCAAGTGGCAATGCTCAGATCTCCTCGGAGTTAGTGCAAAATGGCACAAAATACACTGAACCAACCAATATTGACAACATCCTGTTAGACAGGTTCAGTGCAAACTTCACCTCCCTCTCACCCCCAAAAGGGCCCATAACCATACCAGAAGAATGTAGAGCCCCTGAAATCACAGGCACTCAGGTTAAAATAGCCCTCACCAAAGCCAAAAACACAGCATCAATGGGACCGGACGGTGTCCCAGGCTGCATCCTACACGAGCTCAAGGACGAACTAACCCCTCACCTAAACACACTGTTCAAACTCAGCCTCTCCACAGGCTACGTACCCTAGAGTGGTGCACAGCAATGGTTATTCCGCTCCACAAAGGTGGAGCCACAACAGACCCCGGGAACTATCACCCTATAAGCCTGACTAGCTTGGTCTGCAAGGCTATGGAGCGCATCGTTATGGAACTCATCAACAGAGACATTGGGAACCTCCAAACACTGGACCCTACCCAGTTTGGCTTTGTTAAGGGCAGATCATGCCTCCTAAACCTGGTGGACTTCTTTGAGACAGTTACCAAGGCTATAGACGAGGGAAAGGTGGTCCACACAGCCTACCTAGACCTCGCAAAGGCCTTCAACACCATTCCCCACTCCCCATTCTGGTATTATAGACAAGCTCGCCAGCCTGAACATAAACCCCTATGTCACAAGATGGGTTACCAATTAGCTCACTGACCGAACCCACATGGTGAGAGTTGCAGGAGCTAGGTCTGACTCTAAACCGGTTACAAATGACGTTCCCCAGGGCACAATCCTAGGACCCCCTCCTGTTTGGCATATACTTCTCAGAGGTACAGACAAGCACAGGAGGACTATGGCTGACCAAGTTCGCAGACAATTGCAAACTAGGGGCTATGATTGATTCACTGGCTGACACAGACATCCTCCAAAAGGGTCTCACTGAGACGGATACCTGGTGTCAAAATCATGGCCTCAAGCTAAATGCCAAAAAGTGCATAGTTATTACCTTTGGAAATAACAGAGTACCCACAAACTACCACGTAGGTGGTAGTCCCCTAAATACGGAAACCGTAATAAGGGATTTGGGGACCCAAGTAGATAGTAATGTCTCCTTTGATAATCACATTGCCAAAGCGGTTAGAAAATCTTTCTATGTGGCCCACCTAATCACAAAAGGGTTTGCATCCAGATCAAAAGAGGTCATTGTGCCCCTCTACTCATCAGACCCATCATTTGGGATGTACCTTACAAGACACCTGCAACAGCTGGAAAGACCACAGAAGTACCTCACCAAGAGGATCACTGGCCTCAAACAGATGCCCTATGCAGCTCGACTGAAGAAACTCCAGCTGTACTCAGTTGCATACCGTCTGCTCAGAAGTGATCTCTGCCTGACATACTAGGCCATGTCCAACCCAGAACTGATGGACATGCTCCACCTAAAGAAAACATTATCCCCTCAAGCCACACGCTCTTGGGATCTAAACCTCACCGCAATAATAAATAGGATGTGCTGGAGGGATAGATTCCTGTCCCAGAGACTTCCCATGCTTTGGAACAAGATTCCAATCTCCATTAGGCAGAGCTCCTCGTTAGCACTCTTCAAGGGAAACCTTGACGAGTGGATGGGAAGGAGAAAGTTTACCCCGGGGGTCACTTCAGTGGCTCTGCTGGACAGAGGCACAGGGAACTAATCTAAGGGGGCGGCGAAAGCCAATACATTCTGGCTAGGCTTATAAATGCCTTTGGGCAGATAGCCTAGTACCTACCTATGAACAGTACAAAAACAGAGAGGAATATACAATATGAATATATAAAAGGCAGAAGTATAGTATTTTGAGAATGCAGTAGCAATATGTCTGAGAAATGTGGTTATCATTGTTATTTACAAGAAATGTAGCAATACCTAAAATAAAAAATCAGAATAACATCTTGATATATTACAACATAGATGCATTTAATAGCATAGATACTAACTGCAGAGAGAGTAATATATGTAGACAGTTTAGGTAGATACTAGGCAGATATGTTAATTGAGAGAAGAAGAAAAATTCATTAGGTAATTTCCTGACAGGTACAGATCCATGCATGTTGGAAATTAATTTTTAGTTGCTTTTTGAATTTACCACTTTTAGTAGTGGACCGAACGGACAATGGAAGTTTGTTCCATGAGTATGCAATTGAATGACTGTAAAGTATTTTTCCAATATTTTTGGTCGGCTTGGTCACCTGCAGAGAAGGTTTTTTTGTGTGCTTCTGAGGTCACGCTTGGGTGTGTAGGGTGTAATTATGGATTTAAGGGCAGGGCAGGAGTTGGGGCTATTTACGATGCTGTGTGCAATTTGTAGTTGTGATATTTGAAGCATGTGGGGGAGCTCAGGCCATCTTAAGCTTTTTAGGGATATACAATTATGGGATTTGTAGCTATTGGCTGCAACTCTGACTATCTTATTATAGGTCGTTTCTAGTTTAGTTAAGAGATTATTTGGGAGGTTCGTAAGTATGGGAGCAGCATACAGCAGGGATGGTAGAATAAATGTCACAAAACATAAACTGGTGCAGGAATGAAGGACTTGAGCACAGCTCGAACAGTACGACCAGAAAAAATCTTTAATAAATAAAACAAAGTGAACAACTTCACTGGTTAAGCGCTTTCATCTGTTTAGATACAGACTTCATCAGAACCGGCATTTTTAGAATACCCATGGTTTAAATAGCAGCTTTGGCGCCAAAACTTATCAGTCACTTAAAGAAACATCATCCTATATCACATTAAAGTAAAACAGCCAAAATGACCCTATAATACACTGTTGCAATTCATTAAAATCACTTGTATAATACATTATAAATGGCAGTGTAAAATACATTTCCATATATTTTACACTGCCATTTATAATGTATTATACAAGTGATTTTAATGAATTGCAACAGTGTATTATAGGGTCATTTTGGCTGTTTTACTTTAATGTGATATAGGATGATGTTTCTTTAAGTGACTGATAAGTTTTGGCGCCAAAGCTGCTATTTAAACCATGGGTATTCTAAAAATGCCGGTTCTGATGAAGTCTGTATCTAAACAGATGAAAGCGCTTAACCAGTGAAGTTGTTCACTTTGTTTTATTTATTTATTTATTAAAGATTTTTTCTGGTCGTACTGTTCGAGCTGTGCTCAAGTCCTTCATTCCTGCACCAGTTTATGTTTTGTGACGTTTTGGTCGTTCTATCGTTGCAGTTGGGTTCATGGTAGAATAAATGTTTGAGACAGTATAGGTCTAGATTTGTTAGGTATATATTTGTTGTTGCGGTATAGAAGACCTAGTTTTTGATTGGACTTTTTGATACAGTTTGATATGTAGGTCGAATTTTAATTGGCCGTCTATAGTAATGCCAAGCAATATGGTGTTTGAGTCAGCAGTGATAATTGTATTATCTAAGGATGAGGTGGTAAAGATTTCTTTGGAAGGAAAAGGAGAAACTTGGTCTTTTAGGGGTCGAGATGCAAGTTGTTTTCATTTAGCCATTATTTATTTATTTTATTTATTTATTTATTTATTTTACATTTGTTGACCGGGCTAGTCTGGCTGGATACATGTCCATTTTCAGCAGAGGCCCGAGGAGAAAAGCTCCACTATAAGCTAAGAAAATTACAATAAGATATAAATCTAATTATTCTAAGATATAACTACAATCAGAGAAATAGAAAACATTGGACTGAGGATAAATTCAAGAAAATCAAGTTAAAAATACGCAGATAATTAAATATCACATAATTGTGCAGAAAGTAAATACTTAAAAACTAACAGTAAAAGGAATAGAACTAATTTAGCCATTATTCTCGTAGGTGCAGAGATAGTTGAATGACAATGTGGAGATTTTGTATATTGTCAGAGGTGTTAATAATTGTGGAATTGTCTGCGTACTGTATTAAGGTAGAGTGGGGGCAGGAGATATGGAGGTTATTTGTAAATATATTAAAAAGTAGGGGGAATATATTAAAAAGTAGCTGTTTATAAAAGCTTGATGTGACTGCTGCATTAAGTGATTTTCAGAGCAGCCACAGGAAGAAAAAATATGCAAGAGTGAGGGTCAGAGACAGTAGGACTCATCTGACTGATTGACTTCATGAAGGTTAACTAGGTTGGCAGCTGTAGTTTTTCTCCTTTGCTATTTTATTTTATGCCATTTTATTTCCTTTGTCTGTGAAGCTCCCCTCAGTCTGCTTCATTTCCCAGAGTATCTTCCATAGTCAATCTAACCTTTGACATCCACTTTTTGATGATCACTTTTTTTGACTGCTAACAAGATTAAAGTTAATAAGACTTTCTTATGTCCTGATGTTCTTGCTGCCTTACCTCAGTTTAGCTGCATCATCTGTTTAGTAACTTCAACTTGTTCAATCAGCAATAAGTAAAAAATGTTCATTGTTAGTTTGATGTGTGTGTTCATGTTGAGTAGAAATGTTGTATGCGTACCTTCTAAGCAAATAATTTCAGGGGATAGTGAATGCTGTAGGGGGCTGTAAATCTCTCCAGTTTTAGTGCTGCCCCTCATTTTACCCCTTGGTCTTTGTTTTGGATGTAGGATATGGAGTCTGCATTTCCTTCAGCGAATACAAACACATTATGTAAATTTGAAAAATACCATATCAATGAAAAATCAAATCCGAACCCACTGCATGCATACCTCTCAACCTCTTTGAGCAAAACATCTGGACAAAGCCTGACAAAATGGGGGGAACGAACATCCAAAAATAGGGACAGATTTTAAATATTGCTCTTATAAACTTAAAAGGTTGCTAGAATAACAGGATGTGTCTTAGCATGCATTTTTTCTGAAGGATATGAAGTCTGAAACACAAATTTATATCATTATTTATTGACTTCAGTCCTCAGATCATCCCAGTGATTTGCCAAAAAATCACTAATTTTATGAGGAGCAAATCAAAAATATGAGGCAAAAATCTGGACATTCTGTGAAAATCTGTATAGTTGAGAGGTATGACTGCATGTTGTCAGACTGGGCATTATTTAATTTGCAGTGACTACCATTTGTTTCCTATTTTCCTAAGCACAAAAATTTAAACCCCCACCAGCCCCCCTCCCATTATCATGTGATTTCGAACTTCAGGAAGTAGATAGTTCAGCTAAATGGTAATTGTTAGTGCAAAAATAATAAAAACAGTGTGCTCTCACTCACATTATTTTATTTATCTTTTGTTGTCCTGGTTAGTCTCACTAGGCTAGTAGCCTCTTTTTAGGAGAGACCCGAGGTGGTATAGGTTCATAGGTTTATGAGTGCTGACTTAGGCTAACAACCACAAGGGTTTTTTTAGCCTAGCCATGCCTGGTATATATACACTGCTGGGGGAAATTTGGCTATAGCATCAAGGAGCTTCTCCTACTTTTTTCAGTAGGTGCCATGAAACCTTTTACATCCACCTGAGCTGCCATCAACTCAAGGCAGACGAACTCTATTGGTTTAATGCTTCAGCCGAAGGACAACACACTCGGGAGTGCAGCATCCCTTTCTGCTTGAGACCGCATATTTGCCACTCAGAATTTGATGTAGTGCTGTCAAGACCACTGAAGTCAAATTATGGAGCCTAGGAGAATTTTGGGAGAATTAAGAAGCTTTCAGCAAAAAACATTTATTGGCAGTAGTAAGGATGAATCACAGTGGCCTATAAGGGAAAACATATCAAAAGAGGATGAACTTTTGAAGAAGTACTTGAAAATATTTTTGATGGAGGATGTAAATTCAGTAGCAGGAACTCCAAATAGCAAATAGTATATATATATATATATATATATATATATATATATATATATATATACTGGAAAACCGAGAAAAACTGGAAGAGCAAACACAAATTAAAACAAACAACTTCTGAAATTAAAAAATAAAAAAAAAAATGAAAAAAAAAAACAATGGTCACTGGCAGATCCTTGTGTAAATTTAGCTATTTCGTTCCTTTACTAAGTGTTAGAACTTCTTCAGAATGGAAAAGTACAGTCAGTGAGTGTTTATATACAAAAAATACAATAAAGTATAATAAAATGTCATAAAAGAATGGACATCCCATTGAAAAGAGGCTGTACAACTGTGGAGTTAATAATTACAAATGCTAAGGTTGGAACATCAAGTACTAGCCAATGAGTGCTAGGTCAATTTAAACAAATGAAAATGCAGTGGAGCTGGCAAAGTATCTTCTTCTTTTGGCGGATCACCTGTCTGCTCATGATTGGCAGTGGAGTTTTACTGTGTCGAGTTGCCAGCCCGCGCCCAATCTTCCAGTGAAGGCACACACGCACTCATACCTAGGGCCAATTTGGAATGTCCAATCCACCTGCAGCATGTCTTTGTGATATGAGAGGATCCGGAGCACCCGGAGGAAACCCATGCCACCACAGGGAGGACATGCAGACTCTGCACAGAAGGCACCCCAGCCGAGGATCGAACCAGAGAACCTCTTGATGTGAGGCGACAATGCTAACCACTGTATCCATTAACAAAATGTATATCTCATCAAATAGAATGTAGCAAACAATGGTAATCTAACCAGTAATAGTAGTAGAGCAACCTGCAACCAATAAGGAAATGTACAAAAGCATAGGTAATCAATGATTGTGTAGTAAGGCTGAACACATAAATCAGTAAAACTAGCGATGTTTTAGTAATATATCTGGGTTAATATATGTTTCATCATTTAAAAGCATATTAAACCAATTTCACATAAATATAGGCAAAATGTCCATTATTAACAGCAGTATCAGTGTCAGTACTGTACGGAATCGCAAAACATAAAAGACACATAACAGAGTTCAAAACATTCCCCAAACAAACTAGTAGAAAATGAAAATTAAACAGACTTTCTAAGATTTGTCATCAGTCAGTGTCATGTGGCTATGTTACATGTTGCTATCATAGTTATATAAACATTCTCATGGGAAAAATAGATACTTTATAAAAACATACTCATGAATAAAATATCTTGATAGAAGCATGCAAAGCTTATATCTAAATTCCTGTAAATGTGCTTAATGCTGACAAAAGATGTTTTTAGTGAAGTATAAAATTAGCACTGTAAGTATAGGAAAATATATCAAAACTAGTAAAAAATAAATATAAAATAAATGGAAGTAGCGTATACACTAAACTCAGACGTCCGGTTATTCATTAATGACATAAGGTTTAGTCATACATGGTAGGAAGTGTCAAAAGTCTGCTGGTAAGCAACACACACACACTTGAAGTTTTATTATGCATATTTAGCGTGTAGGTGCTAAAAAATGTAGCAAAAACTGTAATTTAAAATTTCCATTGTAAGGCACATTGTTTATTGTTTCTTCAGGCAAAAAATAAAATAACATATGGGTGCTAAAATATGCCGGGAGGCAATACTGGTAATTGTAAATGCTAGCTATAAAGTAAATGGAGTTCAAGCAGGGTGTGGAGGTCAGTAAAACAGAAGGTTACTAGTGTCAAGATGAAGAAAAAAGTAGTACATAAAAAAATGTTGTTCATGTAATGTAAAAGTATAGAACTATGAAAATAACATCCTTAATATCAGTAGAACAACTTACAACATTTCAGGAGCCAACATCCCTATTTCATGAAGGTTAATGTGGTCAGTGGCCAGTTTATCCGCTCATCCAGGATTATTAGTGGTGACAGCACCTTTCATGTCAGAGTCTGCCTTCCTCAAGCAGTTATTTGTCCAATGTGATTACCCACTTGATTTAGTTAATAAGATTGCCTTAGAAATTTTAAATGCCAGATATGACCACCACAAGCCCATTTTGATTCATGGTTTTACTCCCAAGCAACCTACACACTTTGCTGGCATGTCCTTATCTTTCCTTTTTCCCATCAGTAGGGATATGTCTTCCATCCGTTCTGTTAATAATAACTGGAATATCGTCACCAGTTGCCCTGACCTAAACTTGGCTCTTGGCAGCATGCCCTGCTTTTCATATAAAAAGACCAGGACACTCAGACACTCATTTGAGAAAAAGAACATACCTTTTTTTGATAAGAGACTGCCTTTATAAAGGCAAACCAAAAGGTATGTTTTCATGTTGCAAATGTGTATGTTGTGCTTTCATATGCACAGGCTCCGCTTACCTATTTTCCCACTGCAATGTATTGCACCTTGATTACTTTCCAGAGACACTATGACTGTCACTCTGAAAATGTGGTGTACGCTGCGATCTGTGACTCCTGCCATTGTTTTATAGGTAAAACTTAAAGTAAATTGTCAAACAGGATTAAGGAGCATAATGCAAAGGATGTGGCTATTGCTTTGGGTAAACAGTCTTTCATGTTCTGATTTCTCTTCATTCAAATTCATTGTGCTGGAACAAGATGATTTCTTCTTTGGAGACCAACACTTTTCTTGAACTTAAGGAACTTCGATGGCAGCTTTTACTTAATGCTGAAGCATCAATGAGAATTTGAACTTAAGATGTGCTTTACAATGGCTTAATTGAACCCTCTGACTGATATATATTCAGCATTACGTGTAAGAAACTTTAATGAGAACTTTTGCTTTACTGTTCTACTGTATTCAATATTTGGCTTATTTTTTCCAAAGGATTTAGTGATTACGCTGCATTACATGTTTTTCAGTAATTATTCACAGGTAATATTTTTATTGACTACTCTACATGATTCTAGTATTTCCATTTGTTCATACATTCTATGCAACTACTGGTTACTTTTTCATGTACAGCACTGCATTGGTCTTTTATTATTATATTCCTATTGGTTTCTTCACCATGAGCTCAACACTCCTTTATTTATACTGATATTAAGGATGTTATTTTCATAGTTCTATACTTTTATGTTACATGAACAAATTTTTTTTTATGTACTACTTTTTTCTTTATCTTGACACTAGTAACCTTCTGTTTTGCTGGCCTCCGCACCGTGCTTGAACTCCATTTACTTTATAGCTAGCATTTACAATTACCAGTATTGCCTCCCGGCATATTTTAGCACCCATACATTATTTTATTTTGTGCCTGATGAAACTGTAAACAGTGTGCCTTACAATGGAAGTTTTAAATTATACTTTTTGTTACATTATTTAGCACCTACACGCTAAGTATGCATAATAAAACTTCAAGCATGTGTGTTGCTTACCAGCAGACTTTTGACACTTCTTACCATGTATGACTAAACCTTATGCCATTAATGAATAACCGGACATCTGAGTTTAAGTGTATGCTGTACTTCCATTTATTTTATATATTTTATTTACTAGTTTTGATATATTTTCCTACAGTTACAGTGCTAATTATACACTTCACTAAAAATATCTTTTGTCAACATTAAGCACATTTACGGGCATTTAGATATAAGTTTTACATGCTTCTATCAAGATATTTTTTTCACGAGTATGTTTTTATACAGTATTGATTTTTTCCCATGAGAATGTTTATATTAACCATGGTAGCAACATGTAACATAGCCGCATAACATTGACTGATGACAAATCTTAGAAAGTCTGTTTAATTTTCATTTTGTTTGGGGAATGTTTTGAACTCTGTTATGTGTCTTAGTAAGTTTTGTGATTCTGTACTGACACTGATATTGCTGTTAATAATGGACATTTTTGCCTGTTTTTACATGAAATTGGTTTACTATGGTTTTAACCGATGAAACATCTTAACCCAGATATATTACTTAAACATCGCTAGTTTTACTGATTTATGTGTTCAGCCTTACTACACAATCATTGATTACCTGTGCTTTTGTACATTTTATTTCATTATTGGTTGCAGGTTGTTCTACTACTATTACTGGTTAGATTACCATGTTTGCTACATTCTATTTGATGAGATGTACATTTTGTTATTGGATACTTTGCCAGCTCCACTGCATTTTAATTTGTTTAAATTCACCTAGCACCATTGGCTAGTGCTTGATACTCCAACCTTAGCATTTGATAATTATTAACTTCACAGTTGTACAGCCGCTTTTCAATGGGATGTCCATTCTTTTATGACATTTTATTATACTTTATTGTATTTTTGTATATAAACACTCACTGACTATAATTTTTCATTCTGAAGTTCTAATTCCTAGTAAATGAACAAAATGCTAAATTTACACAAGGATCTGCCTTTGTCTGTGTCTTTGTTTTATTTTTTAATTCTTGTTTATATATATATATATATATATATATATATATATATATATATATATATAATATCTTGATGATTGGATGGGAAATGGGAAATTCACCCCGGGGATCACTTCTGTGGGTGTGCTCGACAGGGGCACAGGAAAATAATTTTCTTGGGTGGCGAAAGCCAGGGTACATTTCATTTTTTTGGCTAGACTTGTATGGGCCAGAGACTTCCCATACTCTGGAACAGACTACCTATCTATGTCAAACAGAGCCCCTCATTAGCACTGTTCAAGAAAAATCTTGATGATTGGATGGGAAATGGGAAATTCACCCCGGGGATCACTTCTGTGGCTCTGCTCGACAGGGGCACAGGAAAATAATTCTCTTGGGTGGCGAAAGCCAGGGTACATTTTTTGGCTAGGCTTGTATGGGCCCTAGGGCTGATAGCCTAGTACCTACCTATGAATATATGTGTGTGTGTGTTAAGATACAAAAATGTGACTAGACTGGATAGAAATTATATTTTTGCAGGAGCATGCCTATTTAATTGAACTTTGAGACCCATCCAATTACTTTATCAGATCGTGCCCTAATCAAAACTTGTGTTTGTGGTGTGGGTGTGTGTGTGTGTGTGTATATATATATATATATATATATATATATATATATATATATACACACACACACATATATATCACATTTAGTCCAGCTAAATGGTAATATTTAGTGAAAAATAAAAACACTGCGTACAGGGTACTTATGTAAAATAAGACATTGACACTTTCTTATTTATCTGTTCAAAAGAGAATAATTTTAAGGACTGAGTAGTAGGTATGATTTTAGGAGATGACAAAGGTTAAAGTGTTGCAGAAGAAGGGAAGTCTTATAGAATCAGAAGAGGATCAATTGCAGAGGCCTAAAATGAAAATAAGGAAATGTTTGGACAACGTGCATGGTTTTAGAAATGCCGCTGTTAAGCAACTATTTTTGATAAGAATTCTAGAGCACAAAAATTACTGCAATGACTTAGACTATTTATTTATTTTATTTTACATTTGTTTACCGGGATAGTCCAACTGGATAAATGTCCATTTTCAGTGGAGGCCCGAGAAAAAAAAAATCCAAGTCACGGATACAAGCATAATAGACATAAGCATAGCAGAAAATAAGCATAGAAACTACAGAGGAGGTATCTGTTGACTAAGACAGGGTAGAAGTTTTCTTCACATCAGGTAAATCATAAGAGATTAACAGTATTTCATGCATTACAGCACTAGAGAAAACAGTACATACTTAAAAAGCACTACAGTGTATCCAGCATGCATTATTGCTGTTTTCTACAAAGTTAAAATTAAGTAGCATCCTACAGGTATTGGCATAAATAGGCATTAGTTAAGTGAAAACTGGTTGGGAATCTGGATTGGTGCAGGGGCAGAGCCAGTGACTTTTAAAGTATTGTTTAAGGCCTTTTTTAAAGAGATTGAGAGAGGGTTCAAGTGTAAGGTTGGCTGCGAGTAAATTCCAGGCTTTGCCAACAAAGTTGGTAAATAGTGAGTCTCCAGCCCAGTGTCTAGCTCTTAGTGTTTGAACTATTAGTTTGTTAGATGAGCGTAATGGCCTCAGGTTACAGTAGGGTTGTATAATGTGTTAGATGAGCGTAATGGGCTCGGGTTACAGTAGGGTTGTATAATGTTTCTAAGAGCAGGAGCATTTTCCGGGTGTGTGAGAATTTTGTGAGCAACTATGAGCTGGTTAAACTGAAGTAGGTTAGGGAACTCTAACCACCCTAGAAGCTCAAGGTTTTGACAATGATGGGTCCTATACATAGAGTTAGTAGCAAATCTGGCCATATGAGTGTAGCTGCAGATGAGTTTATTGATTTCAGTCTTGTTCAAGCTAGAGAGTATGGGAGAAGCATATAGCAGGCTAGAAAGTAGGTGAGAGTGGGCTATAGTGGTATGGGCTAATGGGGTTAGAAAAGGTTTATTTCTGTGTAGTGAGACAAGCTTTTGGTTAACACTTTTAATGGTTTTGTTTACATGCAAGTCAAATTTGAAGTTATTGTCAATTATAACACCTAAGAGCTTAGTGCTGGTGTCTGGGAAAATAGAGGTACCATTATTGCATGATATGGAGAAAGAAAGAGGGGTGGGTCGACTGGTAGGGGTGAAGAGTAGAAGTTTAGTTTTGTTAGGGTTTAGGATCAAGCATTTATTAGCTAACCAGGTTTCAATAGTATTAAATATACTCTGGGTAAGGTTTTGCAGGTCTGGTGGGGAGGAGGCTGTACAGATAAGAGTGGAGTTGTCTGCATATTGAATGCAGGTGGCTTCTAGGGTGGCTGTGTGAAGGTTATTAATGAAGATAGAAAAAAGCAGGGGACCTAAAATGGAGCCCTGAGGGACTCCAAGGGTGAGAGATAGCAGTGCAGTTTGTCCTGCCATAGAACTGCTTGTTTTCTTCCACTCAGATAGGATGTAAACCATTGAATAGTTTGTTTGTCCAGGGAGATGTCCTTTAGAGAGTGGATGAGTAATTGATGGTTGACCATATTGAAGGCCTTTGACAGGTCAAGAAAGAGGGCTGAGGAGAGCAAATTATCATTCCGGTTTAGGTTTATAGCATTGGTAAAGGAAAGGAGGGCGGTTGTGGTACTATGATATGGCCTGAAACTATGCTGAGAATTGACCAAAAGATTATTCATCGTGAGGTAGTGAATGAGTTGCTTTGTATACATCTCTCCATTATTTGGGCTAGAGGTGTGAGAATGGCTATATAGTTGGATAATTCAGTTGAGCTACCCCCTTTGTGGAGAGGGATAACATGAGCTATTTTCCATATGGTTGGGATGGAACATTCTGACAGGGTCCTGTTGATCAGTATAGAGATGGGATATGCTACAACGTCCGTAGCTTTTTGAAGATACTCTGCAGGGAGAAGGTCTACAGAAAGGGTGGTAGGTTTTAGTTTTTTGAGTAGTGATCGGGTAAAAGTGGTAGAGACAGGTTGAAAGTGAAAGAGAAGATTTGACGTCTCTGTGATTGAGGAAGGGAAGGGGCTAGTGGGAGTGAGTTGGTTAGCTAGGGTCTGGAGAGTTTTGTTAAAAAAAATTATTAAAGGCATTGGCCTCAGGTGATTTTTGACTGGAGTTAGAGGGAACTGGTATGGTAGATTGTTCTGGGTGTAGTAGTCAATTTAGGCCTGCCCAGAATTTTTGTGGATTATTTTGGTGTTTTTGTTAAAGGTTGAGATAGTAGGTTTTTTTTGTCTATCAGAATGGATTTTTTGTCATCATTTCTGAGTTGGCGAAATTTAAGTTGATCTTGAGGGGATTTAGTTGCATGCCAGTTTTCCCATACTTTATTTCTCAGTTTGATTTTAGACTTGGTATCTTTAGAAAGCCTCGGTGCACTATTATTTTTAACTCAAATAAAACGCTCGGGAGCATGAAAGTTAAGAATGCTCAAGAATTTAGTATTAAAGTAATTTACGGCCTCTTTTAGTGGTAGTTGTTTAAGGACTGACCAGTTATGTGACTTGAGTTCATTTTGGAAAATAATAGGGTTAAAATTCTTATTATTAATAAGTTTGTGTGTGGTCAAATGAGGGTATTCAACTTTATCCTTGATTATGTATGTTAGAGAGTGATCACTTAGATAGTCAGGGAGGGTCCCATATTTGTATATATGGGGGTGATGAGTGACAAGTATCCAGTCTAAGATACTAGCTCTGTTAGTGGGCTTGCTAGTCCTGGTAGAGGTAGAAATGAATTGCGAGAAACCAAATAGATTAATATGATTGACTGGGGATTCAGATGTACTTTGTACCAGTCAAAATTAAAGTTGCCTAGAACAATGGTTTCTTGAGGGTATGGATAGGGTCTATATTATGTAATTGAACTTTCAAAACTTCGAATCCTATATGTTTGACAACATATGGTTGAAGTTCAAATATATAATGAAAAACAAAAAAAACTTACCTTAACGGTGCGGGCAGGGGGGGCAAGCCCCCCACACCTCCCTACTTAAATATACCAACTCCGAGATCGCACTTTAGTGCAGAAAAGGAAAATTCTCCCATTCTGCACTGAACGGCGCTGTTATGCTTAACCTTCGAACACATTTCAAGTCGACCATATGACATTCGACATTTCAAGCGTTCGAGGTTCTAATAGGAAACCAATGGATAGCCAGTGGACAGTGTTTTCTAATGTGTTTATATTATTCCCTGGGGGAATATAGACACAGACAATATAGATGGATTTATTATTATTAATTTGTAGTTTGGTAAGGAGAATTTCGGCACTGTCAAATAATGGAAGTTGTGCGGTATCCCTATATACACTTAGTGTATTTTTATAAAGTACCGATATCCCACCCCACCCCCTTCTTGGCAACACGGTCGGCTCGGTGTATGTTACACCCAGTGGGTAGAACTTCATTGTCGGTTATAGTAGGTTTTAGCCAGGTTTCTGTGAGACGCACAATATCACGGGAGTGTACAGCTAAGAGGGCATGCAGGTTGTGAATCTTGTATATACTTCTAATGTTTGGTGAAAAGTTAGGATAGAATTTGTAGACCTGTTAAGGGGTATAGTATTAGTAGGGTAAGTTACTTGGGTACTATTATCATTGGGTGAGGATAGGCCAGGGTTAGGATGAATATCCCCATCTATTATGAGACTGTAGTAAAAATCTACTGCCAATCATTAGCGGACCGGAGTTCCGCTGTGGCGACCCCTAACCGGGAAAAGCTGAAAGACACAACAAGTGATGCTTGATTATAAGCTTTAAGATTTTATGTAAAAGTTATAGATATTGCATATCCTTGAGATTGGGCTGCTGGGTTTTAACGGAGAGGAACATTAAAGGGGATGTGAGGTTAAATGACAACAGGAGATAGAAAATTAGGTTAAATGACAACAGGAGGTAGAAAGATTTGTAGCCAAATGTAGGGAGCCTATGACAAGAAAAATAACCAGAGATACTGTAGAGATATTTAGAGATGTTAAAGAAATTTTATGAAAATTTGTATGAAGCAGAAGAATGGGAAAACAAGAAAAGGCACAAGTGGAACATTTAATTATACCAATGGTAGATGAAGATAAGTCTCAAAAATAAATAGCTAAGGTTGTAAGAATATGAAATAAAAGAGTGATATATATCGGTTAACAGGGGTGTGTCTGAGAATAGATGGTATTACTGTAGAAAATTGGAACTTAGGAGGGAAGAAAGTGATAAAGATCTGGAAATCTTTTTTTAACAGTATAAAAAAATGGGGAGGGGGGGTGTACCAGCAACAAGCATACTTCCCCTGCTGCTGGAGATCCCCAATGTGAATGGTAGAATTTTACCCAGGGGTTGTTTAATGGCTTTAAAGCCTCCTCAATGAGTTTCTGTGCCTGCTCCTCCTTGCTCATCTACTTCGCTTAAGAGGCTCAGAGAAGAGGAGTCCTCTGAAGAGGATTTAGATTATGGGGAAGAGTCTTTGGCATCTTCTTCTCAAATCCCTTCTCCCTTGGATTATGGATCCGAGGAGGAAGATTCTATTAGTACAGACTCTCCCTTAGAACAGCTGTCCTTTGGGGACACTAATTCTTGGATGATAGAATATTTCAAATGGGACTGTTCTCAGGTTTCTGATATTCAAAAGAGGTATTATGAACTCCTCCAGGTGGATCCTCCTAAACCCTCTGCTGTACCTCCAGTCTTGGCTACCCTTTTAGATACTTTTCAGCAGCTTCTGTGGCCCCTGATTCTCAACCTCCAGGTCCTAGGAAACCTGATAGATTTTACAAGGTGCCTAATGATTTTACAAGGTGCCTAATGATTATAAGTTTTTTGTGCAAATGTCCTTCTGCTGATCCTTCTGTAGTGTCTGTCTGTTCTGGCAACCCTTCTAAACTATTGCCATCTACTAAATGACTTCCTTCAGACAAAGACAGTAGAGCTATGGAACGTTTAGGTAAAAAGGTAGATACTGCTGCCACCCTGGCTTTTTGGGCTATTAATTACCAGACTCACATGACCAGTTATGTTTTAGCCCCTCTTGCTCAAGTACACAGACAACCTCTGACCTCTCTGATTCAGAAGGGAAGGTCTCTGCCCTTTCTTTACTGGGTTCTACCTCTCAAGTGGCTCTCTACTCCGCTGGTGATTCCTCTAGGGCTGCTGCATTTAGTTCTGTTTTGAGATGTTGCTCTTGGTTGATATTAAGGCTGTATAGTTGAATACTCCTCTTGACAGAGCCTTTTTCATTCTGCTGCCGCTGAGCTTTGTAAGTCCCTCCAGGATAAAGGCAAAACCTTGCAGGAATTGAAACGTATTTTTTTGTTTCCTATCCCTAAATTCAAGAATTATGTATCCACATCTGCTTTTGTACACAGATAGCCTCACCCTCCTCCTAAATGTAATACCTCCTGCAAAGTCCAGTCAAACTTCTATTTCTCAGAAGTCTCCTTTACAAGACAAGCCAGGTTCTATCTGACAGTTTGCTTCCCTTTTCTCCTAGGCCAGGTTCCCTTATCCCTTCATCTTTCCCTGTCCCTTCGCAGTTGGTTAAGGGTCACTGAAGTTTCTTGGGTTCTGTCCATCATCCGCCAGTGATATTTTATGGTGTAGAAATCCTTTCCTTCTTTTTTGGGCATCCCTCGACCTCCTCAGGAACAGCTTCCTTTCTTTCCAGAACTGCTTCAATGCCTTTTGGCTCTGGGCACCATTCAAGTTGTGCCCCTTGCCCAGGAAGGGAAGGGGAAAGGGTTTTATTCCAGGATGTTCTGGCTCCCAGGAAAGAAGGCCCATTCTGGATCTTTCTCAGCTCAACACCTTTCTAAAGGTCCCTTCCTTTCAGATGTTGTCCCTTCAAACCTTTGTTAAAGTACAAACTAAATAAGGAATTTTACCTTTTGACTCAGTCAAGAATAACACATCAGGATGTGCAAGTACTTGTTTTGTTATATAAACAGCGCTGGGAGAGTGCCTGCTAAAATCATTTGCTCAGTCTTAAAGAACAAAGAGAAAACACTTCATATGTATACAATTTTTTATCAGCTGCACACGTGCAGAATTTTGATGTTACATTACTTTTAGCAAATCAGTGTATTTTAAAATATTTTTAGTCCTCGTGATTCTCGCTTAGAGCCTCACATGAACACTTCACGGATATGCATTTTAAAACATGAGTCATCTGTGTTAAAAATTTTTTGCCCTTCAGCCTTGTAACATTCAGTACCAGTCCACACTATCTTACAGAGAGCTTTACAAAAGACTGATCCCCCAGCCTAAGAAGGCCATATTGTAACTGTTAATTAATCCGGTTTACACAGATACCTGCCATAATTCATTAACTTTCTGAAACTAGACTTTCTAACACAGCATAATATCCCTTAACTCCTTCAGCACTTACTTTGCCTTGAAGTATTTGTCAGTACACTATAGTTTGGTAATAGAGAGAATGGAACTGTAAGACACTTGTAAAAATATAAGGTTAGTGCTTAAATCATATGAAAATATATACCTTGCTTAATTATGTATATGTTTTTGACATAGTATGCAAATCAGCAGGGGTACAAGGGTGATGAACAAGCTCTCTATTATTAGTCCCAAATGTTTCTCTGAGTGGTGCCAAAAGATCCTCTCCAGAGACAATGGCCTCTTTTCATACCCTGTTGTGTGAGAGCATGTGGTGAACTATAGGTGTGTCAATTACTACGCCTGTTGGAGAGGTAGAAATTTGTTGGAAATGAGAGGAAGAAGAAACCTCTCAGACTGCGGATGCCTGTTGTTAAGATGAGGGTTGAACAGGAGAACCAGGTTGAGATGCAACAATAAAACACTGACCTGGCATCCAGTGAACAGTTGACAGAAATGTAGGAGTCTGCGAAACAGTGGAATCTTGCACAGGAGCCACCTGTACCAGTGCATATGGGGATGAGGGTGCAGTAGCGATTATCATCCTCTTTTGGAGTCTCTGCTTTTTGGCCATCCCCCAATTTCTTCCAAACCTGCCAAGGCAAGATAAAAGGGATCCCTTTTTACTGGTCTGTACTGGTTTCTTAGGCTTTTTCACCTGCTGTAGTAACTTCTTGTTAGTATCTTGCAATCCCCGTAATGCTGATCCCTTTTCCCTTTTCAAGGCTTTGGTATACCAGGAATAAAGTAACGCCCATTGTTTCCCTCTTGTTTTGTTTTTTTTTTAATTCCAAAGTACCCCTCAGGTTCCCCAATATATGCTTATTGTAAGTTCCATTTAATGGAAATACTTCACCAGGGTAATTTTTGTGACTTGAAACCACTCTTTCAATTACTTACAACTTTCCTTCCCATATTTGTGATGCATAAAATATGCATGTGTTCACTTTGCAGGGACATGATCCTGCCTGGTTAACGTTGTTCCCATTTCTCCTATTAAGACTTATGTGAATCCTGAATTCTTTTAATTCATCAAAAATAACCACCGATTCACACACCATTCTGGGAGGGAAATGTAGAGATTCTGTCATTGTGCAATGACAGAGGAAGGGTTTTGATCAGACTTTTCCCACAGTACCCCCTTGGTTTCATCTTGTCATAAGCTGAAAACTACAGCTCCAGCATTGCAATTGGGAAAACTGGGCGCTAGGTACTGTCCAGAATTGACCGCACTTTCAGACTCTCCAAAGGTACTTTCACACATTCACACCTTCACACCTAAGTCCCAGTGTGCTGTGGGCTCAAAGGTACTTTCACACATTCACACCTAAGTTCCAGTGTGCTGTGGGCTCATGAATTTTATTTACCAGCACACACCTATGTCCCAGCATGCTATGGGCTCATGAATCTATTTTAACTTTTCTTCACTCGTACATTTAACAACACACAGTACATCTCATACTTCTTAGCTTTTAGTCTTCTCTCTTGAGGGTACCACCCTCGACACAAGGTGCCTCCTTGTGTTAATTCTTTTTTTATGTGCATAAACATTAATAAACCTTTCCTTAAAATAAAATAAATAATAAACCTTTCCTTATTTTCTGTGGGGTCCTCCCACTGCTACTTTGCATAAACCCTGTCAAGTGGACTTGGTCATTCAACAAAACAATTATTCATGCATTACACTCTTTTAACTGCAGTTATCTACAAAAATAAATTCCACAAATTATTTTTCCCCATATTTGCACAGCCTGAATTGTTAGCTATTTGATTTTCTGACTGTTTCATACAAAGCAATGTGTAATTCTCAGAATAACTTTCAGTGTTGGGTCCTTGTAGTTTGCTCCACACTGCCCTGCAGTAATATCAACGTTCAGAATCCGAGTCATGGCAGCAAATGTTAAAGTACAAATTAAATAACAAAGAATTTTACCTTTTGACTCAATGACACTTCAGGATGTCTGCTAAGATTTTTGGATCAGTCTCAAAGAACAAAGAGAAAACACTTCACATATATACAAATTTTTTTGCATGCAGAATTGTGACACTGCATTACTTTTAGCAAATCAGTGTATTTTAAAATATTTTTAGCCCTCATAATTCTCACTTAGGGCTTCATGTGAACACTTCATAAATATGCATTTTAAAACGTGAGCCACCTGTGTTAAAATTTGTTGTCCTTCAACCTTGTAACATTCAGTACCAGTCCACACTATATCACAAAAAGCCTTACCAAAGACTCATCCCCCAGCCTGAGAAGGCCAGAGTGTAACTATTGATTAATCCGATTTTCACAGATACCTGCCACAGTTCAGTAACTTTCTGAACTAGACTTTCCAACGTAGCATAGCATCCCTTAACTCCTTCAGCAGTTACTTTGCCTTCAACTATTTGTCAGTACACTATAATTTGCTAATAGAGAGAATGGAACTGTAAGGCACTTTAAAAATCTAAGGTTGTTACTTAAATCATATGAAAATATACAGTGGATATAAAAAGTATACAAACCCCTGTTAAAATGCCAGTTTTTCTGTTATAAAAATTAGACCACAATAAATCATTTCAAAACTTTTCCCACCTTTAATGTGACCTATAACCTGTACAATTCAGTTGAAAAATAAACAAATCTGTTAGGGGAAAAATGTAAAAAAATAAAAAAAACGTATAATAAGTTTGTTGCATAAGTGTGCACACCCTTAAACTAATACTTTGTTGAAGCACCTTTTGATTTAATTACAGCATTCAGCCTTCTTGGGTAGGAGTCTGTCAGCATGGCACATCTTGACTTGGCATTATTTGCCCACTCTTCCTTGCAAAAGTGCTCCAAATCAGTAGATGTCCTCTTCACTGTTGCAGTATATGCTCCCTCCCTCCTCCCCCTTCTGCTCTGCCAGTATTCCTTATGTCTTCCTGGTTTGGAATTCCTTTCCTGTTTCTCCTTCTGAATGAACATGTTTCTCCTAGTTTGGAATATTTGTTCCTCCTGGGACTTTTCATTTCTGAGGTATGTATGTCTGTGTGTCACCTTTATGCTCTGCACCTTGTGAGGGGTACACACATGTGACGTACAATGTATATTCCTAAGGCTTTGGTATACTGGCCGGATGTTGGGCTACCCTTGGCAGGGAATCCCTTATGTAAATACTGCAACAGTGAAGAGAAGGACATCTACTGCTGTGGTAATATTTCACACAACTATTCTTTTTGTGGAGGTAAGGTAAACATTTGGCAGCATTATTTAAACAGTGATGATCCAGATTGTACAAAAATAACAGTTACTGGTGGATTTTTGATGTAGAGAATGCATTTCATAGTCATCTGAGATTTTATGTCATTTTAGGTTAATGGTAGTATCCATTTTCCTAGTTGGAATAATAGGGTTGTTAAGGTGTTTACATGAAGGGTCAGAGGCAAGAATTAAGGTAGGAGGATTCCTGTCTAATAAGTTGTAGTTGAACAGGGGAACAAGTCAGGGATGTTATAGTTTCCATTTATTTGCTTTATATTTAGAGATATCAGCAAAGAAAATAAGGTATTCACAAATTCAAAATTATAACTGATATATTATTTTTTACTTGATAAATTCAGAAAAAATCATTTCAGTGTTGTGAAATGTTTTGAGACAATTTCAAGTCTTTTCAGTTGATACCATAACAAAAGCAATTGTGGTAAACTATGCCCCTGTACATGAACTGGTTCAGCATTACCTGTATTTATGGGAAATTGATAAAGTTGAAATAATTGGGTGTATGGATTGAAATAATGTATATTATGGCAGCTGAGGATATGTAGGAAGAGACTAAAAAGATAATACAAACTTTAGAACAATGAAATCAGTGAAATTGTTTTTGGTCCCTTATTCTTGCATGCAGATCTGGTGTATTTTTATCAACGAAAGGAAAAGTTCTGGATGGCAGTTAATGAAGCGAAAGAGGAATTTATTTGGTAGGGGAAGAAGGCAAAAGTTAAGTGAGGTAAACTGATTCTCCCCAAAGAACAGGGTGGTTTAGAGTTGTCTGATTTAAGGTGTACTTTAAAGTTATATAGTTAAGGCTCATATACATAGCTCAAGTTGAAAAGGTTGGTGATAATGAAACAGAGTGAGGGTGAGGTTAAGAGTTAAAACAGAAAAGGATTTTGGATGCAAATCCTTAAGGAAAAGAGTAAACATACAGAGTGTTATATTCTTAAAGCAGCAAAAAAAAGTATTTTGATAATTAAACCAGTGTGGGTTTGGGGAAAGAAGATTTTATCAGTTGGAATGTTTAAAGGTAGGTTTGTAGAAAAAACAAAGCAAGAGGGGGCTGTAATTTACTGGGGGGGGGGGGGGGGTATTATCAAAGGAACCAAATTATTAGAAGCAAATTATTTGGTAGGAAAACATAATATGGTAGGATGAGACTAAGCAGAGGTTTGGACTGCAAGTTAGAAACTAACTTCCTTGTCTCGGCAGGCAAAGAGAAGGTGTAAGGGAAGTGCTGAGTGAAAGACCCGTGCTGGTACAGTTTTTAGTTGAGTGCAAATCAGAAGCTTCTGCTTAAAAAGGGATAGTTGTTAGGGCATCTAAATATTGTATGGTAACTGTAAGAATCCGTAGAGGTTAGAAAATATTGAGAAGAAAATGGAAAAGTAGTTTACAAATGAATAATGGGAAGAAATCTGTAAGGCTCCCAAGTATGCAGCAAAGTCTAGATGTTTTAATATTCTTTACATGGAGGTGTTTTTGTAGAGATTTTTACACCCCAAATAAACTTCAGAGGGGTTTTCTTCAAGTAGAGAGCAAGTTATGGAGATGTTATGGGTAAGAGAGGGGTATTTAGGAACATATCTTTTGGAATGCAATGAGTTGGCAGATTTTAAAAGTTCACTGCAGAGTACTGTGATAGAAATTTTGTGGGAGTAACTAAAAAAGTTATTCTTTTGAGCTGGGATATGGGATGTGAATTAACTAGACTATAGGCCTTACTAAGTTTAATGCTACTAACTGTCAAAAAAGCAATTACTAGAAAAACAGAAATCAAACTCTATACGCAGAGTAAAGGGAGTTGCATATTAGTGTAAAGAGGATAGATTTACTGGTGGTGGGATCTTTACAAAATAAATGGAACAAATTCTTAGGAATAAATTTAAATTTGTGGGAACAGTGCATGCAGAATAATTTTCAGGAGGAAGTGTGAGGTTTAAGGGTGTGCAAGAGTCTAACAGTTTATTTAATGTTGGAGTGAATGGAAATAACTAAAAGAAACATTTGTGTTTGATGGTATTAATGAAAACTGTTATTATGGCTTGTTTTCTTTTGTGTTAATGTATGTGAACTCAAAGTGCAATTTAAAATGTGATGATGTAATAAAGATGGTTAAAAAAGAACATTGCAGTTGGCTGCTCTTCTCCCAGTGGTGTGCATTTTGTTCTATCAACCTCAGCACTTAAGAGTTCATAGGTTCATACTAGGCTATCTGCCCTAGGGCATTTATAAGCCTAGCCAGAGTGTGTTTGGCTTTCGTCACCCATTTTAAATGAATTTTGCTATGCCCTTTTGCGAGGTTAGTATACTGTGCCTCTGTCTAACAGTGAGACAGAAGTGATACCGGGGTAAACCTACTATCTCCCATCCACTCATCAAGATTCCTCTTGAAGAGAGTCAATGAGGGACTCTGCCTAACCTGGACTGAGATTTTATTCCAGAGTGAAGGGAGCCTCTGGGTTATGAATCTGTCCCTCCAGCATGTCCTATTTATTTCAGTGCTGAGGTTCAAGTCTCTCGAGTTATTTCAACATTTTATTGTGTCAATCTGTGCTTCATTAAGTTATAACTCATGCATTTGGAATATGCAACAAAATGGCAAACACTGAACTCCCTAAAATCAGATCATATTCCCCGTGTTTTCAGAATAATGTATAGTGATTCTACAGAAGTACATTTTTACTGGAAGCATGACTAAGAATGCAGTCATGAGCTCCTCGGCATTTGCTGTATCATTTCTCAAACGGAAAACACACTTGTCCTGCTTCACTTATTGAATGGTGTAACATTTAATATTTGAGATATGAAGGAATGTCTTAGACATATGAAACTCTGTACTACCAGGTTCACCATCTTTTATTGTGTACTACAGCAGACCACATGTTTCCTGCACTATACAACGTTAATATGACCAATTATTAAAGGAAACATCCACACAGATTGTATGTGCTACTGGCAAGGCAGGAAGATCAAGAATTAATTATTTTCAATGAGATGCACTATAAGTAATGTATTTAGGTAACTAATATTTCCTTTGCTGTTCTCTCATCACAGATTTTTTCTGTAGCTCAAGCTTCATTTGACTAAAGTTCATTTGCATTGGTATGCCATATGTGTTATGCTTACATCAGTGTGTGTTGCCACTGATGACAGTGGTTAGTTGTCAAGCGGCATTTATTGAATGTTGTGTGAAAGGCTAGCACATCTCCTTTTTGCATGTGTCTAAATCCATACATAATGTGGGCCACCTAAAAATCAGACAATGAATCGTAAAGAATGAAAAACAAATTATGTCACCCTTCTTATTAGGAATAACTGATTGAATGGTTGTGAGAAAAATGTTCCAGAATACAAATGAAGATAATCCATTCAGCATAATTGTTGTTGGTTTTCATAACATACACTTTTATAACTGGGAAGTCAGTGTCCTTAAACTGTTAGTAATGTGATTCAATGATGTTCATAGGGTGTGCTGATCTGCTGTCACTTGATACAATGCTTCCAATGGAAAGGAAGAGACAGGGATACATACATGAGCTAATTCAGACAGAGGAACGGTACATGGATGATCTTCAGTTAGTTTTGGAGGTAAGAATTGCTGTGTTACTTGCTCTAAAACTGTGCATTTGAAAAAAAAAAGCAGAAAGAAAACACTGCTCAAACGCCAGTTTGCTAAGCAGACGAAGTAAGCATTTTCTTGACAGGTAAGTATGCAGTACGACTATGAATGGTATAGCAGCCTTTTTCTTTTTTTATTAGAGCTGCTTTAGTGGCTGGCAGTGTGAGTAGTTTAAGATCACAACAGCTAGGCAAGCTGTGTGCTTTTGTTGTAAATTTTAATAATTCAGTCTCTCTATGAATACTTTGTGACTCTGAGTACAAATCAGTTCACCCTTTAACAAAGAGTCACTTATGCTGAATAGGTCTTTACTGGTTAACAAACATGTAAATATATTTATATGTTATGGCCATTGTCATAATAAGCAAATAAAAACTAGTTGGGCAGCACAGTAGTGAGTGGTTATTTGGTTCTGATAATTTTCCTGCTGAGATGTCTTTGTGTGGAGTCTCATTGTCCTCTTTGTGTCCATGCGACTTTTTGAGGGGGGGTTCCAGTCTTTTGTACCACATCCAGAGATTGCCAAAGTGTGAACTGATAATCCTTTCAGAGCCTCTGACTGGTGTACGTGCCAGCTTTCTGCAGTGGACTGTCATGAAGTCCACAAATGGTTCTGTGCCTTGTACGTTTTACTTACTGGTATAGTCTCCATTCCCTCACTACCCTATATGGTATAAAACAGTTATTATAGAATGAATTAGTGAAATGTTTTAACATTCTTATCTTGCTTTGTGAAGATCATTATAAATTTGTATCAACAGTGACTAAAAATACACAAAGGATAATTTAAAAAAGTGAGAAATGGTGTTGTTTCTAGTACATCCTTCATAGCAGTAAGATGTTTATATAAGCTCTTTTAGTAATGTTTATTACTGTGAATTTTGTAACACTTTGTTGATAGTCCCTCTGAAAGTGATCTTAAAAAAATCTATGGATTTATCCACATTTTATATGCATAAGTCCTGGAGTGTGGAGGTGTTTAGGTTTTTGATTTAATATCTGACTCACCACTCTGGTCCAGCCAAGACCAGAATAGCTGGTCAAGTGGAGAAGGTCAACACTTGCACCACACCACTTGGAACACATATTCCTCCAGAACACAAACCAGCACTGCCTTCACATAAAAACACAAACCACACACCCACTTTCATGGAGGTTCTCAATAAAAATCTACCCAAACAGCAGAGACCTCCAAGGCAGAAACACACTCAACCACCACACCACAACACAACACTAATCATGAGACACATAACTCTGCTAAACAGTGTGCCACTCAACCAAAGCCCCTAAGATAAAACAGCATGCTCAACACACTAGTCATAGGTGACTCGATAGTTAGGCACACTGATGTCCCACTCACTAGGTTGAATAAGGAGAAAGTAACAGTCAGCTGCCTGTCAGGTGCCAGGATCTGCCACATAATGCACGTACTCAGGTCCCTCAACAACAGGTAAAAATATGACTCTGTCATTGTACATGTGGGTGTGAATGACCTGAGACGTACCTCCCTGGACTACATGAAAAGAGATTATGTAGCCCAGGTGGGTATGACCCTAGCCATGAGCAGCTTCCTACCATCACCGAGAATTATGCCACAGTACAAGCAGAAAATGATTGATATCAACAATTGGCTAAGTTTCTGGTGTCATTCTAAGGGGATCCAGTATCTGTCTGCCTGGGATGACGTGATTGACAGACCTCGATGCTTTGCCAGGGATGGCCTGCATCTATCACCCCTGGGCTTCCGGATACTGGCCATAACAGCTATAAACAAATGCAGTCTGAGGGTCATGCTGCTCAACGCTAAAAGTCTAAATCTCAAAATGCACTCGCTCGAAGCACTCCTTAAAGTGGAGAACATCGACATTTGTGCTGTAACAGAGACCTGGTTCAAGGCAGCAGAAAACACCCCTGCACTACCAGGCTATAACTCATTCCACACCTTTCGCCCCAAAACTTGGACTGAAGCTCCAAAGGCGGTGGTGTTTCCATATTCATAAACGATGTACACACCTCCAGACTGGTAACCCGGCATAACGCATCAGAGATACTTCAGGTGCAGCTAACATTGGGTAAGACAGCGATTCAGGTCGTAGTGTGCTATAGGTCCCTAACCATGTCCCAAGACTCGTACTGCATGTTCCTAAGCACCCTGGTGCCTGGAGAATATTAGGGTCCAACCTAACACTCTCATACTGGGCAAATACAACTACCCCTCCATTAACTGGAAAAACTACTTATGCACCAATATACTTGCCCAACATTTCCTGGAATTCATTAATTCCAGTGCCCTGGACCAGCTTGTTCTTACCCCCACTAGAGGTAGCAACATCCTTGACCTGGTCATTAATAACATGGGCGACCGTTGTGCTATACTAATAGTCAACTCCTCCCTGGTTAGATCCGACCACAAACTAATCACCTTGGAAATCCACAACCCCTCCCGCAAAGGTAACCACCATGAAAATCTTCTCCAAAGCTAACTTTGGGCTCCTAAAAACAGAGTTGGTTAACTTCACGGCACCCATGCAAAGAGAGAACAGTTGCATGACTGCCAAATCATACACTAATGCCCTGTACGAACATGTACACAAATGCATGGATCTCGCCATACCCAATAGAACCAAGACACTCTCCTCCCAAAAAAGGAAGCCAATCTGGTGGTCCTCTGCCATAAACTCTACAACAGAAGGGAAGAAACTGATGTGGAATAAGGTGAAGTCCCAAGACTGGAAAAGCTCCCTTATCAGCTTCAACAAAAAGTTGAGATCCCTCATCAAATCCTCTAATGCTAGCTATGAAAACAGAACTGCAGCAGAGAGTAAAGACAACCACAAGTCCTTCTATAGTTGTGTAAAGAATCTCCATGGCAATACCCAGATTTGTTCTGAGCTATGAGCTACTGCACAATGGTATCTCCTATACCCAGCCAATAGATATTGCCAATATACGGGCTGACAGATTCAGTGCCAATTTTACCCCTCTCTCCCTCATCAAAGGACCAATCATAATACCAATAGATTGCCTGGCACCCATTATTACTTCTGCACAGGTTAAAACAGCACTGTCCAAGCCCAAGAATACAACTTCTATGAGACCTGACAATATCCCTGGCTGTGTTCTACATGAACTACAGAGTGAACTGGCACCTCACCTGTGTGCCCTGTTCAATCACAGCCTCACTGCCACAGTCATCCCTGTCTACAAAGGAGGAGCAACTACAGACCCCGGGAACTATCGCCCCATTAGCCTGATGAGTCTGATATGCAAAGCTATGGAACGCATCATCATGGACCTAATAAACAAGGATATATGAAATCTCCAAATTCTGGATCCCACACAGTTTGGTTTTGTGTAGGGTAGTTCATGCCTGCTCAACCTGGTTGACTTTGAGTCAGTCACCAGAGCTGTGGATGAAGGCAAGGTGGTCCATACAGCCTACCTTGATCTGGCCAAGGCCTTTGATACCATTCCCAACTCAGGAATCGTAGAAAAACTGACTAAGCTAGGCATCAACCCCTATATCACTAGGTGGGTTGCAAACCGCCATACAGATAAAACTCACAGTGTGAAAGTAGCTGACTCCATGTCAGACTGCCAGCCAGTCATGAGTGGAGTCCCACAGGGTTCAGTCCTGGGTCTTCTCCTGTTTGGTATCTACATCTCTGAAGTCCAGGCCAACATGAAGGGACTCTGGCTGAGAAAGTTTGCAGATGATTGCAAGTTGGGTGCTATTAACTCCCCAAGTGATGTTGACATCCTACAGAAAGGCTTCACTGAGACCAACAACTGGTGTCAGAACCATGGCCATAAGCTCAATGCCAAAAAGTTTGTCGTCATCCCCTTTGGGAAAAACCCGGTTCCCATGAATTACCACATCGATGGTAGTCCACTGATCTCAGAAGGTGTTATAACGGATCTGGGAACACAGGTTGACAGCAACCTCTCTTTTGACCACCACATTGCCACTGTGGTCAGAAAGTCCTTCTATGTGGGACATCTTATTACTAAGGGTTTTGCATCCAGGAAGAAGGAGGTCATTGTCTGCCTCTGCTCTTCCCTCATTAGGCCAATCATCGAGTACAATGCCCCATTTGGCATGTACCTCACTAGACACCTGCAACAACTGGAGAGGCCGCAAAAGTACCTCACAAAGAGGATCCTAGGCCTTTAACACTTGTCCTATATGGACAGACTCAAAAAACTCCAACTATTCTCTATCTCGTATCGCCTACTTAGAGGCGATCTCTGCTTGAGTTACAAAACCATGTTTGACTCAGCTCTGTTAGAAATGCTACATGTGAAGAAATCCCAATCCCTTCGTACCACACGTTCCAGAGACTTCAACCTCAGTGCCACAATCAACAGAACAAGCTGGAGGGACAGGTTCATACCCCAGAGACTGCCCGTGCTATGGAATAGACTTCCCATACATGTCAAACAGAGCACATCACTGGCCCTCTTCAAGAGAAATCTTGTTGAGTGGATGGGCAATAGAAAATTCACCCCAGGGATCACTCCAGTGGTTCTACCCGACAGAGGCACTGGGAACTAAGGTTGTGTGGCACGATGCCAGGGTAATCTTGTAGGCTAGGCTTGTAAAGGCTCCAGGGCCATTAGTCTAGTACACACCTATGAACCTGTGGTGTGTGTGATTACAGATGGTTGTTTTGTTTTCTTATTATTCTTTATGGATTTTGAGCAAAGAAAGTCTTTACAGCAGTGTCGTTCATCATATGTTAATATCTTAAAAATGCAGTGGATAAGTGACACTACAGCAGTTTTCACCATAGGTCTCCTCAGTGGTGATGTGAACAAATGTATGTTATTGGTAAATGGGGACAATGACTGCTTACCTCCACAACCCCATGCTTCAGTGTTGATATCTGCTCAATGACATGTTTCAGCATTAGTTTATCAATATAACTTCAAATTCTCTCCTTGATTATTCCAGGGCTGGACTTTACAACCTGATGCCCAGGAGCAACTACCCACCTGTGGCACTGCATGCTGCTGCTGTGACATCATGCTTTGACTGCAGAAGTACACTCATGCACCCCCATACATTTCAGTGCTTCATTACTACTCAGTGTTTTGATCTCAGTCGGCCTATCATTAATGAAAAATCTCATCTGCAGCCTTTTTTTATGTATTAGCCAAAAAATCTTCTTGCTTTCTTCTATTTGGTGCACCATAGAATAGTGGAGTGATGTTTTTCTCTGGCTAGAAACTAGAGTTGCTTACCTTTAAGAACTTTAATTGATGTCTTTGATGTGCCTAGTTCTGATAAAGTTGCCCTCCATCCCTCGAGCATATTTGTCTTTGTCAGACATACACACCATGTGCTTAAGTTGTGTACTCATGAGCAAGTGCTCAAGTCCCAGCATGATCAAGACCTTGTGGCATGAGACGTGCACAGGGTCACTTCCAGGGAGAGCTCCCATTGGGGACTGGAGGGACCTTTGTCCTTGACTAAGACAGGGACTCAGGATCCTTACACATCTGTAGCACCCTCGTGTACATCTTTAGAGAAGAACAGCACTGCTTGTGGTTAATTTTGTCCTTTTCCACTGTGGTCTTCTGGAGGATGCACTTCTGGTCCTTCCAGTTATTTGTCTCTGTCTCTTGAAGTGTGTTTTGGAAGATATTATTGAGAACAAGCCCCCTGCCCCACAAGCATAAATATCCTGTACCTCAGTCTGAAGACAGGATGGGTAGGATGGTCTGTTCTTCTGCCACTTTGGAGCTTAGATCCTTTAACTGTATTTGCCATTTGTCTATCTTCTGTACTTTCTTATTGAATTAAGATTGGATTCCTCCCCTGGATCAGAGAGGGAGATGTTCCTTTCTCCTGTCCCAATGGACCTTGCAGTTTTTCACCTAAGTCACTGGTTAGGGCTGTGAGCACTGCAGCATGTTTGTGCACAAAGGCTTGGCTTATTCCTGGAATGAAAAGGTGAACTTGAATCCCTTCTCCTATCCTGAATGTCACCTTTGTTAGGGATGGTGATGTTCAAACAGAGACATTGGTCCTTGCATAATGCAGGAAGCATCATCACTCTACTTGGTGGGGTGCAGCTTCTGTATTCCTTGCAGTCCTGCTCTTCTGAGCAGAAGAGGAGAAATTACATTTAACCCTGTCTTCTTGTCCTCATTTTAGGCCAGTTCTGTTTCAGGATTGTGCCTTCCCCTGCTTCTTTTTTTTGTTCCCAGTGTGATTTTCTAGGTGGTACTGCAAGTCTCCTTGCCCTTACTAGACTGTCCTTTCTGAATGACTGAGTATGGAGGACCACTTCTTGAATCCCCCCACCATGTCCGTTTTCCTTCCTTGCCATTTCCTTTCTGCTCTATCCTTAATTGAGTAAGGAGAGGAGGCATCTTTGGTTTGTCTCTTAAGGAGTCCCTTTTTGTTGCTTCTCTGAGGGTCTACACATTGGAAACTGACTTTGTTCTTTGGTCCAGGTTGTGTTGTCTTTTGTTTACCTTGGCTGTTCTGGAATGTTCTTTGGAGGATGAATCATTTTTTTATTTCACTTAATCTGAGAAAGGTCAAAGCCAATACCATGAAATTTGTTGTCCTTGTTGATCCCTATAGTTGAGAGTCTTGACATCTTTGCTTTGGGACCCTCCTGATGTGATCTTGGTGGGTCACTTGGCTACTTAACTTGCACTGATGTATCAAAGATAACTTTTCACCCTCTCAACATCTTTTCCAAGGGTGCCTTTCCTTACCTGGTCCTTGTTCCCACTGGGGTGGTAGACATATGGGGGTGTTGCCTGATTGTGTTACCCATTCATTTGAGACCATTCTGAACCTTCATCTTCCCTTGGATGCAAGGCTTTTGTGTTCTGTTTTGGAGGAACTTGTTCTTTATTCTTCTTGAGAATGTTGCCTTGGATATTCTCAACGAGAGTTCTTATCTGGTTCAGAACCATCATGGGTTACTTTGATTCCTACCTTCTACTTCACAGGGGTAGGGTGGCTTTGTAGGGTACAGTCGATTCACTGAAGGCATTTACTCTGAATGCCATTTGTTGGAAGAGACATTAGAAATGTTTGGAAACTCTTGAGGTTGCACTTTTCCTAACTATTGTGCAACCTCAGATTTGGTATACATTGGTTAGAGGTTTATTCTGGAATTCCCCCACATGGGGATAGGGGTGAATGATGGACACACCCTCCTGCAAAAAAGCCTTTTGTTCAATTTGCTGAAAGTTATTTTGGTGATTCTATCTAATGTTTTTAGCGAAAGTGGATTTGGTGACTCATCATGAATCTGTCTCTCTAGACTGGGAGAGGGTGTAATTCCCTCTGCATATGTCTCCCTTTTTTTCTGAGGAGATAGTAATTTGCACCCCTAATCTTCGTCTGGTCAGGGTGTGTGGATAGATGTGTCTCAGTCATGTGAGGATGAATTTTTCTTTCCCATGGTCTCCACCTTTTAGGATCTGTGCTCCTGGGTTCTTGATGTTGGCCTTCCCTCAAAGGTGATGGAAAGTGATTTAACTCTATCCTTGTGTCTTAGGCCTTGAGACCTCCTTTTAGGAAACCAGGTAGATTCTGGGATTTTGAGAAGGATGGCTTGTGCTGGAGGTTCTTCAGTGGGATAATTGAGTGAGTTTTCCATTGAGCCAGTGCATTATTTTGCTATCCTTCTGAGTTACAGTTCTGTATCTGGGGCTTTGGTTTGATCCCTTCTGTATCTTTGGGTAGTGAGGCTTTCTCTGAACATTTCATAGGGCTGGAATCCTGACTTTCTTTGGGAAGGACTGGTTCTAGGGTCTTGCACTGGACCCAGCACGGAATCCAGCCTTGGGATCCTTTGGTCTCAGGTTGGCCTGGCTACTGTTGTAGTAGTCTGCCTATAAAGCTTGATAAGAGGATGGACCCCCATCCTTGCTGTTAAGAATCATTTTTTTTTCAGGGGTTGGTGCCTTGCCTGGTCCCCTGCTGGTAATGACCTGCAGTGGTCTGAAGGCTAACGTTCTTCATATGATCATAGGAACTTACTAGGCTTTTGACCCTGAGGCCCCTACAAGCCTAGACAAGAATTTAGCCTAGGTTCTGACAAGTCACCACCCAATGCCCCTGTCCAGCAGGAACAAAGGTGGAATCCCAGTGGTGTAATTTCTGTTCCCCATCCAGTTATTCAGGTTGTGCTTAAAAAGGGTTAATGAGGTACTGTGCTTGATGTGGAGAGGGAGTCTGTTCCATAGAAGGGGGAGTCTCTGTGTCACAAATCTGTCCTGCCCACAAGTCCTATTGATGTCACAGACCAGGTTGAGGTCGTGCATGTAGTTTACTTGAGTGGAGCTTAACTTACAGATATGCAGCAGTCCCATAAAGGCAAGGTCTGAGTTTGCTTTGTGTGCCAGACAGAGGTCACCTCTGAGGAGTCTGTATAAGACTGAATAGAGGGACAGGATTTTTAGCCTGTCTGTGTATGGTAGATGTTTGAGGCCCATGATTCTCCTGGTGAGGAACGTCTGTGGTGTCTCCAGCTGCTACATGTGCTTTGTGAGGTACGTGCTGAAAGAGGTATTGTACTCAATAGTGGCTCTTGTAAGGGAAGAATACAGGGATGTTATGACCTCCTTTTCTCTGGATGAAATACCCTTACTAATGAGGTGGGCCATGTAGAAAACTTTCCGTACAACGGATTCAGTATAGTAGTCAAAGGTCAGTGTGGTGTCAACCTGGGTATCCAAGTCCCTCACAACTGATTGCATGCTTAGGACCTTGTTATTAATATGGTAATTTGTGGGGATGTCACTCTCCCCAAAGGGGATGATGATGCATTTTTTGGCATTCAGTTTGAGGCCATGTTTCTGGCACCAGTCATTTTTTGGTGAGACCCTCTTGGAGGATGTCCATATCACTAGGGGAAATTGATGACAGCACCCAGCTTGCAGTCATGTGCAGACTTGGTCAGCCACAGCTCACTGGTTTTGGCCAGCACCTCAGAAAAGTATATCCAAAACAACAGAGGCCCCAAGACCTATCCCTGGGGTACACTGCTCATTACGGGTCTACTGCTTGAGGTGGTTTCCCCTATTTTGTCTAGGTGGGTCCTGTTAGTGTGCCAGTTTGCTACCCATCTGGTAACACATGGATTGATGCCAAGTTGAGAGAGTTTATCTATTATACCTGAGTGTGAGAGTTTATCTAGTATACCTGAGTGTGAGAGTTTATCTATTATACCTGAGTGGGGAATAGTATCAAAGGCATTGGCCAAGTCAAGGTAGATAGTTTGCACAGTCTTCACCTCATCCATGGCTTTGGTGACTGTCTCAAAGAAGTCAACCAAATTTAACAGGCATGATCTCCCCTTGACAAAATCAAACTGTGTGGGATCGAGTGTTTGAAAATTGCCAATGTCCTTGTTAATGAGGTCCATGATAATCCTTTCCATGGCCTTGCAGATCATGCTAGATGTTCTTCGTGTTTCACTGTTGCAGTCATCACACTTGGGTTATCCTTCCAGGGGTAGCCCTCAGTCGGCCCGAATACCAGAGGCTTAGTATTTCTGCATCGGTTGCTGTCGCTCCAGGACTGACGTCAGGTGGTCAGTGGTATAAAATCAGGCAGCTGACGCCATTACCCCAGTCTTTCTTGCCAAGGAGCCAGAAGTAGAAGCAGTTTGCACAAGTGCCGGTCGGCCGCTACCTGAGTTTTTGTTTCCGAATTGAAGTTGAAGTCTTCTAAAGCTAAGTACCCTGTTGGGGATCCTTTTTTCTTGCACTAACCGATGTCAGAAAAAGTTAACAATCGTCTCGCCTGTGGAAAGCAAATACCACACTGAGACTTCCATTCCTACTGCGTCACCTGTTTAGGCCCAGACCACGACATCCCTCGCTGTTGCTTTTGTACTTTTTTCAACACCAGAACTATGTGTCATCGGGCCCTTATTGTAGCTAGATATTTTCGCTGTCAGTCCTCGAATTCTGATATGGCTTCGGTAAGCCACCCGACTACCGATCTTCTGAAAAAAACTTAAGGATAAAGACAGAGACAGATCGCATAGGTCCAAAACTGACGATGATGCTTCCGTTAAGCTAGTCATCAGTTCTCCGGTCCTCTGTGAAACGCTTTTGCAGCCCCTGATGCCCACTTCTGTGGATTTGCAGGCCAGTACGGAGACCTTTTCGAATCCGGTATGCCATGAGACTCTTCCACTAAGGATCCTGCGGATATCTCAACCTTGAATGGGTCCGGAGCCACTGAGCAGGCACCAGCTTCTGAGGAAGTTCTTCGCACTACCAATACTCGACACAAACCGACGACTTCTTTCATGTCTTCAGTTCTTTCTAAAACTACCGAGTTTCTAAGGCCCAGTGTATGAACTATGCCCAGAAAACCGATGACCCAAGCTCAGGCACCTGCTTCCATGCCTCAATCTCAAATACTTAAAATGGCGGAAGAGCTTATTATGCTTATTAGGGGAAGCCAGGCTACCCCTTCCAAAAGAAAGAGACTTGTCCCCAGTAGTTTTATATGAACAGACACGCAACCCCTCTCTGCTTATGAGGATTCTGATGCAGAGAAATCCATTCCTTCTGCCTCTCCACCTGAGGATTTTTCGTTTGGTGAAACCCTACATACTTTAAGGGAGCATTTTCGATGGGAATGTCAGGACTATCCTCAGTCAAAAAAGAGACTCGGGGAATTCTTAGACTTAGCACAGCACAGACCTTTAGCAATTCCTCCTGTCCTGGATGTTGTGGATGATGTTTTTATGGAATCCAGTTTGATTCCTGACACCCTTCCTCCTCTTTCCAGAAAACCTGACGGGTACTACAGAGTTTCTGACTCTCACAAATTCCTTTTCAAAAATCCTACTGCTGACCCAGAGGTCATCTCCCAAGGTCCTAAAGGAATTAAAACAACCTCAGCTAAGCATCCCACCCTCTCAGGCAGGGATTTCCGAGCTTTAGACAGATGGGGTAAAAAAGTATACACCTCTGCAATTCTTGTTATTAGAGCACTAAATTGTCAGTTCCACATGCTGAAATATCAGCAGCAAACTATGGAACTCCTCAAACAAAAATATCTTTCCTGCTTGTGCAGAAAATAAAGAATTACAAGAGCTTATGCATTCTGTAAGCCAAGTTACTAAGCACACCTTGCAATGTGGCTTTGATGCCCTAGAAGTATCTTGCAGGGCAGCAGTCACTGGTTCTGTCCTTAGAAGGCATGCTTGGCTTAAGGAGCAGACCTTGCCAGACCACATCAAATCAAAATTATTGGACGCACCATTGCACAAAGACAGTTTGTTTGGCACCAAGGCAGAAGAGGTCTTAAAAAAGATGGAAGAAAAAGCTAAATCTATGCAGACAGTTAAAGACTTTTACAGGTCCAGCCTCCGAGGTTCAGTAGGCATTGCCCCTCCAAGCACTGGTCCGTCCTGGCCCCCTCCAGGCCAGCTCAGCCCAGACCCAGGGGAAGCAGAACCTTCCCCCAGACAGCAGTCCCAGGAAATGCAGAGATCTAAGCAATGGAGTTCCTCCTCTTCAAAAACAGGGAGTGCTAAGCCACCCTCTTATGGTAAGAACTCACAATGACTTTACGCCTCCACCCCTTACCCCTGCCCACCTGCCTGTGCCCCTAGGAGGAAAACTCTCCTTTTATGCAAACAACTGGGCCTCTATTACCAACGTCCAGTGTCCCAGGGATACAAATTTTATTTTCACACTCTGCCAGCCCCAAAAGGGTTCCCAGATCTTCCTCCAAACAAGTGGACAGAGGCCAAAAAGCAAGTCCTTTCCCTGCTCTCCATGAGGGCAATACAGCATGTTCCTGCAGAACAGATAGGCCAAGGTTTCTATTTGACTCTTCCTGGTACCCATAAAAGAGGGCACCTGGCCCCCAATCCTCGATCTATTCATTCTAAGCACCTTTCTGGTGATACTAAAATTCAGAATGCTCACCCTCCAGAAGCTTCTTCCTATGCTTCCAAGGATGCTTGGTTAGCCACCCTAGACCTAAAAGAGGCCTACCTACATATCCCATTCAGAGAATCTTGCAGAAAATATCTATGTTTCAGGGCAGGATCTATGCACTTTCAGTTTTCTGCACTTCCCTTTGGCTTATCCACTGCTCCCAGAGTTTTCACAAAATGTCTGGCTCCAACCATTGCTTTTTGCAGACAAAGAAATATTCAAATGTACCCCTACTTAGACAATTGTCTGATTCAGGCAGACAGGAAAAGCTGCTATAGCACCTGACCTTTGTAAAGGACCTACTGACCTCCCTGGGGTATACTATCAATGAAAAGAAATCCTAACTAGTCCCCACACAAAAAATTGTATTCCTGGGAGCAAGCCTGGACACAGTATCCCAGATGCCATTCCTTACTCCAGAAAAACAAGCCTACCTGACAGGCTACTTCTCTCAACTAGCCACCAGAACCCAGTTATCCGCAAGGAAAATCCTGTAAGCTCTAGGGTTCATGGCCTCCTGCATTCTACATGCCAGACTGCATATGAGGAAACTACAATGGTACTTAAAAAGCCTTTGGTGTCAACACTCTCAAGACCTGGAAACTATCATACCAATGATACCCTGTCTAAGGAAAGATTTTCTTTGGTGGGCAGCAGCATGCAACCACAACAAGGGATTTCCCTTCTCACAACCCCACACCACCAAGACCCTCACCACAGATGCATCAGACTATGCCTTGGGTACACACCTGGATGTCAAGTGCATTCAGGACTATTGGAGACCAAATCAAATACATCTGCACATCAACCAAAAAGAGATGCTAGCTGTTCAGCACGCCTGACAGCTTTCAGACCCCTACTCTCCCCGGGACCTCTACTGATCAAAACAGACAACACCACATTGATGTGGTATATCAACAAGCAGGAATGGACTCACTCTTATCCTCTCTGCAGGCTCGCCATGACCCTTTGGCACACAGCCTCAGCCAGGCAAATAGACCTGCTAGCACAATCCCTGCCAGGCTTCCTAAACTCTCTGGCAGACACCTTAAGCAGAAACCTGCTAGACCCACACGAGTGGCAGCTAGACTATAGAACCTTCACCCTTGTAACCCAGATGTGGGGCACCCCGAAGGTGGACCTCTTTGCCTCCCACTCCAGTCATCAGCTTAGCAAATTCTGCACCAGGGAACCTCACAGCAAGGCGTGGAAAGTGGATGCTCTATCCTTCCAATGGGTAAACCTCTTGGTCTATGCATTTCCCCCTCTACCACTCATTTCAAGGGTACTGCACAAAATAAGGGAGGAAAAACCAAGGGCAATCCTGATTGCCCCAGACTGGCCACGACAACACTGGTACCCACTGCTGCACAGCCTGTTACCCCTGCCACCATGTCCCAACACTCCTGACCCAGAAGAATGGAGAATTCATGCATCCCCAATTGCAGACCCTCAACCTGGCAGTCTGGCTTATTCCCTAACCTCTCCTCAAGCTTCCAGCTTAAGCAAACAAGTCCTATATGTTATACATGAGGCCAGATGCCCCAGCACTGAAAAATCCTATGCTGACAAGTGGAAAAGGTTTTGCACTTGGATCCAGCCTAAGGGAGCCAAAACAGCACAGCCCTCCCTACCTCTCATCGTGGATTACCTAGCAGACCTACTACAAAGGGATATATCCTTCTATTAAAATTCATGCCTCTGCCATCTCTGCTCATTACAGCACAGAGCCACATCTCTTTCTTAAGGCCACCCAGAAGAGCTCCTACCCCAGCTTGGGGCCTTAACTTTGTGTTGGAAAAGTTCACCCTACCCCCGCGTTGAACCTGCAGCTTCAGCAGAGTTAAAATTCCTCTCTTGGAAATCAGTCTTGCTTCTGGCCATCACTTCAGCTAGAAGAATTTCAGAGCTACAAGCACTCATGGCTGTAGAGCCCTTCATCATTTTCCATGCTGACATAGTCTCCCTGAGGACTAACCCATCATTCATGCCTAAAGTGGTGTCCAGTGTCGCTCTCAACCAATACATTCATTTGCTCACCTTTTTCCCTAACCCACAAAACAAGTGGGAAAGGATTCTGAACTCTCTAGATGTGCACAGACAGCTCAGATTCTATCTGGATAGGCATAAATCATTTAGAAAAACTGACCGATTGCTAGTCATCTTCACAGCAGGGGCAGAGGGCAAGGCCATATCCAAACTGACAATCTCCAAATGGATAGCACACTGCATCCATTTCTGCTACAAAAAGCATGGGAAACTGCCCCCAAAGGGGGTCAGGACGCATTCCACCAGGGCAACCTCCACCCCTGCAGCTTTTCTCAGAGGGGTCCCCACCAGGGACATCCTGGAGGCTGCAACATGGACTTCTGTTCATACCTTCACCAAGCATTACCACCTGCCTATCTTCGTCAAATCCAGGGCAAGTTTTGCCACCACAGTCTTGCAGGGCATCCTAGCCATCCCCCAGCCTTCTTAACTGCCTCCACCCATTTCTTCAGCTTTGGGAATCAACCCAAGTGTGATGACTGCAACAGTGAAACTCGAAGAACGTATTACAGTTGTGTACACTTACCATAAATGTAGATGTTGTAGTGTATTCACTGTTGCAGTCCTGGTTTCCCACCCTCCATCCCCCTTGTCTCTCTCTCTCTCTCTCTCTCTCTCTCCTTACAGGGAATATTTGGTATTTACTTTCTACTGGTGGTGTTCTTCCACCATAACCTAGCTCCCTATTTGGGGCCTCCTGACAGTTGGGGCAATCAAAACTGATGTAATGGCGTTGGCTGCCTGATTTTATACCACTGACCACCTGACATCAGTCCTGGAGTGACAGCAACCGACGCAGAAATACTAAGCCTCTGGTATTCGGGCCAACTGAAGGCTACCCCTTGCAGGATAACCCAAGTGTGATGACTGCAACATTGAATACACTCGAACATCTACATTTATAGTAAGTGTACAGAACTGTACTTTAGGCTGATGGGTCTATAATTTCCTGGATCGGTGGATGCTCCATCTTTGTGCAAAGGGATGACAGTGGCTGTCCTCTGCTCGGCTGGGATGAAGCCTGTACTCAGGCTTTGGTTGAACAGGGTGCCTAATGGTGCTGCAAGTTAAGCCTGAGTTCATGGAGGATGCAGCCTGGGATGTTATCGGGTCCCATAGCGGCTGTATTTTTTGCCTTTGAGAGGTCAGTGATGACTTGCTCCCTAGAGATAAGGGGGAAGGGGGTCAGGTGCTGGGGATGTCATGATTTACTGATAGGGGGTCAGAGCGGTGATGTTTTCACTGAATCTGTCTACCAGCAGGTTTTCTATATCTATGGCAATTGTGTATGTGGTGTCCTTGACCACCAGTTCTAAGCAGATCTGAGTGCTTCATTTGAGATTCGGACATATGTGAAGAAGGTCTTATGACGGTCTTTAGTAGATGTGGCCAGTTTAGACTCGAATTTTGCTTTTGGACGATTTCACTAGTGCTTTTATTTGCTTGTTAGGCTAAGCAGAGATTGCTTCCAATTAGGCATCTGCTCCTTCTTGGTCCTGGACAGCATTTTTTTCCTTTTATCATAGAGTTTATTTATTGCAGATGTCCACCAGACAGGTTTACTCTTCCTTGCGGAGGATGATTTTGTACTGTCAGGTATTCCTGATTCCATACAGCTATATAAATGTTTGTATAGTACTTTGGTGTAGTTTTGGACATACGTGCCAGTTCCTGTGGAGGGAGAGGGGGCTGTGAAACTGTTATATCTTCCCACAGGAGGTTGTAATCAGCTTTGGAGAAGCTTTTTAGGTTGACCTTAGCTGGGGTGGGTCAGGGGAGTTGGTGACTTAGAAAGTGACCGCTTTGTGATTGGATCTTACCAGGGAGGTTCACACTGTAGGGATTTTGCAGTGATTACTCATGTTGGTTAATACCAAGTCCAAGATATTGTCACCTCTTGTGGGTGTGTCTTTGACAAAATCTAGGAATCTGAGCATTTGTGTTTTGGCATTTGTAGTTCTTCCAATCTATGGTTGGATAGATAATTCACCCAGGATCAGGGTAAAGGGTTGAATCTTGATAGATTCAAAGAGGTCCAGATAGGTGGAGTGGGCATCTTGAGTCCATGTTGGGGGCCTCTAGCTAGCTGTGGTTTGAATAGGGGTCTTGTCAGTGGTTAACTGCACCGGGAGTGTCTCCTGTACATCATACTGTTTGACCAGCCTGGATGTGTGTGTCTTAAATATATATTGCAATTCCACCTCTTTTTGCTTTGCTGGCCATGGTTTGGGACCTAAATGTATAATAGGATGAGTAACTTGGTATGGCTGGGGTGCTCTCAGCAGCTTTGAACCAGGTTTCTGTGACTGCACAAATGTCAGCATCTTCCAGGGTTAAGAATGCTTGCAGAATTCTTCCTGAAGGACCTATGTTTCAACTGGTAGCAGGCCACTCTGAGCCTTACCTCTTAACATCTCAGTGCAAGAAATCTGGGCAAAGCCAGAAAGATTGGGGGGACAAAGGCCCAGAAATAGGGACATAATTTAAATATTGCTCTTATAAACTTAGAAGGTTGATTGAATAACAGGTTTTCTATTAAGTATTTTCTGAAGGATATAATGCCTGAAACTCTGTCTATCATTATTTAGTGGCTTCATTCTTCAGTTATTTGCCAGAAAACCACAAACTTTGAGGAACAAACAAAAAAAGAGGAGGGTGGCTTAATGGCTAAGGTGTTTGCCTTGCAAACACGAGGTGCAGGGTTTGAGTCTCACAAAAGGATAATTGGCTAGGCTTAAAATGGCTCACAAGGGCAGTTAGCTTAGTACTAAACTATGAACCTGTGACCTATGAAATCTGTACATTTGAGAGCGACTCTCCCACACTCTGTGGTTTGCCCACGATGGTAGACGACCCTTGGGTGTTTGGTTATTTCTCCAGGATGATTATGGTTTCAATGAGTCTTCCTCATTTCCTTGTGGTGAGGCCTGCCTTTCACCTTGGATGTTTGTCACACCCTACAAGTGACTTTTATGGGCTCCCTAGAGAGGCTGCCTCCACCACTCTTTTGGGGCCCTCCCCTGCATGTGTTGCTGTCAGGACCATATGGCCAGTGATGGCTGCCTGACTTGTTTCATGTTCCACATCACAAGAGTGGGCTTTCTTTTCTGGTGCTTATGGGTTACAAGGCTGACTGGTCCTGCAGTTAACTGCTAGCTGCTATCAAACAGGTAGGGTGTAGTATTCTATTCAGCCTAGTTACCCCCAAAGGAGGGTGCTTGAAGTTAGATGTAATGGATTTGTTCTTACTGGATTGGTTTATATTCATTGAGAACCCTCATTGATATGTTGCAGTCACTGTCCATTCATTCTTCCTGTGGAAAGCAGTCTTCACATCTATTTTTGGCTTGGAGGTCCATTGAAAGTGGGCAAGTATATGTTTTGTGAGTAGGTGCAATACCTCATTATGGTTTCATTATTTCAGGAAGGTTATTATGGGTAGGGGGACAAACCAGTGGGCATGTTGGGGGGGCATTGACAACGTTTATGTAGTTGACATTTGGTGTCATGACATACCTCATCACAGCTGGGCATGACATCTACTGAAAACTGATGCTGAACTTTGTTTAGTCAAAAAGGGGTTACCCAGCTTAGGACTCAGAGATGGTCCTCATGATGTTTCAGCTTATACAGTAAGGACATATTTATTTATTATAATTTTGTTATCTGCTGTATATTGGAACAACAGCACTGCCTGTGATTTTAACAAAATAAATGTCCATAAAAAGTGGAGCAAATCCTTTTTACATTTTTACACATGATCCAATGTAAGAGTTTTCCTCCCAACAGTGTGATGGCTCTGTTCTCCACCAGACATCAGGCCGCCTCTCCCAATCCCATTAGGCTATTCATCTCCTGTATAAGATAAGAGCCTGCCTACCCCCTCCCCACACACACACTAAGGCAAGAGCTCTATGGCTTGTATGTTCCCTGGCAGATATAAGAGCTAGTCAGTTCATTGTTCCACTTCAGAGGCAAAAGTGAACAGCTGTCAGGCCTTTAGTCCAGTGAGGGTCTATCCCCTCCCTACAGTGGTAAGTGGCTGTCATGCAAACTATTGCCTAGGAGGGCATTTTTGTGCTTTTGCACATATCTGCAAATGTTTATTGGGTTAACTTGCAGTGTGCAACACCCAGCTCATAGCTGCTGACAGCAATCCCTAAGCACTCTGGTTGTTGTCAGTGGTACAGTGAAACATGCCACCTCCCTTCCCAGGGTTAGCTGCTCACTCCCAACCACATTATGCCTGAGCCCTTCCAGCTCCAGGCCTGCTGACTGAACCTAGGTTGTCTGAAATACAGAGTTTTTTCACTTTCCATCACAAGGTTGAGGCTACCAATTTCCTGTTTTGAGGTTCTAGAAGATTTCAGGTGTTTGAGGTTCACTCAATAAGTTCTTGAGTTCTTGTCAGCTTTATTTCTCTTGCTTCACTTAGCACATGTACCAGATATGTGCAACCCCCTTTGTCATTTATGTGAGTGCATCCAAAAGATTGCCCAGCATGAGTTTGTGACTGTCTTGTAGTGTGTTCTAGACAGGTGGATGTCTTGTCAGAAATTTCTTCAGAACACAAACTGCAAGAGGTTTAAAATGCTGAGAGACAATTTCAAGAAGAGCTAGAAAGTTGTTGAGGGTCAGTGTTAAATTCTTTGTCAGTTTGAAAAAACGTCATTAAATTATAACTTTGCCTTTCATTATCAAAGCTGAAACAATGTTAACATCATAAGAACGGGGATCCACCATTGCAGGGATAATGATACAGTGTAGTTTGGAATTCTTTGAGAGTGATCACAGTAACAATACATCTGAGTAGGATTCATTTCATTTGCCTGCAACTGGGGGGTATCATCTCCGACCCTGAGCCCGAGCCGCACCAAAGCTAGGCCCGAGCTCTGCCTCCTCCTCCCTCTTACCCATCCCCTTGCCAAGCCTGACTGACCTCACAGCTATCTCGTCCCACATAGCTCCTTATGACGCAACTATGCATGACGGCGAAATTATGCAAAACATTTCAAAGGAGCAAGTTATGCTCCAGTCATGAGGTTGCACCTGGGTCTTTAGTCCTGTCCTGCAGGCCCCTCCTGCCTTCTGCCCTTCTTCTTCTTCTCTTTTTTGATTTAAAGTAATTTTCCTGGAAGACTGCCTTTCCTCCAGCCACACCAGCTGAAGGGTGTCTTTGTGTGTCAGGCTCTGTGTGTACTCTTATCTTTCTTTCTTTTCTTGTACTCAAGACCAATCCATCTTTTCTTTTTCTTCTTCTCTTCTCTGAATCACCATTAAATCAGTCAATCAATATACGGTTTTTTTTTTCCGTTCAAACAAAGGAGAATACACCAAATTAAATTCTTGGATGTTCATATAGACACACGTTTATATTAACAGAACAGCTGGCCACAGGAAAATCAGATCAGCTGTTATCTAATCTCACTATCTAAATGCTATTCTATTCTCATAGCAAGGGCGATACAGAGGCAGCACCTGCTCCTCAGAGGTTGGCTGCTCACCTTCTAGGGGCAGTTTTGGCCAGTCAGCCTTTAAGTCCTATTTATGCTGTTTTAGTACTGTTGTGTCAGTATTTGAGGCAAACTCAATCTGAGGTCCATCCGAATGAAGTCACCTACTCAGATGGAACGTTATGGTGAGTACATAACTTCTAAATCATAACATCAGGGCTTCCCTTCCCATTTACCTTGCTTAGAAAATTAAGGCATATCATGACTTCACTTTCTACATTGTATCTCTTGGCCTGATTTAAAAAAAATAGTAGTGGCTTCTTACCTTCCTTTTTTGTAGCAACATAAGCTTACTCTTGCATCTAATGACATAGGTATGCATATGGTTTAATCTTATCTGCTTAGCTGGAACATGATGTAGCCAGTTCTTACAACTTTGACAGACAGATGACTGCCTCCTCCGTGACTCAACTACATTTTTAATGTATAACAGCATGTTTCCTTCAGTGCCAGAATAATTAATTTACATATTCTGTCTGTATTGTGTTACTTTTGTGTGTCAAATTTCATGAATTAACATAAATGCAGTAGACTAATAGCCTTAAAAGTTTTTCTGTCAGAACTTGTATTGCTTCGGTCTTGACTTCCACATTAAAAATGATCACACTGTAAAAGTTCAGCAATCCACCAAAATTAGAAAATAAAATTATTTTGACTTTAACAGTGTCACAACTGAAGTCAAGAAAAAAAATATGCCCCCCCCCCAAAAAAAAAGTTTAGAGCATGGTTGGAAAGGTTTTATAAGGTTAAACATGTAATTCAGAGTAGAATGACAACCATAAAAAATTGCTAAGTGGGCTCCATGACATGGAAGGTTGGAGGACAGACTACAACCAAGTGACCCTGGCACCAAGGTTACCGAGGGAGCCTGCATAAGAAGGAACGAAAAAACTTTGCCTGCTCACCTTCTGAAGAGGGAAGTTGGCGGGCATATCTTTGTTAATGGATCTCCAGCAGAGACCAAGGACTTAATGGAATGGTGGTGCTCTACAGGGGCTACATCACTTGCTGAAGTGGAAAACAGTCCAACTTTAATCCCATTGCTTGCCTCTACCCAGCATGTTTTCGTGGCACATTAAGGATACATTAGGGCATACATCAGCAAAATCCCTTGATAGCTGTATGATGGTGTGATGCTGCCAGCCCAGCTAGCTGGAATTTTTTAAATAATTCACTCTTTTGTGAATATTGCTATGATTTATACAAAACTATGTTATGTACTGAGCTTCAAGAATGTAACCACAGCATACCATGCTGCAACATAGAAGATTAACTTACAAAATTTCAAGAAAATAAGTACTTTACAATGTGCTATAAAAGTTAATGCAGGAAAAAGACAGTATGTCTAGAGCTAGACGTTTTTCTATTGTCTTGGAGAGAAATAATTACCAGGTCTAAAATGTAAAAGTGTTTAATTGCTTTACGACTTCCAGTTCTGAGCAAACATCATAGCGATATGTATTTTTCACACAGAAATGTTAAATGTTGTTAAGTTTCTGTTAGCCTGCGAACTGAAGGCAGGTGACAGAGTGATGTCATCCAGGCTAACCCAGCAATAATATGTGATATTAATTTAAGAACTTTCTCAGAGAGAGAGAGAGAGAGAGACAAGGCATTTTGTATCTTGTCTTGAACCTAGAAACATCCACTCATCATCAGTACTACATTTGCCTTGCTCTGTAAGTAACTTATTTTGGGCATATTATTTTTTAAATATAGATAGAAATATAATAAAGATTAGTTTAGATGTTTTCTGTATTTATTTCAGACTGTCCTGCAATGTTGTTTTAAAATATTTCCTGTGATTCCGAACTCTGTAGTTATTGTGTTGATTATTGTCTTGTTCTTTTATTATTTTAAATATATTTAAACCTCTTTGTGGCTGATATTTGTGAGATATATTTAAGCTTTTAGAGTACTTGCATATGTATTTGGTGACACTGTACGAGCCATTCCTAAGTAGTCTTAGCCTTGGTCACACTTACCATTTGGATAATAGTAACATTACACAGTACAATTGGTCACCCTTTGTAAGGGTCTTTAAGTAGCTGATAAGTAGGGGTTGGTGGCATTGATAACTACCTTATAGTCGGGGAAGAAGGGAGCATAGCTAGTAAATCTGTGTCAGCCTTTCCCATGTGTGTGTGTGTTTGTATATAAATCAAATCTCAAAGTGTGTGTGTGTGTGTGTGTGTGTGTGTCAGCTACTTGGACAGGGACACAAAGCACTGGTTGGACAGAGAGAGGGTGCTGGCGGTCTTGGCTTGACCCCTCAGCTGAGATCTTAACCCTACAGCTGTGCCAGTGGGGAGTCTTATTGGGGATCTGGAGAAAGGTGGAGAAACCAGCCCCAGACTGACTGTGATCTCTAAGTGCTTTTAAGGGAAATTGTACTTTACTGTGTGTATACTTGTCATCCTCCCAATGTGTACGTCCCTCACTGATGCTAGTGGTGAGGATTGAGGCTCCTTGATTACTGGACCAGTGCAGGGGCATCACAGATGGCTACACTGCAGTCAGCTCTTGCCCACTAGTAAACAGATATGCAGATGATCAAGAGGAGTGGGGGCTCCAAAGTTATAAAAAAAAAATCTATTTTCACAGATTTTGGGGCTTCTGATTTGGCTTACACTCCCCATCCCCTGGATTGGCACATCTTTTCTTCTGACTACTATTGACAGGAAAGGAAATTCACTCCTTAAACTACCCAGAATGGTTGTATCATCAAAGTTAGCTTAGATAAAACTGAAACAGGTGCTTTTATTGCTATGAACAAAATTGGAGATATCAGTCATACCAGAGCTCATATTGGACATTGTTGACCTTGAATTACAGGCCTCAAAGAGAGAGATTCCAAAGCCTGAGTCGCTGACTTTAATGAAAGAAGAGACTGAATGATTTCAACCCAAGGACTCTTCCCTTCTTGCTAAGGGAAAACTCTCAGCTAGTCTTATGTTCTATAAAGGCTGATTACAAAAGATTAGTTGAAGAACTTATTGTTGCTTGAACAGGTAGGCTTCAGAAACCGTAAGATGTAGTGTGCATGAACTGAAGTAGTTTCAGTACCAGGTTACATCAGCCTTCATTTGTGTCAGTGTCCTCTTAATGTTAAGACTGTCTGAAAATAGAAGAGAAAAAAGTTTGTCTCTTTCTTTATACAGAAAAGTGGCTGTTTCTAAAAAGTAGAGTTTCCCTTCTTGGTTCATTTATTTTACTGTAACATTAATTATTTGTGATCATCAGGTTCTCCTCAACTAGATGTTACGTTTTATGAAATTTTTAGCATTGTTGGGTAAAGTTTTGATTGGCCAACATGTTAAATCGCATCTCTTGCAAAAATTGTTACAATTACTTAAATTGCCAGAATCTGTAAGAGTAACCTTTCACAAAGAATTTCAAGGATTTATCAAAGAATTCTTTTTTTAACAGGAAACCTCTTTATTAAGTTATCATGTATGATATAAACAATCATGCAGTTATATAAATGAAAACAAATCATAATGATATACTTTTAGCTGCGAACATTATACACAGCAAACCATATTGACATAGTTTTATATGCAAGCATTATACATCACTTATAATCTGTCCAGTCATTGACAGTTAAACATTAAATAACTCATTCTGATCTTGCCTTCTTTTAAACCTCGTTCCTCCTCTGCATGTATTGTTCCCACAATTCCTATTTTTTGTATGTAATTTGCTCCTATCCTTTTATAAAGATCCCAATTCCAGTGGTTTTATCTCTGTTACTATAGTCACTACTACTAGTAAAGTTGGTTTAGACTTCAGTTTCCATTTTCTAGTAATTTTTTTATTTGGCAGTCACCATAATTAGATTCAGCAAGGCCTTGCTATTCTAGGCAATTCCGATTCTGTAGCTTAGGTCAGAAAAATCGCTTCCCTAGATACACCGATTTGCTCACCCATTAGCTCTAATAGAATAGTCTACAAGGAATCGTCTGCCAAGTCATTACACCCCCAAAAATATGTTCCCAGTTACCTCTTTCTTCTCCATCACACCTACAACATTTGCTGTCTACCTGAGGAAAAATTCTCTGGAGTCTACTTGGAGTATAAAAATACCTATGTAAACATTTCCAAGCAAAAATCCTAAATCATCTAGATTTTTATTTGGGAGACATATATATATCCCTCATTGTTTCTTTGTGAATTGGCTTTTCCAGTCTCTCTTCTCAATCCTTTCTAACCTCCTTTGATGGAGTCTTATAGGTGCCATGCAGATATTTGCATCATCTACTAATGTTTCCTTTTGTAACAGCAGCTTCTGTTCTAGATTCTACTAAAAACTCTACCAGTGCTGGTCTTTCATTTAGGACTATGAAGATAGGTAAAGGCTGCTAGCCTAGCCAGATATAATTCTGTAGATAATTCTATCATTTGTAAATATTAATGTAAGCCATAGGCTTGTTCCCTTAAATGTGAAAAGACTGCATTGGATATTAAACTGCAAAAATGTAACAACAGTGCACTCTGCTGTATGAAAGCTAAGTCAAGCATTTTATGACTGTCTTTGATGTAAAAATTGAGAGCCGATATGTCTAGAGGGAGGCATCCTACCTATTTTAAGACCAGGGTTAATGGCTAGAATTTCCATGTATAAATCTCCTTTATTGATCTGGTTTCTGACCAGGTGTAAAGAATTTAAATGTAGTTTCTGTTAGTCTGGGAACATCAGAGAAGTATGAAGAATGATGTCATGTGAAGCAGCTCTTTGTTATCAATTTAAAGATGGAGAATCAGAGATCTCAGAGCATTTGTCTTGAGAACATCCAACATCACCAGCACTGTCTTGATGTTCTTCGTGTTTCACTGTTACATAGGTTCATAGGTTCATACTAGGCTATCTTATGGGGAACTATACCCATTATTTTGCTGCATAGGACAGATGTTCAATCATTGGTCTGATGAGTGATGAGTAGTTTTCCCGGAGGGTAATCTGCTGGCAGGTTGCCCTCAGTCGGCCTGAATTCCAAAGTCTTGGGTCCTGCGTCGGTTGCTGCCTTCTCTTCCATGACGTCAGGTCGTCAGGGGTATAAAACATGCAGCCGACGCAATTTTCTTTAGTCTTTCTTGCCGTGCGGTGCCCGAAGCAGAAGCATTTCGCAAGTGCTGGTCGGCTGACTACTGAAATATTTGAGTTTGAGTTTCAGAACTGAAGTCTTCACTAAAGCTAAGTACCCCGTTGAGGAAACTTTTTTCTTGCTTTTTACCGATGTCAGAAAAAGTTAATAATTGTATTACTTGTGGGAAGCAAATACCTCATAAGGATTTCCATTTATACTATATTCCTTGCCTAGGCCCTGATCACAACATGCCTGGCTGTCGGTTTTGTGCTAGATTTAACCAACGCACTATTAAACGTCGGTATATTTTTGCATCAAAGTATTTTGGAAACAGATTTAACTACCCAGAAATGTCTTCGGATAGCAATCCGACAAACGCTGTACATAAAAAACGCAAAGAAAAGGGCAGAGAAAGGCAGTCGAGATCCAAAACTGACGACAAAGCTTCTCCTAAGCCAGTCACCGGTTCCCGGTCCTCAGTGAGGCACTTTTGCAGCCCCTGATACCCGCTACCTTCAAGACGCAGGCCTCTACCGACACCCATTTGGAGTCTGGCATGCTGCAAGATACTCAAGGTATTGGACCGACAGATGTATCTCCCTCGGATGGGTCTGGAGCCGCTAAGCAGGCACCGGCTTCTGAGGGTGTATTCAGACCTCAACATTTGTATATTAAACAGACGACAGCTGCAAAACCAAAGACAAAAGCAACTTCTAAAACTAAAAAACTGATGCATGAGCCACATGCACAGGCCTCTATGCCTAAAAAAACAGATGATCAAAATGGCTGAAGACCTTATTACCTTGATCAGGGGTACCCATCCCCCTCCAGATAAGAGGCCTAGGCAAGACAGATTATGAATCTTCAGATCAGGTTTCTATTTCTTCTGATTCCTCTTCTGATCCCTCTTCTGATCCCTCTTCTGACCAGGAATTATCTATACCTCCCTATGAGGATTCTGATGCTGAGGAATCTATTCCATGTGCATCTCCTCCTGAGGATTATTCATTTGGAGAAACCTTGGATACTTTGAGGGAGCATTTTCACTGGGAGAGTCAAGACTTATCAGAATCAAAAAAGAGGCTCAGAGAAATCCTTTTTCTCCCTCAGCACAAGCCTTTAGCCATTCCCCCTGTTTTAGACATTGTGGATGATGTGTTTTTGGAGTCAAGCTTGACCCCTGACTCCTTACCTCCGGCTCCCAGTAAGCCTGACAGATATTACAGGGTCCCTGACTCTCATAAATTTTTATTTAGAAACCCTGCTGCTGATCCTGAAACTATTTCACATGGTCCAAAGGGAGTTAAGGCCTCAACAGCAAAAAATCCTACACCCTCTGACAGAGATTCAAGGGCACTAGACAGATTGGGGAAAAAAGGTTTATACATCTGCAACCTTGGCAATCAGGGCCTTAAACTGTCAATTTCATATGCTTAAGTACCAACAACATGTTATGGGATTGCTGAAACAGAAAATGATGGTGATTTCAGAATGTGCAGAAAATAAAGAATTGCAGAAATTATTGCATGCAGCTGAACAACTTGGAAAGCATACTTTGCAATGTGGTTTTGATTCCTTAGAGGCCTCCTGCAGGGCCGCAGTTACTGGATCTGTAATTAAGAGGCATGCCTGGTTAAAGGTACAACATTTGCCTGATCATGTTAAAGCTAAATTGCTAGATGCACCTTTACAGCAGGATTCTCTGTTTGGTATTAAGGCCGAAGAGGTTTTAAAGAAAATGGAAGACAAAGCTAAGTCTATGCAAACTGTTAGACTTCTTACAAGTGCAGCCACCAAGATTCAGTAGACATTGGCCTACAAAAAATTGGTCCTTTCCTGTGTCAGACAGAGCTCAAAGGGGCAAATCCAGATGCCCTAAGGGTTCCGGATACAGGCGCAAGATTCATACAGGTCAAAGCAATGGGGCGCTTCCACCTCCAAATCTGGAGGAGAAAAGCGCAACCCTACAGAAAGCAATCCCAATGACTTCCCTCTGCTTACACCAAGCAGTTATCTTTTGGCAGTACCCGTAGGGGGAAAATTAGCACTTTTTGCTCAAAATTGGCAGTTAATAACCCAGGACAAGTGGGTACTAAACATCGTATCACAGGGATACAGATTCCATTTCCATACTCTGCCAATGGCAAATGGTTGGCCAGATCTGTCAAAAAATCAATGGGCAGAGGCACAGAAACAGGTTACGTCCCTCATGGATATGGGGGCCATTCAGACAGTACCAGAATAGGAAAAAGGACAAGGTTTTTACTCAAGACTGTTCTTGGTACCCAGAAAGGACAAGGCCTGGAAGCCATTACTGGATTTATCAAGTTTGAACACATACCTGGACATTCCAAAATTCAAAATGCTGACTTTACAGCAGCTTCTGCCCATACTGGGCAAGAATGCTTGGCTGGTGACTTTAGACCTAAAAGAGGCATACCTGAATGTCCCAATAAGGCAATCGTGCAGAAGATACCTCAGATTCAAGGCTGGCTTAATTACCTATTCTCTGCACTGCCCTTTGGCTTATCTACTGCGCCCAAGGTCTTTACAAAATGCCTGGCACCAGTAGTTGCCTTTTGGAGACAAAGAAGTATACAAATATATCCTTGCTTTGACGACTGTCTCATTCAAGCAGAGAACAAGGACACACTTCTTCGACACCTGGCATTTGTGAAAAGGCTTCTAACATGCCTAGGGTACACAATAAACGAAAAGAAATCACAACTGGTACCCTCTCGAAAGATAACATTCCTGGGTGCAAGCTTGGATACAACTGCCCAGATGGCTTACCTCATGCCAGACAAGCAAAGGCAACTGACTACTTACTTCAAACTGATGGCAACAAAAACCCAGTCTTCTGCAAGATAAATTCTGCAGGCTCTGGGCTTTATGGCATCCTGCATCCTACTAATTCCATATGCAAGACTGCATATGAGGAAACTTCAATGGTACCTATAAAGTTTATGGAGTCAACATTCACACAGTCTGGAAAAAATGATTCCTCTCATTCCCTGCCTGCAACAGGAGTTTCTGTGGTGGGCAAAGGCATGTCACCAAAACATGGCACTTCCCTTCACTCTACCCCCTGCCAGCCAAACCTTAACAACAGATGCATCAGATTATGCCTGGGAGGCACACATGGCAAGAAGATGCATTCAGGGCTTATGGGCACCAAAACAAATGCATCTACATATCAACCAGAAAGGGATGCTAGCTGTTCAAAATGCCCTAACAGCCTTCAAGGACTTACTTCATCCAGGACAACTACTGATAAAGACGGACAACACCACAGTCATGTGGTATATAAACAAGCAAGAGGGCACACACTCATACCCCCTTTGCAGATTAGCCATGGCACTGTGGGACACAGCTTTGACCTACCAAATATATCTTCAAGCTCAATTCCTGCCAGGAAAACAAAACACTCTGGCAGATGATTTAAGCAGAAACCTTATGGATCCCCACGATTGGAAACTAAATCTACAAGTCTTCAGCATGATAACAGAGAAATGGGGGAGCCCAGACATAGATCTGTTTGCTTCTCCTCAAAATTACCAGTTGAAAAGATTCTGCACAAGGACTTATCACAGACAAGCATGGAAAGTGGACGCCCTATCCTTCAGTTGGAAAAACCTATCTGTTTACGCCTTTCCTCCTCTGCCTCTTCTATCCAAGGTCCTCCTAAAAGTCAGACAAGAGAAGCCAAAGATGATATTAATTGCCCCGGACTACCCCTGCCAATACTGGTACCCAATCCTAAGGAACTTGACTCAATAGCCAGCTTGGACCTTGCCTCAAAGATGACAACTACTGTCCCAGCAAAACAATCAGATCCTGCACAATCAACTACACCTGCACAATCAACTACAGACTCTGAACCTGGCAGCATGGCTAATCATGTAGTCATACAAACAACACCTCTCAGTAAAGCTGTGATGGATGTCATTTTGGAAGCCAGAAGGCCTAGTAATCGAAAATCTTATGCTGGCAAATGGAAGAGATTCAGTGCTTGGAATCAGGCACAAGGAACTGATACAGCAGAACCAAATATTCCTCAGATATTACAGTACTTAACTGAGAATCTTGACAAAGGCTTATCTTTCTCATCAATGAAAATCCATGCCTCTGCCATTTCGGCTCATTACAACACAGAGCCACTAATCTTTTCTCATCCTTTACTAAAGCAGTATCTTAGAGGAGCCAAAAATTTAAGGCCTCCTAGAAGATCAGCATTACCTGCATGGGACCTCAATTATGTGTTGGAAAAGCTCACCCTGCCTCCATTTGAACCAGCTGCTACCGCTGATCTAAAGATTTTATCATGGAAAACAGCTCTGCTACTAGCAATTATTTCAGCAAGAAGAGTTTCAGAGCTACAGGCCCTCATGGCTGTAGAGCTTTTCATCATATTTTACCTAGACAGGGTGTCTCTGAGGACAAATCTTACTTTTATGCCTAAAGTGGTTTCTAGCGTGGCTCTTAACCAAACAATTCATCTGCCAACTTTTTATCCAAATCCGCAGAACAAGGGGGAGAGAATTCTGCATTCCTTGGACATACACAGACAATTTTTCTTTACGAAGATTAGAAGAAGTGTTTTTTCTTCTTTGTGTTTTCTTTCTGTCTGCTGTATTATTTCATTATTTATTCATTAGTCTCTGAGGATTGACTTGCACACTGTAGTAAAACTGTAGTGTCAGTTTTATTTTTTATTATTTTATATTTTTTTACATTCATTTTTCAACTTTTTGTTTTGTGTAGAGATAATTTAAGCTCTAAACACAGTATGTATGTGATATATAGATGTTAAACTAGTCAGTCACAAAAATAAGTCTCTTCGTAAGGTCACACTTATCATCTGCCTTTTAAGGGCTTTAAGTAGCTGATAAATATTAGTGGGTGGTGGCAGCTGTACTACCTTTTAGACTGGGCAGAAAAGGGGCAGAGCTGGATAACTGTGTCTATCTATCTCAAACTCTCAAAGTGCATGTGTGCAGGGACATTGGGCAAGGACACTGGACAGGAGAAGGGTTGAAGGCTTTAGCTTTCCACTAGGCTGAGATCTGAGATCTGAGGACTATAGCTGTGTGGGGGGGGTTATTGGGGACTGGACAGAAAGGGAGAAACCAGCCCCAAACTGACTGTGATCGTATTTCTTATCTTTTCCCTATATGGACTACCCTCACTGGTGTTAATGGTGAGGACTGAGGCTCCTTGATTGCTGTGCCAGTGCATGGGCATCACATATTAATTGTTTGGCAGTGGTGGGATATCCACACCACATATTAATTGGTTGGCAAATACTAATTGACATGTACTGGTGTGGGTAGAGTTCAGATCACAATTGTTTCATTTTTTTTGTTAGCTTAGTTAGGGAGAGCAGGCAGCATGTCAGCAGAGGCGTACAGAAAGCTGCCAAGGAGCCAGCTGGCTGAGGTGTGCCAGGCTAAGGGACTGGTGCATGGAAACCTGACTAAGGCAGACATGATTGCAGCTTTGGTCACAGCTGGATCAGAAAACAGCAAACAGTAGGACGACCAGACTGGCAGTGGAGATTTTACTACCCTCAAAGAATAGACAGCTCAAGCTTTCTGCAGAGGACGTAAAAATCCATCTGGAGCTAAGGAGACTTGAGCTGGAGGCTAGTTGTTTGGAAATAGAAGCAGCTGAGAGACTGAGACATCTGCAGACTGAGGAGAATGAGAAACTGCTATGCCTGAAAGCTGAGGAAAAGGAGAGGCAGAGGCAGCATGCGAAGGAGATGCTGACTCTTCACCAGAGTCATGGAGATAATGTGGAATGGAGTAACTGGTCCCCAGAAGCACGAAAGGTCAGGAAATTTCTTCCACAGTTTAACGAGGGGGAAAATTTTGATAGTTTGATTCACATGTTTGAGAGGGTATGTAAACATTATGATGTTGACCAAAGGCTCTGGGTATGGTTCCTGACCCCCTTACTCCATGGTAAAGCTGTAACTTTGTTGTCTAAACTTGATTGTGAATATTTTATTGTACTGCTATTAAAAATCACTTGTTAGAATGTTTTAAGCTAACACCTGAAACGTATAGGAAAACGTTTTGTGAGCATAGACGCAAGGCAGATGAAAGTGTGTGTGAATATGTTGCTGAACTGAGCACTTATTTTCATAGGTGGGTGAGTGGATGCCTGGTCACCACCTTTGAAGGGCTGGCAGACCTTTTAGTGAGAGAACAAGCCCTTAGCACTTTGCCTGAGGACATGAAGATCTGGTTAGCTGATAGACAATGTTCTACTTCAGATGAGTTGGGGAAGAAGGGAGACCTATACCTAGTAAGCAGGGCATCCCTGCACAGGAAAGGGGCTCCCAGTAATGCTCATGGGTCTAAAGGAACCCATAGTGGACAGCACAGACTGCTGCAACAGAACCTGCCAGTAGCAGGAGAAGCCACTAGTCCAGGTACATGTCCAGAACCTAAGGTTAAATGTTTTGAATGCAACCAGTGGGGCCATGTGGCATACAGATACCCACGGAAGCAAGGTGGGGACAAAAGGTGAGAGAGCCAGTAAGTGGGAAAGACAAAATGCGAATAGTAGGTTGTCTTGAGACAACAAGGGTACTGACCTACCATCCTGCAGATGTCCTGATAGAGTAGGATTTGGATGAGGCAGTACCATGTTCTTATGCAGTTACACACAGTCAGGCTAGGAGACAAGCATGTGGGTCTGGTAGCCTGAGGGAGACCCAGACAGACTGCATACTTGCAGCCAGGACTGGTGTGGTGGTTATTTCAGGGAGGAAGCTACGCTGTAGCAGTGAGATTGAAGGTGAGCCACAGTTGCTTGTGGGTACTGATTTTCCAATGGGAAGAGTGACTACAAAGGTAGAGGTGAGTAGTAGTACCCAGGCTGACAGTGAAGCACCACTGTCAGAGGATGCCAGAAGGGGAGCTGGGAAGGGTTACAAAGTGAGAGTTGAGACAGGCTCAGCTCTCAGACCCTACATTGCAAGGCCTGAGGCAGGTAGCTGGTAAGGCACCTGATTCTCAAGGGAAGGGGGATTCTGTATACTAGGAGAAAGGGTTACTGTATAGAGAGTGGACCCCTGAGGGAGGGCTATAAGATGAGTACAGCAGTGGGTAGTGCCTAGAGCCTACCATCTGGTGCTTCAAGCCATAGCCCATAATATTTCCTTTGCAGGTCATATGGGCATAAAATGTAGAAAGAGACGTACTATGCAGAACTTCTATTGGCCTGGGATTTCCAGAGATGTAACAGGGTACTGCAGGACCTGTGAGCAGTGCCAATAGGTAGGCAAGGCAGGAGACAAGGTGAGAACTCCTTTGATGCCTTTGCCTGTAATTGAGGAGCCATTTCAGAGGGTAGCTGTGGATGTTGTGGGGCCTCGGAGTACCCCAAGTTCCACAGGGAAAAAGTATATCCTAGTGGATTATGCTACACAATACCCTGAGGCAGTGGCTCTATCCTCCATCGAGGCAGAAAAGGTGGCAAATGCTTTGTTAGAGATTTTCAGCAGGGTAGGTTTCCCAAAAGAAATACTGACTGACAGAAGTGCCAATTTCATGTCAGACCTTGTCTGTGCAAGTACTGCAGGGTGAAGCACATGAAGACCACTCCCTAACATCCCCAGACTAATGGTCTTGTTGAGAGGTTAAACTCTACAATCAAGTCCATGCGACAGGCATTTTCAGACCAGTTTAAGAGGGAGTGGGACAAATATTTGCCCCATCTGTTGTTTTTTACAGAGAGGTTCCCCAGGAATCCACAGGTTTTTTACCCTTTGAGTTGCTGCATGAACATAGGGTGAGGGGACTTATAGATTTAATTCTAGATGAGTGTGAACCTCACAAGGAGTCTGTTGTGGCATATGTCCTAAACCTCAGGGCAAGGCTCAAGGACCTCATGGGCTTAGCCCAGGAGAACCTGGCAGAAGCCAAACAACAGAAAAAGGTGTGGTACAATAGGAATTCTCAAGCTAGAGATTATGCTGTGGGACAGCAGATAATGGTTCTCATTCCTGTCTGACACAACAAGCTTCAAGCAGCTTGGGAGGGACCCTACAAGGTGGTAACAGAGGTAAGCGTTAACTACATGGTGGAACTGCTAGGCAGGGGCACAAATTGTACCATGTTAACATGATGAAACCTTACCATGATAGGGAGGCCCTTGTACTGAGCATTTACAGAGGATTGCAGGAGGAGTCTGAGGGAGATCTGGTGACTGATCTCCTCAGTGAGGCTCAGACTGACACCTCAGTGGAAGGGGTAACAGTGTCCCAGCAGCTATCTCTTACCCAGGTTTGAGAAATCCGAGCAGTGTTACGGGAGTTTGGGGACATGTTCACTGGGAAACCAGGGTACATGCACTTGGTGCAGCACCAGGTGGATACAGGACCCCAACGGCCTATTAGGCAGGCCCATTTTAGGGTGCCTGAGAGAGTCAAACAGACTCTGAGGGAGGAGATACAGGAGATGTTGGAACTAGGGGTGATTTTTAAGAGTCCAAAAGTCCATGGGCCTCCCAAGTGGTGCTGGTGCCAAAGAAAGATGGCAGCACCAGGTTCTGTGTGGATTACCGGAAATTAAATAGTCACACAGAGTCAGATGCTTACCCTTTCCCTAGGACACATGAGGCCCTAGAAGATCTGGATGGGGCTAAGTATCTTACAACCATTGATCTTACCAAGGGTTACTGGCAGGGTGCCCTTGACTCCCAGTGGTAGAGAGAAGTCAGTCTTTGTGACTCCTTTTGGCTTGTGAGAGTTCACAAAGATGTCCTTTGGGATGAAAAATGCCCCAGCGACTTTCCAGAGGTTGGTAGAGCATATCCTGGCAGGGGCAGGAAGGTTTGCCCTTGCTTACCTAGATGATATTGCCATCTACAGCCATTCCTGGCAAGAGCACCTTCAGCATGGCAGGGAGGTACTGAGTAGACTACAGAGGACAGGGTTGACCATTAAGCTGAGCAAATGTCTGGTGGGGGTATGGCAGAGGTCTCCTACCTGGGACATAGAGTGTGGAGTGGTATGATCAGGCCAGAACCTGCAAAAGTAGAAGCCAATCAGGCATGGCTTGCACCTGTTACCAAAAAGCAGCTGAGGGCATTCTTGGGGACAGCAGGGTACTACAGAAAGTTTGTCCCCAGTTATAGTACCATAGCTGCTCCCCTCACATACCTGACAATGAAGAACAGAGCCAGCCAGCAAAATGCCAAGTTGCTGAGATGGAACCTAGGGTTGCAAGCATATGATATGTCAGTGGGATTAGCAATGCCAGCACCGATGGGGTCTCCTGACAGGGAATGGGGTAAGGTATACTCAGATAGACCTAACCCTCTCAAACAGCATTTCTCAAGGGTCACTAGAAAAACTAGCTTGAGTACTTTGGGGGGGTGATGATAGGAAAAGGCTGCCAGCCTAGCCAGATAGAATTCTGTAGATAAATCTGTAATTTGTAAATATTAATGTAAGCCACAGGCTTGTTCTCTTAAATGTAAAAAGACTGCATTGGATATTGAACTGCAAAAATGTAACAACAGTGCACTCTGCTGTAAGAAAGTTAAGTCAGGCATTTTATGACTGTCTTTGATGTCAAAATTCGGAGCCGATATGTCTAGAGGGAAGCATCCTGCCTGTTCTTTTAAGACCAGAGTTAATGGCTATAATTTTCATGTATAAATCTCCTTTATTGCTCTGGTTTCTGACCAGGTGTAAAGAATGTAAATGTAGTTTGTTAGCCTGCGAACACCAGAGACGTGTGAAGAATGATGTCATGTGAAGCAGCTCTGTGTTATCTATTTAAAGAGAGAATCAAAGAGCTCAGAGCATTTGTCTTGAGAACAGCCAACATCACCAGCACTGTCTTGTTCTGTATGTATATTTATTTTAGAACTGTGTTTTCTCTTAGAAATAGCTAGGAATTAGGAAGATTAGACTGTGTTTTTCTTTATTGATGTTAGAACTTTTCTACTGTATTATTTTAAGTATTTCTCTGTGATCTCTAAACTCTTGACTAGCACTGTGTAGTAAGAAGTATTGTCTTGTGTTTTTCTTATTTATTATTAAACATTTTTAAACCTTTCAACTGTGGCTGTTTTGTGTACAGATAATGTAAGCTCTAAGAGTACATTGCATGTATATAGTGATGCTGTACCAAGTCACTCCAAATAAGTCATGACTGTTAGGTCACACTTACCATTTGGATAATAATATTGCACAGTAATAATTGGACACCCTTTTAAGGGCCTTTGAGTAGCTGATAAATATCAGTGGGTGGTGGCAGCTGGTACTACCTTTTAGACTGGGCAGAAAAGGGGCAGAGCTGGAGAACCTGTGCCAGCCTTCCCCAGGAGTGTCTGTGTGGCTCTTATCTCAAAGTGTGTGCGTGTCCACTACTTTGGCAAGGACACGAAGCACTGGTTGGACAGAGAGGGTGCTTGAGGTTTTAGCTTGCCCACTAGGCTGTGATCTGGACCCTATAGCTGTGACAGTGGGGAGTCTTATTGGGAACCTGGAGAGAAAGGGAGAAACCAGCCCCAGACGGACTGTGATCTCTGTGTGCTCTTAAGGGAAATTGTACTTTACTGTGTGTTATTCTATTCTATTTTAGCCATTCTATAACTGTGTCAAGAATATAAAAGGCAATGCTCAGATTTGCTCTGAGCTACAACAGAATGTCATTAAATATGCTGATCCCAAGAATATTGCCAATATCCTGGCAGACCAATTCAGTGTCAACTTCACTCCCCCTCTCACCCCCTAAACGGCCCATCTCAATACCAGAAGATTGCCAAATTCCAGTAATAATGGCAACACAGGTAAAAAAAACACTCTCCAAAGCTAAGAATGAAGCATCCATGGGACCAGATGACATCCCGGGCTGTGTATTACATGAACTACAAAATCCACTGGTATCTCACCTTAGTGTCATGTTTAATCATAGCCTCACCTCAGGCTTCATGCCCACTGAGTGGCGCAGAGCTAGCTACAGTTATCCCACTCCACAAGGGGTGATCCATCTTGGATCCTGGGAAGTACCGCCCCATCAGTCTGACGAGCCTGATTTGCAAGGCCATGGAATGTATTATCATGGAACTTATAAACAAAGACATTGGTAACCTTCGAACACTGGACCCCACTCAGTTTGAGTCCGTGAAGGGCAGATCTTGTCTCCTGAACCTGATTGACTTCTTCGAATCAGTCTCCATTGCCATGGACGAGGGTCTATCTGGACCTTGCCAAGGCCTTTGACACCATCCCCCACTCTGGAATTATAGATAGACTTACTAAGCTGAGCATTAATCCCTACATCACTCGATGGGTTGCCAACTGGCCTACTGATAGAACCCAGACTGTGAAAGTAGCCGACTCTAAATCCAGCTCCAGACAAGTGACAAGTGCAGTACCTCAGGGTTCAGTCCTGGTACCACTCTTGTTTGGCATCTACTTCTCTGAAGTACAGGCCAACACTAAGGGACTCTGGCTAACAAAGTTCACAGATGACTGCAAACTGGGAGCCATTATTGAATCCCCAAATGATGTGGATACTCTACAAAAGGGCCTTACAGAAACAGATGCTTGGTGCCAGAGCCATGGGCTCAAGCTCAATGCCAAGAAATGTATAGTTATCCCCTTTGGGAAAAAAAATGTACCCCTGAATTACCACATAGGTGGCAGTACACTAAACACCAAAAGTGTGATAAGAGACTTAGGGACATAGGTGGACAGTGGTCTCACCTTCGATAACCACATCGCCACAACAGTCAGGAAATCCTTCTATGTGACACACCTCATCAGTAAGGGCTTTTCATCCAGAAAAAAGGAGGTCATTGTCCCACTGTACTCATCCCTCATTAGTCCCATAATAGAATACAATGCCCCGTTTGGTATGTACCTCTCAAGACATCTGCAACAACTGGAAAGGCCGCAGAAATACCTCACTAAAAGAATCACAGGCCTAAAGTAGATGCCCTATGCTGACCGCCCTAAAAAATTCCAGCTATACTCTGCTGCATATCGTCTACTCAAAGGCGATCTCTGCTTAACATACAAGACCATGTCAGGCCCAGAGCTGTTGGATGTGCTACACTTAAAGAAATCCCAATCCCTCAGAGCCACACGCTCCAGGGATCTAAACCTTGTCATTACAATAAACAAAACATGCTGGAGAGATAGGTTCCTGACCCTGAGACTCCCCAGACTCTGGAATAGACTGCCCATACATGTCAAGCAGAGCGCCTCTGGCCCTCTTCAAAAGGAGCCTTGATGATTGGATGGGAGAAAGGAAATTCAGTTGCCCTGCTAGACAGGGGTCCAGTGAAGTAAGTAGTGTGGGAAAAAATAGCCAGGGAATTGTTATGGCTAGGCTTGTATAGGCCCTGGGGCCGATTGCCTAGTACCAACCTATGAACCTGTTTATTATCCTTTCCCTATATGGACAACCCTCACTGGTGTTAGTGGTAAGGATTGAGGCTCCTTGATTGCTGGGCCAGTGTACGGGCATCACAGGGACTTCCCTATTTCTTTCTCTTTGCCTATACTCTGGTATCAGTCCTTGACAGGGAAGTCGATCTCTAACCTGCAGTCCAAATAAATTCTTGTCGTCTTCCTATTCTGTTACCTTTCCCTGTGTAATTATTTGTTCCCAATACCGTGGTTCCTTTGCCAGTTTTCTCTAGTAAATTCCATCCCCTTCTTACTTATTGTCTGTATCCCAAATTGCAGTCATCCCTATTGGCAGAATCTCCTTTCTCCATTTTTGTGTTGACTTATTTCTTAGAATGCATTCTGCTACTTTATGAATATAATATTCTGTATGATTATTGTTATTCTCCTTAAAGATCTGCATGCAAAATCTCAGTCTGTCCTTGTTTCTTGAGCTTCCCCTGTTTCATCATCTTCACCCTTTTCCACTTTCAATTATAGGTTTCTGCTTGTGCTGTATATAGGAGCCTTAACTGTGTAGCTCTGAAATACCCCCTCAAGTCGGGTAGTCCCAGTCCGCCCTATTCTGTTGAAAGAATCACCTAGTCCCACTTACTCTTGCCATCTTCCCCTCCCAGATAAAATCCTTCAGCTCTTTATTAATTGCTATCTACAACTGTCCTCTGGTTGATAAAAATATATGACTAAAGGACTAAAAACATTTTAACTGCTTGTATCTTAATGTGTATGCACCCCCAGTACCCCCTAAAACCTATTAACTTAATACTAACATGCAAAGTTATGTACATCTTCAAGTATTGAAGTTTTACCTTCCTATAATAGGAACAAGTCTTAGACTTGGGTTAACCTAAAAGAAAGGTTATGCATGCTAAGATGCATGGTACAGCCTGTGCTTCTACTAAGTGTTGTCTGGTTTTTGTTTAGTCTTTGTAGCACTCCCAGATGGCAAACACCTGGATGCTTTCAGAAAACATCATTTCCTAGCCATTTCTCTTTATCAGATAGTCTCTATGGAGACATGAGGACCAAATATAGAGTTGCTACTTAGCATACATTTATTTGCTAGAACAAATTTATAATAATAAATGTTCTATTTCATTTACTTGCTTTCTCTTAAAACTTATTAGCTCAGGTTAAGGGTCTTAATCCAGTCACTTCCCTATGCAAGAATGAGAAAAAGTACATCACTTTTTCTTTTGTCATGCTCTTTTCACCAGACTTTTCTTCTTTGTTTACATTACAGTGCCTACATTTCCTAAAACTGAAAAGGAGAGAGAGAGAGAGAAGAAGGGAGAAAAAAAAAAAAAAACAGGAGCACCTGTTTACATTAGTATACCCATTACATCTAAAAATAACTGAGAAAACTACTTTATACCATGCAAAGAAAGTCATGCAATATAAAATATTAATATTAAGAAAAGAGTTTGTTTTGCTTACAGTTAACTTTCTCCCTCCTCTTCCCCTCTCCTAAGTATTTTTCCGAACATTAATGACATGAGGTAGGACATATGCTTTAGACTCCCCTGCAAGTTTAACAAAGTCAAAAAAGTCCAGTATTTCTAGATTTTCTTGTACTGTCATGTTTCACAAATATAATTATTGCTTTGTAATCCTACATTTGTCAGTTTCCAAATTACTAGTTTTATTTCTGTTCATCTCCATCTACCAAATCCTGTCTCTGCTTCCTTTTCAAATTATTCTTGATTTTTCTAGTCAACTTTTGCTTTATTCCTTTTCTCAAGCATTTTCCATTGAAACATTGGAAAAGATTTCACTGGCACAGTGGGACTGTGGCGTTTATTACCGGAAGAACAAGAACCAGAATCTTCTCCTGTTTCACATTTAACTTTTTTGTTGGAAAAAGCTTTGTGTTTCCTCCTTAATATGTACTGCATCAAAAATAATGTTGTCCCTTCAGGAAGGAATATATTGAAGATAGCTGGGTGCAGCAGTTTAAATCTCATGCCTGCTTTTCGACATTCCCTGAATAGTGGAATAAATTTAGTCTTCTGTTGCCTGGTGTACAGTGAATAATCATTCTCCACAAACATTTTGCTGTCTCCCACTTGTAGTACTTTGCCCTTCTGCCACAGTTTTTTTTCAGAATGAACTCCTCCTTCTGGTAGGATTACATCTTTACTATTAAAGGCCTAGGTTGCTTTCTCATAGCCAGGTTTGGCGCATACACACAATGTGCTCCTTCAATTAACAACTCTTGCTGTGGAATACCAGTCCAGTTGCTTATTTGTGCTTTCAAAAAATTAATACAGTTTGTTCCTTCCAGCTTCTCTGGTATGGCAGAAAATGTCAGGTTTTTCCTAAGTGCTCTGTCCTCTAATTCTGTAATTTTTTTGAAACATCTGTTCTTCAGCAGTCACATATCCAGCTAGCCTTTTCTTCATTTTGACATTTTGTTTTTGCAGTTTTATCACCTCATCTGAATATCTGTTTAAAGTTTGTTCCATTTTTCCATCCTAGAAATATAAGTCCACTGGCCTTCTCTGCTGAGTTTCTGTTTTGACACTGGGAGAGCTAGAATTAGGCTGCTACTCAATGTGCAACCATCTTGGAAGGCAATTTATTGAAGAATTCTTGATATCCTGTTGCTTGATCGCCAGTACACAGATCAGATAACCTTTTATAAATTCAATAAGGCCAAGTCCCTTCCTTTGTTACAGCTTAAAATCAGATCTAGAGATGATGATTATTTCCTGCATTTTCTAAGCTACCGACTGCATCCAAAATCCCTAAGAATTCTTTATTCTTCATTAGAGAAGCTGAGTTGTTGGACAGGCCTGTGAAAGGATTTAGACAGCCTGAAAATGAATAATAAGAACTCGTAAACATCAAACCCGTATGTTGCCTTGGAATTTTTGTTATAAAATTATACTACAAATGATTAATACCCTAGTTGATTCTAAATTAAAAGATGAGTCAGCGGCTCTACAAAATTAGGTGACCAGGATTTGATTAGCAGCTTGGGTGTCTGCTGGAGATATAAAGGGGGCATCCTCTGAGATGAGGGGTATAGTGGGTCTTTCATAAGCTACAGTCTGGGAAGAGGAAGCAACACAGAGGATAGCAAAGGGACATTGCCACCAAGCCACAAATGCAGCAGCCCTCATGTCGAGTAGGTGGAAGTATACATTGGCATGTGGAGAGCCACTTGTTCACTGCCAAGGGAAGAGTATTTTAGGGCCATACAAAATATGCATTCATTTGTGGGATACTGTCAAAGGCACATATCACCACTAATGCTGCCTGTGTGGTGACCACACAGTTTTAAGACCATATGCTTGACTTGTTTCAAAAAAACCTCCCTGAAAATACCAGGTCACAGATTTTAAAAGCTGTTTTATCAGCCTTATTCTCATTTGCTCTCCATACATCCTTAATATAAAATTATCTATGCAAACACTTCCATGCAGTAAATTCTAAAGTTTCTGGACATTGTTTTATACTTGGGAGTATAAATGTCCATCCTTTGTTCCTTTATAAATTGTCTTTCTTTTGTCTTGTTCCCAATATTTCTGTCCTCCTCTGATTGATTTTTATAGTTATCATTCAATATTTAATATACCCTACTACTAATCTAGTTTTATCATCATTTCTACTTTAATTTATAATCTTTTACTTGAGTTATGTATGTGAATCTCAGCTGTGTAGCTTTAAAATACAAATTAGTTAACCACAAAACAATTTCTTCTATGTTGAATCAGCTTATTTCGGTTAACGCTTGCCCTCTTTACCTTCCAAAAAATTCATTTTGCTCTAAGTGTCATACACAACTTCTTCTCTGGTTGATGAAAATACACCTGACCTTTATATAAGACTAAAGAGACTGAAATAGTTTAATTTAGTTGTATCCTTCTGTCCATATCCATGATTAAGAGCTTCCAATTTTTTCATTTTTGTATCATTTTCTGTTTAGTGTTTTGTTACTTATCCTTAGCTGCTGTAACACAACACTTTTTAATCCATACACCTAAGATGTCCTTCTTTACATCTGTTTCAGTATTCTTTAAATGAGGTAGTTGTTTCCCAAGGTGACCTGACATCGGCCAGTTTATCAAAGTCTTTTACTACCGTAGGGTGCGTAGTACATCTGATGTAGGCTACTGAGAGACATAGGCCATAAAAGAGACGTACGGGTGCACCATCCTCTGAACTTCTGTACTGCCAGTTGGATCGCCAGTCCCGGACATCACTCTGCTGTCAGAATCATTTTCTTCTATAAAGATAAGTGCCCTGTTGTGGAAACTTTTTTGTCTTTTGCTACTGTTTTGTTTTGGTTGAGGTTAGTGTCATCCGGGAAAGGGAAGGGTGACAGTGGAAGACAAATTCCACACAAGGATAGTCATTCCCAGTGCCTTTTCTGTCTCAGGCTCCACCACGACCATGAAGACAGTTCAATTTGTCAATCTTTTGTGCCCAAGACCCTCTGTAGTTGGCTATCATCCCTTGCTATCTACTTGGAAAATCAATGACTTAAGCTCTTAGATAAAAGAGCGATGGAATGTTCCTTGGACCTGATGACCGAGCCTACTAAGCGGAAGGCCAAAAAATGTAGGCCTGAAGCAGAAGCTGCTCCTCTCCCAACAGATGTCTCTTCCAAAGCACATGAGAGCTCTGAGACATGCTGCATCGCAGATTCGGATCCACAGGCCGAGCCCGTTTTACAGGTCACCTTGGAATCGGACTTAGGCATGTCCAGAGAAGCCACTCAGATATCGGATCCCGATGTCCAGGGAGCCTAGGCTCATCATATCTGGAGGCCCTACAGGAATAACCCAGTTTGTAGTTAAGGAGGATGTTGAGTTGGATCGGGTCGAGTTTAGGCTTACATCTAGCCCTCTTTCTTTGCATCGATTGGATACGCCAGCAAAGAAGAAACAAAAAACTAAACATTCCTCTCCCCCTCCAAACTCTCCGAAGGAGTGGCAGAATTTTACACAAGGCTTCTTCAAGGCCTTCATGGCTCTGATGCCTCCCGCCAGTCAGACAGTTTCCCCTCTTGCCTGGCCTTCTTCCTCTCAAAAAAGAAACTGGGCACAAGACACTTCAGAGGAAGATTCCTCATCTGATGATAGTGATTCATTGGCCTACTCATCCCAAATCCCTTCCCCCTTGGACTTTGCTTCCTTTGAGGAAGATTCAAATGGGACAGTATCCCCTATGGAAGAGATTTCCTTTGGTAAGACCATTTCAAAGATGTGAGATCATTTTAAATGGGACAGCTCACAAATGTCTGAGGTCCAAAAACGATATTGCAACCTTTAGGTACAGACCCCTAGTCCTTCTGCCATTCCTCCTGTTATTCCAGCCTTTCTGGATGCTTTTGCCTCCACATCTACACACCCTGACTCTCAACCTCAGGCTCTGAAAAAGCCGGACAGGTGCTATAAAGTGCTTCAGGATTGCAATTTTTCTTTCATGGATCCAGTAGCAGACTCTTCTGGGATTTCAGTAGCCTCTGATAAGATTTCCAAGTCACTTCCCTCCTCCCTTCAGACAAAGATAGTAGACATTTGGAGAGTCTGAGTAAGAAAATGTATACTTCAGCTACTTTAGCTTTCAGAGCCCTGAACTACCAGATCCACATGACCAAGTACAATATGGGACTCATGTCACAGCTCTCCAAGATAGTGTCAGGTATGCCAAACTCTGAGAACAAAGCCTTGGCATCTTCTGTTGTTGCTGCATCCTCTCAGGTAGCCAGACATTTGATCAAATGCAGCTACAATGCAGTTGAGGCCATTTCACAAGCTGCATCGTCTTCCTCTGCACTAAGAAGGTTTGCTTGGTTAAGACTTCATTCTCTCCCTGAGGGCATAAAGGTGAAGCTTATGGATGCCCCCCGGACAGCACTTTTTTATTTGGCAAACCCTCTGCTGAACTGTTCAAATCCCTGCAAGGAGCTAAAAGACCTTAAACATATCTTGGTTTCTACTTTGCCTAAATTCCACAGGAACTATGCTGGGAAACAAGTCTTTGTACACAGGCAATCTGTGACCCCCCCATCAAACCCCCCCAAGGGGTCTAAAAAAACACATCAGTTTTCCTCTTCTTCCTCCGCTCCCCAGTTGGCTAAGTAACCCTTTCCAGATAGGATGGGCTCTTCTTCCTGACTCCTCGGACATTCTTGGCACCCCTCCCCTCTGTCAGCACCTTACCCCTATCCCTTCTAACCTGGGAATCCATCACTGAAGATTCTTGGGTCTTCAGTATCATTCATGATCTGGCACACAGTACTCCCTTCAGCGGTCTCCCTCAACCTCCAAAACAACAGGAACCCCCTGCTAGAACAGGGCACAATCCAGCCTGTGTCCCCAGCTCAGAAAGGAAGACTTCAATTCACGAGTGTTCTTGGTTCCCAGGAAGCAAGGACCTTGGAGACCCATCCTAGACCTCTTCTGTCTCAACTTTCTAAAAGTACCCTCCTTCAAAATGCTAACTCTCCAAACTCTGTTCCCCCTTATCCTCCCTCAGGCCTTCCTAACATCCATAGACGTCAAGGATGCTTATCTCCATATCCCCATTCATCCCAAATACAGGAAATTTCTATGCTTTTCTGTGGGCTCCTGGCATTTTTAATTCTCTGCCTTGCCTTTTGTACTTTCTACTGCCCCAAGAGTCTTCACAAAATGCCTAGCACCTGTGGTCACCTTCTGCAGACTCCAAGGCATTTGAATTTTCCTGTACCTAGACAACCTTCTGTTTCAAGCCAGATCCCCAGAGGAATTGAGCAAAAACCTCTGCTCAGCCATGACCTTTTTGCAAAGGTTGGGATTCACCATCAATTTAAAAAAAATCTACACTCGCCCCATCCCAAGACCATGTATTTTTGGAGTGCAGATTTCAAACCAACAAAATGATGGTGTCCCCCCCTCAAAGGCTCAGGAGATTTCTCTCCTTTTCCATGCAGTGGATGTTCACAGTATGGTTACATTCTGACTATGTGTACCATTTACTTTGAGCATAATAACTACCTTTATACTGCTAAAGAAAGGTTTACATACCAGACTGATGGACTGGTTTATGTTGCAGTATGCTCAACATGTAAGTGTTTTTATATTGGTAAAACTATACGCAGGTTATCAGACAGAATTGGAGAACACATTTTAGCAATAAAGAAGGTGGACAACAGCAATGCATTGGCTAGGCATTCTCAAGCATGTTTGGAATGTAAGATGTTTCAATTTATGGTATTGGAAAAGGGGTCAATAGGGAAAGATTTTACTGATACTTCTAATGCATACTTAGAATACTTAGAACTCAAATGGCATATCATTTTAAAAGTGGACATTTCACCTGGAATTAATGAAAAAAATATCTATCAAGTGCTTCTTAAAATACAAAAATATTTGATTAGTAATTCGTTTATATGTTTTTATGTGTCTTTCATACAAAGATTTTGTTACATTTTTTTTTTAAGTTGTACAATATTTTTTTGTAAAGAAAGGATAAGTGACTAGTTAGTACTTGTGTACTTTTTAACATTTAATTGATGCCTGAATGTCATTGGTTGGCTTATTAATTAATCAATTAAGTTGTTATTATGAAAAGGAGTAGTATGCTTTGATTAGAGTTTCTGATGCAGTTCTGGGAAATAAATGAACTCAAGCACTTAATCCATTTTTTGTGCCCATTTGCTATTTTGTTCCTTAGTTTTTAATTTTTGAAGTTGGTTTTGTTCATTTTAGTGTGGAAGCACACATTTCAACAAGGCTTCTGGTGCTTTTCATGGTTTACAAGCATTTGCTTTAACGAGAAAGAAGAATGCTTTAATTAGAAGCGTTCACTTTCATTTGGAAGTGTTAGCTGTATTTCCAAGCCTGTATTTTCACATATTCTGGAAGCGGATGAGGCCCGCGAACTTACCATATATCCCACGCCAGAAGGAGTAGCAAGACGCACCAAAAACCTGGCTGACGTCATTGACCAAGCACAATCAGTACTTAACTTAAAGGGAGTTTCGGAGGCCTCCACAAATGCGGTAAAAGTTCTGATGTTTCTCTTTCTTCATCACCAGATGAAGGGACTGTAATTGCAGCTGAAGCAGTTCTTCTTGGCAGACCGTCTCTGGGTTTCTGCAAGAGAAAGATTTTAATCCTTTTGCTGAAGTGACTTGGTCCTGGCAGCCTGACAGGTTTGTAAATACAAATTGTAGCTTGTTAGACTTTAAAAGTAGTTTCTTTGACCTGGAAAAAGAAAGTTTTGAAGTTTGAAAGCTTGATGCTGGAAAATCATTATTTAAACAAATGCATATAGCTCAAGATTGTGCCATTGGGTTCAGTGTATACACATTTCCAAATGGAGTAACAATTAAAGATAAAATTTACTCCGAAATTAAAGACTCCTACAATAAAGCTGGTGTGGAAGTTTTGAAAATATTGATTGACTGGAACACAGATAAAAATTAAGTCACTTAAAGAGCAAATTAATATTATTGATAAAAAACTTAACAAACATCCTGACTTTCAAACCGTCCAGTATTTATATCATAATCTTATGGAAATAGCTGAGAGGCATGTGAACAATATAATTAATAAGAAAAAGAAAAAAACTAATTAGGGACATCAAAACTTATCAGCAAGGACAGGCCTGTCATATCAGAAAGAAAGGCCAGAGATGTGAAATTATTGCTGATGATAGTAATAGAAAAATGTGACTGGAAATCTTGATAGACTGGATTCTTTCACTAACTTTGAAAGTGACAGTATATTTGGAAAAGAGACTGGTGAACAACACAGGGACATTTTAACAAGTGAGTCCAGTGAACTGTCTTCATCTCCTTCCCCTTTTTTCTCATCAGGGGCAGATAGTTGCAGTTTGCCTCTAAACCAGGAAGCTTTCGTTGACTGTAGTCAAAGAAAAAAGGCAAAAACAAAGGGTGTTAGAAAGAGACTGTCTCATTTTTAATTTAAGGGAAAAGGCTTTCTGTCATGCTGAATTAAGTTTGTTAGCTAAAGGTCTGTCTTTTCTTCCAGCTAATAGAGCCCCTTTGGTCATCACTTTCATTGATTTTAAATTATTTGTAAGGAAGCTCAATTTGAAATACATTTTAAATGAAGTTAACTTGAATGATGATGTGTTCAAAAAAACTAGTGCATATAATCCTATTTTAGTCAATACACGTAACATTTTTGCTTCCACATGTGAAGCAGATTTTTACAATCTTTTTTATAACTCTACACATAAGTTTAATATGAAATATTGTAATTTAAACAAACATGAAGCACTTAAGAAACTGAGACGTTATGCAGACATAAGATATATAAGCAGATAAAGGGCAAGGTATTGTCATTATTAAAACTGACAAATACAACACAGTTATTGAAAACGTGTTATCTGATGAAACTAGTTATAAAAAAAGTTTTCAAAGAGTTTTGTCAGTAAATGTTACAAGGATATTAATTTGTCTGGTTTGTTACATCAAGGATATATTACATTAGATCTTTTTGGGTTTCGTATGGTTGAAGAGCCACAACTAGGCAATTTCTTTGGAATTCCTAAATTACACAAACATTTAGAACAACCTCCCTTTAGGCCGATTGTGTCTGCACCTTTTAATAAAACATTTAAAATGTCTGCTTATTTGGATAAAGTTTTAAACCCTATAGTTCAGACTAGTAATTATTATTTAAAAGATTCATGGATGTATTTGGATGAACTTTAAAAATTATGGTTTTACTGGCAAGGAAACTGTGTTGTGTACTATAGTCGTTACCTCTTTATACACCTCTATGGATCAATAGGAGGGCATAGAATCTGTTAAGTTATATTTGAATAAATACTGTCGAGAGATTGGACAAGACATATCCATCATTTGTCAATTTTTGGATATAGTATTGAAAAACAATTTTTGTTATGTTTAACAATGTTTTTCAACAAAAAAGTGGTTTAGCCATGGGGGCTCAAGTAGCTCCAGTGTTTGCAAACGTAGTTTTATGTTGGTGGGAACAAAAGATTTTGACCAAGATTCCGCTTTTCAACTGTGTATGCTTTTATAGAAGATACATGGATGATTTGTTTTTTATTTGGATAAGTGACATAGTAACAGTATATGAATTGTTGCAACAAGTTAACAGTGTGAGATGGCTCAGTTTTGTACTGAGTGATATGGGAAAGTCAGTCCATTTTTTAGATGTAGAAATTAGTTTAAATATTCAAGAAAAAAGTTTTCTAGTAACATCTATAGGAAGAGTACATTTACAAACAACTATCTGCATTGTGATAGTTTTCATCCTTCTTATATGAAACTTAATGTTTTTTTGAGGTCATATTATCAAATTAAGTCGCCTGATAAGTGATGTGATTTTTTGAGGAAATGAACAAAGTTATTAAGTTATTCCAAGAAAGAGAGTACCCTTCTGAAAAATTATATATTATTGCCAGTAATGTAAGAGAACAAAGATATGAGAAATTTTCCTTGATCTTAAAAGCAGGTTTTTGTGCTAAAAAGATCACAGACATTAAATATTTTATTTGTTCCTTTCCTGTTCCCTTAAGTGCAGAAAGAACCAAAATAAGACAAGTCATAAGTAATAATTGGAAAATTTTAATAGGAAACTAAGAACCTGCTAGGGTTATAGGAGATAAACCAAAGTTCATTCATAAAAGAACCAGAAATTTGAAACAGTTTCTGGAAAGTTCATCCAATGTAAGGGTGCAGTCAGATGTAAATAAGGAAGTAGGAATTTTCCCATGGAATGGGTGTTCACAGTGTAGGTACATTCTGACTATAAGTTGATTTTACTTTGAGCATAATATAATAACTACCTTTATAAAGCTAAAGAAGGGTTTACATGCCATTGGTTTATGTTGCAGTATGCTCAATGTGTAAGTATTTTTATATTGGTAAACTATATGCAGGTTAATGGACAGAATTAGAGAACACATTTTAGCAATAAAGAAGGACAGCAGCAATGCATTGGCTAGGCACTCTCAGGCATGTTTGGAATTTAAGAAGTTTCAATTTATGGTATTGGAAAAGGTCAATAGCGAAAGATTTGCTGGTACTTCTAATGCATATTTAGAATACTAAGAACTCAAATGGCAGATCTTTTTAAGAGTGGACATTTCACCTGGAATTAATGAAAAAATATCTGTAAAGTACTTCTTAAAATTCAAAAATATTTGTTTAGATGTTTGTGTCTTTCATACAAAAACATTGTTGAATGTTTTTTTAAAGTTGTACAATAATTTATTGCCAAAAAAGTATAAGTGACTAGTTAGTATTTATGCACTTTATTTAGAATTTAATTGATGCCTGAATGACATTGGTTGGCTTGTTAATTAATCAGTTAAGTTATTATAAAAGGGAGTAGTATGCTTTGATTAGAGTTTCTGATGAAGTTCTGGGAAATAAATGAGCAAAAGCACTTAATCCATTCTTTGTGCCCATTTGCCATTTTGTTCCTTAGTTAAAATGATGGTGCACCCCCCCCACCCCTGAAGGCTCAGGAGATTTCTCTCTTGTTTTCAGAGATCCTTCCCTTCAATCTTCTGTCTGCGAAACAGTTTCTACAAATCTTGGGATTGATGGCCTGTACCATTCCAATGCTTCCCCTGGCAAGGCCCCACTTGAGGAAATTCCAATGGTTTCTGAAATTAGTGTGGTCTCAGCATGCCCACCCACTGGAATTTCAAATCCTACTTCTACCCTGTCTCAAGGAGGAGCTCCAGTGGTGGATAAGACAATTGTCCAGGACTTCCCATTTATCCACTGCCCCCAACTCAAGACCTGTACACATGCATCAGATACAGGTTGGGGAGGAGCTCTGGACACTTACTCAGTTTAAGGTCAATGGATATCCACTCAGAGGAAAGACCACATAAATGTAAGGGAGATGAGGGCACTAATCCTTGTCCTTCCAACCCCTTCTGAGGCCGGGATGGTTGTGTATCTACACAGACAGTATGACTATTCTGTTGTATATAAACAAGCGGGGGAGGGGACAAGATCCTACCTCCTTTGCAGACTAGTCTTACAGGCTTGTAAACTAGCCCACCTACTAGAAATATCTCTTCAAGTGGTTTACATCCCTTCCAATCAGAACTCTGTGGCAGACACACTGAGCAGATAAAGAACACAGGCCCACGAATGGATGCTTCACAGGGATGTGTTCCTGAACATTGTCCACCAGTGGGGTATTCCACAAATAGACTTGTTTGCCTCCCCTCTGAACAAACAACTTCCAACATTTTGTGCCAGAGAAGCACATCCTCAGGCATGGAAGGTGGATGCCCTATCAATCTCTTGGAAGGGGACATTTCTGTATGCATATCCTCCCCTACCGCTCATTCTGAAAGTCCCGCTACAACAGGACAAGCCAAAAATCTTGCTGGTGACTTCTTGTTGGCCAAGACAGCACTGGTTCCCCCTTATTCTACATCTAGCCAAGGACAGTCATCACAAGTTACCTCACAGGGTGGACTTACTCACAGAACAAGGGCTGACTCATCCACCCACAATTGGAAACTCTTCAACTGACCCTGTGGGTGATAGAGCCCTAATTGCTTTCTGATACCTTTATTCTGAGGATGCGCTTCTAGTCCTACAGGAGGCCAGGAAACCCAATACCAGAAAATCTTATCTTTCCAAATGGAAGAGATTTTCCATTTGGTGTCTTGCTAGAAACCTGGACCTGCATATGGTGGATCTACCTATAGTCCTGTCATATCTGTGTGAATTGCTTAATGCAGGCTTAGCTTTTTCCTCCATAAAAACACATTTGTCAGCTATCTCTGCTTGCTTGCTGCTTTCCCCTCCTTTAGCTTCCAGATTCGAGGCCAAACAATTTCTTAAAGCCGTCCTCCACATTAGACCTCCCAGGAGACCTGTAGCTCCACCCCCGGATCTTAACTTTGTGCTAGAGAAACCACCTTTCGAAACAGCCTCTTCTAGCTTTCTCAGACACTGTCAATGGAAAACTGTTCTCCTGATGGCTGTTACCTCCTCCAGGCAGGTTTTAGAATTATAAGCCCTTATGGCTTTTCCTCCTTTCTTGTCCTTCCACAAAGACAAGGTTTCCCTTTGCACTAACTCTTCCTTCATGCCAAAGGTATTTAATGAATTGTTAAAATAAACCAAAAGCCGCCATAGTGGTCGACCTGTGAAATCAGTGGGCACCAGTACTGTAAAAAAAACTTTAACTTAAGTGCTTTCATCCTTACAATCCAGGACTTTTTCAGAATACATCAATAAAACACCCTCAAGCATTTATAAGAACTCTGTCACATGACTCTTAATCATTTCATTAAAAAAATCATTCTTGTTAATTAATACAAATGAAAACAAACTACCCCCCATTTTTACTATCATAAACATTACAAAAAAACTTTTTCTACAACTGGATATTGCTAAATACAAAAATATTAAAAAATGAATATAAAATATCCTAAAAGATGTGGCAAAATCAACCTAAACAAACTCTTAAAGAAACAGTAAAACTAAATAAAGGCATTCAGACGGTAAAGCTTGCTAAACTATCACCACACTCACTACTATTTGAAAAGTATAATATAAATTGTAAAGTAATACAAAAAATACAAAATTGTATACAAAACAATATAAAAAATACAGTTTCCTAACGTGACACTAAATTTCTGTGTCTGAGTATGGGCATAAGGTTAATGTTGTCGTTTAACCCTGGAGGGATAGTGGCGTTAAGCCTAAACTGCCAAAAAAGCTCCCTCATAGCTAATCTGTTTTCCCAGTTCCCTCCCCGTGGATCTTTTCTTACCATTTCAACAATACCAAATATAAACTTATTAAAGTTAAAATAACTAGTGGAGTGTTTATAAAGGGCATTATTGGGATTCTTACGCTGAATGGCATAAGATGTTCACAGACCCATTTTCGTAAGGCTCTCTCAGTCTTCCCCACGTAAAAATGATTACAATCTTGACAGACAGCAATATAAACTAAACTTGTGCTTTCACAGTCTCCTGTCTCCAAATTGTTAATTTGGGGGGGGTTGTCCAACCAAAACCTCATTCTCTGATAAAGTATAAGGACAATATCTACAAGCCCCACATTTTTTTAGTACCTTTCACATGTATACATTTCTAAATGGGATCCTTCGAGGGCAGAATGAACTGGAAGATTTGCTGAGTATGTTTGATAGACATGGAATAGAACTTATGCAATTTATAATTAGAATAAATAATATTCAGATTAATGAATTGTTTAATGATAATGTTATAAATAATCTAATTTATAATGATGTGGCTTTTATTAGTTTTGGAACCTACTACAACTCTATTTTTGACAAGGTGGAAGAACAGGTAAAGCAAAATATGATTAGGAAACAAAAAAAAACTTCCTAGGGATGCAGTTGAATACATTATCAACTCAGCCTATCCCTTACCAAAGGCTTACCATTTTATTGATTGAGGTTCGAATTTTAATAATGGATCTTGGGGGGGATGGTAGGAGATAACATTTCAGTTGATGGGCATAGGCAGAAATTTCCCCCTACCCTTAACCCTTCGGTTTATAATGGGGAAAGTGGCGAGGTTTTTGAGAAGGAATACCCTCCCCTTAGGAGATCTCAAAGGATTGGTAATAAAACACACCAACAAAATATTTTTTTTTTACCACAACTCCAATTACAGAGGGGGCAATATCAAAAATGACAGAAACAACAGTGGAGAAAGAACAGCAGGAACAAGTATTAGTGGAATAAGGAATGATTGAGGCTTTGAGGTAAAATGCCGAGTTTGAAGGGCTTTAACATTTCCAGTTATACAGAACAAGTGGTTAGACATACTCATTTTTCTTTATTCCAGAAAGGGTTGAAGTTTGTTCCAAGCTGTAGATGTGATGTGGCAAAGGTGCTTACTGAATTCAAATTGTTTACTAGGAAATTGAATATTAAAACTATGTTCAAGCACAAGGGCGGAACTGATGCTCCTGTTCAGAGATTCAAGATGAAAAGTACATTCAACCCTCCATTACACAATATGATAGCGAGTTATGAGAAAATTTGTACTCAGGAAATTTACAAAGCTTACAATACACACAACACAAAGTTTTTACAATTTGAGTAAAGAGGAGGCACATTTACTGAGATAATTAAGAATGAATGAAGATATATGTGGGTTATGAAGTCAGATGGGGGGGCGGGATGGTGCTACTGAGTAAAATTGATTACAATAATTCTGTTGGAGATATTTTACATGAAACAGACACGTATGAGATAGTTTCACTAAATGAAATCAATATTTCACATAAGTTAGTTATTTTTGGAAGATTCATTATTACAGGGGTTATCAACGGAATGGTTTATAATTTTTTACTTAACGAATATCCAGTGATATCTAGTGCGTTTGGTATCCCCAAGATTCATAAAAATATTTATACCCCTCCCCTTAGATTGATTGTGGCTTCACATAACAGTTCTACTTATTCATTAGGGTTGTTCATTGATAGAATTCTCAAGGGGATTTTAATTCCCATTAGTTATATTTTAATAGATTCATGGGACTTTCTTAAGAAATTTAGGAATGATTATTACTCATAGTACGTATAAAAAGTCGATCTGCCACAGTAGAAGGAAAATTCTTTATTGCAAGTACAAAGTGCGCTCTTTCACAACCTTCCAGGTCGCTTCATCAGACTTAATAAAACATTCCATACCTTCCTTGATATATATACTTGCAAAGTAACCAATCAGTTAAGACAAACAAATATTTATATCAGACTCAATTAATTTAAAGATGGTAGAACAAACATAAATAGACATGAAACTGTTAAAACAGTATGCAAGTTCAAATGTGAATGGCTATAGAACCATGTAGAAGGGAATTAATGCTTTAAGGCTCTTGCCTTTAAAAATGGTTTCAAAGAAACAGTTTCATTAATGCCTGGGGGTTTGTCTGCATTTAGTTGCAGAATCCATTTTTGCTCAGCCTCTTCTGTTCTATTTCCAATGTCACCCCCTCTGATATTTAGAACATATGAGGAACATAGTAAACAAAAAGGAGAGTAGTGCCCTAGCTAAACATGTAGAAGCTGAAGGGATGCACCATGTTTTTAAATTTTTAGTTTTAGAAGTTCTGGAAGAAAATATCAGAGGGGGTTAAATGACAACATTATCCTTATGCCCATACTCAGACGCAGAGCTTTAGTGTCATGTTAGGACCCTGTATTTTTTATATCATTTTGTATACAAATTTTATATTTTTTGTATTATTTTGCAATTTATATTATACTTTTCAAATAGTAGTGAATGCAGTGATGGTTTACCGTCTGAATGCCTTTATTTAGTTTTACTGTTTCTTTAAGAGGTTGTTTAGGTTGATTTTGCCACATCTTTTAGGTTATTTTATATTCATTTTTTAATATTTTTGTATTTAGCAATATCCGGTTGTAGAAAAAGTTTTTTTTGTATTGTTTATGATAGTAAAAACGGGGGTTAGTTTGTTTTCATCTGTATTCATTAACAAGGATGATTTTTTTTTTTTAATGAAGTGATTGAGTCTTGACAGAGTTCTTATAAATACTTGAGGGTATTTTATTGATGTATTCTGAAGACAGCCCAGATTGTAAGGACGAAAGCACTGAAGTTAAAGTTTTTACAGTACTGGTGCCCATTGATTTCACAGGTCGACCACTGTGGTGGCTTTTGGCTTATTTTAAATGTTTTTAGTTGCCAACGAATTTGCTGTGTTTTTGAGTTATAGTTAATGAATTGTCCTTAAACCAGGCCATTCACCTACCTACCTTTTACCCTCTCCCCAGAATAATAGTGAGAGGATCCTATACGCACTTGATGTACACAGACAACTCGTGTTATCTGCACAAGACCAAACCTTTTAGAAAATCAGACTGTCTTTCCACCCCAGGACTCTTGAGATTGCCCGAATCCAAACAGACCATCTCCTACTGGATCTCCAAATCCATTTCATTCTGCTATGCCTGCCATGGTAAAGCCATTCTTAGCACAGGCAAAGCTCACTCTACAAGGGCAGTGTTTCCCTCGAGGGCATTCCTCAAAGGGTTGGACACTAACTCCATCCTAGAAGCAGCAACTTGGACATCTGTCCACACCTTCACAAAACATTACAAGCTGGATTCTATCTCCAGATCCAGGCAGGGTTTGCTAGGGCCATTCTTCATTGGTTCCTGGAAAATTCATCTGCCACCTCCACCTCTCTTTCTGCATGAGCTTTTGTATTTTCCCTCATGTAAAGAATACTGCAACAGATGAATAGAAGGACATAGATTAGTTGTGTAAGACCTTACCATAATGATAGATGTCCTCTTCTTCTGTGTTGCAGTATTCTTTCCCACCCTCTTCCCCCCACTTCCTTGTGTTTTTGGATGCATTGATCCTCTTTCCCTTGGACTATTTCTCTGCCTGGGGCTTCAGTTCTGAGGATGGTGCACACGTACTTTTCTTTTATGGCCTATGTCTGATAGTAGCCTACGTCAGACTTACTGCACACCCTGTGGTAGTAAAAGACTTTGATATACTGGCCGATGTTGGGCCGCCTTGGTAGGCAACTCCCTCATGTAAAGAATACTGCAACAGAGAAGGACATCTGTTATGGTAAGTTCTTACACAACTAATCTTTCTTCCTCTTATCATATCCCCATAAACATGGCTGTGGCTGAACCAATTCACATCTAAGTACCTAGTTTTCTGCTATAGTGTTTGCTTTTTCTTCATTTATTTTATATCCCAAAGAGACTTGAAACTATCTCACCATGTTCTACAACACTTAAATGTGTTTTTTTATAATTTGCGAATAGGGTTAACATTTTGAGTACCACACTGGTTATATTGTTACATTTATGAACCTCTTATTTTCTTTGCTAATGGCTCTAAAAGTAAAAGTAAATGACAGAGGGGACAGAATACATCCCAGTTTGATTCCTTTGTTCAAACACAGCTTGTTAGAAAGGAGCCTTCCTGCCTTAATTTTTTGCCACTGATCGTTCATTTGTCATCCTTATGAGTGATGTTATTCTGTCACGGATTGCAAATGCTCCCATTGCCTTACTCACAAAATCCCACTTGATACCGTTGAATGCTCACTCTGCATCAACACTTGCTACCAATTGCAGTGTTTTCTTATACAGTTTCTCTCCAGCTCATCTTTGTTCTTAAGTTAATGATATCGAATGTTTGTTTTCCCACATTGGTCCATATCTGTCTATTTTGGTAACATATTTGCCATTCTGTTATCTAATGTACACATACACACTTTATAATCATGTTTTCGAATTGAAATGGGTCTATGTGAGACTGGATCTGAAGGATAAGCATCCACTTTCTGTAGGACTGTCACCAGTGCTTTCTTCCAAGTTGCTGGTACTCATCCACCCCTTTTTGAAACATTGCTAATCAAAGTCTTACAGATCTTTGTCACTTTCTTTCTCTTGACTTCCCAATTTCCATAGGAATCCAAGAGAAAATCGGGTATACACTACCAAAGTACGTTCCAGGATAAACAGAAAAATGCAGAAAAAACAAGGAACGTTCCACCATCGCAAAATAAGCATAAAACTTTTAATGGATAAAAACAACTTATATCCTCAGAATCAGGACAAGCGCTTTCGACAATATGCCTTCTTCAGATGCTGATTAATTAGTCCTGAGCATCTTATTTTCTTATGTCTGTCGATAGTTTCTATTGGCTATGAACGTGAATTTGACATGCCGATTGGCCAGAGATTAATAGTAGTAACTATGTTACTTCCCATTACAAAGTGAGTCAAGCTGCTATGTGATGCTATGTGAAAGTTTAATCAAGAATCACTAGACCTTTTCAAGAGTGTCCTTCTGGACTAAATAAAGTATAAATTCTCATGAAGGAAATATAACTCTGCGGAAGGCAGTATTAATTTGCATTTTGATATACCGGAAAAATGCTTACATTAAGTGAAGTAGTACATAAAGTTCCCTATCTTGTGGATGGTTTCTATTGGGTGTAAATGTGAATTTGATAAGCCGATTGGCCAGCAATTAATTGTAGCAACTACACTAGTTTTTTTATTATAAAATGAGCCAAGATGCTTTATAATGTTTAACCGTAAATTGTCAGAGTCTAGTTTTGGACAGTTTCTATTGGATGTAAATGTGAATTTGATATGCTGATTGCCAAAGATCAGTTGTATCAACTATGCTAGTTCACACTGTGAAACGAGTCAAGATGTTTCGCAGAATTTAATCATGAAATGTAAGAGCCTGTTTAGGAGCATTCTCTTGTATTTAATCAAACACAAATTCATCAAAATATAACGTAAAGTCCATTTAAGAGATATAACTTTGTGGAAGGCAGCTTTAATCTGATATGCCCGAAGAATTGTTCGCATAAAGTGAAGTAGCACACAAAGCTCTTTAGCTTGCTGCTGCCCTCTATGGGTGTAAATGTGGATTTAATATGCTGACTGGCCAGAGGATGAATAATAGCAACCATGCCACTTTTCACAGTAACATGAATAGGCGCTGTTTGAAAGTTCATTTTTAAACTATAAGAGCCGTGCGGAAGTTATTTCCATCTGCTGGTGAAATATTTGTAAAGCGAAGTGGCACATTAAGCTCCTTAGCGTATGGATGATTTCTGTTGGGTATAATGCGGATCTGACATGTTGATTGGCTAGAAAATGAATAATAGCAATGATGTTGTTTTAGATCATAATATGAGTTAAGGCTATGCATGAAAGTCTAATCATACATTTTAAGAGCCTCTACAAGAGCAATCTTTTGGATAAAACCAATTTGTAATGTATCAAAATGTAACCTAAAGCCCAAGAAAGAACGAAAAACTTGCGATAAGCATCATCAACCAGGTGCTCTTTCCTAGATATTTAAGTACACAAAGAAGCACTACATGAAGTTTTTAAATCAGGGGAATTGCATTTGCGAAGTTAATATGAAGCCTATCCAAAACAGTTACCATTAAGTGATTTTTCAAGTTATATGCTGTGACACTATCTTTGACTATGAAAGGGAATTTTATATGCCAATTGGTCAGTAAATGAACAACAATACTTATGTCATCTTCAATCACAGTGAGTATATGAATGGTCTCTATTGGTTGAAAAAGTGAATCCTGAATACCGATTGGCTAGGAAAGGAATAGTAACAACCAGGATACTAGCAACCGTATTGTGAAATAAGGATTTTTGAGAACATATAATATGAATCTTAAGAACTTTTAATTGCTTTGTGACTAAAATAAAAGTGGTAAAAGCACCATGAAATTATGAAAGGAATGCAACCGATGGATGACATTATGGGTCTGCTGTCTCTGCAGCGATGTGTAAGCATGAAAACAAAGCATTCTAATCACAGTGAGTCTATGAATGGACTATATTGATTGAAAATGTGAGTCCTGAATACTGATTGGCTAGGAAAGGAATAGTAACCACCATGATACTAGCAACCATATTGTGAAACGGGGATTTTTGAGAAGATAAAATATGAATCCTAAGAACATTTTATTGCTTTGTGCTTAAATTAAAAACTAAAAAGTGTTAAAAGCACCATGATATTATGAAAGGAATGCAACCTATAGATGACAATATGGGTCTGTCGTCTCTGCGGAGATGTGTAAGCATGAAAACAAAACATTCTATAAAATTATTTGTGATAAAGAAAGTGGTATAGGCAAAGATGTCTTGAAGTTAAACCTAAATAAAAACTAATAAGTGATTGTTAAAGTTTATTAAAGACAGAAGCATTCATATCTGATGAAAGAAAATTTTTGTTTCCGCTCTTACTATGATTACATCGGCTGGTTGATCTGTAGGCTAAGCCTAACCTCATTGGCTAGTGTCGGCTAAGATTTTGTTTTTGTTGGATGGCAAAGAGGGGCTCAGCAAGCCTATGTTTATTATTGGTTGAGAGACTTGGTTTGGGTTAATTCCTCTGTATTGGAGGAAATAATGAGGAAGAGACTAAGAAACTATTCAATTGGCTGCAAAGTTAAAGTGTTTATGCATACAGAAAATGACTGGTCAACCCTAATAGTTGATGAATTATGTCAATTTGCATTTTATTTTAATGTGCCATGTGACTCAAAAGTTTGTATTGTGATTGGATGTCCATTTTTTTTTAAAATAAGATGCTCAGGACTAATTATTCTGTATCTGAAGAAGGCATATTGCCGAAAGCTCTTGTCCTGGTTCTGAGGATATAAGTTGTTTTTATCCATTAAAAGTTTTATGCTTATTTCACTGTGGTGGAACATTCCTTGTTTTTTCTGCAATTTCCATAGGAATATTTGCTATTCCTAGAGACTTATTTTTTAGTTGATTATATATATTATTACTTTTATTTCATCTGTTCCTGTCTTGGCTATTAGTTGCTGAGCATCATATTCATCTAGCATAACAGTATCTTCCATAAATATTTCCAAATGAGCCTTTTCTTGTATCCCCATTCCTCTGATTTATACAAAACAGTCTTAAAATTTTTGGAATGTCTCTAATACCTGTGTAGGATCTGTGATTAATTTTCTTACATTTGGCTACCGAAGTTTGACTATAACTCTAATTCTGTTGCCTAGGTCGTAGTAGATGTTTTCGGGATCTAGAATCATCAAAGTAGTTGTTTAACAGCAACCTCTTTAAACTCATTCTCATTGTACAATACTCCATTTAGAACTCTGCAGTTTTTGTTCTTCTTGCTCCTTGAGATTTCCATTCTTCTGCATTTTTAACTTTGTCAACTCTTTTAAGTTATTTCTATTGCTTCTTTTCCATATCTCATTCTGTTCTATTTTACCATGCTTTTAAAGTCCACTTTCATTTTGTCCCACTCACTAGCTATTCATTCTCAAGTAATTTCTGTCTTCCCTAATAATTGTCGAGCTATGGCCACTGGCCTTTACTTAAATTCCTCTTTCTTTAAGAAATAAGTAGGAAAGTGTTGGTGTTTCTTCTTGCAACATTACCCTGCATCATTTTCTTAGTTTCTGCTGGTGCATGATCTAATATAGATTTTGATGAGTCTTAAAGCTTTGAATTAAGTACACATACATGTGTGAAGTATAATTTATAGTTATGTCATGGGGAGTTTTGTAAATTCTGAGTTTCTGCTCTTAAAACAGCTGCCATACCATATATTCCCATACTCTTTCATATATCTGCCATCTGTTGTTATATTTTCCCATCTAGGTTTACCTGATACATCTTCACCAGTAAAAATCAGGGTCCAGTACCCACCTATAAGTAATAATGCCTGCTGCTTGTTGTTTCTCCCAAAATTCTCCTAAGCTCCATAACAGTATTTTTAGGTGAAATATCAATACACAATCGCATATTTTTTTTCCTTGCCAGTAACCCTTTGCTACTACGTCTACTATTGTTGCCCTTTTTTCCTCCTCCTCCTATCACAAATGGGGTTCCTCTTGCAATCAGTAGTATATGTTTTTTATAGTGATCATTTGTGCAGTAATCTAAGCTATATGGGTTACAACCTACATAGGATATAACAGCCAACCAGCTTCCAAAGCCTCTGGGCACCTTCCACATGCCCAAGCCATTAGCCAGCTGACTAAAAAGACAAGTTTGGACTCCAGCCCCTTCAAGAGACTTCCTGCTGCCAAAGAGATGTCATCTCTGTGGGCTTTCGAGGATTGATTGTCAGCTTGTGCTGTTCCATTGCATACCAGGTAAGTTCCCTTTGGGTGAAAAACCTTCCACATATTATTTTTTATGTTTATTTTATTTATTTATTTTAGTTTGTTTACTGGGGTTCGTAGGTTGGTACTAGGCTATCGGCCCTAGGGCCTATACAAGCCTAGCCATAACAATTCCCTGGATATTTCTTCCCACAATACTTACTTCCCTGGACCCCTGTCTAGCAGGGTGACTGATGTGATCCCCTAGGTGAATTTCCTATCTCCCATCCAATCGTCAAGGTTCCTTTTGAAGAGGGCCAAGGAGGCGCTGTGCTTGACATCTATGGGCAGTCTATTCCAGAGTATGGGGAGTCTCTGGGTCAGGAACCTATCCCTCCAGCATGTTTTGTTCATTGTGATTACAAGGTTTAGATCCCTGGAGCGTGTGGCTCTGAGGGATTGGGATTTCTTTAAGTGTAGCATGTCCAACAGCTCAGGGTTTGACATGGCTTTGTATGTTAAGCAGAGATCGCCTCTGAGTAGACGATATGCCACAGAGTATAGCTGGAGTTTTTTTAGATGGTCAGCATAGGGCATCTGCTTTAGGCCTGTGATCCTTTTAGTGAGGTATTTCTGCGGCCTTTCCAGCTGTTGCAGATGTCTTGTGAGGTACATACCAAATGGGGCGTTGTACTCTATAATGGGTCTAATGAAGGATGAGTACAGTGGGACAATGACCTCTTTTTTTCTGGATGAAAAGCCCTTAGTAATGAGGTGTGCCACATAGAAGGATTTCCTGACTGTTGTGGAGATGTGGTTATCGAAGGTGAGACCACTGTCCACCTGTGTCCCTAAGTCTCTCATCACAGTTTCGGTCTTTCTTGTACTGCCACCTATGTGGTAATTCATGGGTACATGGTTTTTCCCAAAGAGGATAACTATACATTTCTTGGCATTAAGCTTAAGCCCATGGCTCTGGCACCAAGCATCTGTTTCTGTAAGGCCCTTTTGTAGAATATCCACATCATTTGGGGATTCAATAATGGCTCCCAGTTTGTAGTCATCTGCGAACTTTGTTAGCCAGAGTCCCTTAGTGTTGGCCTGTACTTCAGAGAAGTGCAAGAGCGGTCCCAGGACTGAACTCTGAGGTACTACACTTGTCACTTGTCTGGAGCTGGATTTGGAGTCGGCTACTTTTACAGTCTGGGTTCTGTCAGTAAGCCAGTTGGCAACCCATCGAGTGACATATGGATTTATGCTCAGATTAGTAAGTTTATCTATGATTCCAGAGTGGGGGATGGTGTTGAAGGCCTTAGTGAGGTCCAGATAGGCTGTGTGGACCACCTTACCCTCGTCCGCAGCTCTGGAGACTGATTTGAAGAAGTCAGTCAGGTTCAGGAGACAAGATCGGCCCTTCATGAACCCAAACTGGGTGGGGTCCAGTGTTTGAAGGTTGCCAATGTCTTTGTTTATAAGTTCCATGGTAATGCGTTCCATGCCCCTGCAGATCAGGCTCATCAGACTGATAGGACGGTAGTTCCCATGATCCAAGATGGATCCCCCCTTGTGGAGTGGGATAACTGTAGCTGTGCGCCACTCAGTGGGCACAAAGCCTGAGGTGAGGCTATGATTAAACATGACACTTAGGTGAGGTGCCAATTAATTTTGTAGTTCATGTAGTACACAGCCCGGGATGTTATCTGGTCCCATGGGTGCTGTATTCTTAGCTTTGGAGAGTGTGGTTTCTACCTGTGTGGCTGTGATTACCGGAATTTGGCAATCTTTTGGTATTGAGATGGGCCCTTTAGGGGGTGAGACGGGGTGAAGTTGGCACTAAATCGATCTGCTAGGATATTGGCAATATCCTTGGGGTCAGTATATTTAATGCCATTCTGCTGTAGCTCAGAGCAGATCTGAGCATTGCCATTTAGATTCTTGACATAACTATAGAATGCCTTATGGTTGTCTTTGGAATCTTTGGCAATTTTATTTTCGTAACTAGCTTTGGAGGATTTTATGAGGGATCTCAGCTTCTTACTGAGGCTGTTAAGGGAGTTTTTTGCATCCTGGAATTTTCCTCTTTTCTGCAACAGTTTCTTTCTTCTGTTGTATAGTTTGTTTATGGCAGGAGACCACCAGATTGGCTTCCTTTTTTTTGGAGGAGAGCGTCTTGGTTCTATTTGGGCTGGCACGATTTATGCATGAGTGGATGTGCTCATACCAGTGCCTTGGTGTAGGGTTTAGCAGTTGAACTTTCAGCTCCCGTCTGCATGGGTGTTATGAAGTTTGTCACTTCTGATTTGAGCAGCATGAAGTTGGCTTTGGAGAAGTTTTTTACGGAGGTTTCCTTACTGGGGGGTGGGGGCGGGATGTGGATGTCAAGGGTAATTTGCTTATGGGCAGACCTGACCAATGAGAGGGGGTGACCACTGGTGTGGAGCATCTATCTTCCATGTCGGTAATGACCAGGTCTAGGATATTGGAGCCCCTGGTGGGACAATGGATTAGTTGATCCAGGTCGTTGGAATTTATGAATTCCAAGAACCGTTGGGAAAAAGTGTTGGTACCCGAGTAGTTTTCCCAGTTAATGGCAGGGTAGTTGTAATCACCCAGTATTAGGGTGTTTGGTTGTATCTTAATATTTTCCAGTATGTTTAGAAAGGTGTAGTGAGAATGTTGGGGCATGGTGGGGGATCTGTAGCAAGCTACAGTTTGGCTTGCTGTCTTACCTAGTGTTAGTTGCACCTGAAGAATTTCAGATGCGTTGTGTTGGGCAACTAGCCTGGAGGTGTGAATATCCTTGGTGAATATGGACACTCCTCCACCTTTAGTGTTTCGGTCTTGGTTTGGTGGCCGAAAAGTGTGGTAAGAGTTGTAGCCTGGTATTGCAGGGGTGCTTTCTGGAGCCTTGAACCAGGTCTCAGTTACTGCACAGATATCGATGTTCTCCATTTTTAGGAGGGTTGGTGCTCTGATCACTATAGACCATTTGCAGGCACAGCCCAGGTGAAGATATTCACACAAAAAAAAAATTAGAACAAATTCACAAACATAGAGTAATCACAGATGGGCACAAACAAAGTAATCACAGAAGGTTTAAGTTTATGTTCCAGTTTTTATTGACTGTCATGCAACTTTGCTGTACTTTTAAATGGGAGAGCACATTTTTGTTTGAAAGTTTAAAAGTTGATTTAACCATTTTATAACAGTTTTTTCTGTGGCAAAATTGTGTTTAAATTACTTTTGGGGCTGGTAAAGTGTATTATAGTGCTTTTTACTGTGTTTTTATTGGGAAAAGTGACATTGTACTACTATTACAATTTTAATGGCTTGTGCTGTTTAGTATCCCTGGCAAAGAAGCACAATTTCCTGCTTGACCGTGGTACAAATTAACTGTCCCATAGTCAGTCCTTGTTCCAGCCACAAAAACAAAAAGTTAACTAAACAGCCCTTGCTAACACAGCAGGCTAGCAATTTGCGTCAGTCGTAGGTGGGTGACTCTGTGGTGGCCAAAGTTGGTTCCTCAGACCACTCATCTTTTTCCCTGGATCTCTCTGGTGTTGCCAATACAGCTGCTGTGGTATCAGGTGGTTTCTGGTAAAAGAAAAAGGTATTCCTCTTTTCCTGATGGGATTCAAGAAATCAGATCTGGAGAGGAATGTGATGGGATAGACAAAGGTTTTTCTTCACAGATTTCTGATTCAGACTCAGAGGAGAACATGTTTTCTGAATCTCCCCTGTCAAGGATTCTGTTTCTCTGTGACACTTCCCAGAATATGCCAGTGCTTTCATTGGGCAAACACTGAGGTTTCTCAAGTCCCTCAGGAAATACTATGAATTATGACAACTGGAATTCCCAGTACCTTGCTGTCAGCATTAAAGGATGTGTTTGTCATAGCCCAAGATTTCCATGAATAGCCAGCCTGCTGCACCTAAGAAAGCAGAATTTAGAGTTCCACAGTTTTTCAAATTTTAATGCACTCATTCCATACCTGACCCAGCAGCTATTCCTTTAGTTACTTCAGCTGCTGCCAAGAATTTTGTTATTCTAATCATTCCCCTTCTGACTTAGATTGTAAAATGATAGTTTTGAAAATGTGTGCTTCTGCAACTTTAATTTTTAATAATTTTGAATTGTCAGGCTCATTTGTTAAAGTTTATTTTGACTAATTGTAAAAGTATGTGGGATGTTTTGTCTGCATTTTCTTCCAGTGAGGAAGATTTGGGAAGCGGGCTATGCTTCATCGACCTTCTCTATCAGATCCTTGAATTTTTTGGCACATTTTACAAGACTTCAAAGGGTTCTGGTCAAGGAAATGTCAGATACCCTGGTGGGAGCAGTTGCTGAGGGAGTCCAAGAAGAAGTGGTCTACCAGCTAGCTACCCTGGAGTCTATTTCAAACTCGTCCATGAGACTCATTGTACATGGAGCCAAAGGGGAGACCAGGTCAGCAGCTTCAGGCATTGCTATTCAAAGGCATGCTTGGATGCGCCTGTGCGAGTTTGCAGAACCATTCAAGTCTCCCTTCATCAATGCTCTCTTGGACAGTTCCTCTTTCCCCTTTGTTTGGTCCCAAAGTAAAGGAAACTCTATCCAGCTGTGAAAAGGATGGAAAGACTTCGTCTGGTGTGGGTGTTGTTTTTCCACTCCTCAATGATCCTATTCCAGGAATAAAAGGAGTGGTAAGACGTGGTTCAAAAAGTCCCAGAAGCCTTTCCAGGACACACGTGTTTCGGACTCCCCTCGGGGTAGAGGGGGGAGTTTCAGTGGAAGATGCCGTCCCAAAGGCAGAGATGGTCTGCAGAATCAGGGCTCCAAGGACTCATTCAGCAAAAACGTAAAATAAAGCACAGCTTCAAGGCAAGCACAACTCCAAAAATTTCTCCTGCTCACCTTTGCAAACAAAAATCAAATTGTCTATAAATCTGCCGTAGTATACCACATTCTCAATAAAGAACTTATTGTGATAGGCAAATTTATTCTCAAAGTTCAGTAACAGAACATTTCATGTCATTACATGAGGGATGTAGTAAAGATTTATTCTTTAGTGTATTGGCATGTCCCCTTATGAATAATGGAGGCAGTTTTAGAAATGAACTAAGTAAGTTAAAAAGCAAATTGATAATAAATTTCAGAACACTTCAACCTAGGGGCATGAACATAGGAAGTAATTTAACCTTGTAGTTGAATTTTAGGGGTTTGTCATATATTTTTTTTTTAAAAATGAGGTGTATTTTGAAAGGATGTTAAAATGCTTTTTTATGTGGTATAATTCAATATTTAAGCTATTGTGATTTAATTATTTGTAAAAATGGTAGTTACAAGATGTAACACTGTTCTATACCTTTAATTATGTGAGGCAACACTGGTTTTAACTATGGTGTTAATATAGTGTTAATCACACTATGGATGTCTATAACATGGAGGTGTGTTTATGCACTTGTATTCCTAAAGGCGAAAGGCTGAGGTCCCAGAATTAATGATTTGAGAATTTTTCACCCTGGAGTTGTGCTTGTCTTGAAGCTGTGCTTTATTTTATGTTTTTGCTGCATGTGAGGTGTGAGGTGAAGTGGTCTGGTGTGTATTATCTCCAGGGACTCATTCTCTAGTCAACTCTACCAGCGCTTCTGAAAGGGGGCCCAATTGCTTACCTCTGGAGGCAGTTGGGTAAGATTTTCCTTGCACCTAGATGCCTGGTGACATAACTACCGATGCCTGGTTGCTAGGGATAATTTCCAGAGGCTATTTTATCCTCTTCACCTTTTCACCGAAAACTCCAGCAAGACTCCCCATCGTCCCATCCAGTCAGAGAGTTCAGGCAGAAATAGAAGTTCAAAAGCTGCTAGAAAAAAAGAGAGTCTCATCCAAGAAGGTCCACCAGACCAAAGAGAATCCGAATTTTACTCAAGATTATTTTTAGTGATAAAGAAAACAGGGGACTGGAGACCAATTTTGGATCTCCGCATTCTAAACAAGTCTGTTCAACAAGCCAAATTCCAGATGGTCACAGTTTGGTCGATTCTCCCCTTCGTAGAGAAAGATGATTGGATGTGCTCTGTCGACTTTCAAACACTTGAGAAAATTTCTCCGCTTCCGCATACGAGCGAGTCACTTCCCATTCAAAGCACTGCCTTTTGGCCTCACCACAGCCCCCAAGGTATTCACCAAATGTATGGTGGTGGTCACAGCTCATTTGAGGCTGCCTGGATTCTGAGTGTTTCCTTATCTAGATGACTGGCTCCTCACATCTCACACCAGGCATCTGCTACAACAAACTACAGACTTTATCTTGGGACCTGTCCCATCAATTGGACATAACAGTCAACCCTGCCAAGTCTCAGTTAACCCCCACCCAGGACATGGAATTTATCAGAGCTTGTCTCAACACGTCTTGTATAATGTCACTTCTCCGACACAGGTTGCAAAAAATTCAGTTACAGGTTCATCCACTTCTGCGCTCAAACAAGATACCTGCTCAACAGATTTTTCAGGCACTAGGCTCCATGCTGGCTACTGTCACATTGGTCCCAATGGCAAGATTCCATATGAGGCTTCTTCAGTGCTTACTAACAAGCCAATGGTCGATCCTGACACATTCCATGGAACATTTAGTTTTCATATCCAGTCAATGCAAGAACGATTTAACCTGGTCAATGCATTCAGGGGGGAGTCTTCAGGGCTGTCCCTTTGTTTTCCCTCAGCCCAAGGCCGTAGTGACCATGGATGCTTCCCAGATGGGGTGGGGTGGTATTATCTGGGAAGACAGTCCAAGGAACTTGGTCCCTCTCCAAGGCCAGCCTGCATATAAATGTACTGGAGTTAAGAGCAGCGTTTCTTATGTTGCAAGTGTTTAATTCTGCCTTACCTCAGGGAATGATAGCTGTTCAATTGGGCAACATGTCATTAGTCTGATACATCAACAAAGAGGTGGGAACCAAGTCCTACGTATTGTGTAGAGAAGCCCATCGAGTGTGGCAATGGGCTATAACTTCCAACAGCTTTCTGATAGGAACACACATCTTGGGGAGTTCAGACGTGATAGCGGACAAACTGAGCAGATACATCTTCATGCTTCACAAGTAGTCTCTGAACTCTGGAGTAGTGAAGGAGATCTTTTTTGGCTGGGGCCAGCCTTGATGCGAGCTGTTTGCTTCACCCCTAAACAACAAGTGCAGAAGCTACTTTGCCCTAATTCCCCCTCGGTGGAGTCCCCCACAGATGCTCTTCTCCATGATTAGCCTCTGGGGTCTCCTCTATGCTTTTCCTCCCTTTCCACTGATCCCTCTATTCCTCAAGAAAGCAGCTCTGTTGAGAAGCAAAGTGATCCTCATTGCTCTTTATTGGCCTTGACAGATGTGGTTTCTCTTCTTTTGGCCTCATCATCTTTGCCGCCATTGGACTCTGGACCCAGTTCGAAATATCTTGGCCCATCCCCAGGGACTAGTGTATTCCAATCTTCAGACTCTCAAGCTAACAGCTTCATTGCTCCAATTCCAATAGTCACCAGGCGTTATGATATACCGTCTCCTGTGCGACACATTTTGTTGGCATCTCATAAACCATCCACCAGAACTCAATACCTAAGCCAATGGAAGCGTTTTTTTGTTTGGGCTTCTGATAATGGTCTGGACCCTTTTTCAGTGCCAGTAGGAAAAATTCTGGACTCTCTAATGGCCATCTTTAATAAAGGCGCCTCTGCTTCTATGATCAAAGTTTTCTTAGCAGCTATTTTGAATTTTCACAACGGGTTTGGAGACCAACCCTTGATGTTTCACAGACTTTGTAGAGTTTTACTTAAAGGTACAATATATTTGAAGCCCCTTTCAAAGATCCTCTCCCACTTTGGGATTTGACTCTAGTGCTACAGTCACTTACTGCACTTCTGTTTGAGCCTGCAGCTACCTGTGATTTAAACAATAGGAAAAAACAACCAACCTGTGCTGTGTAAATGTCTCACCAAGCAAATAAACCAGAGGAAAGCAGTCCAAAAAAGTAGAATAATGAGATGACACCAAGCTGCCAGCATATAACGAACAATCTTTTATTTTAAAACAACATAAGTGCTTTCACAGCTCTTGCTGCTGCTTCAGATGTCAGTATAAAAATGCAGTCACACATACAGCAATTTATACAAAACTTCAACTAGCAAATCAACCAGTTATGTATTAAAGGAATACAAACAGTAAATGTAATATGAATGAAAAAAAAAAAATTAAAATCAACTAATGCACATAAGTGTATGTAAAGTTCATCTAAAAAGTGAGCGTATCTGTAACAAAGGTTTAAGGGGGACTTTGTCATTTAGTCCTGAACCATAATCACTTGCTCTCTAAGCGTTCAGTAGCATTCCTAACATCACCCAGCCTCTTAGTCACTGCCACCTGTGCTATAACTTGAAACTTAAAACAGTGTATGTGTGAGGTGAGCTTCACATTTTTAGAAAGAGCACTGCACTCAGTACAATTTTTATATGTCTTAAGTGTTCTACTGTATGTTCCTTCAACTGTCTATCAGTCTTGCCTACATAGAACTTCATGCAAGCAGTGTAGCATGCTAAATAACTATATATAATAACGCTAAATTGCTTGTCGTAGCTGTCACTTTGACGAGATGGGTCTCCAAACTGCAGGCTTTGTTCTAAAGCTCCGTACCTAGTTTTCCATAAAGACAGAGTGTTGTATAGAACAAACCCAACATTTCTTCCTAAAGTGATTTCAGAGACCAATATCAACCAGTCCATAGACCTACCTGTATTCTTTCCAAACATGTTCTTCATCTCACATTGCTGCAGTCCTAACACTTGGGTAGTCCGCTGTCCCTCGGTCGGCCCGAATATCAGAGTATAAGGCTGACGTCGGTCAAGGCGCATTTGACTGACATCAGAATGTCAGGGTACAAATGCGCATGACCGACGCCATATCTCAGTCTTTTGCCGCATGGTCCGATGCAGAAGCAGTGTTGCAAGTGCCGCTCGGGCTCTGAAATTTTTCGATCTGAGTTTCAGACCAAGTCAGAGTTGGTTAAGTACCCCGTTGGGGAATATTTTGGTTTTTTCTTGCCTCAGTGGTTTACCGGATGTCAGAAAAAGTGAAAAGAGGCCTAGGATGGAACCTGTGTTGGGGGATTATGAGCAGGCTTCGGATGTGTCTGAGTCTTCGGCTGAAGACTTGCAGGAGTATTCTCATTATTCTGATTCTGATGTGGATGATTCTACTCCTTCTGCTTCTCCTCCTGAGGATTTTTCTTTTTCAGAGACCCTTCACTCCATGAGAGAGCATTTTAAATGGGAAGGTCAGGATTTCTCTGATTCCAGGAAAAGGCTTAGGGAATTTTTGTTTTTACCCCAGCATAGGCCTTTAGCTATACCCCCTGTTCTGAATGTAGTGGAAGATGTGTTTGCAGAGGCTTCGCGTAATCCTGATTCTTTGCCTCCTGCTCCTGTTAAACCGGATAGCTATTACAGGGTGCCTGAAGCTCATAAGTATCTTTTAAGAGTCCTAGGGCAGACCCAGAAACTGTTAGCCAGGGGCCTAAGGGTGTAAAGGCTTCTGTTGTCAAGAATCTGGTTCCTGCAGATAAAGAGGCCAGGGCCTTGGATAGATGGGGAAAGTAAGTTTATACTTCTTCCACTCTAGCCATGAGAGCTTTGAATTGCCAGTTTCACATGTTGAAATATCAAAATTATCTCCTTTCACAGTTGAAATCTAAGGTGGATGCTCTGGCGGAAGGTATTGATTGTAAAGAGTTACAAGATTTAGTGCATGTTTCTGAACAGGTGGGTAAGCATTCTTTGCAATGTGGTTTTGATGCTGTACAGGCCTCGCCTAGGTGGCTGCCACTGGGTCAGTTCTTCGCAGGCATGCCTGGCTGAGGGATCAAAATTTATCTGATCATGTTAAAACTAGGATTTTGGATGCCCCTTTGCAATCTGATGTCTTGTTTGGTTCTCCTGTTGAGGCAGTTTTAAAGAAAATGGAAGACAAGGCTAAGTCTATGCAGACTGTTAAAGATTTTTTGCAGGTTCAGCCTCCAAAGTTTAGTAGAAATTGGCCTACTAAGGGGTGGACGATCCTTCTTATGATTCCCAGTCTAGGGGTAGATCTAGACGGGCAGGGCAGAGGTCAGGGCTCTTTCAGGCCTAGGGCAGGGAGTTCTCCTGCACAGTCTTCGGTGAGGCAAGGGCCAGTCCTTTCGTAAACAGACCCAATGACCTACCTTTTCAGCTGCCAGAACCTTCTCGCCTGGCAGCACCTTTGGGAGGAAGGTTGGCACTTTTCAAAGAAAATTGGAGTTTGATTACCCAAGACAAATGGGTACTGGATATCATACATCACGGTTACAGGTTTTATTTCCATACCTTGCCTCCTTTCAAAGGCATGCCAGACATTCCTCCTCAACAAAGAATAGAGGCTCACAAGCAAATTTCTCTGTTACTCCAAATAGGGGCCATATAGCCGGTTCCTATGCCAGAAAGGGGCCTAGGATTTTATTCTCGCCTGTTCCTTGTGCCAAAAAAGGGGAACATGTGGAGACCGATTTTGGATTTATCTATCCTCAACACTTATCTGGACATTCCCAAGTTCAAAATGTTGACGTTACAACAGCTTTTACCTCTACTGGGCAAGGATCACTGGATGGTAACTTTGGATCTCAAGGAGGCTTACCTTCATGTTCCTGTCAGGCTAAGTTGCAGGAAGTATCTGCGTGGACTGGGACTTCTCACTATCAGTTCTCTGCATTGCTCCTTTGGCTTATCTACTGCCCAGAGTATTTGCAAAAGTTCTGGCTCCAGTGATAGCATTCTTCAGGCTGAATGGCATCCAAATCTATCCTTATTTGACGATTGCCTGATACTGGCTCAAGGAAGGACGAGCTTCTTCACATTTGAGTATGTGATAGCAGTGCTAAGATGCCTGGGGTATTCTGTGAACGAAATAAAGTCCAGTCTAGTACCCTCTCAAGAAGCCTTTCCAGGACACACGTGTTTCGGACTCCCCTCGGGGTAGAGGGGGGAGTTTCAGTGGAAGATGCCGTCCCAAAGGCAGAGATGGTCTGCAGAATCAGGGCTCCAAGGACTCATTCAGCAAAAACGTAAAATAAAGCACAGCTTCAAGGCAAGCACAACTCCAAAAATTTCTCCTGCTCACCTTTGCAAACAAAAATCAAATTGTCTATAAATCTGCCGTAGTATACCACATTCTCAATAAAGGACTTATTGTGATAGGCAAATTTATTCTCAAAGTTCAGTAACAGAACATTTCATGTCATTACATGAGGGATGTAGTAAAGATTTATTCTTTAGTGTATTGGCATGTCCCCTTATGAATAATGGAGGCAGTTTTAGAAATGAACTAAGTAAGTTAGAAAGCAAATTGATAATAAATTTCAGAACACTTCAACCTAGGGGCATGAACATAGGAAGTAATTTAACCTTGTAGTTGAATTTTAGGGGTTTGTCATATATATTTTTTTAAAAATGAGGTGTATTTTGAAAGGATGTTAAAATGCTTTTTTATGTGGTATAATTCAATATTTAAGCTATTGTGATTTAATTATTTGTAAAAATGGTAGTTACAAGATGTAACACTGTTCTATACCTTTAATTATGTAAGGCAACACTGGTTTTAACTATGGTGTTAATATAGTGTTAATCCCACTATGGATGTCTATAACATGGAGGTGTGTTTATGCACTTGTATTCCTAAAGGCGAAAGGCTGCGGTCCCAGAATAAATGATTTGAGAATTATTCACCCTGGAGTTGTGCTTGTCTTGAAGCTGTGCTTTATTTTATGTTTTTGCTGCATGTGAGGTTTGAGGTGAAGTGGTCTGGTGTGTATTATCTCCAGGGACTCATTCTCTAGTCAACTCTACCAGCGCTTCTGAAAGGGGGCCCAATTGCTTACCTCTGGAGGCAGTTGGGTAAGATTTTCCTTGCACCTAGATGCCTGGTGACATAACTACCGATGCCTGGTTGCTAGGGATAATTTCCAGAGGCTATTTTATCCTCTTCACCGAAAACTCCAGCAAGACTCCCCATCGTCCCATCCAGTCAGAGAGTTCAGGCAGAAATAGAAGTTCAAAAGCTGCTAGAAAAAAAGAGAGTCTCATCCAAGAAGGTCCACCAGACCAAAGAGAATCCGAATTTTACTCAAGATTATTTTTAGTGATAAAGAAAACAGGGGACTGGAGACCAATTTTGGATCTCCGCATTCTAAACAAGTCTGTTCAACAAGCCAAATTCCAGATGGTCACAGTTTGGTCGATTCTCCCCTTCGTAGAGAAAGATGATTGGATGTGCTCTGTCGACTTTCAAACACTTGAGAAAATTTCTCCGCTTCCGCATACGAGCGAGTCACTTCCCATTCAAAGCACTGCCTTTTGGCCTCACCACAGCCCCCAAGGTATTCACCAAATGTATGGTGGTGGTCACAGCTCATTTGAGGCTGCCCGGATTCTGAGTGTTTCCTTATCTAGATGACTGGCTCCTCACATCTCACACCAGGCATCTGCTACAACAAACTACAGACTTTATCTTGGGACCTGTCCCATCAATTGGACATAACAGTCAACCCTGCCAAGTCTCAGTTAACCCTCACCCAGGACATGGAATTTATCGGAGCTTGTCTCAACACGTCTTGTATAATGTCACTTCTCCGACACAGGTTGAAAAAAATTCAGTTACAGGTTCATCCACTTCTGCGCTCAAACAAGATACCTGCTCAACAGATTTTTCAGGCACTAGGCTCCATGCTGGCTACTGTCACATTGGTCCCAATGGCAAGATTCCATATGAGGCTTCTTCATTGCTTACTAACAAGCCAATGGTCGATCCTGACACATTCCATGGAACATTTAGTTTTCATATCCAGTCAATGCAAGAACGATTTAACCTGGTCAATGCATTCAGGGGGGAGTCTTCAGGGCTGTCCCTTTGTTTTCCCTCAGCCCAAGGCCGTAGTGACCATGGATGCTTCCCAGATGGGGTGGGGGGGGGGTATTATCTGGGGAAGACAGTCCAAGGCACTTGGTCCCTCTCCAAGGCCAGCCTGCATATAAATGTACTGGAGTTAAGAGCAGTGTTTCTTATGTTGCAAGTGTTTAATTCTGCCTTACCTCAGGGAATGATAGCTGTTCAATTGGGCAACATGTCATTAGTCTGATACATCAACAAAGAGGTGGGAACCAAGTCCTACGTATTGTGTAGAGAAGCCCATCGAGTGTGGCAATGGGCTATAACTTCCAACAGCTTTCTGATAGGAACACACATCTTGGGGAGTTCAGACATGATAGCGGACAAACTGAGCAGATACATCTTCATGCTTCACAAGTAGTCTCTGAACTCTGGAGTAGTGAAGGAGATCTTTTTTGGCTGGGGCCAGCCTTGATGCGAGCTGTTTGCTTCACCCTAAACAACAAGTGCAGAAGCTACTTTGCCCTAATTCCCCCTCGGTGGAGTCCCCCACAGATGCTCTTCTCCATGATTAGCCTCTGGGGTCTCCTCTATGCTTTTCCTCCCTTTCCACTGATCCCTCTATTCCTCAAGAAAGCAGCTCTGTTGAGAAGCAAAGTGATCCTCATTGCTCCTTATTGGCCTTGACAGATGTGGTTTCTCTTCTTTTGGCCTCATCATCTTTGCCGCCATTGGACTCTGGACCCAGTTCCAAATATCTTGGCCCATCCCCAGGGACTAGTGTATTCCAATCTTCAGAATCTCAAGCTAACAGCTTCATTGCTCCAATTCCAATAGTCACCAGGCGTTATGATATACCGTCTCCTGTGCGACACATTTTGTTGGCATCTCATAAACCATCCACCAGAACTCAATACCTAAGCCAATGGAAGCGTTTTTCTGTTTGGGCTTCTGATAATGGTCTGGACCCTTTTTCAGTGCCAGTAGGAAAAATCCTGGACTCTCTAATGGCCATCTTTAATAAAGGCGCCTCTGCTTCTATGATCAAAGTTTTCTTAGCAGCTATTTTGAATTTTCACAACGGGTTTGGAGACCAACCCTTGATGTTTCACAGACTTTGTAGAGTTTTACTTAAAGGTACAATATATTTGAAGCCCCTTTCAAAGATCCTCTCCCACTTTGGGATTTGACTCTAGTGCTACAGTCACTTACTGCACTTCTGTTTGAGCCTGCAGCTACCTGTGATTTAAACAATAGGAAAAAACAACCAACCTGTGCTGTGTAAATGTCTCACCAAGCAAATAAACCAGAGGAAAGCAGTCCAAAAAAGTAGAATAATGAGATGACACCAAGCTGCCAGCATATAACGAACAATCTTTTATTTTAAAACAACATAACTTGCTGCTGCTTCAGATGTCAGTATAAAAATGCAGTCACACATACAGCAATTTATACAAAACTTCAACTAGCAAATCAACCAGTTATGTATTAAAGGAATACAAACAGTAAATGTAATATGAATGAAAAAAAAAAAAAATTAAAATCAACTAATGCACATAAGTGTATGTAAAGTTCATCTAAAAAGTGAGCGTATCTGTAACAAAGGTTTAAGGGGGACTTTGTCATTTAGTCCTGAACCATAATCACTTGCTCTCTAAGCGTTCAGTAGCATTCCTAACATCACCCAGCCTCTTAGTCACTGCCACCTGTGCTATAACTTGAAACTTAAAACAGTGTATGTGTGAGGTGAGCTTCACATTTTTGAAAGAGCACTGCACTCAGTACAATTTTTATATGTCTTAAGTGTTCTACTGTATGTTCCTTCAACTGTCTATCAGTCTTGCCTACATAGAACTTCATGCAAGCAGTGTAGCATGCTAAATAACTATATATAATAACGCTAAATTACTTGTCGTAGCTGTCACTTTGACGAGATGGGTCTCCAAACTGCAGGCTTTGTTCTAAAGCTCCGTACCTAGTTTTCCATAAAGACAGAGTGTTGTATAGAACAAACCCAACATTTCTTCCTAAAGTGATTTCAGAGACCAATATCAACCAGTCCATAGACTTACCTGTATTCTTTCCAAACTTTTCAAACAAAGGTGAGTATTGCCTTCACCTTCTGGATGGACACAGGCAGTTGCTGTTCTACCTAGACAGAAATAAGCAATTTAGATGATCTGAACAGTTTTGTATCCTTCGCCAGTGCAACTGTGAGCAGACCAGTGTCTAAGGTGACTCTGTCCAAATGGTTAAGAGATTGCATTTCCTTCATTTACACGAAAATGAACATGAAATTTCCTAAGCCAGTTAAGGCACATTCTACTCGATCAATGGTGACTTCTGCTGTTTTTCATTCCAGAGCTTCCATGTCAGAAATTTGTGCAGCTGCAATTTGGGCTAAACCTCATACCTTCATTTTGCATAACAAATTGGATATGGTCTCTAGGGGGAGAGCATCCTTTGGTTCAGTGGTACTCGGGAATGTCCTTCCATAGGGCCTCCCAGGATTCAGGGTAGCTGGGGAGTCTGTCCTATTAGTCAAGAATAGATGAAGATTAACAACATCAGATAAAGAATTTATGTCTTACCATAACGTTCCATCTGTTGTGTCGCTCTTCATCTATTCTTGTTTCCCTCCCACCTGTCCTGTAAGTTTCTGGTGGAGTGACATCCTTTCCTGGGTTCTAGTTGTTAGGAATGCCTTGGACAAGGCTTTTGACTTGTACTCTTTATATATTATTTAAATTTCTAATTAGTGGCAAACTCAATATGAGGTAATGTGAAGAAGGGCATTGTGGGTAGACTAGTAGCTAGAGAGATTTTTTGGGTGGCACGAGCTTTACTACGGCCAGATCGGTTCTAAGGATCAGAACCATAACCCATTAGTCAAGAATAGATGAAGATCGGCAACACAGATGGAACGTTATGGTAAGACATAACTACTTTATTTATAAGATGCTTATTGCATTCCTGTCCATCTAGATTTAAGATGTTTCTTAATGATTTATGTATCTGGACCACATTATCAGTTCTCTGCCTTAACCTTTTGATTATCCAATGCTCCAAAAGTGTTCACAAAGTGTCTAGCTCCAGTTATAGCCCATTGTAGGCTACGGGGTATCTACATTTTTTCATATTTAGATGACTTGCTTATTTTGCAGGGTCTTTTTCAAAGTGTTAGGAATCTGTCAGGTGGGTGAATGCTCTCTAATGCAGGTTGGGATTCCAAGAGAACATTCAAAGATTTTTTTGATTCCATCACACAGAATTGTGTTCCTGGGGTGTCTGCTAGACACCTCAGTACAAAGAGCTTTTCATGCATGGGGAAAAATAGATCTATATTTAGATGTATTCTAGAAGTTATCCATTCAGACTTCAGTCACTGCAAGTGAACACCTCAGGATTCTGGTTCTACTCTTCAATTTTTCCCTTGGAACTAGACAAACTTTCAACTTAAGCACTCAAACCATTCACTTCTCAGCCCGGCACTTGCTCAAAACTCATAGCAAGCACTAATAAACCTTAGCACTAGACCCGCCTATACTGTAGAGAAGGACAAGGCTCTCTATTCAACCTTACAAGCCAATCAGTAAAACAGTTCACTGTACCTATCCAGGCATGTCCAAAGGGCAGTTTCAGGTGTACTCTCCTGTCCAACTGGTGAATCTGGGCATTTTGAGGCAATGTTACAACTGCTTCTTGTACACAGATAATCCTCTCCTCCTACCACCAAAAACTAACACATGCGAGAGATGCAATTATACAGACAGTCTGGAGGCTAAGCTCTCTCAACCCAAGACTGGACCAGACAGTCAAGAGGAGAAGGGAATTACTTGCATCACACCACCAGTCTCACATAGACCTATGAAACCACCACCGGCAAAAAACACACATAAATACACAAAGACATACTCGGAGGCTCTAAATAAAAATCTGCAAAAGCAACAGAGACCTCCAAAGCAGACACCCAAGCAACCTCCACCCCCCCCCAACACAAACCATGAAACACGCGCTTCACAAAACCAGTGTGCCACGCAATCACAGCTCTTAAGGTAAAATAACATACCCAGCACACTAGTAATAGGTGACTCTATAGTCAGGCACACTGACGTCTCACTCACCAGGCTGAACAAGGAGAAGGTTACTGTTAGCTGCCTGTCAGGTGCCAGGATACGCCACATAACACAAGCACTCAGGTCACTCCAGAACAAGTACAAATATGACACTGTCATTGTCCATGTTGGTGTGAATGACCTGAGCTGTATCTCACTGGACTACATGAAAAGAGACATGGAAGAGCTCTCTGATCACGTAGCCCAGGCCGGTATGACACTGACCTTGATTAGCATCCTGCCTTCACCAAGAATGATACCACGGTATAAAGAAAAATGATCAATTTCAACAATTGGCTAAGCTTCTGGTGTCATTCAAAGGGGATCCGGTATCTGTCAGCTTGGGATGACATGCTCGACAAGCCACGCTGCTTCGCTAGAGACGGCTTGCAACTGCCACCCTTAGGCTTTCAAATACTGCCCAAGGCTCTTGTTACCCCCATAGTGCCTTCTTTAGGCAAAGCTCAAAAGACAAACCCACTGCCGTAAATAGCACAAGTAACAAAAAACTTAGGGCAATGCTGCTCAGTGCCAGAAGTCTGAACCTCAAAATGCATGCACTCGAGGCACTCCTCAATATGGAGAAAATCGATATATTTGCAGTAACAGAAACCTGGTTTAAGGCTCCAGAGAGCACACCAGCACTACCAGGCTACAACTCATACCATATATTTCGGCCACAAAACCCGGACCAAAATACAAAAGGCGGGGGCGTATCCATATTCATCAAGGATACCCACACCTCCAGGTTAGTGGCACAGCACAATGTTTCAGAGATCATCCACGTCCAACTAACAATGGGCAAAACTGCATTTCAAATTGCGGCTTGCTACAGATCACCCACCATGTCCCAGGACCCCCATTCCACATTTCTGGAAACACTAGGAAACATAAAGTTCCTACCAAACACCCTGATATTGGGTGATTTTAATTACCCAAACATTAACTGGGAGAGCTACTCAAGTACTAACTCCCTTACCCAACATTTCCTAGAATTTATAAACTCAAACACCCTGGATCAGCTGGTCAAAACCCCCACCATAGGTGACAACATACTGGACCTGGTCATCACCAACATGGACGACCGGTGTTCGACACCAGAGGTCAACCCCTCGCTGGTTAGATATGACCATAAACTAATCACTCTGGATATCCACATTCTGCCCCCACCCCCGGTCAAAGAAACTACCGTGAAAAACTTTTCAAAAGCAAGTTCACATTACTTAAGACCGAGGTGGAAAGTTTCAAAGCCCTGTGCTAAAGGATAACGCTGCTCAAGCTGCAAAATCCTTTACTAATACACTCTACGGGCACCTACAAGAATGCATGGATCATGCTATTCCAAGCAAAACCAAGACTTACTCCTCCAAGAAAAGGAAACCAGTCTGGTGGACCCCTGCCATAAACAAGCTATACAATAGAAGGAGGAAACTAGTACAGAAAAGAGTAAAATCCCAAGAAGGGAAGACATCCCTATCAGTATCAGCAAGAAACTACGATTCCTCATAAAATCATCCAAGGCTAGCTTCGAAAGAAAAATTGCCAATGACTCCAAGGATAACCACAAGGCATTCTTTAGGTATGTCAAGAGTCTAAGTGGCAATTCTCAGATCTGCTTGGAGTTAGTGGAGAATGGCACAAAATACACTGAACCAGCCAATATCACCAACATCCTGGCAGACAGGTTCAGTGCAAACTTCATCCCCCTCTTACCCACAAAAGGGCCCATAACCATACCAGAAGAATGTAGTGCCCCTGAAATCACAGACACTCAGGTTAAAACAGCCCTCTCCAAAGCCAAAAACACAGCATCGATTGGACTGGACAGTCCCAGGCTGTGTCTTACACGAGCTGAAAGATGAACTAACCCCTCACCTAAACACACTGTTCAAACTCAGCCTCTCCACAGGCTACATGCCCATAGAGGTGTGCACAGCAACGGTTATTCCACTCCACAAAGGTGGAGCCATAACAGACCCTGAGAACTATCGCCCTATAAGCCTGACTAGCTTAGTCTACAAGGCTATGGAGCGCATCGTCATGGATCTCATTAACAGAGACATTGGGAACCTCCAAACACTGGACCCTACCCAGTTCGGCTTTGTTAAAGGCAGATCATGCCTCCTAAACCTGGTGGACATCTTTGAGACAGTTACCAAGGCTATAGACGAGGGAAAGGTGGTCCACACAGCCTACCTAGACCTTGCAAAGGCCTTCAGCACCATTCCCCATTCTGGTATTATAGACAAACTCACCAGCCTGAACCTAAACCCCTACATCACGAGATGGGTTGCCAACTGGCTCATGGACAGAACCCAAATGGTAAGAGTTGCGGGAGCTAAGTCTGACTCTAAACCGGTTACAAGTGGCGTCCCCCAGGGCTCAGTCCTAGGACCCCTCCTGTTCGGCATATACTTGTCAGAATTACAGGCAAGCACAGCAGGTTTATGGCTGACCAAGTTCACAGATGACTGCAAACTAGGGGCTATAATTGACTCTCCGGCTGACACAGACATCCTCCAAAAGGGTCTCACTGAGACAGGTACCTGGTGTCAAAACCATGGCCTCAAGCTAAATGCCAAAACGTGCATAGTCATCCCCTTTGAAAAAAACAAAGTACCCACAAACTACCACATAGGTGGTAGCCCCCTAAATACGGAAGACGTAATAAGAGATCTGGGTCCCAAGTAGATAGTAATCTCTCCTTTGAGAATCACATTGCCAAAGTGGTTAGAACATCCTTTTATGTGGCCCACCTAATCACAAAAGGGTTTGCATCCAGATCAGAGAGGTCATTGTGCCCATCTATGCATCACTCGTCAGACCCATCATAGAGTACAACGCCACATTTGGGATGTACCTTACAAGACACCTGCAACAGCTGGAAAGACCACAGAAGTACCTCACTAGGAGGATCACTGGCCTCAAACAGATGCCCTATGCAGCCCAACTGAAGAAACTCCAGCTGTACTTTGTTACATACCACCTACTCAGAAGTGATCTCTGCCTGACATACAAGGCCATGTCCAACCCAGAATTGATGGACTTGCTCCACCTAAAGAAAACCATATCCCCTCAAGCCACACGCTTTAGGGATTTAAACCTCACCACAACAATAAATAGGACGTGCTGGAGGGATAGATTCTGTCCCAGAGACTTCCCATGCTCTGGAACAAGATTCCAATCTACATTAGGCAGAGCTCCTTGCTAACACTCTTCAAGAGAAACCTTGATGAGTGGATGGGAAACAGAAAGTTTACCCCGGGATCACTTTAGTGGCTCTGCTGGACAGAGGCACAGGGAACTAATCTAATGGGGCGGCGAAAGCCAACACATTCCGGCTAGGCTTATAAATGCCTTCAGACAGATAGCCTAGTACTTACCTATGAACCTATGAAATCTGTGATTCTCAGGATACCTATGGCAAGACTCCATGTGAGAAGGATACAGTGGTACCTGAAGTCTGTTTGGTCCCAGCAGTAAAACCCATTATGTTTTCAGATTCCAGTTCTGGGATTTTTGAGAAGAGAAATCACTTGGTGTAGACATCAAATGTCCCTGAATTCAGGTTTCCCTTTCTCCTCTACTTCTTCAAAGCAGTCAGTCACAGCAAACATCAGACTTTGCTTGGGGGGTGGTGTCAATGGGGATAAATGTGCAAGGTGCCTCGGACTACAAAGACACACAGGGACTTAATGTAAAAGAGATTTATAAATTCATTATCAAGGTTACTCGACTCTCTAAATGACATTGTCTCCAGGATGACTTCAAATTGTTATGGACAGTACTACAGTGATGTGGTACATAAACAAGGAGGAACTATAGCTTCCATCCTCTGCAGACTACCCATGTTAGCATGGGATATAGCTTTACAGCACAATCTCACTCTAAGGTTTCCTGCATTCTGTTAGAGCAAAACTGTGTGACAGACAAGCTGAACAGGATAAAGTCAGACCCTCATGAAAGGAAGCTATATCAGTGGGTCTTCCAAGATTTAATCCATCTATGGAGAGTTCCTCAGGTATACCCTTTTACCTCCTGTCTAAACAATCACCTGACAAAAGTCTGCTCCAGAAATGTATGAGAGAAGGCCTGGAACACAGATGCATTTTCTTTTCCGTGGACAGGAATGTTCATGTATGTTTTTCCACCCTGTCCACTAATATTTGGGGTACTTATGAAGAATCAGAAGGAATCCACAAGGTCATTTCTATGCCTAAAGAGGTGTCCAAGTTTACATTAAGCCAAACTGTCCATCTCTTTGTGTTCTTCCCTTAACCCAAACATGAGGGAGAAAGGATACATCATACCTTGGATGTCCATAAACAACTCTGGTACTTTGTCAGAATAAAATCTTTCAGAACTTCTGATCAGTTGTTCATTTCTTTTGAAGGTAAGAAGAATGGACATTCTTTGTCAAACCTTCCAATTTTTTTTTCAGGCTGTTACCTATTGTTATTCTCACCACAACAAAACTATTCCAGCAGGGTCAAAGTACATTCTAACAGGGCCTTGATTTCTTCTATGGCTTTCTGTAAAGGGTTGGACTTGAGAAGTATTCTAAAATCAGCAACTTGGTCCTCTGTTCATACTTTTACAAAGCACTACAGTCTATATTCTTTCTTGTGGACTAGGTCTGGCTTTGTTTGGACTATACTCCAGTGGCACCTGGACCCTTCTGTTTCCACTTCCCCATTTTTCTGAACTGTGGTAATATATCCATGTAGCTTAAGCTACTGTAGCAGTGATCAAGTATGAGGAACACAGTACAGTTGTGTAAGTAAATTTACCATAACAGAAGATGTTCAAATGATAACTGCTGCAGTAGCTGCTCCCTCCCTCAATCCCCCTTGTTTCTTTTTTGTGCCAGGATGAGGACATTTGATTTTTGTTTCTAGCAATGTTCTCTCAAGGCTTAGCCTCCCTCTCTCAGTTGGCATGCATGCTCTGAAGGGCCTGAAGACAAAATCTGTCTTTTAGTCAGCTCAGTTCAAGTTGACTAATGGTTTGGGGGTGTGGAAGGTGCTGTGAAGCTTTGAAAGTGGGACAACTTTGGAAACTAGATGACTGTTAACTGTAAGTTTACTTACACAACTTTACTTTTTATGCATAACCCTTTGAGTTGAGAGCAGCACCAAGAGTGTTTACAAAGTGTCTGGCACAGGTGATATGTATTCCTTGCCATCTGAAATGAGTTATTTTTTCTATGTTTAGACAGCTATCTTATCTTTGCAAGTACTTTTTTCAAAATATCAGGAGTCTTTTGGTGTGGGTATGAAATCTTTCTCACTTTGGGATTCCAAGAGAACATACAGAAATCTTCTCTTATTCCTTCTCACAGAATAGTTTTCCTGGGTCATCCTCTGGAAACATAACTAGAGAGGACTTTTTTCCTCTCAAGATACAGTAGACCTCTTCATAAATCTGTTCTTGAGTTTTTCCAGTTAGTCTACAACTTCAGCCATGGAATTTCTCGGGATTTTGTGGTTCATGACATCTGTGATTGTCCTGACTGCGTTAACCAGTCTTTGTATGGGAAAATTTCAGTGGTTTTTCAAATCACTGTGGTCCCCATGCCCTCTGAATTTTCCAAATCTAGTGCTGTGATTTGTTAAAAAAAGAGTTACAATGGTGGAGAAGCCAGGTGTCTCTAAATCCTGGTGTTCCCTTCTCTATTTCTGCTCCCACTTTGTCTGTAACAACAGACGTATTAGACTTTGCTTGGGGAGTTCGGTCTATGGGTGTCTGTGGAACAAACAGGACAGGCCAAAGCACACAAATGTCAGAGATGTTGGCAGTAATAAACACACAACTCTCTGAATCACCTTTTTTTCCCTAGGACCTCTTCAAATGAACAAAGATGACACTGCAGTGATGTAGTACATAAACAAACAGGGAGTGCTAGATTTTACCCACTGTGCAGACTGGCCACGGTAACTTGGAATGTAGCTATTCAGCACAGACTAATCTTATAGGCTTCTTACATTTCACATGAGCAAAGCACTACTGCAGACAAGCTGAGTATGCTCAAGGCAGACTCTCACAAATGGAAACTGAACTGAATTGATACAGCTCTGGGGAACTTCCTCAAATAGATCCGTTTACCTCCATTTACAACAGACAACTAAAGAAGTTCTGCTTCAGGATTCCTTGTAAAAAGGTCTAGTGAAAAAGGTGCCTTTTCATTCAGTTGGTTAAGAATGATCTTGTATGCTTTTCCAATAATATTCAGGTCATTCAAAAGATTGAAAAAGACCTTCCAGAGACAATTGTGGTGGCCCCTTGTGGCTGAAGCAACAGTGGTTCTCTCTTCTTTTGAAAATGGCCAAGGAGAAGGGCCACCAACTTCCTCACAGACTGGATTTACTCTCTCTCAAGACAGGTGGTGGTTGATGCACCCCAACTTGAAACGCCTTCCATTAACTGCCTGGATGATAGATGCCTTAAAAGTATTACAATTCTATTTTTTGAGGATGTTCAGCAAGTACTAAAGGAGGTAAATAAACCATATATGAGCAAATGAAAGAGGCTTTCTAACTGGTGCCATAGTAAGAACTAGGACCCTTTTAAGGCCAGCATCTCTTTGGTTCTTCCGTATTTGTGTTGAGTTACTGCCCTCTGGCCCGTTTTACTCTCCTGTTAAGATTCATCTTTTTGCTACTGTCTGTCCATAGATCCCTCATGTCAAGCACCCTTTTGCAAGGAGTTCTACATATTCATCCACCTAGGAAATTGGTGGTTCCTGCTTGGGAGCTTACATTTGTTTTAAAAAAACTAACATCTCCATTCGAACCAGCTTATCAGGTTGTATTGTGGTTCTTGTCTGTGAAAATGGTATTAATTATTGCTCTGATCTCTACAAGAAGTGTATCGGAGTTGCAAGCTGTTATAATGGGCTATCTAATGTTTCATAAAGATAGGGTATCCTTGAGAACACTTCTTTCTTTTATGCCTAAAGTGGTCTCAGAGTTTTATCTTATGTCAAGCTGTCCGTCTCTTATCTTCTTTCCGGAACCTAAAATGAGGGAGAGAGGATTTTACATACTCTAGATATCCACAAACAGTTCAGATACTGTCTTTACAGAATTAAAACTTTCAGGAATTCTGATCAATTTCTTATCTCCTGTGAGACTAAGAAGAAAGAACAACCAGTGTAAAAGGAGTCACTTTCTAAATTACTGTCTTATGCTATTACCTTTCATTATTCTTACCATAACAAATCACTTCCAGACAAAGTTAGGGCCCATTCTAGCAAGGCCTTGGCTTTTTTAAAGGTAGTGGACTCCAGAAGTATTCTACTTGGTACTCTGCATACTTTCCAAAGCATTACAAATTAGATTCATTTCCAGTTCTAGAGCTGGCTTTGATAGGGCCATTATCCAGGGGCTTCTGGACTCTGTCTTCCACCCCTCAGTCAATCTAAGCTCTGATGTACTACCTATACAGCTTAGGCTGCTGCAACAGTGATCAACATATTACAGTTGTATAAGTAAACTTACCGTAACAGTAGATGTTCGAATAGATCACTGTTACAGTAGCTTCTTCCTCTAATCCAAAGATATTTTTGCCTGGGTGCAGATGTTTATATATTTAGGGCTCTAACCTCCTCCTCTTCTGTGGCAAGAATGCTCAGAAGGGTTTGGTACCCAAACCCTGTTTTCTCCAGCTTTCCTTGAACTTATCATTGGTTGGGGTGCAATGAACGTCCAGTAACACTTTGGATGCTAGACAGCTGTTATGTCCGTGACAAGCTGTAATGGGTACAACTTAGGCCATTGCAACAGTGATCTATTTAACCATCTACTGTTGTGGTAAGTTTACTTACATAACTGTACTCTGCTTCACAAAAATCACAGTAGTCCCACAAAGACAGAATAACGAACATGCTGCAGAGAGTTGAACATTTTCCTCCTCAGACTAATTTTTCTGAAGGGTACGATGTCTGAAACTCAAATGTCTCTCATTATTTTTGAGACTGCAGCACTCACCTATGTATCAGAGAAACACAAATTTTAAGGCAAACAGACTAAAAATATGATCATCTGAAACAGTTGAAAATTACAAGCACACTTAATTCACTTAGAAATTTATTGCAATAACATGTTTTCAGCAAAGTCCATTTTCAGAAAAATAAGTAGGATGAAATTGTAATGTCGGGTATTATTAACTGTTTGTAATCCTTATTGAGTTATCAAAAAGAAAAGTACGAGGGACAGGGAAAAAATATGACTTTCTGCAAAATGAAGAATAGTTGAGAGGTTATATCTGGTTGCTTGCTGGGAGCAAAATAAATTACCTGCTGCAAACTGGACCTTTCTTTTAGACTATCTGTAGACCTATGTGATGCCGATGAATACATATTTTGGTGGTGCTGTTGCCATTGTCATAGGTTCATAGGTAGGTACTAGGCTATTGGCCCTGGGGCCTATACAAGCCCAGCCAAAAAGGTACCCTGGCTTTTGCCACCCAAGAAAATTATTTTCCTGTGCCACTGTTGAGCAGAGCCACAAAGGTGATCCCCGGGGTGCATTTCCTATTTCCCATCCAATCATCAAGATTTTTCTTGAAGAGTGCTAATGAGGAGCTTTGTTTTATATAGATAGGTAGTTTATTCCAGAGTATGGGAAGTCTGTGGGACAGGAATCTATCCCTCCGGCATGTTTTGTTTTTTGTGGTGACAAGGTTTAGGTCCCTAGAGCGTGTAGCTCAGAGGGATTGGGATTTCTTTAAGTGGAGCATGTCCAACAGCTCTGGGTTTGACATCGCTTTGTATGTTAGGCAGAGATCACCTCTGAGTAGGCGATATGCGACAGAGTAAAGCTGGAGTTTTTTGCGACTGTCTGCGTAGGGCATCTGTTTGAGGCCAGTAATCCTCTTTGTGAGGTATTTCTGTGGCCTTTCCAGTTGTTGTAGATGTCTTGTGAGGTACATACCAAAAGGGGCGTTCTACTCTATAATGGGTCTAATGAGGGATGAGTAGAGGGGAACAATGACCCCTTTTTTTCTGGATGAGAAACCTTTTATGATGTGTGCCACGTAGAAGGATTTCCTGACTACTGTGGCAATGTGATTATCAAAGGAGAGACTACTGTCCACCTGTGTCCATCATTCAAAGTTTCTGGGCTTCCTCGTCTCCCACTGCAAACAGACAGCAAATCCCACAGCCTCACAGAACTTCAACGCTCAAAGGTTCTGAGACTCATTGGCTAGATCATGGGTGGGACAGACTGTAAAGCACAGAAAATAAGAATATAATAGGGCGCTGCAGCTGTGGCTGTTCCAGTATGATTAAAAAAGTAAAAAACAGAAAATAAATGCCAGGTGGTACCCTAGGCAGCCTCCTGGGTTTGCCTTTGTCTAAGGCCTGCCATGTGTAGTAGTTGTTCCTGGATGAGATGCCTTGCTGACTGGAAAAGATGGTCAGTGCGGAATAAACCTGTGGTTCAGCATGCCATTATTTCTGCAGTGCCTAATCTTCCCAGCCAACTTGCTGACAGCAATACAGCTAGGTGGCAAGAGCTGTTTAGATGATACGCTGTCATGCCTGACCTCACATCATGGAATTCTTGCAGAATTCAAAGGAGCTCTTCCTTAATGCCCATTTTTAGCATTTCTAACCTTATCAGAGTGGATTTTAAAGCTAAATCTTGTGAAAAGCAAAAGACAGGACAAAATCTTTATGACTGTTGGTATCAAGTTCAAAGCCCAACACTGCCCTTTTCAATGATACAGAATATCTCACATCAGAAATGATTCTTAATTGGGCGAGATCATCAAAATCAACAGCCTGGGAGGAGTCAATGTGATCATGGTGCTAACAAGTTCTGAGGCAGACAATAGCCTAGTGTCCTGAATTCTAGGAATAATGAGGAGTTTTGTGGCCTTCAGTCAGTGGGGGGACAGCAACAGGTGCCTCAAGTCTTTTCTGAATGCTCCACTCTGACTGAGTGACTGGTTATCAGACATGACAGGTGAATCTTTGGCATAAAATCCAGAGACTATATAATTTCGTTTTATGCCCCATCCCACCTGCTTTGTTCTTCCTGACACACACACCTTGCCAGAACAGGATTTAATTTATACAGTTTGCAGTCCCCTTCATAAACAAAAAAAAGTAATTGAGGCCCCACTAGACCTGAGTGGGTTGGCATTTTACTCTATTTTATTTTGTGTTTGCTTGCTCCTAAGAAAGTAAAGGACCTCAGACCTATACAGTACTTAAGTGGCCTACATGAGTATATTCCAAAGCAGAAGTTCAAGGTGGTCATGGTGAGGTCCATGTGCTGCTTGAATTCCCAGGATACTTCTCCACACATAAGACTTGTCAAGGAGTCAGTCAGGTTTTAGATAGGAACCAGTCATTATCAGTTTTGGTCACAAAGAGCACTGCCACTGCACAGGCTGCAAAGGTTAACGAGTTTATCTTGTCTGGTTAACTGGTTCTTGGCAACAGCAAACATGGAGGAGCTAATTGTAGCACAAGATTCTCTGTTCCATCTTTTCATTCCTTGGTGATTATAGTAAGTCCAAGCCACACCCAGTTCAGTGCCTAAAGCTCATAGGATGCTTGCTGGTTATGTGAACATGCCTAGTCAGTGTCCCAGTGGAAATGATCTATCCTCTCATTGAAGCTGTATCAAAGATTCATATCTTACTCCGTTTTGGCAATAGTACCTCAGAGCAGTGGGATCTTGGCAGCCATGATCGTCATTCTCCCTCACGTGAGGTACCACATGTGGATCCACCAGTTGACCTTGGACCCTAGTAGAACTTATTCTTGGATCTGTTATCCACCTGCTTCAGGATATTTAAGGCACATTGAGGACACCTAGTTGACAGAACTCTTTCCCTGTGCAGCCCCTTCTTTCTTCCTGTGCCTCTAATGACAGTCACCATGGGACATCTCAGCCTTACATTGTTTGGGAGTGAGGCATAGTCAAGGGAGGATGAGCCAAGGAGTGTGGTCACAGACATAGGCTGGCCATCACATAAACTTTCTAGAGTTGAGGACAGTCTAAATAATGTTGCAAGTATTCCGGGAATCCCTTCATCAAGGAGTAATTGCAATGAAATCATGTCAGCAAGCAGTGAGGAGGAATCCTTTTCTATCCCCCCCCCCTGATAAGAAACCACAAGGCTGTTGAAGTGGGGTATTTTTCTGACTTCAGTCCATATGTACCCCAAGAAACCAACTCCCAAGTAGAAAGGCTCAGCAAGTTCATGTTAATGCAGAACAAGTGGTCTTACAACTGGTCTGTGCTGACAGCCCTTTTCCACTTATGGGGACAACCCTGCTGCAATATATTTGCCTCCCAAACAAAAACTAAATGGAGCATCTTTTTTTCCCTGATCCCTCAAGCATTTCAGTAACCCAGGGATATTTTAGTGTAGGAGTGTCCTCTGAGTCTTCTTTATGCTTTTTCTTTATTTTCCTTGATCCCCAAATTTCTACAGAAAGCACAAGTAGGGTCATTCCCATAACCCCATTCTGCCCTCAGCAAGTGCGGTTCCAACAGCTTTGGCCTCGGCTTTTGGACAAATCTTTCATACTAAAATGCTTAATATCTCTTCTGTCTTTCATCTGTTTGGCAAAACCTATCTGGACCTTCATGCTTCAGGTTGGTTGTGTGATATCTTCAGTTATGATGATAACCAGGGATCATAATAAGTTACTAGGCTAATGACCCTAGGGCCCTTAAAAGCCTAGCCAAGTTCTACCCTTATTTCCATGATCAGCACCTAATGCCCATGTCCAAGTGGGACACAGGTGGAACTCCTGGGGTGAATTTATGGTTACCCATCCAATCATCCAGATTGCATTTGAAGAGGGCCAATGAGGTGCTCTGTTTGACAGGAAGTGGTGGGAGTCCACTTACTCATATTGGATATTCTAAATCCTTGTTTCTGCCCGGAGACTCATCATCAGAAAAACTTATAAAGGCAAATTGACATGCTTCTCAGTTTGGACACGGGAAGGTGGAATTGGATCCCATTTTTGCTCCAGTTCTTGTGATCTTTGACTACCTAATTCATATGTTTGATACTGGCCTGAATTTCTCCAACAAAGTGCATATATGTGCTAAATCTACTTATTTTTATTTTGTTAGAACTGTGTTTCAGCCTCTCTTAAGATTTTTAAAACCATTCTGAGAGGGGACTGTTTTGCTCAGACCCCTGTTAATTTTATTTTATAGAAGTTTACTCTACCTTCTTATGCGGTAGCGTTGTCACCTCACAGTTAGACATTGCCCGTTCGATTCTCAGAGCGTCTTCTGTGTGGCGACATGTGAATGGGCGTTCCTTCGTTGAAGGTTGTGCGTTAGGCCCGACAAGCCAACACGTAAAATTCTACTGCCAATCATTAGCAGACTGGAGTTCCGCTGTGGCGACCCCTAACCGGGAAAAGCCGAAAGACACAAACACTCTACCTTCTTTTGAGCCATCAACTAAGGTAGATCTGAAGTTCCTCTTGGAAAAATATTTTCATGGTAGTTACAATATCTGCAAGTCAGATTTCTGAGCTACAAGTTCTCTCTCTCGCACATACTCCACCTTATCTTGTTTTTTTATAAGGCTAGAGTGATTTTACATAGTAATTCATCCATACTTCCATGCCTAAAGTGGCTGCAAAGATCAACTGTAAATAAGCTCTCCGCCTTCCAGTATTCTTTTCCAATTATACTAACAAGGGAGAGTATTTGCTACTTTGCTTTGATGTCCATAGGTAGCTGCGCTTTTGTGTAGGTCATAGCAACGAATTTCTGAAAGGATTTCCACCCCGACAAATGTAGTAGTCCAGCTCCTACAACTGCAGACACCACAGAAAATACAGCCACCAAATTCAACAAATACTTCACAGAATCCATTCTGGCCCTATGTAACTCTCGGATCTCACCCCAGATGAGCCATCCAAAATTCCTGGTAACAAAAACAACCTTAGCTTTCAATCTGTCCCCAAGGCTCAGTACTTGAACCCTTACTGTTCTCCATCTTCACCAATAACCTCCAGTACTGCTACACTACATGCATCAGTCATCCAATATGCAGATGACTCTACATTAATCTGTGCTTCTGCTTCCCGCCAAGAACTATATTCACTAACCCAAGAGTCCTTTCTCTGTGTTGAAGCATGGCTTACTAATTTCCAGCTAATACTAAATCCTAACAAAACAAAACTAATGATTTTCCACCCCACTCGAGAAACATCTTCCACTCCTGCATTCAACATATTCTCCAGTAATAAACCAACTATCTCCCATTACTCACACTGAACTACTAGGGGTTGAGATTGACTGCTACTTGAAATTCGATGTCCATATCTCCCAGACCATAAAAAGTGTACAAAAAACTAGGTATATTATACAGAAATAAACAATATCTCACAAAAAACACTAAGGCCACAGTAGTACAAACACACCTCATCTCTATACTCCGCTTTGCTTCCCCCTACTTACTAATCTGAGAAAAGCAGATATAACAAAACTAGAGACCTGTTTTAACAAAATTGCTAAGTTTGCCACTGAATCCCCATCGAGGTAACACCACTGCTTAGTCCTTAAACAATTAAATTGGCTTGAACTTCCACAGCTCCTCCTTTATAATCAACCCACACTTGCCCGTAAGATCATATACTACCCAGATAAAATACCCGCACTAAAAATTTTCCTTCATCAGTACTCCAGTAATAGAGTACTACACTCCAGTAACAAATTTCTCATTGAAGTAACAAATGCTAACAACACAGCTGGAGCTTCACTTTACTCAAATTTCATAGCTAAAAAAGGGAACACTCTGCTCACAAACATCCCTCCACTACCCTCTTCAACACAATTTAAAAAAGCACTAAAACCTTACCTAAATGATACCCAGCTATGTAATTGTCTAGGTCCTAGAAAACCAACTTCTCGACCTACATCCCCAATTTTATGAATAGTCACTCCATACTGAAATCTGATTATTCCTTCTAAAGTTCACTAGCTCCTTCTGTAATGACTATCTCCTATAGTCTGCTTTCCTGTCTACATTCCCTTAAAAATTTATTTTATACCTTCTCCGTGAATGTGTATGTACTATACATTTTAGTTGCTAATCAGTGATCAAACTTATTATAAACTGTAAACTTTGTTGGAAATGTATTATGTTTATGGTAGTTTTACATTGCCATGTTTCTTCCTCCTGTACACCCCCCTCCAACGTTCACTAGGCAGGAATTTATTTATTTGTGAGAAATTGATTCCAGTAGGTAGAGCTGCCCCAAGTGGCTTACTCAGATCTAGAGTAAGATGGTGGGGTATAGATTATGGGTATGGGGGAGGAGACAATGCCTGGGAAAGTTTTACTGGTGTTAAGGAAACTGAGAACTGGCACTTCAGTCCTTGCAGTAGAGAAGGATGAATTATAACTGTGTTGAACTTTTATTGTGGTATTGTGGTAAGTAGATAACTTCTGATTATTCCAGATAAAGTCCTGTCCCTAGCAGTCTGGCTGATTTTTTTTTCCTTGACCTTAAAATAAAAAGTTAACGTATTGCTTCTTAAGATATACGTAGACAGTTGAGATGTCATCTATATAGAAGAAAGCCAACAGAATAAAACACATTTTTATTTCTTTTCCAACAAACAAGGATGCTCATAGCAAAACAAACTAGTACAAGCAAACTAGCACACTGACTCAATTTCTGTAATAAGACTCATAAAAGGACCATACACTGAGAAGTCAGACTGTTCAGTAAGGGGCATATCAGCTACTTCTGCCTTCTATAAAGGTGCCAGTGCCAAGGACGTCACACAGGAATTCACTTGGTCTGCTGTCCACAATTTCCAAAGTGTTACAAGTCTGAAGTGATCTGCAGGGCATGGGCGGGATTTGCCTCTGCTATGCTTCACTCCTAATCCCACCGGGTAGTCAGCTATGCTATTGTAAAGGGACAACTTTGAGAATTTCCCCTAATGCGATGACTGCAGCAGTGACCCATGTGAAGAACGTAGTACAGCTGTGTAGGCAACTTATCATAACAGTAAATATTCAGATATGGTCACCGCTCCAGTCCCCTGTACTGCTTGGGACACTTAGGGTCTGGGATAGTTACCATTACCTTTCTATCCTGTCCTTATCCTTATTTCCTGGTCCTTTTCCTGTCCTTCTTCATGCTTCTCAGGAGGACTTGGATTCTTTAGGTCATAGTACCTTTCCAGGGTAATTTGTAAGTGCTGAAAGACTGTTATTTAGTCTAACACTGACATGTTGTGCAGCAAAGTACAACCAAAGTTAGAGATAGTGGATGCCACCTGTAGTTGAGGTGCCTGAAGGTGTCCAAGATAACGTAGTGTTAGTCTGGCCATGTGGAAAGGATGGTCAGTTCGGAAAGTCAGACCAGATTTCAGATTCAGCCAGTGGCAAGGATCCGTAATGATATGACTGCAACAATGACCTCACTGAAACATTTACTATTGTGGTTGGTTGCTTACACAATTGTACGTTTTCCCTTTGAACCCTAAGTCACTCTCCTTCTACTGGCATGTAGGGCTAATGTCACATAGGGGGACATGCAATGACTCAATGGGGAAAGCACTCCCCACGCCTGTGTGGTGGAGTGTCCATCTGCATGCTTGCCTACTGCAGCAGCCACAAGTCTCTTCATTGGCTTGATATCACCAACATGGTTCATGGAATCCTTCCTCTTGGTATAGATGAGCAGGCAGTGCATCATCATTCCTCTTCCTGCTGGTCAGGTCCAGGAGCTAACAGAATTCTGTTGACCTTGGTCATTGTTTGGGCTTTATCCCTGTATGCTTTTGGAGATGAGTAAGTCATCAGAATAACCTTCATGCTTCTGCTTTTTCCCCTGAGGTTTTTTTTTTTTTTTTTTGCTCCATGTCTGCTGACGATCAAGCCCTTCCCCCATTCAGAATCTGCCCATTTTTCCCTCGTATTAGAAAATTACCCCAGTACAGTATGGGAGTAGGAGCCATCTGGAGGGATATCATGCTAATAGCCATAAGGTTGCTTGTGCTCTCAATAGCATGCCAGCAGTGAGGGTACTTGTATGGCTTATCTTCTGCCCCCCGACCAGGAGCTACTGGTATCATAGTGCATTTTGCTTGTGAGTTCATGCTATTGTACACACGTAAAAAAATCCTTGGCATACTAGGCATCTCTAGTACAAACAGCTTTGGGGCTGTTAGATCAGAATACTGTGTGTTCCAGTCCCACACCAAGGGATTGGATTAATTTTTCTATTGCTAAGCACTACAGTGCAGCTTAGGTGGTATGCTGCACTCCTGACTGTACCTTCCTTCAGATGAAATGTTAAACTGGGTCTCTGAGTTGGGGGTGGCTCAAGTAGATGCTTAAGATACCACAGGACTTATTGAAAAAGAGTAGGGTGATTTATTAAAAAAAAATAATCACATAATTATAAAAATAATTTTAATACAAAAAAAAACAGTATTGCACTTCACTCCCTATCCTTTTTTCCACAGCCAAAACTTAATTCTTGCCATTATACTTGTTAATTCCTACTTTTTGTTCTGTAGAAGGTTTATCACACCTTGCTTTCTACATTTAGTAAATACATGAAGAACAGTCTTATCTATCATTACTTTTCATTTTCATCAGTCACATCATATTTTCCATAAATTATTTTATAATTATCTCAGGAAAATAATCCACCCATTGCCATGCCTTCCCTAGCCTTTCATTTTATTGTCTATTTTTCACAATACAACAAATTTTCTAATGGTTCAGCATAAATAAATCTTTCCATCATTTGCATTTCCCATTTTCTTCATCTTATACCACCTTCACACCATTTGTTTTCCATACTATACATTTTTCCCTAGCCACCCTTCAACCTGCACCATTTTCTCTTTCTTGTTCCAGCTATCTTCCAAAATTCTTCATATTTAATCCTTAAATGTTGTTGTTGCCTCACAGCAGAGGTTCCCCAGTTCAGTTCTTGACTAGGGTGTCTTCTGTGCGGATTCTGCATGTCCTCCCTGTGTTCATGCAGGTTTTCTTGGGTGCTCCAGTTTCCTCCCACATTCCAAAGATGTGCAGTAGGTGGATTGGACACAACAGGCCAGAGGTGTGTGTGTGCAGTGTGGAGGAACTACCATGGCAGGGCTAGTGACCCAGCAGTGTAAACCTTGCCTTTCAATGATTGTCGTTGTTGTGGTGACACCACAACCTCATGTGCAAAATGGGAAAAGGGGTTATCGATAGGTGTATGGATTTTCATAACCATCATATATGTAATGATGCCATAAAATGCTACAAGGTTAATCGAACCTAGGCCGCCTTCTAATTCTTATTTTATAAAATGCCTTTCTTAATTGCACTTAATGAAGAACCCCTTATCACCAGCAAGTAATCTCCCGCAGTTATTTTTTTTGCTGTAAGAAACCCTAATATCCTCTACATATAAGCCAATTTTCATGTGAAAAATGCATTAAATTAGTGTTTTTCCTGAAAACTTAATTTAAAACTGATCCATACATCTACTATTTCTTTAACTTGTTTTAATGTATTTTCCCATTGGCTATTAACAATCTCTTTATCCTCAAGTCTCTCTCTTTTTTTTTTAACACCTTCATTAAAGTGTCACTTAAAACATAAGCAAACATACATTTATACAGCTGAAAACATTGTGCATCGCAAATATTCTTTTGTATAACTGTCATCAATCCAGCATTGCATAAATTGCTCAATTCCTGCCTTTTCTTAAACCTCACTCATCCTCTGTAGTATTATTCTGCATGTATTGTTCCCATAATTTCCATTTTTAAGTAATTTGCTCCTGCCCCTTTCTAAAGATCTCACTTCCAGTTCTTTTATTTCTGTTACAGTACTTGGTTCATCAAATGCAGATGGCTTAGACTTTGATTTCCACTTTTTAGTAATTACTTTCTGGCAGTCACCAGACTTAAACTTAACAAGACCTTAATATGTCTAGGCAATTCAGATCCTCTGTCACTGCTCAAAAAAATAATTTCCTTAGTTACACCCATTTGCTTAGTCAAATTTTCTGACAGAGTACTATGTAAGGATTTTTAAAGTCTGGCAACTTATTATACCCCCAAAACATATACTTCCAGTTGCCTATGTCTTCCCCATCATACCTCCATTGTCATCTACTTGAGGAAAAATTCTTTGGGGCCTGCTTAATGTATAAAATTATCTATGCAAAACACTTCCAAGCAAAAATCCCAAATCGTCTGGACTTTGTTGCATATTTGACAGCAATGCATATGCCCTCCCATTGTTTCTTTGTGAAGTGCTTATCCAAGCTCTCTTCCCAATCTTTTCTATCCTCCTCTGACTGATTTCTGTAGTTATCATACAATATTTGATATGCCATACTAATTATCCTTTATTAACAGCAGATTCTGTTCTAGCTTCAGTTAAAACCTCTACCAGAGCAGGTCCATCACTTAGGATTCCCCCTATCACTTTATTTTTGTCTATACACTGCTATCAATCCCTGATAGGGAAGGCAGTCTCTAGCTTGCAGTTCAAATGTTTTTTTTTTGGACTCTTTCCATTCTGTTTTTCTTTCTCTAGTTATTTGCTTCCAATACCTTTGTTCCTTTGCTAGTTTTCTCCAGTAAATTCTAGCCCCCCCTATTCTCTATATCCCTAATTACAGCCATCCCTGTTGGCAAAATCATCTTTCTCCATTCTTGTGTTGGCTTAGGTCTCAGAATACTTTCTGCTACCTTATGAATATAGTATTCTGTATGGCTGCTGTTATCCTTCTTAAGGACCGGAGTCCAAAATTCCACTTTCTCCTTATTTCTTGAACCCCCCCACTTTATCATCATCTCTTTCCACTTTGAATTATAACATTCTGCTTATGTTATATATGTGAACCTTAATTGTGTAGCTGTAAAATATCCCTTCAAATCAGGTAATCCTAAATCACCTTGTTATGTCCTTCATCTCTTTATTAATTTATTGTCTAACTTCTCTGGTTGATAACAAATATGCTTCACCTCTGTACAGAGGCAAAGGGACTAAAACGTTCACTGCTTGCTTGTATCTTGATATCCGTATTCATAAGAAAGAGTTTCCGGTTTCTCAGTTTTTGTATTATCTTTTTTATAGTCATGTTCCACTTACTCTTAGCTGCCAAAATGGAATCCTTTTTAATCCCTAGTCCTAAATACTTAATTTTATCATGCCCCCATAAGTATGAGTATTGCTGAACCAATTCATGTGTGAATACATAATTTACAGCTGTAGCCTTTGTTTTATCTTCATTAATTTTATATCCCTGAAAGACTTGAAACTGTCTCAATGTTTCACAACACTGATGTAGATTACTGTGTGTGTATGTACCTTTACGAAGCTATCCGTGGGCTTGCACAAGTGCATAAATACTGAGCACTTGCAAGCCTGACTGCCATTTTTTAGTACACTGTTGTGATGTAGGAATGTATGTATGTAAGGTCTGTGTGTTAATGTTTGTTTATATTTTATGATGCTACTATCCATCCTGATGTGTTTCTATGTATTGAAGCATGTAAAGGAAACACCCCACCTGCTTGTCAATCTGTATTATTGAGAGACAAGTTACAACTAAGATGTCCTTTTCTAGTTTTATCAGGTACAAAGTAATATTGTACTCAAATAAAACCAACTTTTCATGATCACCATACCAATTATATCTTTGAATTTCTACGCTCTTTATTTTCTGTGCCAATAACTGTAAGTATAACACAAGTAATAAAGGAGAAAGAGGACAACCCTGCTTAGTTCCTCTGTTCAAACGCAAATTATCAAAAAGGAACCCTCCCACTCGATTCAAAAATGTATGCAAGAGTATTAACAATATGACAACAGAAAGTACTCCCACAGGTGTTAAACTCTGAAAAGGTAGATTTTGTTAAAAAGACCAATCATCTGACAACCACTGAAGGTTATTAATTTCATTCAGTGTTGCATAGAAACATGGGGCTATAAGTTCCTAATTTCTTTTGGAAGTACCATAAGTTGCTGGTTCAGACGTAATGGTTGAGACAGTACCTTTAGTAAAATACATTATTGTAGATTTCCATGAGTATGTCTGACATTTCTATCCATATTGTTCTGCAAAATTCAGAGGAGTATCCAAAAGACTCTCCAGCTTTACCTTCTGTTCAGATATCTTATTACTTCATTAAACTCTCTTTGCCTAATTTTCTTATGAGTTTTGCCTTCCTCATCCTCTTCCTGTGATACTGGCCCCTGCCCCTAAGCAAATAATACAGCCTCTATTTGAATTTTACAATATCAGGTGGAAGGGTGGTGGTGCTGCGGTAGCATTGTCGCCTCATAGCAAGACATTGTCCCGTTCGATTCTCAGCTAGAGCGTCTTCTGTGTGGAGGCATACGTGAATGGGGCTTGCCTTTGTTGAAGGTTGTGCGTCAGGGCTGGTAACCTGGTACGTAAAAATCCACTACCAATCATTAGCGGACCGGAGTTCTGCTGTGGCGACCCCTAACCGGGAAAAGCCGAAAGACACAAACAAGGTGGAATAAAATTGGTTGGTCACTTGGAGGATCTCTATTATCTTGTAGTCTATCCCCATTTTCATTTCTCATCACCTCAGCACATGTTTTTTACATTTATATTTAATCTTTCACACCAGTAACTTTGCTTCCACCTTCTTTCACCAGCTATAGCAACTTTCCTGCTTAGCTCAGATTGAATTTGAATTTCTTCTAAATGCTTTACAACTTCTAATTTTGCGCTCCTTTTTTTCCTTCTTGTAGTTGACCATCTGCTACTGCCAGGTCCTTTCCTTGTCAACTAAGTCTACTGGACCCACCTTAAACTCCTCCAGGCTAAGCAGTCTCATATCTGGCAATTGAGGAACCTAGGACAGTGTCATATTGCTGATTGGAACTGTTCATTTTAAGCTAACCCCACACCCCGTGTCACTGACATCTGATATTCAGGTGTTGGCATGCAGTGAGCTCAGTAATATTTTGCCAATGCTTCAGTGTGTGCCTCAGTTAAAGCCTTGCCCCCTACAATAAGACACATCTCATGCATACCTGCCCCCTACAAAAAAACTGAAAGGACACTTCACCCCATCAAGATGCGCACTTCCATCCTCCCCAGCCTGTATCTCATATGTTCTTGCCATTAATTAAACTGGGTTACTTGGGTTATAGTTAGGGTTTTATCACTGTATGCTCTCTCACTGGCAATTTCTTTTAACATCTTAATCTCTTCTCTCTTTTCCTGTCTTCTCCACTTTATTGTTGTAATTGTTACACTACATCTACTTTCATCATTTGTATTTTTATCTACCATATCTTTCTTCCATTTAGCAGTTATCCCCATTTTTGTTCCTCAGCAGTTAGTCTTAATAGTACCCCATTTTGAAGTGTGCCAGCCTTCTTCTTCTCCCTCATTTTCCTCAGAAACTTGCCTGGTCACCCCCTTTAGTCGCATTACCTTCTTTAATTCTTTCCATTTTCCTGATTGTCTTTCAATGCTACCTTCTCTTCTTTTATTAGTTTCAGTCCGGACACTAATGTAGAATAATCTGCGACAGTCGTAACATTTTCATCCTAGCATCTTTCTGTAATATTTTCCTGTCTTAGAAAATCATGTTCAGGATCCTGCCTCTGTTGGTTTCATCTCTAGAGAAAAGTAAAGCTCAATGGCACTCCTGTTTGATCTTCTGAACATTATTTATTTGTCTTATGTTAAGATTATCATGGAAATCCATTAGAAGAGGAAATCAAAGCTCACTCTTCCAGGACAGTGGCCAGTATATCTGCTTTCTTTAGGAACTTTTCTACAAAAAAAATGTGAGGAAACTAATCTGACCTTAATTCACACATTTTCTTTAAATTACAACCTGGACATTTTTTCCAGGACTTGGGCTGGTACCATGATTGTTATGCAGGGCCTTTTTACTCCTACACTCTGAGGATGTTCTTCGTGCTTCACTGTTGCAGTCATCACATTTGGGATATCCCTGCCAGGGTAGCCCTCAGTCAGCCCGAATACCAGAGGCTTAGTATTTTTGCGCTGGTTGTTGTCCAGGACTGACATCAGGTAGCCAGTGGTATGAAAACGCAGCCAACGCCATTACATCAGTCTTTCTTGCAGAGGAGCCCGAAGCAGAAGCAGTTCGCACAAGTGCCAGTCGGCCACTGAGCTGCTTAGATACTGGTTTAGCACACACTCAAATGTGATGAAATGTACTGTTCCAGTGATCCTTATTTTGAATCTGATACAACTGCGTAAGCATCTTCACCATAACGATACATGTTTGAGTAAGATCACTTTTACAGAACAGGCCACTGCTCTTTCTTTAGTTAGGTGCATTCCCATCCTTTGTCTCATATAACACTTGGTGGTTCATCGCAGCACACTTGCTGATGGCTTGTGTAACTTCAAAAAATAAGTTTTTAAATATTTTATACTATATCCATTGCACAGGGATGTCTGAAAGCCACAATATCTTCTCCTCATCCATTAGGTCTGCCAGTGCTGCAGGCAAGTGTGTTGTTTGCTCAACCACCCTATGGCAGCTTTGAGAACTCCACAATTGCTGCCTTCAGGGAGATACATACACATGTCTGCATATATGCAACCTCCTGGCCAAGCAGCGGTACTTCTTGCAGTGTGGAGCCCACCTAGATCTTAAAGCTGCTATAGTAGTGAGTTTAGGCTGTCTTCCTCATCCCAGGACATATTTTGACATATTATTGTACACTGCGTGCTTGTGCATTATTCCCAGAAAGTTCTGTAATTGCTGTTTACACAACTTCTTTCACATTTTCCTGAATAAAGTTTCAGACCCTTAGACCTTAAATTTGACCTATGCAATTGCTGTTTTCAATTGTATTTTACATTTGGTCTTTATAGAATCCCCCACCGACACAAGTGTTCTCCAGGAAAAGCTGACACAGATAAATAACTAGTGACATAGCCATGAACTAAAATTAAATGCCAAGAAATGCAGAATAGTATCCTTTGGCAAGTCATCCACCCCTGGTTACTGTCATATTGACAACACACTTCTAAGACTTGATACAGTAGCCAGGAACTTGGGGACACACACAGACAGTAATCTAGCCTTTGACTGTCACATGTCTACAGTAATGAGGAAATCATTCTATGTTGTGCAACTTATAAAAAAAAAATGGTATGGCATCTGTGTCCAAGGAGGTCATTTTTCCACTGTATTTGGCATTCATCATAACTATCTTTGAGTACAGTGCCTCCTTTGGTATGTACCTGACTAGATACATGCAATAACTGGAACGTCCACAGAGATTCCTCACTATAACGATACAGGGTGTAAGTAACATGTCCTATGCAAACTGCCTCAAAGCCCTATCCCTGTATTCTGTCTCCTACAGACGGTTAAGGGGAGATCTATGCCTGCTATGCAAGGCATTGTCGGATGGCACCCTGATGGACCTCCTGCACATCCGCAAAACAAACAGCACCAGAATTATGCATTCTAAAGACTGAAATCTGGCCTGTGATATAAATAGGATCTGCTAGAGAGACAGGCATGTATCTAAGAGACTACCCCTTTTTTGGAACAGGGTCCCCATCCATGTGAAGCAGAGTTCCTCCCTAACCTGATTTAAGTGTAACTTGCACAGTTGGATGGGAAACAACTCTAATGTCTCTAATGGACATAGGCAGCCTGTAAATGGTTCATCTGCCAGGCCCCTACTTGTAAATATTTCCTCTCCCAAGCCCCTACTTAAACTTATCTAGGGATCCAGATCTTGCCAGAGCTTTGGGATGCATGGCTAGGCTTAAAAAGGCCCTTTTGGTTGTTAGCCTAGTACACACCTATGAACCTACGATACATAATGAATACTCGGTCAGTACCCCATGGCCAACTGTGTTATTTTTGTGTGTGTCATAACAGAAGACATAGCATGTGTGTGTATGTGTTTGCCGTGCAGTGCCAAATTGTCATAGATGTAGATAATTTGACATCAGTGGCTAGAACAGCAAATGTGGTATTCATTGCTAAATAAGCTTGATCAGCAGAATTGCAGATAGCAGTTGTGCATGAGATCACCTCCTTACATTTCACTCTTAACCTCTACTTAGTTTAAATTCCATATTCTGTCTTCTAGTAGCTGATTTTAATTACTTTATATTTGCAAACTCTCTTAATGGCATTCTGTTTTAAACATGTAATCTTTACTGAGGTGTTTGAGTTTGCCAGTAGCAGCTTTGAATATGTAAATCACTAAATGCAGTCATTTTTTTATATTTTCTGCACTTGTACAGTATTCAGCAAAATGCAGTGTGCTCTCCTTGATGGTGCTTGACTGTCTTCAGGAAGTCACAAATTTATCCCAGCTAATTTTATTTTTTCACACTTGATAGCATACAGTAGAATAGCACCAGTTGATCATTGATCCATAAAACCTGTATAGATCATGTAAAATATGTGACTATTACTTACCTGATAGTTTTATAACAATTCTGTTAATATTTCCAGGTCTTTCAGAAACCAATGGGTGAATCCAGTGGGCTACAAGAAGCAGAAATGAGTTTGATCTTTGTGAACTGGAAGGAGCTGATCATGTCTAATACGAAGTTACTAAAGTAGGTCGTTTCCCTGATGACACCTCTAATTCATAATAAAAAACTTCTGAGAGAACAGCAGGGACCTCCTATTCTGCAGTTTTATTTTGTTTGTTTTGTTTACTGCTAAAAGAATTTAAGAGGTTTGAACCGTTAACATAGTGTTAATGTCTCCCTCACTATGTTGAATGTGTTAAACTTGTTACAAAGTAATTGTGATTACATTTGTTTTCTAATAGTAACTTTTTTTCAGAGCTAGTAAGGGGTTAGATTTGCTTCCTTTCCCATTCACACATCTCTAACACAACTTTTTGTTATTCATTTGCACAGTTGAGGAAAGGAAGTAGAAGTTAACAACAAGATATCCAATGTTTGCATAAGTCATTAGAACAGAAGAGGTACATCATATGTAGAGTCACTAATGTTCAGAATAGCTGTGAATTTATGTAAGATTGTAGTAGACTCCATTGATAGTGTGTCTGAGTCATTCCTGGGGCTCAGTGTTTGTAAACTGTGAAGCCTGTGGTTTGCAGCACACTGATTAAGGAAGTAAAAATGCATGTAGTTGAGGAAATTCATTAGACATTTCATACTTAAGAGCTCCTAAGTTTTCTGGGTAGACATTCGTATATTGTCTGTGCTTTGTGCAAGATTGCTAATGGCCACTTCCAAGATGGCTGCACACTGACTAGCAGCTTAATTTTAGTTCAGCCAAAGTAAACATGTAAACTCAGATAAGACAGCTAATGAATTTGTCTTTTTGGGTAAATTTCAGTAACTGGCTAGTAAGTGCATTGCTTAGATGCCAGTAAAACAGAAATTCAGAGAACTTGAAAGAAAATCAATCACAAAAGGTGAAGAGACAACATTGGCTGGGAAGAATCCTGAAGCTGTTCAGCAAAAGGCAGTTTAAGCTCCAGCTTTTTGAGCAAGACATGACATCCAGTAATCTAGAGGAAAAATAAGTGAAATGTGCTCAGAGCTGATTAAAATAAATAAAACACTGAAGGAGAGTATATCAAAAGGCTGGAAAAAATGGAATAAGTTTTAAACAGATATTCAGATGAGCTGATAAAACTGCAAAAATCAGAGGTCAAAATGAAGGAAAAGGCTGTCTTGAGTATGAGACTACTCATTAAGAGGTGTTTCAAAAAATGGTAGAATTAGAGGACAGAGCACTTATGGAGATGTGAGATTTTCTGCTGTTCCAGAGGAACTGGAAGGAGCAGACTATTAAGCACAGAGAAACAACTGTACTGGTATTTCACAGAATGAGTTGTTAATTGAAGGGGGTGCATCATGTTTATGCTTCGAACCTGGCGATGAGAAAGCAACCCAGCCCTTGATAGTAAAAATGAAAGAGTTGATTTTGACAAAACTGTGACAGAAGGACTAAGTACTAAAAGTAGGAGACCGTAGAGTGCTTGTGGAAGGTGATTTACTCACGGTACACCAGGCAGAAGAAAAGTTTATTCCAGCAGTCAGGGATGTCAGAAAGCAGTTATGAGATTCAAGCTGCTTTATCCAGCTATTTTCAGAATATTGTTTTTTGGAGGGTCAAAATCATTCTTTGAATGCATAGCATGCTAAGGAGTTAATACAAAACTTTGTCCAAGAAAAAATGAGCTATCAAACAGAAGGGGATTCTGATACTTATTCCTCTGATAATAAAGCACATAGAGAGGCTATGCTAGTGAAACCTTTTCCAGTGTTCCAAAGGACTTGATAAAATGAAGTACTTGGGACTGTGGATTAAAAAGGTTTCTGTTATGGCAGCTAAGGATAGGTGGAAGGAGACTAAATGATAATACAAAAACTGAAAAATTGAAAGCTTCGTTTTATGGATATGGATGATAAGATGCAAGCAACAAAATGTTTTTAGCTCTTTTAGTTTTATACACAGGTCAGGCATATTTTATCAACCAAAGGAGAAGTTGTGGATTGGAATTAATAGAGAGTTGAAGTTGAAGGATTTTATCTGGGAGGGCAAGAGTCAACTGGGATAAGCTGATCCTTCCAGTACAACAAGGTAGTTTGGGATTACCTGATTTGAATGGGTATTTCAGAGCTACACAGTTGGGCTACTATAGATGGCACAAGCAGAAAGCTATGATTAAAAGTTGAAAGGGATGGTGATGAAACTGTGGGGGAAGCTCAAGAAACAAGGAGAGACTTGGATTTTTAATGGAGATCCTTAAGGAGAATAACAAAAACCATGCAGAATGTTATATTCATAAAGTAGCAGAAAGTATTCTAAGAACTAAGCTAGCACATGGATGGAGAAAGGAGATTCTGTCAATAGGGATGACTGCAATTAGGGCTGTAGACTATAGGTAAGAGGGAGCTGGAATTTGCTGGAGAAAAACTGGCAAAGGAATCAGTGTATTGGAGCAGATAATTAGAGAGGGAAAAGTAAAAAGAGGCCAAGAGTTCATTTGGACAGCAGGCCAGAGATTGCCTTCTCTATCAAGGCTTGATGTCAGAGTATAGGCAAAGCGAAAGAAATAGAGGGAACCTAAATGAAACATATCAGTGGTAGGGTTTTTTATTAGAATGTGGAATAGAAACTGCTTTTAAAAAAAGTATAATTAGTAGGGCATATAAAATATTGCATGATAAGAGGAATTTTGAAAGAGTTTGGAAGAGAGATTGGATAAGTAATTCTGAAAGAAACAATGGAAATTTGTGTGTTTCCCGAATATGCAACTAAATCTAGAAGATTTAAGATATTTGCTTGGAAGTGTTTGCATAGGTATTTTTATACCCCAAAAAGACTCCAAAGATATTTTCCTCAGGTAGACTGCAAATGTTGTAGGTATGATGGGGAAGAAAGGGGTAATTGGGGACATATTTTTAATGAGTTGGCAGACTTTATAAATACTCTGTCGACTACTCTAGCAGAAATACTGGGTGAGCAAATTGATGTAACTAAGGAAATGATTTTTTGAGCTATGATACAGAATCGGAATTGCCTAGCCATTTAAGTCCTTGCTGAGTTTTTAATTCTGGTGACTGCCAAAAAAACAGTTACTAGAAAATGGAAATCAAAGACTAAACCAACTGTATCAGAAGTAGTGAATATATTAATAGAGGTAGAACAACTTGAAGTGGGATCATTAGAAAAGTGTAAGAGCAAATTATACAGAAAAAAAATTAATTGTAGGAACAATACTTGCTGAATAATGTTTTGGAGGACGAATGAGGTTTAAGAGAAGGCAGGAATTGAATGAGTTTTGTAATGTTTTACTGACAATGACTGGATAGATTATAAGTGTTGTTTAATGTTTGCAAATTAAAATTTGTCAGCATGGTTTGTTTTTATTTTTATAAACATATGATTTGCCTCTGCCATAAGTAATAATTTAATAAATATGTTTCTTGTTTTTTAATTTTTTTTTAAAAAGATTGCAAATGGCCATACCTGACCTTTAGCTTTTAAAGTGGCTCTGTGAAGGTGTACCTGGCCACATGTCATATAGTTGTCTTCTACTGTTAAAGAAGAGTATCTTGAAGTCTACTTTTTCTTTGATTCACCAACTGAGATGCCAGAATTATTTTTTTCAATGAGCTTAGTTTGGATATCCAGATGATTCATGTCCTGTGTGATTTTAAAAGGCTTGCACATCAAGCTACGATATTTTCAGATCATCAGAAGAACAGACTTAATGATCTGTGGATGCGTCCAGCATTAAAAAGCAACCCTTCTCCCAAGAAATAATGGTAGCCTCACTTCATATTTTCAGAGCCTAGCAGACAAATGGTAGATGTTATGTAGTCCTATCTCGCCTACATTCTTACCCGTGGATTCGGAGCCGAATATCGGCTCAGACTTGGCCGATTTTACTAGCTCAAAGTCTCTCATTGGCTGGGCTAAGTGGGTATCCCATGGTGCACTGCTCCATATCCCCAGATCTCGTTTGCCGCTTGTGTAGCTCGGACGTGGTCTCGCTTGGCTGTGGCTAAGTACTCTCTTTTTTGCTATTTCTCTTAGAGAAATTTGATATTTCATACCCAATAGCTATTTTGATAGCTATTTCTTGTTGCTGTTGCTGTGTTTGAGTGTGGTAGTTGTGTTTTTTGGTATCCCTAACTGTTCCAGCGGGCTAGGCCCATTTTAGTTAGAGGACCTAGTCCTCCCCTCTGTTGTTAGATAAACTATTAGTGTGATCGTGTTTTGTCTGTGTGTCTCCTTAGAAGAACCGTTTCAGTTAGAGGTTCTTAGATTGTGTCGAGTAGATTTTTTCTGGTGTATCTACTTTGTGTGTTGTTCCCGCCCTTTTTTGTGATTTGTTTCTAGGTGGTTTTGCTTAGCGCTAGTTATAAGATGTCTAAGGATCAGAAGGAGCATAAGCCTTCTGGCTTTAAAAAATGTTCCAAGTGTGGATATAAGATGTCTATCACGGATGGACACTCTGTGTGTGTTTACTGCCTTGGAGCCATCCTTTTACAGGAGTTGTGTAGCTTTTGCCACGCTTTCAGTCCTAGGGTGCTCCAGGAGAGGAAAAATAAATTAATATTGAAGGGACTTCTAAAACCGTCATTTGAGGAAGCTATAGACTCTGCTTCCAGTTCTCAGTCAAAATCCAAAGCTTCCAAGGCTAAGAAAAGGTCTCCGGCTCCATCTGTCTCTTTGGAGCCTCCGGAGAAGATTATTGTACTGGACTCTACTTCCTCGGCTCCACGGTCATCGGGGCCGCAGGAGGTATCAGTGTTAACTGAATCGGCATCAGCTCCTATCATTCTTGAACCCATTCGGAGCCAGTCGTCCGGTGTGATGCATGGTTTACCTGACAAGAAATCCCAATCTCCATGAAATCCTCCAGGCTTTCTGATTTGGATGTTGATAGGGTGGTGTCGAGGCTCCTGCAGTCGTTGGTGTTGGCTAAATTGTTCTCGGCTCCGGAGCCAGTTCCTATGACCGTTTCGATGATTCCTCCTCCGAGCACATCCTTGTCGGAGCCGGCATGCTCCACTCCGAGTGATGTTCCTACGCCAACACCGATACCCCCTCAGGGTCTGTCGGTGCCGACCTCTGCTCCAACCATGTCGGTTCCGTCCACAGGGTTCGGGACTCGGGTCTGTTCGGTCGGGCCCGAGAGGGATACTTCGGGACATCTGTCGGTTTCGAGTCTCCCACTCGGTGCATCAGCTCATGGGACCACGGTCCCGGTCGTGGCCTTGGAGGCCGGCCAGTCCTCGGACTCAGGGGGACCAGCCTTTGAGGCCATGTGGAGCACGCTGGCCGGGTCGTCAGCTACATCACCCGGGTCGGTCATTCTGTCACCCACCACCCCAGCGAGAGCCTCTGATACTCACCTATCCATGGACAATAGAGCGCCAGGCCCTAAGGATACCCCCACAAGCGGTCCCCAACTTTCTGAGGGTCTCCCAGAGTTCGTGCCTGAGGAGCCTCCTAGAAAGAAATTGTGCAAGAGGAAGCACGTAGACTCCCAGGATGAGTCTCTTACCTCGGATACTGACCTCGAGGAATTGGAAGGTTCCCCCAAGTCATCCTCTGATGATGTTTCCTTCTCCGATATCCTGGAGATACTGAAACAAAGAGGTGACTGGCCTTCCAAAGCTCCTTCTGAGGAGGAATCAGTATTCCTTAAGGCTTTTGGTGCTCAACCCTCCGCCTCCTGGGTGTCTCCACCCTTCGACGAATTTCTTGACCTCATTTGTTGAAGAGAGTGGGAAAACCCCGTTTCTGTGGAGCCTGTGCTCAGGCGTCCCAACAAATTCCTTTCCGCCCCCCAGGGCAAAGAGTTTCTGTCAAAAGGAGTCCCTGTAGACGCCATGGTGGTGGCGGCAGCCACCCAGAAGGAAGTAGCAGAGGCTTCTTCATCCGTCCATCCTCCTAACAAGGAGTCTAGGACCAGGGATCGGTACAGGAAACATACCCTATCTTCAGCAACCTTCACTCTACAGTCGCTGAATTATCTGTCTCACTTCACTCAGCTCCAGAGAGATCTCCTCAGAGAGTTGGGAGATACTCTTGCGGGTAACATACCTGAGGCGGTGGCTCAGACGGTTAACGCCCAGGTCTCTACCCTCAACTCCATTGCTAACTCGTCTGTGCGGCTCATTTCATATGCAACCGAGGGAGCGAGTAGGGCAGCAAGCTCAGGGGTCGCCCTTAGAAGGCAAGCCTGGCTGCGCCTGTGTCACTTTATGGTGGCCTTCAAGTCTTCCTTCACTGACGCCCCCTTTGACGGTTCCTCCTTGTTTGGGACCAAAGTGAAAGACACCCTCACCAGGTGCAAGCAAGAGGGAAAGACCCTGTCTGCCATAGGGGTCCGTTTTTCCCTTCCTTCTAGGCCTTATCCCAAGGCCCAGCGGGGGGGGGGGGAGATGTGGTTCAAGAAATCACAGAGGTTTTTTTCCTGTCGCACAAGGTGAACCCCCCCCCCTCCAGAGGCAGAGGAGGGGGTGGTTATTCAGTGAGACGTCGCCCCAGAGGCAGAGGGGGCCCCCGCAATTTGGGAGACCGCGACTCCTTCTGTGGCTCTCCATACTCTCGTTCCTGAGGGTGTGCCCGACTGCGCTTATCCGGAGCCAGTCGGGGGTCGAATTTCCTTATACCTGGAAGCCTGGGAGAGTATTACCCAGGACCGATGGGATTACGGATAATTTCCTGAGGTTACCTCATTCCATTCTCTTCAGTACCCCCACCAATCAGAAAAATCCCAGACGTTCCACCCAGTCAAAGAGATCAAGCAGCCTCAGAGGTCTCGCAGCTGCTAGAAAAAGGAGCCATCCAACATGTCCTCTCAGACCAAATCGGATTAGGGACTTACTCAAGATTCTTTTTGGTGCCTTAAAGAACAGGGGACCTGAGACCCATACTAGATCTCAGTCAACTCAACAATCACGCACACAAGTCCAAGTTCCGTATGGTCACACTACAATCGATTCTCCCATTGTTGGGAGAGGAGGTATGGATGTGCTCCATCGACCTCAAGGATGCTTACTACCATGTCAAAATGGATAGAGCATCCAGGAGTCACCTACGCTTCCATTTGGGAGCCAGTCACTTCCAGTTTCGAGCCCTGCCCTTTGGTCTCACCACAGCCCCCAAGGTCTTCACTAAATGTATGGTGGTAGTGACGGCTCACTTGAGACGTCAGGGATTCCATGTGCTTCCATACCTGGACGACTGGCTCCTTACCGCCCCCACCAGGCATCAACTAGTTCAAACCAGGGACGTTACCATCAATCTATGTCATCAGTTGGGCATAACAATAAATTGGGAAAAATCTGCCTTATTGCCCTCACAGCATGTCACCTTTATAGGAGCAGATTTAGACACCATTTGAATGTGAGCATTCTTACCACAAGAAAGGATCACAGTATTACAACAACAAATACACATGCTGATGCCCCTGAGACAAGCGAAGGCAAGACTGGTTCTCCAACTCCTAGGGACCATGGCAGCAACTATCATGTTGGTCCCTCTAGCGAGATTACACATGAGACTTCTTCAATGGCTCCACTTTGTTCAGTGGTCTCTCCAAAGACTCCCACTATCTCATCCCATCTTACTCATGGACAGGTGCAAGCAGGACCTCCATTGGTGGCTGTGCACCAACAATTTGAACGGGGGAAAGCCCTTCGTTCCACCTGTCCCTATTGCCACGGTGACTACGTACGCATCCCAGATGGGGTGGGGGGGCATTATCTTGGCAGGACAGTCCAAGGCACGTGGCAGGAACACAAGATACATTTGCATATAAACGTCCTGGAGATGAGAGCAGTGCTTCTTGCGTTGCAGGCACTTCAGAAGGTTCTTCCTCTAGGGACAATTGTGATACACTCAGACAACATGTCAGTAGTGTGGTATCGCAACAAGCAAGGGGGAACCCGGTCTTACCCTCTGTGCAGAGAGGCTATGTGAGTGTGGCATTGGGCAATAGCTTTCCAACGGTTTCTGGTGGCAATGCACATTCAGGGGAAGTCCAACGTAATAGCGGACAGGCTAAGCAGAGCTATCCTGATGCCTTACGAGTGGTCCCTGAATCGCCTGGTTGCAGAGCGAATCTTCAGCAGATGGGGTCAGCCTTGCTGCAACCTTTTTGCCAGCCCTCTCAATGTGAAATGCAGCAACTACTTCACGCTGATTCCCCCTACAGGGGGAATCACCCAGGGACGCTCTGGTTCACGATTGGCCCTCCGGTCTGCTTTATGCTTTCCCTCCATTTCCCCTGCTGTCAAGGGTGATTCAGAAAGCGCAATCCTTAGGAAGCAGAATGATTCTGATTGCTACACACTGGCCTCGTCAAGTCTGGTACCCCTTTCTTCAACCATACATTGTGGACACTCCTTGGATTCTGTACCCTCAACCAGATTTACTGACACACATGTCGAGACAGTTCCACCCCTCTCTGATGACCCTCCGGTTGACAGCCTGGCTACTCCACTTCCATCGTTAGTCAGACATCATAATTTTTCACCGGAAGTGGTCCATATATTATCGTCCTTTCATAAACCATCCACTAGAAAGATTTATTCTAGTAAATGGAAAAGGTTCTTTATCTGGGCACATACTAGAGGCATTGATCCTTACACAGCTCCAATAGATTCAGTTCTAGTGGGAGGGTGGCCTAATGGTTAGGGTGTTTGCCTTCCAAACACAAGGTGCAGGGTTTGAATCACACAAGGGATAATTGGCTAGGCTTAAAATGGCTCAAAAGAGCAGCTAGCTTAGTACTAACGTATGAACCTATGGAGTTCTTGTCTATGCTTTTCTATCAGGGGTCCGCATCAGCCACCATCAAAGTTCAGCTGGTGGCGATATCTAATTTCCATGTAGCGAATGAACCTAGTCTCATGGCACACAGACTATGCAAAGCATTCCTTAAAGGTACTCTGTTGCTTCGTCCCCCAGTGTCCGAACCTATCATGCCCTGGGATCTCAATTTTGTTCTACAAGCCCTTACTTTACCACCATTTAAGCCTGCAGCTACCTGTGAATTAAAATTCTTGACATGGAAAACAGCATTCTTAACAGCAGTCACTTCAGCGAGGTGGGTTTCGGAAATTCAAGCCCTCTCCATCAAACCCCCATATTTAATCTTCCATAAAGATAGGGTCTCTCTTAGACCAAACCCCTTGTTCCTTCCTAAAGTGGCTTCCGTGTCTAACATGAATCAGTCCATTGAGTTGCCTGTTTTCTTCCCCCACTTTTCTAACAAGGCAGAATTTAGATTTCACCAACTGGATGTAGATAGACAGTTATGCTTCTATCTTCACCAGACAAAAGATATCCAGAAATCTGACCAACTCTGTCTCCTTTTCGGAAAACAGAATGGGTTCTCCGGTATCCAAGGTCATGCTGTCTAGATGGATAGCCAGTTGTATCTCTTTCATCTATCAGGCAGGAGGTAAAAATCTGACATTTCCAGTCAAGGCACATTCTACTCGGGCTGTTTCTACATCCACAGCCTATCAATCTAGATTGTCAATGGATGATATATGTGCTGCAGCTACTTGGGCTTCTCCTCACACTTTTGTTTCTCATTACAAATTGGATGTGGTCTCCAGGGGCAGGTCTTCCTTTGGCTCCACAGTTCTCAGGAGTATTTTCCTATGAGCCACCCAGGATGTAGGTGCTAGGGACGCTGTCCCATTGGTAAGAATGTAGGCGAGATAGGACTACATAACATCAAGAAGTTATGTACTCACCATAACGTTCGATGTATGTAGTCCATCTCGCCTCACATTCTTACTTACCCTCCCACCTTCCCCCTTCCTGGAGGATTTGGAGGTTAGGTTGTCATCTACAGAGTCCCTTTGATTAGCTTATTCTTTATATGGATGTGATGTGCGTATGGAGTACAAATGATTTTCGCAGCAAACTAGATCTGGGGATATGGAGCAGTGCACCATGGGATACCCACTTAGCCCAGCCAATGAGAGACTTCGAGCTAGTAAAATCGGCGAGTCTGAGCCGATATTCGGCTCCGAACCCACGGGTAAGAATGTGAGGTGAGATGGACTACATACATCGAACGTTATGGTGAGTACATAACTTCTTGTTTTGATACACCTTACTTTGACTCCAGAAAAAACATGAAGAATCATTGTATATGTGTTTTTTTCTCCATTGGGGAATCTGGGAAAAAATGAAAATGGAGCTAGTACCATGAATTTTTCTTATTCTGCATGAGCCCACATCACTAACAGTCCAAGTTTCTCTTTCTGGTGGAAGTTTTCTTACAGAATTTCAAAGGAATCATTACAAAAGTATTAAGCTTGAGAGAGTGAAATTTTGTTCTACATTCTTCCTAGTACCAAAGAAAATTCTCAGGGAGACTTATTTTTCTTGTCTGGAATAAGATTTATTAACATAGATTATATGTTACATCACAGATCATTGTCTAGTGAAAGTATGACTGCACATCTGCAACCAGCAACTCAAAAATTGCCCTTCTCTACATAGTGTCGCCATTCAACATGCCAGCATGCATTAGTGCCAACAGTGCAAAATACAGCAGGGCATCGACTGAATACAAATAGCAGAAAGCACAAGACAGTATTTTTTATGTTGAGTAAGCCCTTCTCCACTTCCTAAGTATCTGTCATCCCTGAGGTTGCTACATGTTGGAGGCAACTCCATCATGCAGCAACATCTGATCTCCCTACAACAACAGAGATGCAGATTGATTTCTAACCACTAATATCTCATTCTGGTTTCAGACTGAGGTCATTTCTCTCTCTCGTCCCATTCCAACTAATTTAAAAAAGCTGAGGCTGGCCTAAAGGAAAAAATCTAGGAGTCCATCATGCATACTACTAGGGGAGGTGGTTAGAAGTATGCAGTAGACTGTCACACGAAATACTACAATAAAATCAAATTAAATCTAAGGATCGACTCCGCCTCATACAGTGGATGATCTGGCATGGGAGTAGCTGATGTCACCACACAATGTTTTTGTGGGGGTAAAACAAGATAGTACACTGCAATGCCAGCAACATCTAGAAAATATATGTACTTCATTAAGCTGAATGCCTGCATCAGTCTTCATCATATGGGTGTGGAAGTACAGGTATGGAAATAGCAAGTTCTCAGTTTTGTAGTTGCATAAGTCATCTGCAAGGGATGGGGCTGTGCCATAAATAGAAAACCCTTTGTTGCTGTTTGGATAATGGCTCTGTTATGATTGGCTTTCACTCCAAAATAGAATGAACAGAACATGATTAGTGCAGTAGGCCAGATGGCTACTACTAGTGCTGGTCTCACCACAGATTCACATTGCTGGGATACAATGCACCTTTGCTTCTTCTCTCATCAGAAGCAACACAATATCACCAATCCCAGGATGAGAAGCAGGCCCCAGGTACTTTGGTTATCCACAGTCTTGTTCCAGATGATACAAGAGTCTGTAGACTTGTTGTAGCCTTTTCTTGGTAGATGCCTAAATATCTGCCAGACCAATCTGGATGGTCAAATACAGACACTCACTGCCCAGTCATAAACAGAAATCAATGTACTCTGCTCCTTCTTTCAGCAGGAACATAATAAAAGCACAAATTCCAAGCTGGTGCCTACAAAGGAATTATTAGGCTTTCCAGTGATCAGCAGTCTCCAGAAAGTGATGTTCCTATGCTCCTTCTCTCACCAGGAGCAAAAGAGAAGCACTAATCCCAAGATGACTACTTAGAGGCAGAATGTGGGCTCTTCAGTAATTGGTAGTCTTGGAGTAGATGTTGCAGTTTTTTATGGTAAGATAGAAAAATGGCTTAATATCCTAAGAGCTGCAATGTGCACTAAGCAGTTAGATATTATAGAGGGGGTAACTTAATCTTTAGCTGTCTAAGTGGAGTCAGTTAATGCCATGCTGTACAACTACTGTGTAATCACCATTGTAGCAGCCAAGAACCAAAACTCACAAACGAAACACCAAATTGTCAAAACAGTCAGCCTTAGAAACAGCAAATGCAATGAGGTGTTGAAGATAAAATTTAATATAATAAAATAAGATAAATTTTAATAAAAGTTAAGTGCTTTCATCCATACAAATATTGTGACTTCATCAGAACTAAGTAGTGCCCATTGCTTCACCCTTATAAACCTACATGGGTGGGAAAACATTCCTTCAGATTAAAAAATTATTCAATTTAATATTTTAAATGTCATTATTATGACCATGAAACATATACTTCCCTTGGGTAATATTCTTACTAAACAAAAGTACAAACATTAAACGGTGATCTCAAAGTTCTTTAAAAATCCTTCAAAGAAAAAACCTTAAACTTTAACAGTACATTAAACCATTACACAAGTAAATGTGAATAAATTGCATCATCTAAATCAATTTGTGGACGCTGAATTGTGGCACCACAAAGGAATAAGCATGTTAATAATATACAAAATACTAAACTTCTTATAAATAACATGGTGATATGTGTGCAAATAAAAAATGCTATATATAGTCTCAGATCAATAGCACTCTTTAAGCCTGTATACGGAAAAGTGTTGTATACTGTGTCACAATAAATGTGACTATTGAAACATAATGAAAAAATTGTGCATAACTAGTAATTTGCACTGTGTTTTGCATTTTGTTTTATAACTTCATTGCCCTCAGTTTTAGTGCACTTGAAATGGATATTACATCATTTAAGCCAGGCTTGTTACTAACATTTAAGCACAGTTGCCATAGTAGCTCTTTGTATTGAAGAATATACCCCTGTGGGCCACCCTTAGGGTTACGAGGTGCTTGCTCCAAAACAAAATGTCTTTGTCTATATGTGGTGCATTGTCCTCATTTTTTTGTTTCATATCATAAAGATGTTCATAAATTCTTGTATGATGTGAACCTTTGGTCTTCCCTACATAAAAAGAATAACAGGCATCACAAAAAGCCATCTACGCTAATCCAATCCTATTACAGTTGAAACTCCCCTTAATACAGAAGGTAAACCTTAGATTGGGTAGATAAATTGTCTCACCGTCATAGATGTAACTATGTTGTTTACTTCTGGTGTCCTGTGGTTAGGCTGTAATCTGGTGCTTTTCCATTTTCTCTTTTAAATTAACACACTTTTTAAAGGGGAAGTAGGGGGCACTTCCCAGCATTTCTGCTATTGCAGGGTTTCCCCCAAAATTTTCCATTTTGCTTTAACAAGGTTGATAGTAATAGTGATTTCTTGTGAGTATTTTAATATCAAGTTGTTACTAAAATCTGCCACAATTTCCTTATTATCCATTCTATCACACAATATCTGCTTATTTACAGGTAACCCATTTCCTAAAATGGGAAGGAACCTAGAACTACTTCCAGTGTTAATTTCCTGATGAACTTCTTTGAGCAAGCCAATGGGGTAACCACTTTCACTTGACATAGACTTCAGAAACTCTATTTCATCATTTGCCCTATGACCACGCTATGTTTTTGCTTAAACAGGTGACAACTTTCAAAGTGTAAGTAACTTTTGGAATAGGTGGGTTTAAGATGTAACCTGGACTTAAAGCTTTTCAAACTAAAATCTTTTTTCCAATAAAACTTCTAAGTAACTAATCTTTTCAAGAGAGAAATTGTATGCAAACTACAAAAATGAGGTACTTGACATTAAGGTAACTAATAAACTTTGTCAACTCTACTTCATCCCCCTTCCATATAATAAAACTAACGTCCAAAAATTTGAAGTAGGTGGCAAGATTATTAACATGGGTGCAGGAAAAAACATTTCTCTGCTGCAAGTACAACATTATAATGTCTGCATACAATGGGGCACAAGTGGCACCCATTGAGACACTGCTGACCTGTTTTTAGTACTTGCCCTTGAAAAATACATAATTATTGCACAGAATGATGTCCATGAATTCACACGTTTTGTTTTACCATTTTCAAAGTTATTTTGTGTGGCCAGGAATTCATTAAACTGTTCAAGCCTTATGTGGTCCGGGATGCACGAAAACAAATCCTTTACATCTACGGTAACCAAGTACCAGTCTTCATGATAATACACTTTTCTGATACAACTTAAAAAATCCCATGAATCTTTTAAGATGTATTGAAAAGGTGACTTTAAACCTTTTACGCCCTGATCAACATATAAAGCCAGAGGATGAGATTTCAAAATTGTGGTTGCTGCAATGGGTCGCAGTGGTGGATCATAAATGTTTTTATGTACTTTGGTTATACCAAAAAAGAACCACTTTAAGAAACTGGTATTTCCAACCCTCAATCCTGCTTTCTAAAAGCAAATAGTTTAAGAAGGCATCATTCTTGCTGTATGCCAAATGGATCTCATTTTTAGAGATTCTACTATATTGTTCTACAGTATTCAGCAAATTGAACATCTTACTTGAGTAATCAGTACTGTTCATGATTACCACTCCCCACCTTTGGCTAGTTTCATGACACGTATATCATGGTTGCTAGTGATCTTGAACAACAAAGCCACCTCATCATGGGTTAAATTATATTTCCATTTGTACTGCTTATTAGCATACCATTTGTAAATATTGACAAACATTTTCTCAAAAATAGCTCGGTGAAGTAGGGAATTAAAAATACATTTTCTAACTAGACAGGGTCCTATGCCCTGCTGGTCTTTACCCCCCCCCCCCATTATTTCAAAAGACAGCACACTCAAATTTAACTTTCTAACAAATAATTTAACATCAAAAATAATTTCACCAATATCCAACTTAGTAGTGGGGACAAATGTAAAACCTTTTTTGAATAAACTAAAGTACCTCCTATCAATTTTGAGAGTGCTATAATGAAATATTTTAAAGCCTTGTGAACTGCATACAATTCCTACATTGTCAGAAGAATGCTCAAGGTGAAAACACAATTTTTGGGAAATATGAGGTGAGCTGTAACAGAAAGACCATATGTTTTCCATCCCTTGCCTCTCTTCTTCCTGCAAGGACTCAACATTGCATAATCCTGGTTGTGAACCAGCCCCTTCTTTTGCTCAGCTATTCTCTGGGACCACCTCTGTGACCAGCAAGGACGGTCTAAAAATGCTGTTTCATCGTAGTCATGACTGGGGTCTCTAACTTCAGTATTGGTGTTACTCTCCTCATGGTCCCTAAAGCAATTAGGCTTAGGATAGGCTCTACCATTAGTGTGTTCCCTTTCATTCTTACACTTCATTGTAGCCTTTCGCACGTTTGCATTAGAAACTATTTTATCCACGTTTAAAAATGTTAGTATATTTAACATAGTAAACTTCATAAAGTAAGTCTTATTTTACTTCATGTCACTCCATGAATTTCTTTAAAAAGTCTCTCCAAGTGCAACTCGTTCTCTTTCACCATAAGTGCCATAACTTTGTCCACAGCTGTTAAAATATAAGTGAGTTCACTGTAAAGTTTTACATCCATCCAGTTCAGGAACTGCTACAATCTCAGCCCCCTATGGATTCTTAACAACCAAAAATTATTTTAAAAAGGTGTTATCAACTTGAAAAGTCTTATATTTAAGCAATTTTTTTTGGAAAACTGCTAATGCTGCCTCACGAGTCAACGGATAGTTATTAACAAGAGGTGTGTCACAAACAGTACCTCGATATTCACTTTTTAATGTTTGTATTTTTGTTTAGTAAGAGTGTTACACAAGGGCAGTATATGTTTCATGGTCATAATAATGGTATTTTAAATATGTAATTGAATAATTTTCTAATTTGAAGGAATGTTTTCCTGCCCATGTAGGTTTATACGGGTGAAGCAATGGGCAGTAGTTAGTTCTGATGAAGTCCCAATATTTTTGTAGACAAACGCACTTAACTTTTATTCAAATTTGTTATCTTATTTTATTATATTAAATTTTATCTTCAACACCTCATTGCAGCTGCTGTTTCTAAAGCTGGCCACTTTGCCAAGTTGGTCTTTCAGTTGTGACTACTGTGTAAGCCCCATGTGACCATCTATTTGTCAGGCATTAGAACTGCAAGGTCAGCCATTTTCACAGCTTCCTCTGAAAGGCCACTTAATTTTAGAGGAGACTCAGTCACACCCTGTCTGTTTCAAGGGCATATTGGAGATTTTGCCAGTCTCTACTCTGGGAAGCAAGTTTCACTTGCAACTTACTCTGGTTGCAACAAAATTGTTTTAGTGTGAGAAAGGGGTACTGCATATTTTGGACCTCAGCAGCTTGAAAAAATGTGTTCATTGTGTCAAGTTCCAGATAGCACTGAAGTCCATGATGCACTTATTGCCTCAGGGTTTGTGGGTGGTCTCAGGGGCCATGGACGGAAGCCTTTTGGCACATTAGTGTGTAAGATCCTCCCAGGAACTTTTTGTGTTTTGCATTGATTTCTTGGTGCATCCAGTAAAGATAATCCCTTTTGACTAACTTTCTGCACACGAAGTCTGTACCAAGGTACTGGTTTTGTTATTGGTCTGGATGCCTAACAATCTCTTGGTCTTCTCATACCTGCATGACTGGTAAATACAGACTTTTACTCCAAGATTCCCCTTCAGTAGTCTTGAACTAGACTTTGTCATGGTTATAGTTACCAGGGCTACATTTCTTCATTGAGTAGGCAGCTATTTTCATGATGCAGGAGCTTTCCTTCATCCAGTAATGTTTGATCTCCATCCTCTACCATCTCTTTCTACTCAATGAACATACCCAGTTAGGAGACAATGCTCTGATAAGTAAGCCCACTGGACACAAGTGTTCCTTGATCAACCCACTAGCACTGCCTTGTTAGGTGACTTACTCAAGAGTCACACAGTAGCAAATGGAGGTGGAAGGAATCTGAGTTTCATAATAGCCATAAGTTTCATCATCATCATCTTGAAGCACCTCCATGTGAAGGCATTACATTGGACATTGCTCTGTTATTGGCTGTGGTTAGCGTTTTTCTCTTGTGCCCTTGCTTCATTCCTTGGAATGTTGGACATGTACCACTATCCTGGAAGGATGTTTCTGTTTATCCAGTCGGTGTGATGCCAGCATAGCCAAATGGATGCTTCCTAGTGGCATAGGTGGCTTTCATTGGGTCTGCTCTAGTCCAGGGTCTGTGAAACTGCTCTAAGGAGCTGTTGCACTTCGTGTATGTTACATAAGAATAATTTTCCTTACTTTTCAAGTCTTGCAGTGTCTGTTTTGGTTGCAACCCTTGTGAGATAGGTCAGATGGTTACACAACAGCTTGGTGTTGGAATAAACATGGGAGTAGTCACTTGCCCTGTCTTCCTGGGAAATGATACAGGTTTAGTATTTAATTATAGAACTGTGCATCTTCCTAGTGACAATTTATATCTCAGAAAAAACAACGTTATTTGTGACTTGTCCTTTTGTGAAACTGTCTTCAGTGGATTTATGTCTAGTTTGTGTTCTTATTTTATGGGCAAAGAGCAACCTGGAAGCTGGTATTTTGCTTCCTTCAGCAGAAGTGGATGACCCTTGGTGCCAGCTGGAGAATGATAGTCATGCACACCTTTTTGTCCATACCATTGTATCACTATCCTACTTGCAGAAGTCCATGCAGACGGACCAGCCATTGTTTTGGTTACTGCATGTTGACTTAGGAGATTATGGAGCTAGACACTTTGCCTTCTGGCTTTCTTAAAGACAATTCCTGTCCCGATTGGCCCACTCCTGTCAGATGGCATGATGACGGTCTTTTTTGAAAGCTTGGTTTCTCCTGTCACTCCCATTTTTCTCATAGGTCTCTAATCCAAGAGTTTAGAGGTACTGGAGGCTGACAGAAAATTGTCCACTAGGTGTACATTTGCAGCCAGGAAGAAGCAGTTTTGCTTCTAGACAATGAGGTGTCCACTTCCTTTTCAGATGGTGAACTTTGAGGTTTGTTTGACTTCCTTAAGCACTTGCTTGACCTGGACATCTTTTATTCCATGACCAGAGTGCGTATTTCTGATGTTAATCATTTGATATTCCAATATTCATTACCGTAAGTCCTGAAATAGCAAGACTAAATGAGAGAGAATGCAAACTTGCATACAATATTTGTGAGAGTGCCATTTCTCTTTGTATTTCCATTTCTTCAAGGTATGGCAAACTTGGTATATATATATATATATATATATATATATATATATATATATATATATATATATATATATATATATATATATATATATATATATATATATATATATATATATACATTTTTGGGGTGTGGGAGAGAACCTGCCTGCCCTGCTAAAATCAAATTTAAAGGGGAAGGGTGTTGTACACTATTCGCTGTTCTGCTGAATATTTGTAGTTATTTTTTTCAATTTTCCAAGGCTTGCACTTACAAATCTCAGGATTACAGTAAGGAGGCATTTTCTGACACTTTAGTGTATCCTGACCTTAAGGAGGCACAACGTCTTACCAGCATAGCCTAATTAAACTGCTCTTGAAGAGTGATACAGAACGCATCTCCTACTTCAGATTTGAACGTTTTGGTGGATGGACACACTTGTATACTTTTCAAACTCACTGGTTCATAGCTCTTCATAGGTTAGTACTAGGCTAATCTATGTGCCATGTTAAGCCTAACCAGTTTCCCTCAAAGGTGAGAATCAAACGCTGTACCTTGTGTCTTTGAGGTAACTCACAGAACTTGAATTTGATCTCTTGAAAGATGTTGCTTCTGCTTGTCATTATGTTCACCAAGTTGATTTTGGTACATGACACTGTTCCTTATGAACTAAGTACCCCATACAACAAACCCTCATATTCTTCTGCAACTATTTTATAGGTTCATAGGTTGGTACTAAGCTATCGGCCCTAGGGCCTATACAAGCCTAGCCATAACAATTCCCTGGATATTTCTTCCCACAATATTTACTTCCCTTGGACCCCTGGGGTGAATTTCCTATCTTCCATCCAATCGTCAATGTTCCTTTTGAAGAGGGCCAAGGAGGTGCTCTGCTTGACATGTATGGGCAGTCTGTTCCAGAGTATGGGGAGTCTCTGGGCCAGGGCTTATCCCTCCAGCATGTTTTGTTCATTGTGATGACAAGGTTTAGATCCCTGGAGCGTATGGCTCTGAGGGATTGGAATTTCTTTAAGTGGAGCATGTCCAACAGCTCAGGGTTTGACATGGCCTTGTATGTTATGAGGAGGTCGCCTCTGAGTAGACGTTATGCCACAGAGTATAACGAGTTTTTTTAGACAATCAGCATAGGGCATCCGCTTTAGGCCTGTGATTCTTTTAGTGAGTTATTTCTGCAGCCTTTCCAGCTGTTGCAGATTTCTTGTGAGGTACATAACAAACGGTAAATTTTGGAACTGTTGTTCAGAAAATGTAGTCTCTTCCTCTTTCTGGAATGGAATCCAAGTGTTAAGAGCCTCCATAGTTTTATCTCCATGTAGTACATGAACTCAAAAATACAGGTCAGCTGTTTGTTTATTTTAATCTAAGCAAGGAAGGAGTTGCAGTTGTCAGTCATACTGTCATCTGTTGTCCAGCAATCCAGTGGCCAATTTTATCAAAAATCATTGTACTTAGGGAGCTGCTTCCACTGGTTATTTCAAAATGTTTCTGTTGTGGGTAGTTACACTGCAGCCAATTTGTTCCCACTATATTCATTGACATAGCACTGCAGTCTGGATCTCAGCTGCAGGAGTGGAGCTCCCTTTATGCACATCTGTGCTATAGGATTCAGTTTTCTGACCCCTTATTTTTCAAGTGGCTTTCCTGGCTTCTGCTATGGATACTGTTTAGGGTTCTTCTTAGCTGTGAAACATTCAGCAAAAGCCATTCAAAAAAGCATATACTTAAGTACAAACCATATTAATTTATCTTGGAGGAGGGCCCTCTTCATTGTTTATTATTGCCTTACTATCCATTCCCTTTGTTAAAGCTCCTTCTGCAGTCCTGTGACAGAATTTCCTCTGTAATTTTGTAGTTCTGCATCTTTCTAGTTTCTTTTGTTACAGGTGACTCTTCATATTCATTGTAACTTAGAACTGGGGGTGCTGGACACATTTATGTCCTCATAGTCTGACACATGGGGTGACATGACATGTAATGGTGGAGGTGGATGAAATTCAAGATATTACATTAAAAAAAAAACATGCTGTGAGTAGTCACTGATGAGTAAGAGCTGGCATTGCACCCACTGTAAAGGGCCTTTAGAGCGTCAAGTGATATTTTGAGTTGAAACCAAAACCAAAAAGCATCTGCAGAGAACTGCAAGGACAGCTGTACAACCTGGTGTCAGAAACAAGATTTAATCACCTTAAGTGCTTTCATCCACTATGCGTTCATAGGTTCATATGTAGGTACTAGGCTATCGGCCCGAGGGCCTACGTAAGCCTAGTCAATAAGGTTCCCTGGCTTACGCCACCCAAGAAAGTTATTTTCCTGTGCCACTGTCGAGCAGAGACACAGAAGTGATCCCCGAGGTGTATTTCCTATTTCCCATCCACTCATCAAGATTTTTCTTGAAGATGCTAATGAAGAATTTTGCTTGACATAGATGGGTAGCCTGTTCCAGAGTATGGGAAGTCTCTTGGACAGGAATCTATCCCTCCAGCATGTCCTGTTTATTGTGGTGACAAGGTTTTGGTCCCTAGAGCGTGTAGCTCGGAGGGATTGGGATTTCTTTAGGTGTAGCATGTCCAACAGCTCTGGGTTTGCCATAGCTTTATATGTTAGGCAGAGATCATATACTTAGACTTCTTCAGAATAAAAGGAAAATAAAACACCACTTTTAAGTACATTTGCACAGAGAACACTTTCAGTTTTTTAGGTTGATATTTTAAGTTCTTGCTTGTCTATTATTTTGTCTCACATAAGTGACTTAATTTAAATTATAAATGCAAAAGGAAACAAATACTCGCGTTACTGCACAGTACGGCACTTAGTGTTATGCATGTCTGAGTTAATATCCAGTGGCACTTTAGGGGTCCTGCCCAATGCAGATATTAACCCTATGCCCAACAGTGTTCTGAGACGTGCACATTACTTTGTGCTCTGTTGCTAACACAGTTCACTTTGCTGCTGTGAAGTCCCTTCATAAGAGGATGGTTACCTCAGCATCTTGCTTTAAAGAGGTATTAGTAGTGGTCTTGTAGTAGTTCACAAGACATATGGTCCATATAATCATTTGCTTGTCTTTGAAGTGACGTCCCATTTTTAAAACACTTACATTGCTAGATTGCAGTACTAATTTAGTATTTTTGTCTCTCTCCATTCTTGTAAGTCATAATTTTGAGGTAAGTGTAGTTGTATGAGAACTTACTTTTATCAGTGGATGTCTCAGGGGACTGTTTTGTTACTTGTTTCTCTCCGCTTCTTAAGTGGCAGTAGTAGCAGCATAAATAAAATAAATAAGTAATCAGTAAACTTCTCACAGTTGAAGCCACTGGGTTGTAAAGAACCTTGTCAGCCATATTTGTTCCTCATTGACAACTGGCATAGTAAACAGGCCCTAGTAGTCTTTGTCAATGAAAATAGTCATCCATGGGTTTTTGTCTTTGTGTTTCAGTGCACTACAGTGCTGAATGAGATTCTTATATATATATATATATATATATATATATATATATATAATGTGTGTGTGTGTGTGTGTATATATATATATATATATATATATATTTTTTTTTTTTTTTTTGTAGATGTACCTTATTACATATATTGATGTTTATCATTATGATCCATAGTTTGTAATACTTTTATGTATGTGCTTAAAACTTAGAGCTCTGCGTGTTCGCAAGAAGACTGGTGGTGAGAAGATGCCAGTGCAGATGATTGGTGATATCCTGGCTGCAGAACTCTCCCATCTGCAGGCGTATATCCGGTTCTGTAGCTGCCAGCTCAATGGTGCAGCACTGCTGCAGCAGAAGACAGATGAAGAGCCTGAATTTAAGGAGTTCCTGAAGGTAACTTTTAACTTATGTTTATATCTATGGATATGAAACAAGATGCTTTTTTAGTGCATGGAAATAGAAATCAGTGACTGGGGAGAGCTAAATGCTTCACAGTTAAGTAAATGGCTGGCTACTAAGAATCCAGCATACTTCATACATGAAAGAACAAGGCTCATCCCTAGCTCTAATAAAATGCATTATTAGAATTGCTGATAATAGCACATATATATATAATTTATTTATTCAAATATTTCATTACTGGATATGTGAGCTGGTCTACTAATTGTTTTCAGTCACAGCACAGATACAAAAGTACAAGAAAATAGAAAAACAAGTAGGTTAAAATTGCAGTATTTTCAATATTAAATCAGTGTGTGAGTGAAAATATATACAAAGTTTTACCATTGTAGAATTGCAGGTAGAGTATTGTCTTATTGTTACATTGTGTGGAAGTATGATTATATGAGAACTTAATTAACTTAACTCATGATTAAATGAGAACTTTGGTTTTGCCAGTATCACAGAAGCAAGCACACTCTGCTTCCTGAAAAAGAAATACCTTTAGGTTTCTTTTGAAGGTTCCATAAGACAGGACAGGACCTACTCTAGAGAAAGCTTTTTTCCCTGATTGCTAGCATAAAGGGTGATTTAGATAATGTGAAACTACTCTCTTAGCTACCTCTTTTTTCAGTACTTTGAAGCTGTTGGGTGTTTTGGACAGAATCAAGTTTGAGCAGAGTTGGGGCATTTTCCATCTTAGGAAGTAAGACATTTTTGGTGATGGCTTTCCATGTTGAATCATAGGATCGTAGGACATTACAAGGCTATTGGCCCTGTGGCCCTTACAAGCCTACCCAAGAATTTAGCCCATGTTCCAACAAGTCAGCATCCAATGCCCCTGTCCCAGTGGTATATTTTCTGTTCCCTATCCAGTTATCCAGGTTGCGCTTAAAAAGGATTAATGAGATACTCTGCTTGACGTGAAGGAGGGAGAAGGTGAAAGTGTTCAGTAACATAATTTAAGTTGAGTGAGTACCTTGGAAGATAATGTTCTCTGTATGATTTGTAAAGCTGAGGAATGAGTTTAGAGTCAGACCCAGGTATTTCTGACCTTGCTGACTCTGAGTTACCACTGCCCTATCCTGACTGTTTTTTTTACATTCAAGACTATTAAACTTCCCTCAAATAGTACTAACTAGATCCGTCCCCAAATCCTCAGAAGGTACATTAATGACAGAAATAGGGTACAAGTAGTTTGTCTTCTATATATTCATGCTATGGCCTCACTTCTGTCCTTTCATCATTTTACAATCTTGAATCCCCGGTTCAGGACGGACTGTGCCCTCACTGGAGGAAGACGGTACAAGACAGTTAACTCCAGAAATTAAAACACTCATAACATCTTGTCATAAAGCATGGTCTGATTGGAAGAAATGTCCACTAAATCAACATAAACTGTCCCCAGATCAGCAACTTAGAGCAGGCACCCAGCCATAGTGCAATACTTCCAGAATCTTCACACCTTGCTAGTGGATCATTGTAAAAAGTTTTGGCATACTATAAAATCCTTACATACAAATATGAGCCTTCCCAATAAATCCCAAGGATATTTTTTTAACAGCAAAATCTTTCAAAATTCTTCACATTTATAAAACTGTCAAGGACCCTCTGTCCAGCACATCTACATAATCAATAACACCCCAAAATTCCAGTCTGATGTTGTCCTTTTCATTTTTTTTCACTGATGGGGTACGAATCCAATCCTCGGATCCAACTTGGCCATATTTTTTAGACTTTGGATCCTAGTCTGTAGCTCCTACCTCTTCCCATAATGCGTTTTACCCCTTCTCTAACTCCTCAGGTCTTGTTTGCTGCCGTCGTGATTAGATGGAGGATTTCAAGTCTCAGATTGTAAGAACTTTATTTATCTAAGGGGTGGGATGGTGGCATAATAGTTAAGGTGTTTACCTTACAAACACAAGGTGCAGGGTTTGATTCTCACATGGGGTAATTGGCTAGTGTGAAAATGGCCCACAAGGACTGTTAGCCTAGTACTAACTTATGAATCTTATGAATCTAAGTTTAGCTTTCGTGAAGCAGAGAATAATTTCGATTTAAAATTATTTTATGGAGAATATAGATTCAGGGCTTGTATATCAAGATTACCGTCATTATTTTCTATAAACTTCACATATTCCTCTGGAACAATCTTTCCCAGTGCTCAAAATGGCCATATTATTGCCAGCAGTCTTTCCATAGACCTCTAACTGTATTTTGCTGATTTACTCCCAAATGAACCGCTTCTATCAAATCTATGTTTACCATATCAGTTTCTGTTACTAATATTGATTCTAAGGTCACTTGCTTGAAGTTTCATACCTTTGATGCATTATAAATGGGCATTGTCTGCAGAAGCAGTTCCTTTCTTAGTTCAACATTCCTGCTGCATCCCTTTTCTCTGAATCTATGGCTTCCACATTTGCCCTTCTTCCAGAGTTTCTTTTGAGGATATCTCTACTGTAGTCACTTGGCTTTAAATCATATCCTTGTAATGTAATACAAACTGGGCATTGTCTCCAGAAGCAGACTTTCCTTGGTTTGACAGTGCTCTGGCATATCCTTCTTTGAGGGCATCCCTAGAATTACGCAGCTGGGGACTCTAACCCATCAGTGAGGAAGATTGAGAAGGACAGCATCAGACTTAGGAGCTATGTACTTACCATAACCTGGTGTCTGTGTTGTCCATGCTCATTCTTCCTCACCTTCCCTCCCAGCCATCCCCCAGCCTTATCATTTTTAGAAGGATATTGGATGATTTAGGAAACTTTTTACTTCCAGGTTTGAGTTTTAATTCCATTCTTATCTGCCCTGTCTTTATAAATCACCAGGCATAGGCAGCAAACTCAATCTGAGGAGTTAGCGAGAGGGTGATGCATTACGGGAAGAGGGAAGAGCTCAAGACTAGGATCCAAATTCTAGAAAATACAGCCAAGTTAGATCTGAGGATCGGATCCATAACCCATCAGGGAGAAAGAATGAAAATGGTCAACACAGATACAAAGTTATGGTAAGTACATAACTCCTAATTACACAAAGTTGTAACTCACTCCTTTTTACTTTAAAACAAATGTGAAATAAATAAAATAATTGCCCACTAGTTTCAAAATGTGCACTTCCTGTGGCCATAAAATCCCTAATTCCAGTGCTCAGTTAGGAGTGTGTCTATTGTCTAGTGGTCATTCACCTCAGTGAAGATTGTGATATTTGCTTGGGGTTTAATTATAGAACTCTGATTGAATGAACGAACAAGTTGGTTTTGAAAGGTTTGCTTCCTTCTTCCTTTTCTGTGCTGGAGCTTCCCCTTCTGTCAAGAGGCTCACGGATAAACCTAAAGGGGACAAAGGGGAAAAGACAATTGAAAAAGCAGATGAAAAACCTAAGGAGCCAGCCAAGAAAGCATTCCCTTTACCGCTCTCCTCACTCAGCTCCAGCTTTGGCTCTGCCTGCCAAAGTTCAGAAGAGCACAGCTCAGACTACATCCTTTGATCTTATTCATTCCTCCTCTAAGTTGCCTTGTTGAAGGCAATCTGTTTTTTCCCCGGAGCTGATACAGTCAAGACTACATTCCCCTTTTCTGAGAGACAGTCCCCATAGTGCTTTGAGACCCCCTGTCTGCTTCATTGTCCTTCATGTCTACTAGGAGCCTATCCAAAGCAGATGTTGACAGAATGATGAGGAAATTCCTCCGGTCCCAAATTCAATCTGGAGTTATTCCTGCTCCAACTCCCATTGGACCATTCCAGACCCCTGTTATTGCTCCTACTCCGATCCACCCCTCAGCTTCGGATCCATCAGATCCGAGACTTCCAGGATTGTCTGTGTCAGATCCAAAGGTTTGGTCCTTTTCATCTCCATCATCGTCTCTGATACAGTTGCCACCAACTCTGTTGGCTGAAGATCCTGGAGCTCATTTCCGAGGCATTCAGAGACGTCTCTTCCACTCAGTAATTTGGCATTGGATAGCTCAACTCTGACTTCTGCTTTGAGACAGGGTCAGAGGGGCTCTCTGTGGGTTATCCTGGTCAGGTGGCTTTGGCTCCTGCTGGGGTAGTTCTGGGCCCTCTTTCAGCTTCTGCCTTTGAGGCAGTGGAAAGAGTTTTCTCCACCTCAAGAGAGGACACCTTGACCCCCTTGGGTTCACCCCCCCTCCATATCTGTTTGCCCAGGGTCCTGAGCCTGCTCATTCTGTTCCATCTGGTCAGCCAGTCTGTTCCAGTCTTGCGACAGTCCTCATCCAGGGCTCCCTAAGTACTTCTGAGTGTTCCCGAGATTATTCCCCAGTGGAAGCTCCCCAGAAGCACAAGTGCAGGAGAAGGCACATTGACTCCTCACAGGAATTACTAACAGAAGACAGTGGCTCCAATGAAGGGGAGGAGTCCACCAGGTCACCCCTTGAGGAAGTCTCATTTGAGTAGATCTTTGCACTTCTGAGACAGAAAGGTGGTTGGTCTTCCAAAGCCCCTTCCTAGGAGGAGTCTGTGTTTCTCGAGACTTTCAGAACTAGCTCAGCTACTTCCTGGGTGTTCTCCCCGGTGGATGAAATGGTGGATCTGATTTCCTGTTGGACATGGAAGGATACTGATGTGGCAGAACCCAGTCCCAAAAAAGCTGGATAAATACCTAATTGCACGCAAAGACCGTGCCCACTGGAGCAGTGGTTCCCTAGTGAATGTTATGGTGGTGGCGGCAGCAGTCACTAAAAAGGAACTTGCCAAGGAAAGTCATGATGTCCATCCCCTTAAGAGAGAATTTAGGGCCTTGGACAGATTTATGAAGCAAACTTGCACTTCACAGCGACCTTTGCTGTCTGATCACTGAAGTGTTTGGCACACTTAACAAGGTTTCAGAGGGACTTGACCAAGGAGCTTTCCATGTCCCTTTCGATATCCGTGACTGAAGAAGACAAGAAAATGATGTCTTCCCAAATGGCCACCTTTCAGTCCTCTTAAATGCCTCCAAGTCTTTGATCTCCAGCACTTTAGAGGGAGTTTCTGGAGCTGCAGGTTCAGGTGTTAAGGTTTAGAAGACTGTCTGGACATGATTATGTGATTTCCCAGAGCCTTTCAAGATGTCCTTCATCAGCCCTCTTTTTGATGGATTACTTCTGTTTGGGCACAAAGTTACAGACTGTCCAGGAGCAAACTGGATGGGAAAAGCCTGCCTGCTGCAGGAATGCAGTTTTATTACCTTCAGAGGACCTTTATTAGAAATCAGAAAGTGGGTAGGAAGATGTGGTTCAGAAAGTTGCAATGGTTTTCCCATGACTCCTATGGAAATTGATATCACAGCAGCAGGGGGGGTATTCCAATGGTAGCTGTTGCCCACTTGGCAGGGGAGGCCGACAAAACCAAAGCTTCAGAGAGAGGTCCATTTTCCAAGAAGCCTAAGGATTGCCTGGCTGCTGCACTCTGGAGGAAGTAAAGGGGCACTTATCTCTGCACCCAGAAGCCTGGACATCAATTATCAAAGATGTCTAGATGCAGACTACAGTTGCCAGAGGCTATTACATTCCCGTTTCCCATCCTCCACCAATAAGATCAAGGAAAGTTCCCAATGTGCCACCATGTCAAAGGAAAGATGCAACTTATAAGTCGAGAAAGTGGGGACCTCAGGCCAGGTTTACACCCAAACCATTTAAATCTGTTCGTAAAACACTTGAAGTTCCATATAGTCATGGTTTAGTCCATACTTGCATTACTGAGGAAGGATGACTGGATGTGCTCAGTAGATCTCCAGGATGCATACTATCGCATCAAAATAGACAGATGATCCAGGAGGTATTTTCGCTTCTGGCTTGGGGCCATACACTTGCAGTTCAGAGCCCTGTTCTTTGGTCTCACCACAACTACCAAGTGTTCACCAAATGTATGGCAGTAGTTGAAGTTCACTTGAGATTGCTAAGATTCTGGGTGTTTAATACCTCGACAACTGGCTCCTCACCACTCCCACCAAGCATCCTTTCATTTGTGCCAGGTACAACTTGCTCCATCTACCTCAGTCTGAGCATCAGTCAGTTAAAGCAAATCACACCTTTCTCCCACTCAAGTCCTGGAGTTCATAGCTGCACACCTAGATACAGGTTCTGAGATAGCAAGACTACCTCAGTCCATACTTTCCACTTTACAACACCATACTGCACATCTCTTGTCTCAATCACCCCCAGCCAGGTTGGTGTTATAGCTCCTCGGGTCTATGGCTACCACTTTAACACTTGTAGCACTGACAAGATTTTATGCAAGGGTGCCACAGTGGACACTGGCTGTCCAGTGGTTGATAAGATGACAATACACACATTTTCCCATTCAAATCACCATGATTTGCAAAAAACATGTGTCCTGGTGGATCCATATCCCAGAAGTTCCTCATGCCCAGCCCTTTGTTTCTCCCTTGCCCAAGGCCACACTTCCAAGCTTAGGTGGAGGGGCACTACTTGGGACAGACTCTTCAAGGCACATGGTTCCCCTCAGAGGCCAATCTTCCACATAAATGTTCTAGAGATGTGAACAGTCCTCTTAGCATTGCAGGGATTCCAGGATGTTCTTCCTATGAAGGAGATTGCTATGTACACAGACAACATGTCTGTAGGCTGTTACATCAACAAATGGGAGAACCTGCTCCTATCTTTTGTATTGAGAAGCAGTAACAGTGTGGCAGTGGATGATCTCTTCCTATCACTTTCTAATAGAAGTGCACATTCTGGGGAAGTCCAGCGTATTAGCAGACAGATGAGAACAACTCCAAATGCAGCAGTTTTTTTCCTTGATTCCCCCTGAGGGGGAGCTATCAAGGGACACTGTTTCACAACTAGCTCCATGGTCTTCTGTATATGTATCCATGTACCCACTATTCTGAAGTTTCTACAGAAAGCATGTCACCAGAAGAACACAGCAATCTTCATTGCCCCTTTTTGTGTTTGGCAAGTGTGGTTTCCCTTCTTTTGGCCTCACTTAATATGCCTTCCTTGGGTACTGAATCCCTCTCCAGATCTCCTGTCTCACCCTTCCGGACTGCCTCATCTGGACAACCAAGCCCTCAAGCTCATGGTGTGGTTTCTCCACGTCCAGTGATGGCTAGACAGTCCAGGCTTTCTTCACAACATATGGAAAAGGTTTTCTATGTGGGCTCATGAGAGACACTTGGATCCTTTCTTAGCCCCCATTCCAACTGTCTTAGATTTTCTTGCTTCAGTTTTCCATGAGGGAGCAAGTTGTTCTTCAGTCAAGGTTTCAGTTAGCTGCTAGTTTTAATTTTCATACTTGGCAAAAAATCATTCCTCCCCAGTGTTTCTCAAACTTTTCAAAGTGTTCCTTAAGGGTACCTTTTTACTGACATCACCTATTTTTGACGCTATACTTCCTTGACCCTTACACTTATTACAGGCCTTGATGCAATCCCCCCTTTGAACAAGTGGCTAAAGTAGATTTAAAGTATTTTCCTGGATAACTGTTTTTCTAATTGCTATTACATCAGCCAGGTGAGTACCTGAACTTCAGGCATATCTTGTCAGGCACTTTACCTAATTTTTCATAAAGACAGAGTTTCTCTTTGAACCAACCCTTCCTATTTACCAAAGGTAGTGTCAGAAAATGTGCTTAATCAGTCCATTCATTTGCCTGTCTTCTTTCTGAAATTCTCTAACAGAGAAATATATGCTTCATTTATTGGGTGTATATAAATAGCTCAGATTCTACCTCCATAGAACTAAAGTTTTCAGAAAATCCAACCAATTGTTTGTTTCCTTCTCAAAAACAAAACTGGGTCACCCTTTGTCCAAAGTATCCTTAGCAAGATGGCTCACTGATTGTATTGGACCTCCAAGGGCTCATTCCACAAGGTCTGTTTCTACTACTTCTGCTTTGTCAGAAAGAACTTCAATCAATGACATTTGTGCTGCTGCCACTTGGTCTAATAACTCATGCCTTTATTGCTCATTACAAGTTGGATACTTGACGGGATAGGGTGCCGTTTGGTTCTACCATCCTCTGGAATATCTTTCCATGAAGACCACCCTGGGATTCAGCAGCTGGGGACTCTGTCCCATAAATTGAGAAATGGACAAAATGACATCATCAGATACAAACGTTATGTACTCACCGTAATGATGCTTCTGTTTTGTCTGTTTTCATCCTTCCTCAACCTCCATCCTTCCATTCCCCCTTCCATTTATGGGAAATTTGTGTATGGCCCTCTAGTATGACCTGAGGGATAGACTGTGTTGTTGTTGGTCTTTTCCCCCTTAAGGGATAGTCCCTGTTATTATTGGTTTTCCCCCTTTTTAGCTCCAGACCTTCTACTATCTTGACTTTATTAATACCATTGTATTCAGTCCTTTGGAGTTCTATGACTAAGGGGGAATACTCAATCTGAGGTATTACAGGGTTTGGAGGAGATTATGGGTAACGGGAGGTGTTTCAGCTAGAGATCCTAAGTCTGGAAAGTTGCTGAAGACAAATCTGAGTCCCATCATCTGAAGAAGGATGGAACAGACATCATAGATACATCGTTATGGTGACTACATAACTTAACTGGAAACGATTTTTATGTGGAAACATTTTGTTTATTTTACTTTGTGGGGTGACGTAGTGTTATAAAGTGCTTTTTACTGTGTTTGGTAAAAAAAATTGAGACTCTGTTTTTACCTGCATTTGCTGCTTACTTTCAGTGGGAGAGTGATGCCATTTTTGACTTGACCATAGAGCAAACTGTCAACCCCACAGTCAGTCTTTCTTCCAGCCATAAAAAGAAAAAAATAAGCAAACAGCCTTTGCCACCACAGCGGGCTAGCAATTTGCCTCAGCCGCAGGTGGGTGACTTTGCTGTGGCCATTTGTTGAGCCTCAAACCACTCATCTTTTACATTGAATCCCTGTGGTTTAGCATGTATAGCCACTATGGAGCAGGCATTAGTCTTGTCCTCTGCAGCTGTTGTGGTGCCCTCAGTGAGCAAGAGAAAGCCACTCTTGTCTGCTCTGGGAGAGGAAGCAGGAAAGACTTCCCTTTTTTGTCAGAATGTTGTGCCTATCCTTAGGGAAGCTGCTGCCAGTAATAATGCTGTTGGCCCCATTTTTCCTGTTGAAAAGAAGCAGAAAACTAGGCACATCTGAGTTCCTCCTTAAACAAGAGTAGCTTATTGGGTTTGGTTCAGGTTTTAATTCAGGCTGTTGATCCTTCTTGTAATGTAGTTTCTTGTAAACAAAAGAGGAATACTCCCTTTTGAAGATATTCAAGAGTCTGAATCTGGACAACAGGATGAAGGGACAGGTACAGGGTTTTCTCCTTAGGGTTCTGATTCAAAGTCAGAGGAGAGCTGAGTTTCTGATTCTCCCTGGGGGGTGTTCCCTTTCTGTGAGATTGTTTCTAATATGTGCGAGTGTTTTCAGTGGGAGAACACTGAGATTTCTCAGGCCGTTAGAAACTACTATGAGTGGTTATAGAAGGAATTTCCAGAACCTGCACCCGTTCTTCCAGTTTTGTGTGCCTTGGAGGGTGTGTGTGTGTGTGTGTTACTGTCTGCAATTTTCCTGACAGCCAACCATTTACTTCTAAAAAGTCAGATAGGATGTATAAAGTTCCTCAATGTTTTACACCTGATCCAGCAGCTATTGCTTTAGTTAATCCTTTTGCTGCTAACACCTAGATAATTCCAATCCTACTATTTCTGATAAAGGTTGAAAGATTATTGATAAGTATGAGGAAAAACGTGTATATGTCTGCATCTTTGATTTTCAGAATTTTCAGTTTATAGGCTCATATGTTAAGGTTTATCTTTACTAACAGTAAAAGTATGAGGAATGTTTTGTCTGCAGTTTCTTCTTGTGAGGAAAAAAAATCTGCTTTAAATAATGTCTTCTGTTGTTCATCAGTACTCATTTGTATACAGCGTGTGTATGACTTTGTTGGTCCTTCAAAGGCTATTGGCTTCTGGTACTGTTTTGAGAAGGTTTGCTCAGCTGCGTTCTCAGAACCTCCCAAATGATTTAAAATGAGATTTTAAATTCTCCTTTGGCTAGATATTTAGTTTTTGGCTACTCTGCTTCAGAGGTGATCAAAAAGTGTGACAAAAGGGTAAGCTGATATGAGGAATCTCTAAGCTTTTTCCTCCCTCCTTTTCCAAATTTTTCAAGGGATTATCTAACCCCCCATCCCACTTTGCAGAGAACCAAAATAAACATTTTCAACAAAATGCAGGTAAACAGACGTTTAAGAAGAAATGGCAAGAGGTGTATACCTCTCAACTGTCCAGATTTTTGTAGAATGTCCAAATTTTTGCCTCATAATTTTGGTCTGTTACTCATAAAATTTGTGGTTTTCTGGATTTTTGTGGCGAGTAAGTGAATATTATATGACAGGCATTTGAGTTTTAGACTTCATATCCTTCAGAAAATGCATGATAACACAAGACCTTGCATTCAATCAACTTTCTAAGTTTATAAGAACAATATTTAAAATTTGTCCCTATTTTGGGGGCTTTGTCCATATTTTTTGTGCCCAGAGGTTCAGACCTGTGCAAGGGGGTTCCAAGAATAATTCTGGAAACTCCCAAAACCAAGGACAGCCCACTAAGAATGACTAAGATACTTTTTCCCTCCCACCCCACCCTGGCACTTCCTTTTGTCTTTCAAAAAGTCTGAATCTCCACTTTTCTCTTTGGCAATAGATAGTTTCAGACAAATGGGTTCTGTAGGTCATTCATGAAGGTTACAGATGACAATGGGGGGAAATTCCTTCTTTCCAGGTTGTAATTCCTCATCCTCCAGACCAAGATGCTGATGTTTTCACATGTCCCTCTTCACATGCTGCCGCAGGGAATGATGGAGCCAGGATGTTTTTAGTGGCAAACAAAGAAAATGCTTGGAGACTCGTGGATCTTTCTTCCCTAGGAATGGAAAGCCAGAAACAGCTTCTCACTCCCTTCCTCACCCACTAGCTCCTATAAGGTACCCAAGCTGCTGTTTGAACTCAGGTCGTCTGTGATGTAACCAGGATGTTTTCTCGCTATGCAATGCAAAAATTAGTATTGTCATAAAACTCATTAACAGAGTTTGAGCAGCTTTATTTGGTTGTTGAGAACAGTATTCCTGTCTATTTTTGTAAGTATGCCATTTATTGTATCCTAGATTTCATTGCTAATGTATAGGAAGGATAGTTTATTTAGTACTGAGTTTGATTTTACTGTTTGCCTAAAGAGGATCTTTATCATGATCCATCTTAGTTACAGAGGGTAAAAATATACATAGGGAGCAGAAAGGTCCTGGGTTTGTCTGTATGGTTGCTGAGGTAGTGCCATTCCTGGCTATATTTTGTGTGGTTGGCTCCAAACTGTTTTGATTAGCATCAACATTCATTTTCTACATGGGGTCAGGGTGTCATATCAGCTACCACCACCTCTCTCAATTCAGTGCTTGTCTTATTCAACAGTCGTGTCTGACTGTCACAGGTCTTCTCTCGCATAGTCCATCCTACAACTTGCTGGTTATCTGTTTTCTCTTTCCACCTTCCTGTCTGTCCCAGTTCATCTTCAACAAAATCCTCTACTGCTTTATGCACATGTGATCATACTATTGTAATCTGTCATCTTTGACCTTCTTTGCATTTTGAACTACTTGGACTCTGTTCTGATGTCATAATTTCTTCATTTGTCCCACAGTATTCATCCTACCATCCATCTCATGCACTTCATCTCCGTCACCTCTAGCGTCCTTAATATATGCCTGCCCTGCTAAGGTTTCTGTACCATACAGAAGTAGAGATCACATCACTGTTTTATACACCTTACTTTTTAGCTTCTTTGGCATTCTTGTGTCACACACTATTCCTTACATTCTGTGTCAGTTATAACTTTGACTTCCTCATTCATATCTCCCTTCATTATCATCCTTACTTTGAAACCGTTAACCTATTCCTTTATTTTTCCTTCTGTCTCACTTTTCAGCTTCATCTGATCCTTTGTGATCAGGGCTTAATTTTCAGTAATTATTTTGTGGTTCATGTTTCCAGAGGCTTCTCAGCTACCTGTATGTTGCAGTATTTGCACAATCCCTAGTGCAGCAGTCTTGCATCTCTCTCTCTGTCTACTTTTGGTTTGATTTCTATTCACAGTCTTTTCTAAAGTACTTCTGCTAAACTGAACAAAGATGTCATCTTAGATTTTTTTCTTCATAGTTTAGTACTTTATTTTTTGATCTGATGACGTCAGTAAGCACACATGTAGTCCCTTGATTGCATCTGTATAAAATTGTCAGTTTCAAGGAGACCCGTCCCTCCTGCTATAGAGGATATATAGTCATGCTGTACACTGTTTAAGTGTATAATTTGATGATCATGAAATAGATGTCCTAATAATAATTTTTCTCTGCTGGTTTAATTTCTCCAAGTCTTTTGGGTTTTTAATACCATGACAGGAATGGACTCCATTCCTAATTCAAAGTATTATTAAAGTTCGTGAAATTAGTATTGTTTCAATCTTTGATGTTGGCCAAAAGTGCTCTTCAAGCACCCCTATTGTGCCCGTAGTTGAATCCTGCTACTCATACGGAGTTACATGTATTGGTAGCATATCTAAGTAAGACTGTAAATTATTTTTTATGAGACACATTGTTCCTACTGCTAATTTCTCCCTGCAAATTGTGGTATTTTAAGACTTTGTACGTAAGGCACTGTAATCACTGGGTATACCCATTTCAATGATCAGTGCTGCTTTTGCCTTCTTTTCATGGACTACTGTAGCTGGTTTTCTTACGCCTATTTTTTGAACTGTTTGTAATGGGTGATCCCATGTGACACAAACTTCAGCATTCTCTATAATGTTTTGTGGCTCATGTTTCCAGTGCTTATCATCTACTTCAATATTGTAGTGTTTGCACAATCCCCAATGCAATAGTCTTGCCACATTATATTGCCTTTCAGTATACAGGCCCTCTGCCATTAGTGCATCACACCCAGCAGTGAGATAAGCGACTATTTTCAGTTCTGTTTTACAGAACTTGCGTTTGTCTGTTTCTCTCCCATGTTCACTGGACTTTCTAAAGTGACGTATATAGTCCACTATCTTGGGCGGTTAATATTAACCTTTCATCTTTTGGTTTAAATTTACCTCTCCTTAACTATTCCTGCACTAGGTCCAGATCGACATGAGGTTGTTCCGGGAGTTTTCTGTACTTGCAACTCTATTTATGCCTTTTCCACATTTCTTGTTTTTTTTTTTTTCGCTTTATTTTATCCTCATTCATTTTGTATCCAGAAAAAAAAGATCAGAACTGTCTCAAAATGTTCAACAACACTGAGATGTCCTTTTCTGGTTCTGTCAGGTACAAAATAACATCATCTGCAAATAAAGCCAACTTTTCTTGAATACCATCCCAATTATACCCTTGAATTTCTGAGTTATTTTCTTTGCCAGTGGTTCTACATATAATGCAAATAATCCCTCATATATCCACCTCATTAACATTATTATCATCTTAGGGAATGCAAATGCTTCCTTTGCCCTAGTCATAAAATCCCAGCTACTCTATAATGTTTTCTCTACATCAAGCCCCACCAACAACAGAGGCATTTTCTTGCATTCTCCTTCCCTCTGGATCATCATTGTTCTGTTAATGTTATGCTTCCTCTTGAGAATTTAATAAGTCACTTTGTTCTCACTTTTCTTTTTTTCTTATTTACTCTATCAGTATTTCTTTTTGTATCTTGTTGCAGATACTGAGATAATAAAGAAAAGGTCCATTGGCTGTAACTGACAAAACTCAGGCCCACTACATAAGGTAGCTTAGCTAGTAAAACTTTTCCAGGCTTCTAGACCTCCTTGCCAGTTTCATATTTAGGCCTTCTTACTCTTAATGCCTCATTCTCTTAGCAGTTTCCATTTTTTCCACCTGAGAAAGGACAAGAACGGAACGGCATCAATTATTGCTCTAAGCAGAAAGAACAGAAAAGCATCAGGCTACAAATATTTTTTAAGGAGCAGAACTCTGAATCTAAAGTTGTCTAAATGCAAGTACTGCCATCTTGTTATAGTTAATTAGTCTGAGTACTTCTTTTGGGGTTTTCATCTCTGCTAGTGCTGTTTTTTATTTAGCTTGGTGTATGGGAAGAAGTCTGTTTCACAAAGTGTCTTTATCCCAGACAAACTATGTTTATGGTAGGGAGATGCCTGCTGCTGACAGGCATGTTCTTTATAGATACTGCTTATGTAAAGGAAATAATCTAAATGCAAAGTTTCCAAAGTGAAGCAGCCAAAACAAGGAAACTCTGCATAGACATATTTGATTACTATATTCCTAAATGCTTTTGTGTATTCTGGTCTTGATAAACCAGATCCTGAACCAATTTGAAAAAACAGAAACTTTCTAAAAAATAATTAGCTTATTAAAATATTTTTCGCTGGCTAAGCTTCCCTTGATCTATAATCAGATCTGATGTTGTCATTTTCATTTGTTCCTCAACGAATGGGTTTGGATCTAACTTGGTCACGTTCTTTAGATTCTAGGATCCAGCTCTCTAGCTCCTCTGTTAACCATAGTACCCCTTACTACTGTGTTACCTCAGATCTCGTTTGCTGCTCTTCAAGATTGGTCGGAATTGTAATTCCTCAAGTTCTTAGTGGGTTTTAGTGAGTGGAAAAATGTATATTTCTTCTCCGTTATCTCTTTTTCCTTATAATAGTTTGAAGTATCTCTCTTACCTCTATTGTAAACTCTTCTAAACTTTTCTGTTACCAAAGTTTAAGATTAATTTTTTTTTGGTAATCTTAGCTACCATTGTTGGTAGTCTTTCTCCCTCTATTACCTCATTTTAGGGTAATCCTTTGTCATACCATTGTAGGTATGAAGACTTCTCGTAAAAAAAACTTTTGTCTTTTTTGTGGGGCTTTGTTTGCTATTTTTGCAATATGGATGTTAAGCCTATTAGTTTCAAAAAGTGCACTTCCTGTGAACATAAGATCCTCAACTCTGATGCCTACAGGGACATGGGAAGTGTGTTTATTGCCTGGGCCTGGTATACTTGGATACCTCCTGCTCCGTTTGTGCGGCATTGAATGCTAGGGCCGTTAATGAAAAGAAGAAAAAAACTCATCTTAAAAGACCTCCTTCTGGCCTCTGCTCCTTCTGCTGGTACTTTTTCATCAGGACCTCAAACCCCCTCTCATAAATCTAAGGAGCCCATGGAGCACTGAATATGCTCCCCTGCATGGTCTTCTCAGTCTGCACCTTCATCTGAGCACCAAAGAAGGTTGCAAAGAGTTCGGATCAGACGTCTACTGTTGCTAAGTCACCTCTGCTCCATACTCCAGGGTTTTCATCTGAGCTGGTATCCTCTAGGTTGAGGTCTCTTTTTCAGGAGATGCCTAAAAATTCTTCCAGACCACTGTCCACGTCTTCCTCCGTTAGTTCCTCTCAACTTCTTTCTGTTTTTCAATAATATTTCTTTATTGTTTTTCTTTCTCTGAGTTGGAGGTAGATAGGATGATGAGAAAATTCCTCAGAACACCAATCCAGTTGGGCGTCTTGTCAACTCTGTCTCCCATCTGATCTATGAGCCTTAAAACTTCTTTCCAGCTTATTGTTGCTCTTTCTTCAATCTGTCCTGCCATTTCAGAGCCCTTGGATCTAAGATTCCTGAAAGTCGACCCATCGGATCTGAAGGTTCTTCTGTCTTTAACTACTGCATCTTCTTTGATCCGATCAACTCCTACCCCTTTAGAGCACAGTGGTTCTCGGAGCTGAAGCATTGGCATTGGATCTGAGGGGTTGACTTTGACTCTGAAGTTTTTAGAGCCATTGCTTCCCCTTGGGGCTTTGGCATTGACAGCTCAGCTCCCACCCCTCCCTTGGAATGGAGAGTGTGGGAAGGCATTGGATCTTCTGCTCCAAGAGTCTCGGCACCAGTCGGATTGTTCTCGGCTTCTCCTGTTCCTTCTGCCTTCAGGCAGGTGGAGTGGGTTTTCTCTCACCCCAGAGTAGTTTTGACTCTCGCACCTTCAGATCCATTCCCTGTTCCCTCTTTGGATGCTGTGTCTGAGTCTGCTCATTCTACACCTCAGGGACAGCCAGCCCGGATGATCTTCCAAGCAGTTCCAGCCAGGGAACTCCCTGCTTCTTTCTACACCTTCCCAAAGCATCCCAATAAAGAGGTTCCTTGGAAGAGGTCATGCAAGAGGAGGCACTTGGATTCCCCACAGGAATCCCTCACAGAAGACACTTGTTTTGATGAAAGGGAAGAGTGCCTGTATCTCCACCTGAGGATGTAAACAAGACATCTTAGAGATCATTCACCAGAAAGGTGGTTGGTCTTCCCAAATTTCTTCCCGGGAGGAATCATTGTTTTTGGAAGCCTTCAGGTCTGGACCATCTACTTTTTGGGTTACCCCACCTGCAGATGAGCTTGTAGACCTTGTCTCCTGCAGAACATGGAAGGAACTGGATTCCATAGAACTGATCCCCAAATGCCTGGACAAGATTTTGAGCATGCCCTCTGACAGACAACATTGGACCAAGGGAATCCCTGTAGATGCCGTGGTTGTTGCGGTAGCCACTAAAAAGGAGCTAGCTGAACAGAGCTCCACTGTCAATCCCCCTAATAGGGAGTCTAGGGCTTTGGAAGGTTTGGGAAATGAGTGCATGTGTCAGTGACCTTTGCCTTATGGTCAGTGGATTACCTGACACATTTCACTAGGTTACAGAAGGACTTAGTTAAGGAACTCTCTAACTCTAACACTGGGTCCATGCCCGCAGAGGAACAGACGTCATTTTCCTCATGACTGGCCACCCTGCAATCCATTACTAATGCATCCGTGAGTTTAATCTCACACGCAGCTGAAGATTCCTCACAGGTGGCCGGTTCAGGCATATAGCCATTAGGAGACATGCCTGTATGCAGTTGTATGACTTTGCAGAGCTCTTCAAGGCTTCATTCATCAGTGCTCCCTTTGATGGATCATCTTTGTTTGGGCCAACATTTAGAGACACTCTCCCACAGTGAGAAGGATGGAAAGACCTTATCTGGCCTGGGAATCGGCACACAGAGACCCTTTTCTAGAATTAGTGCGGTGGTAAAAAGTTGTGGCTCCAGAAATCTCAAGGACCTTTCCAAGAGTTACATGGAGAGCTCCCCCAGAGGCAGAGGGGGGAATTGCTACAACAGAAGATGCCGTTGATGCAGCAGAGGGGTCCGCAGAATCAAGGATCTTGAGATTATTTTTTGGACAGGTCTTTTCAGTGCTCTTGAAAGGTTGCCTACTGTTCCTCTCTGGAGGCAGTCTGAGGGCGCTTGTCCTTGCAGCTAAAATAATGGATAGCCATCACAAAAGTTTCATGGGTGCAAAGGATCATATCCAGAGGATATTTCATTCCCTTTTTATAGCTTCCTCAAAGACAAAGGAATTGTCTCCCCGATGTTCCACCCAGTCAGAGGGAATTAGCAGCTCTAGAGATTCAAAAGCTGCTGGACAAGAGAGTCATCCAAGAGGTCCTTCCAGGTAAAAGAGAATCTGGAATTTACTCAAGATTCTTTTTAGTGCCAAAGAAAACAGGGGAACTGAGACCCATTTTGAATCTCAGTTATCGGAACCAGTTTGTAAAGAATTCCAAATTCTGAATGGTCATGGTTCAGTCCATTCTGCCTCTTTTGCTGAAGGTTGACTGGATGTGCTGTATTGATCGTTCAAGACATGTACTATCACATCAAAATGAACATGCGCGCTCGAAGATACCTATGCTTCCAGCTGGGAAACCGTCATTACCAGTTCAGAGCCCTGCTCTTCGGTCTCACCACAGTCCCCAAGGTGTTCACCAGATGAATGGCAGTGGTAGCAGCTCATATTGCGTGTTTCCTTACTTAGATGACTTCTCCTTACTGCACCAACCAGGCATCTCCTGGAAATAGCCAGGGATTACATACTCCAATTATCCCACTCTTTGGGAATTATAATCAGTCTGGCCAAGTCACAATTACAACCAGTTCAGGTCTTGGAGTTTATATGGGCTCATCTATATACAGTCAAGTGTTTAACTATTCAGCCTGAAAACAGAGTTCATACCTTGAAATCACATTTTAGACAGGTTCTCTTTCACCCCTCTCCACCAGCAAAAATGATAACCAAAGCCCTAGGGTCACCTGTATTGAATTATCACTTGTGACATAGGGAAATTTACATCTATACAAAAGTAATCAAAAGGTATTAACAAATTAACATTAACAAACATTATACTTCACATATATTGCTACATATCATATAACCTAAGCAGCATTACATAAATTATTCAGTTCTTGCCCGTTTTGTAAGCAATAAACATCTTTATTATACCATCACTTACAATATAAGCAATCATACATTTATATAAATGAAAACAAACCACACTGATACAATCCTAGTTACAAGCATTTTTACATCACAAACCATACTGACACACTTCCAGTTGCAAACATTGTACATCACATAAATCTTCCCAATAATTTTCAGTCAAACATTACAAAGCTCATTTAAGTCCTGCCGTCTTTTATTTATTTAGTTGACATTTGTTTACCGGGATAGTCCAACTCGGTCACATAACCCATTTTCAGCGGAAGCCTGGGGAGAAAAACTCCAAGTAAAAGCTGAGTTACACATGTAATACAGTTAGTTACACATATAGTACGCAAGTTCCATCTTTTGTTTTTGATACACATTACATTATACCATAGTAATGTATTACAAATATAGGAACAATAATGTTTGTATTATGAGCAGTCAGTTGTGGTTGCTTATGTTGTAACAGTGGAATATTTACAGTTAATTATGCATCTGAGATAAGCTTCTTGCATAGATCAATTTACAGTAAAGTATGAACAGTTTACAGTTTTACAACACTGAAATAAACTTCTTGGATATATAGTGTTTCCTTAGGGTATGTTTCAGTGTCATTATCAGATTGGATCAGATTGGAGTGGGAAAAATCAGGGCGTAATCAGCTGCCTTTTGGATGCCAGGATCCACTACATGACGCACGCACTCAGGCCACTCCACAACAAGTACGACTCTGTCATTGTTCATGTTGGTGTGACTGACCCGAGACATACCTCCCTGGACTGCATGAAAAGAGACATGGAGGAGCTCTTGGATCTTGTAGCCCAGGAGGGTATGACCCTAGCCCTGAGTAGCATCCTGCCATCGCCCAGAATGATACCACAGTACAAGGACAAAATGAATGACTTCAACAATTGGCTAACCTTGTGGTGTCATTCTAAGGGGATCCAGTATCTGTCTGCCTGGGACGACATGGTCGACAGACCACGATGCTTTGCCAGAGGTGGCCTGCACCTGTCGCCCCTGGGATTCCAGATACTGGCTAAGGCTTTTGCAACCCCTATAGTGCCTTTTTTAGGCAAGATTCAAATGCTAAATTCACCATCGTAACAGGTACAAGCAAGCAAAGTCTAAGGGTAATGCTACTCAATGCTAGAAGTCTAAACCTCAAAATGCACTCATTCGAGGCACTTCTTAAAATGGAGAACATCGACATCTGTGGAGTGGCAGAGACCTGGTTCAAGGCTCCAGAGAGCACCCCTGCATTACCAGGCTATAATTCATACCACACCTTTCGGCCACCTAACCTGGACCGAAACACTAAAGGCGGAGGCGTGTCCATATTCATTAAGGATATCCACAACTCCAGGCTAGTTGCTCAACATAATGCAGCAGAAATTATCCAAGTGCAACTAACACTGGGCAATACTGCAATCCAGGTTGTAACTTGTTACAGATCTGCCACCATGCCCCATGATTCCCACTCTTCATTTCTTAAGATACTGGAAAATATTAAGGTACAACCCAATACTTTAATTATGGGTGATTTCAACTACCCCACCATCAACTGGGAAAACTACTCATGTACCAACTAATTCGCTCAATGTTTTCTGGAAATTCATAAATTCTAATGCCTTAGATCAGCTTGTCCACACCCCCACCAGGGGTAGCAATATCCTGGACCTGGTCATTACCAATATGAGTAACCGTTGTTCCATGCCAGAGGTCATCTCCTCAGTGGTCAGATCCGACCACAAGCTAATCACACTAGACATCCATATCCCACCCCCAATTAAGGCAACACCATCAAAAACTACTCCAAAGCCAACTTCATGCTTCTTAAGACAGAAGTGGCAAACTTCACGACACCCATACAGACAGAAAATAGACGTACGACTGCTGAATCTTACAGAAATGCACTGTTTAAGCACATACACAAGTGCATGGATCGTGCCATCCCCAACAGTACCAAAACGCTATCCTCCAAAAAAAGGAATCCAATCTGGTGGTCCCCTGCCAGAAACAAACTCTACAACAGAAGGAAGACGCTGTTGCAAAAAAGAGTAAAATCCCAAGATAGGAGGAACTCCCTGGTCAGCCTCCACAAGAAGCTGAGATCCCTCATAAAATCCTCCAAAGCCAGTTATGAAAATAAAATCACCACTGATTCCAAAGACAACCACAAAGCATTCTACAGCTATGTCAAGAATCTCAATGGCAGCACTCAGATCTGCTCTGAGCTACAGCACAATGGCACTAAATATACAGAACGAACCGATATTACCAACATCCTGGCTAACCCCCTCTCACCCTCCAAAGGGCCCATCTTAATACTGGAAGAATGCAAAGCCCCTGTAATCACAGATGAACAAGTAAAGACCGCACTCTGCAAAGCCAAGTGCACAGCATCCATGGGACCAGACAACATCCCAGGCTGCGTACTGCATGAACTAAAGAACGAACCTAAGTACCATGTTCGATCATAGCCTCACCTCAGGCTATGTGCCTACTGAGTGGCGCACAGCGTCGGTTATCCCACTCCACAAAGGGGGTGCCACCATGGACCCCGGAAACTACCGCCCCATTAGCTTGATGAGCCTGATTTGCAAGGCCATGGAATGTACCATCTTGAAGCTTATAAACAAAGACAAAGGTAACCTCCAAACCATGGACCCCTACTCAGTTTGGGTTTGTAAAAGGTAGATCATGTCTACTAAACTTGATTGACTTCTTTGAAGCAGTCACTAGACCCGTAAACGAGGGCAAGGTAGTGCACACAGCCTATCTTGACCTCGCCAAGGCTTTCGATACCATCCCCCACTCTGGAATTATAGATAAACTCACTAAACTGGGCATAAATACCTATGTCACAAGATGGGTGGCCAACTGGCTCACTGACAGAACTCACATGTAAAAGTAGCCGACTCCAAGTCCGGCTTCAGACCAGTGACGAGTGGAGTACCATATGGTTCGATCCTCGGTCCTCTCTTGTTCGGCATCTACTTCTATGAAGTACAGACCAACACAGAAGGTCTTTGGCAAACAAAGTTCACAGATGACTGCAAACTGGCAGCCATAGTAGAATCACCTAATGATGTAGACATTCTACAAAAGGGCCTCACAGAAACAGATGCTTGGTGTCCAAGTCATGGCCTCAAGCTTAATGCCAAGAACTGCATTGTCATCCCCTTTGGGAAAAACTGGGTACCCATGAACTACCACATAGGCGGTAGCACACTAAACACAAAGTATGATGAGACCTCGGGACACAAGTGGACAGTAGTCTCTCCTTTGATAACCACATGTCCACAGTAGTCAGGAAATCCTTCTACGTGGCACACCTCATCACAAAAGGGTTCTCCTCTAGAACAAAGGAGGTCATTGTTCCTCTCTAATCATCCCTCATCAGACCCATTATAGAGTATAATGTCCCATTTGCCCTGTATCTCACTAGACAGCTACAGCAATTGGAAAGGCCACAGAAATACCTCATTAAGAGGATTACTGACCTCAAACAGATGCCATACGCAGTCCGTCTCAAAAACTCCAGCTCTACTCTATCACATATCGCCTACTCAGAGGCGATCTCTGGCTAACATACAAAGTTATGTCAAACCCAGAGCTGTTGGACATGCTACACTTAAAGAAATCCCAGTCTTTTTGAACCACACGCTTCAGGGACCTAAACCTACCTCAGGAAACCATTGTATTAGGTGACTTTAGTATAGACTGGGCTACCTGCAGTTCCCCTAATCCTACCAATCATATAAATCTTTACAGATTCTCACAAATTATAACCACTCCTACTAGAATCCATAAGCCAAGCAGTAAGGAAACCACCCTAGACTGGATCCTTATCAACAGCCACTTTGATACTTATAAACCAGGAACCCTTCCTGACGATATTAGTGACTACATGCTAACCTACATTATTAAATAAAGAATCCATAGCCCAACTACTAATAATTTTAAAACCTCCCGTTCCAAAAATTTTTTTAATCCAGAGAGCTTCCAAAATGAACTGAAAGCATGTGACTGGTCACCTATGTCTTATCTTCCACTTGATGAAGCAGTGACCTACTTTAACACTAGATTCCTTCAGATCCTAGATTACCACGCTCCCTATCGCTCTTCCCGATTAAGGACCAAAATTGCACCCTGGCTCACAAAACAAACTAGGCAAAAGATCCTCCTCTGAAATAAAATTTGGGCCAAATGGAGAGTCTCCAAATGTCCATCAGATCACCTTTACTTTAAACAGTTAAGAAATGCCACCAAGAAAGATATTCTCAGAGACAAAAAGACTATTACCTTCACCTCCAACAAACCCATCAACAAAAAACACAAAAATTGTGGTCTGGCATAAACAAACTTCTTCAGTCAGGGCATTCTAAAACTCATTCCCCTTCAGGATTCAACCATAATAACTAACCAGATTCCTGATACCTTTAATAACTACTTTACTGAAGCCATTCGAACCCTAGCCAATACGTTACCACCTATTACCACATCCCCATTAAATACCACTAACACACCATCTCCAACCTTTCAAATGCAACCATTACCTACATCCCTCATTTGCAAACTCCTTCAAAAACTAAAACCATGCACCCCTTCTGCTGACTGTCTTCCAGCTGAATACCTGCAAATTGCAGTGAAAGCTATTGCCTATCCCATGTCCCTCCTTATAAATAGAACGATTTTAGAAAGCAAAATCCCCTCCATATGGAAAGTTATCCCACATCATCCCTCTACATAAGGGTAGGTCATCTACTGAACTCTCCAACTTTTGGCCTATCGCCTTACTCTTTCCAATAGCTAAGATAATGGAAAAATGCATACACAGACAACTACTTGACCACCTTCTCCAAAATAATCTACTTGCCAACTGCCAACATGGCTTTATGCCATTCCATAGCACAACAACTACCCTACAATACTTTTCTGACTCCATAAACAAAAATCGTAACAGTAACACTTTTTCCTGTGCACTATTTATTGACCTTTCAAAAGCCTTTGATATGGTCACCATAATATGCTTATAGACCTTCTAAAAGCCCAATCACTTGACCCACAAGCATTACAATGGTTTAAATCCTATCTGGAAAACAGACAGCAAGCAGTACTGTGGGATAATAATCTTTCTAAATCCCTCCCTGTGAACACTGGAGTACCCCAAGGCTCTATTTTAGGACCTCTACTCTTCTTATTGTTTATTAATGACCTACATACCAAAATTCCTCAGGCCACCTGCATACAATATGCAGATAACTCTACTTTAATTTGTTCAGCCAAGTCCATAACCTCTCTCCAGTCCCTCACTCAAACAGTATTTAACAGTGTTGAAAATTGGTTCATGCAACACTGCCTCCTCCTGAACCCCTAAAAAACAAAATTATTGTTCTTTGCTCCTACTCATAAGTCACCTCAACTGCGCTTCACAATAACATTTAACATATCCCCAGACACTTCAACCTGTCTACTGGGAGTAACAATTGATAATAACCTTAGCTTTGATAACCACATCAATTCTACAATAAAGTCTGTCAACAAAAAACTAGGCACCCTTTACAGAATAAAACCCTTCCTTTCCCCTTCAGCCAGAATGACTATTGCCCAGACCCACCTTATCTCTACCTTGTTCTATGCTTCTGCAATATATACCAATCGAACAAAAAAACAACCTCACCAAACTTTCCACCAGTTACAATAACATAGCCAGATTTGCCACTGGCACCACCTTTAGAACTCACCACTGTCTCAACCTAAAACAACTGGGATGGCTAGAACTGCAGAACCAACTACTTTTTCAGCAACTTATCACCCAAAAGATCCTTTGCCACCCTAATAATACCCCTATCCTCACTAATCTGATTACACCCTACAAAAATCTTGCAAAACTACGCTCAGCTAATAAGCTTCTAGTTTCCACTATTAAATCAAATAACAAAGCTGAGGACTCGCTTTTCACCAACACAGTAGGTAAAATCTGGAACCAGCTTCCTACTGAACTTTCCACCCTTGCTTCCACTCTTCTTTTTAAAAAACATCTTAAAGAATATCTTATAAGTCACTGGCTTTGTCCCTGCTCTAACCCTGACTGATATCTCATTCCCTTCCTGCTCTCTCTATACTTCTCTACTCTGCTGTTTTATGTCACCTATCTGTAATTAATAATTTCCTTCACATTACTGGAAAAAGAAAAAAGAAAAAAAAATGTTTATGTTTTTTAACTCTCTTTATTTGATCATAGCTTAAACCTACTAAATGACTGTAAAATTTTTGTTCGGCCGAATGTAGCCAATATACTGTAATTCACTTGACTATTACTCTATATTGTATTCTTTGTCACTGCTGATGCCTGGAGCTTTTCTCCCCGGGCCTCTACTGAAAATGGACATATATCCAGTTAGACTAGCCCGGTCAACAAATGTAAAATAATAAAATAAAAATAAAAAAAACTTGTCACCACAATAAACAGAACATGCTGGAGGGATAGATTCCTGTCCCAGAGACTTCCCATACTCTGGAACAAACTACCCATTCATGTCAAGCAAAGCTCCTCATTGGCCCTCTTTAAGAAAAATCTTGACTGGATGGGATATAGAAAATTCACCCCAGGGATCGCTTTTGCAGGACTGCTTGACAGAGGCACAGAAAAATAATTTTCTTGGGTGGCAAAAGCCAGGGAACCTTTTTGGCTAGGCTTATATAGGCCCCAGGGCCGATAGCCTCATACCTACCTATGAACCTATTAGTCACGTGGTAGATGTGTGAGTTACTGTAGGTAGAGTGGTGCTAGGTTTCATAAAGTTTTGATGTAAAAGTTAGTTAATTAGTTTATCAGGGAGGGGTTTAGTGAAGTAAGAGGAGGTTAAATTATGGAATAGCAGACTATCCTGGAGTAAAGCATGTACATAATTATGATTTGTTTAAGTTTTCTTGTAGGGAGGCTTTAAAGTGAGGTTGGCTAGGAGTTAGCTATAGAGTGGGTGGGAAGGTATTCCATAGCTTGGTGATAGCATAACAGTAAAGTGACTTTCCCTGATTTCTGGAAAGTTTGTAGATTTCAAGAAGGTTTCTATCTTCTGATCTGAGAGTTCTGTTTGGCTTATAAGGTTGGAGTAGGTTAACTAGGCCTGGGCAGGCTGTGGGCCTATAGGCTAATTTGTGGATTGTATTTAGATGCATAGAAGTGAGGTGATTTGATAATTCCAGCCAATTTAATTATTTTAGTGGTATGAAGTGATGTGTATGATAGTTGGAGCTTGTTGCTGCAAACTTTGCTACTTTGTTGTAACATTGTTCTAATTTGGTCTTAGTGGAATTTTGTGGATTAGTTAGTACATAGGATCCATAGAATAGTGATGGAAGAGGAAGGTTTTGGTCTAGGTGCTCTTGATGGAAGTGGTAAGAAATTGTCTATTTCTGTAAAGGAGTCCTAGTCTTGTGTGTCTTCTTGATATTTTGTTGGATATGAAGATCGAAGTTGAGTTTGTTATCAATAATAACACCTAGGAGTTTAGTATCTTGCACTGTTTCTAAGATGATTTTGTCAGCTGTGAGAATATTAAATTGGTCTGGGTTGTAGATGGAGTTTTTGGGGTAAAAGACAATAATTTTAGATTTTTGGGATTTAGAAAGAGGACTGTGAGCCATGCTTCAGTTGCTGTGAAAGATTGTTGGGCTTTGATTTACTCTTGGAGAGTATGGGAGGTGCAGATTAAGGTTGCGTCATCTGCATATTGAATTAATGCTCTTGAGGAAGAGGAGGTCTAACGATTTTTGGAGAATATGTTGAAAAGTAGGGGTCCTAAGATGGACCCTTGGTGACTCCTGTTGGGTTTTGTAGGAAGGAGGAGAGTTTGTTAGACCATTTCACAGCTTGCTTCCAATCATGTAGGTAACTTTGGAACTACTGAAGTGTGGTTGTGGAGCATCCTAGTTTGGATAGTGTGTCTAGCAGTAAAGTATGTGATACTGTGTCGAAGGCTTTAGACAGGTCCAGGAAAACTGCAGATGCTAGGTATCCTTCATCCCTGGCCTGGTTAACTGTGCTTGTGAAGGATAGTAGTGCAGTGGATCTTCATTGATCAGGCCTAAAGCTGTGGTGAGTTTGAGTGAGGAGATTGTTTTAGAGTACATGTTTCATTAATTGTTGGTGAATACACCTTTCCATGATTTTGGATAATGGGGATATTGGACAGAAATTAGATATTTCTGTGGAGTGTCCTCCTTTATGAATTGGTGTTATATGTGACATTTTTCATATTGTTGGGACTTAACCTTCTGAAAGTGATCTGTTAATTAGGATACTTAATGGCTATGCAAATGAGTCATCAAAGAGGTTTAGGTGTTGGGTGAGAGGTTGTCATCTGATGCAGAGGTGGGTTTTAGTTTGAGCAGTAACTTTCTAATTGTAGAGGTGAATATGGGCTGAACGGAGAAAGTATTATTGGTTTAATTTGTTGGTTGTTGGTGTAGCTGTGGGATTGGTAAACAAGAAGAGTTGAGTTATCTAAGTTTGAGTGAAAGTTTCATTTGGGGTGTTCTGTGTTTGCTTTGGAGGTGACTAGTAGGTCTGATATGGATTTTATGAAGTAGTTATTGAATTCTTCATCTATTTGGAATGTGTGGGTATTGGGTGAAGGGGAGTGATCCCTATTGGTTTCTGGGTTGAGAAGTGTAGTTTCAGATTGCCAGAATTTTTGGGGATTGTATTCATGTTGTAGCTGGAGATTTGAGATGTAGGTTTCCTTACATTTTTCCACTAGTTTAGTAACTTTGTGTACTGTTTTAAAGGCTTGTAGATTTTGCTGGGTTCTGTTCTTTTTCCATTTTTCACAAGCTGTATCTCTTAGTTTCATAAGGTCTAGGCAGTTGGCAGTTAACCATGGGGTTTTTGTTTTCTTTATTCATTTTGTTTGTATAGTGGCGAGGCTGTGAATTATTTTCTGGAAGGATGTATTGGAATATTGTACGGCATCGGTGAGAAGTAAGATTTTTAAGGGTGTTCAGTTAATACTAGATATTATATTGTTGAGGGTTTGTTGGTTAAGTCTAGTAGTATTTCTGGCAGTCTTTACAGTGTGCCTGCTAGGAGAGTAGGTGATGGCTTTGATGCCAAAAGCTGGGAGATGGCTGCTTAGTGAGACTGAGAGTGTACCTAAGGAGGAGAAATTGAAGGGGGTGAGATACAAGAATCAAGTCTAAGGTAGAGTGGCTAGTGAAGTCTTTGCTGAACCTAGTTGGGTCAGTGATTAGTTGTGGTGGGGGAGTTTGCAGTGATTGATTGCCGATTTATATTAATGTCACCTAGGATAATTGTTTTGACCTTGATGTTTTTTGTAGTCCAGGATAGTATATCTTTCAGGACTGGTATGTTTTTTCTGGGAGGGATGATGCAGATTATTTTAGAGTTAAGATTTAGAAAGGTTATTAGTAATTTGGCATTTCGAAATTGGGGTATATTGTAGAGGTATAGAGTTGTGTCGAATGTGGAGGGGTAAAGGAGAGCTGTTCCTCCACCTTTCATTTTTGGTCTGATTAGTCTGTATATTGCGAAGTTGGGAGGTATAGTTTCTGTATCTTTTATTTTGGGGTTTAGCTAAGTTTCTGTCAGGGCTAGTATAGCTGGTTTATTTTGTTCTATCCAAGCATGTGAAAACGTTATTTTATTACATATGCTTCTTAGGTTGATGGTAAATAGGTTTAGGTTTTTGGAGTTTGTGTTTGGTCCGGGGTTTGGGTGTATGCCACCACTTTGTAGTAATTTGTGAATTAGATGAGAATATAGTGGGTTGTACTTTGTTTTGTGGTTAGAGTTCAGGGCAATGTAGTATGTAGTGGGGTGTGGTGGTATAATTTTTTTATTTTGGTGTTCGAGCTGTAGGGGAAAGGGTAGTAAAATAGGTGGGGGAATATCTGAGTAGTGGCTTTGTTTTGGGGGATGATGTTGGGGAATGTTGTAGAATTGTTGGCAGTGGCTGTTTTATCTATGAGTGTTGTGGTTAAACACAAGGTTAATAGTGTTGTGAGAAAGATAGAGTACGAGAGTAAATGTTTGATTGGGAAATAGTACATGGTGGTGTGTGGGATGGTAACTATAGTGTAGCTGTGTATGATTGGTATGAGTTTATCATATGAAGATGGATAGATTTGAGATTGTGCTGTTAATTTACTGAGATGTAGTCTGATTGGTTAGGAAAGGACTGTGGGTGGTGCTTCTTCAACTGTAAGATTGTGGATATGGGGGGTGGGTGGGGAATGGAGTGAGACAGAGCACATAGGGGGTGAATGCAGTGGGGCTACACCTGGACAGAGCTGCTCATAGAGAAAAATAATCAGTGGATGCAGAGCAGTCCAGACAGTTGGTTGAAAAGTAAGTTTAACTTTAGTAGAAAGGAAATACAAAGGAGAGAGACAAGATATCAAAACAGATGAGGGTTGAAACAGAGAACAGGTAGGAGAGAGATTTAGGCTAGGCCGAGTATTAGTGTAAGGCAAAGGAAGCTCAGAATAAGAGGAAGCAGCAGTTTAAAGAACTACAAGTAGCAGTAGTGGGAAGGTCAGGGTTTAGAGCAAGTAAAGAAAAAGTCAGAGAGGAAACCTCATCCCTCCCCTGTATGTGGTATTCCCACAGTTTCCATTTTTTTCCTATGTAGTTTGCTCCTACCCTTTTCTAAAGATCTTGATTCCAGTTGTTTTATCTCTGTTACTATAGTCACTATTTCTAATGTAGTTGATTTAAATTTTGATTTCCATTTTCTAGTAATTGTTTTTTGTTAAATACCATAATTAGAGACAGCAAGGCCTTACCATATCTAGGCAATTCCGATTCTGTATCACAGCTCAGAAAAGTCATCTCCCTTGTCATACCAGTCTGCCCACCCAGCATCTCTGACAGTGCATCCCACAGGGTATCCTTAAAGTCTGCCAACCCACCGCACTCACAGAAAATATGTTCCAAAGTACCTGTTCCCCGTCACACCTCCAACATTTGCTGTCTACCTAAGGAAAATTTCTCTGGAGTCTACTTGGTGTATAAAAATAGGGTTCCTATTAGAACCTCGAACTCTTGAAATGTCGAACGTCATATGATCGACATTTCAGGTATTCAAAGGTTAAGCATAACGGCGCCGTTCAGTGCAGAATGGGAGAATTTCCCTTTTCTGTACTGAAGTGCGATCTCAGAGTTGGTATATTTAAGTAGGGGGGTGTGGGGACGCAGGGGGGCTTGACCCCCTTCCTGCACCATTAAGGTAAGTTTTTTTTGTTTTTTGTTTTTTATTATATATTCGAACTTTCGAACTTCGATCATATGTTATCGAACATATGGGATTCCAAGTTTTGAAAGTTTGATTATATAATATAGACCCTAAAAATATATATGTAAACATTTCCAATCAAAAATCCTAAATCTTCTAGATTTTATTGTATATTTGGGAGACATACATATAGCCTCCCAGTGTTTCTTTGTGAATGGCTTATCCAGTCTCTCTTCCCAATCCTTGCTAACCTTCTCTGATTGATTCTTATAGTTATCATGCAATATTTTATATGCTTTACTAATTAGCCATCTTTTAATGGCAGCTTCTGTTCTAGATTCTAGTAAAACTTTCATTTAGGACCCGCCTATCTCTTTCCCTATAATCCAACATCAATCCTTAATAGGGAAGGCAATCTCTGTCTTGCAGTCCAAATAAATTCTTGAGATCTTCCCATTCTATCATCTTTCCCTCTGTAGTTATTTGCTCCCAATAGCTTGGTTCATTTGCCAGTTTTCTCCAATAAATTCCAGCCCCTATTGCCTCTATCCCTAATTACAGTCATCCCTATTGTCAAAATCTCCTTTCTCCATTCCCGTGTTGGCTTAGTTCTTAGAATACTTTCTGCTACTTTATGGATATGATATAATCTGTCTGATTATAGTTATTCTCCTTAAAGGTCTGCATCCAAAATCCCAGTCTCTCCTTGTTGCTTGAGCTTTCCCCCCTCTTTCAACATCATCCCTTTCCACTTTGAATTATGGTTTTCTGCTTGTGCTATGTATAGGAGCCTTAACTGTGCAGCTCTGAAATACCCCTTCAAATTGGGTAATTCCAATCTGCCCTGCTCTGCTGGAAGAATCAGCTTATCCCACTTGACTGTTGCTATTTTCCCCTCCCAGATGAAGTCCTTCAGCTCTTTATGTATTGCTACCCACAGCTTCTCCTCTGTTTGATAAAAATGTACCTGACCTGTGTATAAGACTAAAGAGACTAAAAACATTTTCACTGCTTGTGTCTTACTATCTGTATCTGTATAACAAACTTCCATTTCAGCTTCATTAATTTTATATCCTGAAGAGATGTGAAACTGTCTCAAAATGTTATCCAACGCTGTAATGTCTCTTTCTGGTTTTGTCAGGTATAAAATAATATCATCTGCAAATAGAGCCAGCTTTTCTTGACTGCTGTACCAATTATATCCTTGAATTTCTGAGTCTCTTATTTTCATTGCCAGTGGTTCCAGATATAATGCACAGGGGAATTGCCAGTGGTTCCAAATATAATGCACAGGGGAAAGAGGACACCCCTGCCTTGGTCCTCTGCTCAAGCAGAAATTATCAGAGAGGACCCCACCCACTTTAATTTTCACCTCCGATCCCTCATATATCCTCCTAATCAACCTTAGAACTTTTTCAGAAAATGCAAATGCTTCCATTGCCCTTCTCATAATGTCCCAGTTTACTGTGTCAAATGCTTTCTCTGCATCAAGACCCACCAACAGCAATTATTTTTCTTATGTTCTGCTTCCCTCTGTATCATCAGTGTTCTGTTAATATTGTCAAATATTTGCCTCCCCTCCACAAAACTACATTGATCTGTATCTATCAATTTTGGCATTACCTGTGTCATTCTTTTAGCCATGCTAGACATGAACACTTTATAATCATGGTTTAGTATTGAAATGGGACTGTACGAAGCTGGGTCTGATGAAACTTACCCTCTTTAGGTATTACAGCTGCCACTGCTTTCTTCCAGGATATGTGCTTTACTGTTATTATTAAAAAACATGCATATTATCAAGGGTAATCCCTTATTTTCTGCTTAGTATTCTGCAGTTGATCCTCTTCTTGTTCTGTGAGATTTCCTCTATTTTAGAATACTTAAACAGTTGCCAGTCCCTCTAAATAATTCTTGTTGTTTCTTAACCATGGCTCCCTTTCTTTTATTTCAATCCTGTTGTTAAACTCCACTTTCATTTTATCTGATGCCCTAGCTATACTTTCAGAAGAAATTTCTATCCTTTCTAATAGAAGCAAAGAGGTGGCTGGAACCCCTACAATCCTTCAGAAGAATCTGCGCTCCTGGAGGCTTTTGGTACAGGTCAATCTATGTCTTGGGTGATTCTGCCTGCTGATAAGCTCCTCAAATTGGTTTCACATCAGGCATGGAAGGAGCCTGACACAATTGATCCCACAAATCCGAGAAAACCTGATAAAGTTATGACTCCTCTGGAAGACCAGCAGTTCTGGTCCAAGGGCCACCTGTTGATGCCATGGTTGTAGTGGAAGCCACCCGAAAGGAACTAGCTGACAAAGGTTCCTCTTTTCATTCCTCGCAACAAGGAGTCACAGGCAATGGACAGGTTTCGGAAGCATGTCTGCACTTCCTTCACCTTAAGACCCCTGAACTGTCTGGCACATTTCACCAGACTACAAAGGGATCCAATAAAGGAACTCTCGGATACCCTCACAGGAACTGTGTCTGAGGAGGTGAAGGATTCTGTCACCTCAGAGCTGACGACCCTACGATTAATATCAAACTGGTTCATGAGGCTTATATCCAGTGTGGCAGAAGGAACCTCAAGGGCAAGTGGGTTCAGGTGTAGCCATCAGGAGACATGCCTGGATGCACTTGTGTGACTTTGGTGAGCCTTTTAAGTCTATGTTTGTCAATGCTCCTTTTGACAACACATCTCTCTTTAGCCCCAGAGTTAAAGTCAAAGTCAGAATAGACTTTGTCATTTAGAACTACACATGTGTAGCCTAAATGAAATTTTGTGCATCAGCTCAATTCTTGAGGTTACAAAGGAAAGTGAAACAACACATACAAGTAGAGGAATAAATTTAACTAGCAAATAAAATACTACTCTTAATTCGCAAGAAAGAGTAGGCACATTTACCAACGCTCTTAAACAAAAGGAATAGCCTACGCTGAGTTAAATTAACTACCCTATTTAAAGATATGTTGTCCAGGTGTGAGAAGAATGGAAAGATCCTTTCTGCCATAGGGTGTGTGTTTTTCCACCCTCCAAAGATCCTTCTCAAGGAGTCATCAAGAGGGTGGAAAGACGTGGTTCAAGAAATCACAAGGATCTTTCCATGACACATATGGATGGTCTTCCCCCAGAGGCAGAGGGGGAAACTTAAATGGTAGACACAGCCCTTGCGACAGAGAAGGCCCATAACACTAAGGGTCCAGAGAACCATTCTTTGGCAAACCCTTTCAGCGATCCTGAGCAGAGACCTGATTGTCCCCCTCTGGAGGCAATCTGAGGTCATTTGTCCCTGCACAAAAGAGCCTGGTTAGAGATAAAAGATACTTGGGTGCAGAGGATAATATCCAGAGGATATATAATTCCTTTTTTCCTCCCGCCTCCATTTTCCAGAAAAATCCCCAATGTTCCACCCAGTCAGAGGGATCAAGCAGCCATTCAAATACAAAAGCTGCCAAAAAAGAGAGTCATCCAAGATGTCCCCCCAAGACCAGAAAGGAACCAGAACTTATTCAAGATTCTTTTAGTACCAAAGGAAACAGGGGACTGGATATCAATTTTGGATCTCAGCAGCTTAAACAGATTTGTTCAAAAGGCAAAGTTCCAGATGGTCATGGTTCAGTCCATTCTTCCCATTGTGGAAAAGAATGACTGGATCTGCTCAGTAGATCTCCAGGATAAGTACTATCATATAAAAATAAACAGACAATCCAAGAGATTCTTATGCTTCCAGCTAGGAGCCTGTCACTGTCAGTTAAGCGCAGTGCCCTTTGGTTTCACCTTCACCAAATGTATGGCAATGGTAGCAGCTCACTTGAGACTGCAGGATTTTGTGTATTTCTTTACTTCGATGACTGGCTCATTACCGCTCTGACCAGGCATCATCTCATCATGGCAAGAGAAGTCGTCATCCACCCTTGCACAAAGTTAGGAATAACCATAAATTTTGAGAAGTCAAATCTAAAGGCAACTCAAATTCTAGAATTCATAGGAGCACTACTCAACACAAGGTCAACAGTAGCCTCCTTCCCAGAGTTCAAACTTTAAGGTCACAAGTCAACAAGATACTTTGCAGTACCACGATCTTGACTCGCCTAGTTCTACAAACTGTAGGATCAATGGTGGGAGTGATAACCCTTGTTTCACTAGCCACGTTACCCATGAGGATTCTCTAATGGATGTTGACATCTCAGTGGTCAGTTCATCAACTACCCTTTTCCACTCCAATATGAATTACCATCTTGTGCAAGAAAAGTCTGATGTGGTTGATCCAATTGGATCAATTGCTACAAGGTCATCCTTTTGTCCCCTCACAGCCCAAGACCATAGTGACCACAGATGCTTCCCAGCTAGGGTGGAGGGTGGCATTATTTGGGAAAGATAGTCCAAGGTATGTGGTCCCCTGAAGCGGCCAATTTGTATATCAACATACTAGAGTTGAGAGCAGTGCTTTTAATGTTGCAAGCCTTTCAATATGCTCTCCCATCAGGAACGATTGCAGTACAAACAGACAATATGTGAGTGGGTTGGTACATCAACAAACAAGGAGAAACTAGATTGTACCCCCCTGTGTTGAGAAGCACTAGGGGTGTGGCAATGGACAATATCTTCCAACTGCTTTCTTTTAACAATGCATATTCCGGAGAAGTCCAGTGTGCTAACATACCAGTTGAGGAGATACATACTGCTACCTCATGAATGGTCCCTCAACCAGAAATTTGCAGAACAAATATTCCACACGTGGGGCCAACCTTGTTGCGATCTCTTTGCATCTCCCCTAAACAACAAGTGCAGCAGATATTTTGCCCTAACCCTCCCAAGGGGAGTCACTGAGGGATGCTATTCTCCACAGTTGGCCCCACAGATTACTTTCTGCATATCCCACAATTCCCCTAATTCCTAAGTTTCTTCAGAGAGCTTCCAGGTTGAAGACCAAGGTCATTCTCATTGCCCCCTTTTGTCTTCAACATATTTGATTTCCCTTCCTGTGGCCTCACTTAATTCACCAACGTGGATTCTGGACCCAACTCCAGACCTCCTGTCTCACCCAATGGGCATGACACATTGGACCTTCCAAACCTGAAGATGACAGCTTGGCTTCTCCAATTCCAATAATAGCCAGACAATCAGTGCTCTCTTTCTCTGTTCGCCACATCTTGTTGTCTTCCCTTAAGCCATCCACTATGAAACTTTACACTAGTAAGTGGAAAAGATTTGTACACTGGGCTATTCAAAAGCATGTAGACCCTTTTTCGGCCCCAGTTATTTCTGTGCCGGAGTTCTTGACACTGCTTTTCAAACAAGGGGCCAGTTCTTCATCAGTGAAAGTCCAGTTGGCAGCAATTTCTGATTTGTACATTGAGTTTGATGGGCATTCACTATCCTCTCATAAACTATGTAAAGCTTTTTTGTGTGGCACAGTTCTTCGTAAATCCCCTTGTATATACTCCACGCCACTGTGGGATCTGAATCTGATACTGCAGTCCTTGATTTTTTCCACACTTTGAATCTGCCCATGATTGTAATCTTAAATTTTTGTATTGGAAGACCTTGTTTTTAGTTGTCATCACTTCTGCCAGAAGAATTTTGGAAATTCAGGCATTGTCGGTAAAACCTTCGTATCTCATTTCCCATAAGGATAGAGGCTCCTTAAGAACCAGTGCATCCTTTTGTCAAGGCAGTGTCACATGTCAACATTAATAAATATATCAGTCTACCAGTCTTCTTCCCAAATTATTCCAACAAAGGAGAATACTTGTTACATTTTCTAGATGTGCATAGAAATTTACATTTCTGTCTTCATAGGACAAAAGATATCAGAATGATTGATCAATTGTATCCTTTGCTGATTTGAAATTGGACTCCGCCGTATCTAAAGTCACCTTAGCTAAATGACTTACTGACTGTATTTCCTTTATTTACAAGTCAGGTATGACTTTGCCGTACAGAGTATGGGCTCATTCGACCAGAGCTGTAGCTACCTCCTTAGTTTTCCACTCAAGAACTTCGATGGATGATGTTTGTTCAGCAGCAGCTTGGGCTTCCTCTCACACCTTTATCTGTCATTATCAGCTGGATCTGGTGTCCAGAGGTAGGGCATCATTTGGCTTAGTGGTGCTCAGAAATATCCTTCCTTGAATCCACCCAGGGTTCTAAGTAGCTGAGGATTCTGTCCCATCAATTGAGGATAGAATGAAGATTGACATCAGATAAAGAGATTGTTTCAGAGTATTAAATGATGATGGTTGTTTCAAATGTATTCTGATAAAGTCCCATTAAGGTCCAGGATGAAAGCGCTCCATACGTAATTATTTGTCGTGGTTGTACTTATTAAAAGTGGTCATTGTGGATATTGTCTTCAAGACTCTCCGTTTTGTTATTTTTTTATCACATTTTATTCCAGTCTCATATTCTGCCAGCCTTTTCTTCATTTTGACCTCTGATTTTTACAGCCTTATCACATCATCTGAATATTTGTTTAAATTTTCTTGCATTTTTTCCAGCCTTTTGTTCTTTCTGTTAATATACTCCATCAGTATTTTGTTTATTTTAACCAGGTCTGTGTGCAGTTGCCATATATTACTGCAGGTTACTGGAATTCATGCCTGAAGGTTGCATTGCTTTTTGCTGAACAGCTGTAGAATTTCCCCAGTCAGTGTTTCTTCCTCACTTTTTCAATACGATACCTTGCATTACCCAGATTTGCTCTGAGCTACTGCGCAATGGTACCCCCTATACCAAGCCAACAGATATTGCCAATATACTGGCCGACAGATTCAGTGACAACTTTACCCCCCCCCCCCCCCCCCAAGGGACCATAGACAATACCAGTAGATTGTCAGGCACCCAGTATTACTCCTGCACAGGTTAAAACAGCATTGTCCAAGGCCAAGAATACAGCTTCTATGGGACCTGACAATATCCTTGGATGTGTTCTACATGAACTACAGAGTGAACTAGCACCTCAGCTGTGTGCCCTGTTCAGTCACAGCCTCACCTTAGGCTTTGTCCCTACCAAATGGCGCACTACTGCAGCCATCCCTCTCCACAAAGGAGGAGCGACTACAGACCTTGAGAACTATCGCCCCATTAGCTTGATGAGTCTGGTATTCAAAGCTATGGAATGCATCATCATGGACCTAATAAAGAAGGATATAGGGAAGCTCCAAACTCTGGATCCAACACAGTTTGGTTTTGTGAAGGGTAGATCATGCCTGCTCAACTTCTTTGAGTCAGTCACCAGAGCTGTGGATGAAGGCAAGGTGGTTCATACAGCCTACCTTGATCTGGCCAAGGCCTTTGATACCATTCCCCACTCAGGAATCATAGAAAAACTCACTAAGCTAGGCATCAACCCCTATATCACTAGGTGGGTTGCAAACTGGCTCATAGGTAGAACCAGCTGCATCCTGCTTTGCTATTATAAAGTGTGTTTTTCTCAGTTCTGGTTGTTATTCATAGGTAGAACCCACAGTGTGAAAGTAGCGGACTCCAAGTCAGACTGCCGGCCAGTCACAAGTGGAGTCCCACAGGGTTCGGTCCTGGGTCCTCTCCTGTTTGGTATCTACTTCTCTGAAGTCCAGGCCAACACAAAGGGACTCTGGCTGACAAAGTTCACAGACGATTGCAAGTTGGGACCTTTTATTAACTCCCCGAGTGATGTTGACATCCTACAGAAAGGCCTGACTGAGATCAACAACTGGTGTCAGAACCATAGCCTTAAGCTCAATGCCAAAAATGTGTCGTCATCCCCTTTGGGAGAAACCCGGTTCCCATGAATTACCACATCAATGGTAGCCCACTGAACACAGAAAGTGTTATAAGAGATCTGGGAACACAGGTTGACAGCAACTTCTCTTTTGACAACCACATTGCCACTGTGGTCAAAAGTCCTTCTATGTGGCACATCTCATTACTAAGGGTTTTGCATCCAGGAAGAAAGAGGTCATTGTCTCCCTCTACTCTTCCCTCAGGCCAATCATTAAGTACAATGCCCCTTTTAGGGCAACACCTGCAACAACTGGAGAGGCCACTAAAGTACCTTACAAAGAGGATCATAGGCCTTAAACATTTGTCCTATATAGACAGACTAAAAAAAACAACTATTCTCTCTCTCATATCGCCTACTTAGAGGCAATCTCTGCTTGACTTACCATGCCATGTCTGACCCAGCTCTGTTAGAAATGCTACATCTAAAGAAATCCCAATCCCTCTGCACCACAAGCTCCAGAGACCTCAACCTCATTACCACAATCAACAGAACATGCAGGAGGGACAGGTTCATAACCCAGAGACTGCCCATGCTACGGAATAGACTTCCTATACATGTCAAGCAGAGCACCTCACTGGCCCTCTTCAAGTGAAATCTTGATGAGTGGATGGGAAATAGAAAATTCACCCCAGGGATTCCTCCAGTGGCTTTAGGGATTCCTCCAGTGGCTTTACTCGACAGAGGCACTGGGAACTAAGGTCGGGTGACACAATGCCAGGGTAATCCTATGGGCTAGGCTTGTAAAGGCCCCAGGGCCATTAGCCTAGTACACATCTATGAACTTTTTGTAGATGATTTTTTTCCAGGTCCTCTGTATTTCTTTTTTCTTGGCAACCAGGCAGTACACTTACTAGCCCGTTACTGAAATTTACCCATAAACACAAAAGTCTACTGGCCCTCTCTGCTGAGTTTATGTTTTCACAATGGCCGAGCTAGAATTAAGCTGTTACTCAGTGTGCAGCCATTTTGGAAGTCCTCACTGCTGCAGTAACTTTATTACCAACTACACCTCTTCATATGAGAATTCTTCAATGGCCTCTAGCAGTGCAATAATCTTTTGATCGACATCCCTTACGTCTCCAGAAAAAGTTATTTCAGGTTTGCAGAAAATCCCTACAGTGGTGGATACACTCCAAAGAAATTTGTCAAGAGTGTCCATTTATTCTTCCCCTCCAAATGCCGTCTTGACCATGGATGCCTCCCAATTGATGTGTGTGTGTGTGTGTGTGTGTGTGTGTGTGTGTGTGGGGGTATTACTGGGACAAACTGTTCAAGGCACGTGGTCCCCAGAAGAGACCAATTTACATATAAATGTCCTGGAGATGAGAGCAGTGGTTCTAGCATTGCAGGCCCTTCAAAGCTCTCTTCCACTAGGAACTATTGCTGTACAAACAGACAGCGTGTCAGTAATCTGGTACATCAACAAACAGGGAAATCAGATCCTATCCCCTGTGCTGAGGAGCAGTGAAAGTTTGGCAGTGGGTGATCTCTTCCAATCGCTTTCTTGTAACAATGCACATACAGGCACAATCCAATATCTTAGCGTACAAGCTCAGCAAGACCATCATGATGCCTCATGAGTGGTCTCAGTCAATCAGTGGCAAACATGATCTTCCACAAATGGGGTCAGCCATACTACAATCTGTTCATTTCTCCCCTCAACAACAAATGCAGCAGGTTCTTTGCCCTACTGCCTCCTCAGTGACAGTCACTGAAAGATGCTCTAGTCCATGTTTGGCCCTCCGATCTCCTTTTATGCTTATTCTCCACTGCCTCTGATACCCAAGTTTCTTCAGAAAGCACTCCAGTTGAAGAGGAAAGTAATCCTCTTTGTCATCTACTGGCCTTGGCAAGTGTGCTTTCCCTTCCTATTGTCTCACCTAGTATGTCCTTCTTGGACACTGTACCACAATCCAGACCTTCTAACATACCCTTAAGGAATGAGTCATCTGATGTCACAGGTCTCAAGTTGACCGCATCGCTTCTGCAATTCCAGTGATGGCTAGACACTCCAGGCTTTCTTCCCCAGTTCGCAAAATTGTCTCATCCCACAAACCTTCAGCTAGGAAGATTTATAAGAGTAAATGGAAAAGGTTTTCTTTTTGTGCTCAACAGAGAGATTTGGATCCTTTCACTGCTCCACTACCGGCTATTTCAGATTTCCTCACCTCCATTTTCATGACAAAGCAAACTTCTCCACCATTAAACTTCAGCTAGCAGCCATCTCCAATTAACACATCAGAGATAGTGCTTCTCGTTTGGCTTCATCTAGGTTATGTAAGGCCGTTCTTAAAGGTAAGACCTCCAATTAGGGACTCTTCTTCACCTTGGGACCTGACTTTGGTGCTTCCACCTTTTGAACCTTCAGCTAAGGTAGACCTTAAGTTTCTGTCGTGGAAAACAGTCTTTCTAGTGGATATAAGTTCAGCGAGCTGAGTATCTGAACTCCAAACATGGTCTTCCAAACCACCATGTTTGATTTTTCACAAAGATAGAGTTATGTTATATACAGCTGGATATCATTTCCAGAAACAGAGCAGCATTCGATTCTGCAGGTCTCCTGACCATCCTTCCATGAGGGCCATCCACAAGTGCAATAACAAAATGAATGAACTGCTCACTTATTTAAGGATGAATTGAAAGGGAGATATGTCACCACAATTCACAGGAAAGAGACTTATTCTGTTTCCTTCACTACAGTAGTTCACATCCCCAGTATCAAAAAAGGTCTTTAGTGAAGGGACAGTTCGTTATGGCAGCTCAAATGGTCACCAGACACACAGATTTTATTCAGGGGTGTATTACCTTATGGTCGATGTTCCTTAAAAGAGCATACCCTGTAGAATTAATTGATGACTTAATTCAGGAAGTCAGAAGGAAAAGAATGAATGGATATTTTCAGCCCATTCTGGGAGATGAATGTCATTCTACAGACGCAATAGTAGAAGAGGTTTTTTTATTCTATGGTAGAGCCTGGTATAACTATAGACATGCAAAAGTATGGTACTGAGGAAGTCTTCGATTTTTCAAGATCTTTAACCATTGCATTTACTGAAGACTTTAGAAGGTTAAGGTCCCTATTTGAAAAGAACTGGCCTATATTAACAGATGACTCTAACATTAGAAAACAAATAGGTGAAAGACCCGTTATTACCTACAGAAAGGGAATGAATTTTAAAGACATATTTAAGGAGAAGCAGTTTATGAATAGTCATAGTACGCATGGTATGTTTAAGTGAGGGGCATGTGCATGTTGCCATAAAATACAAGTAACAAACAATTTTATGGTACGAAATTTTACATACGATATAAAGGGAAAATATAACTGCAATTCAAAAGCAGTGATTTACTTAGCATCGTGTGACTCATGCCCAGCTTTTTACATAGACGGAGAGGAAATTTAGTCAACGGATTTATGAACATGACTATGTTCTAAGAAAACATAATTTAAATAATGCCTTAGCTAAACATGTTTGTGGCAATTTAGAGCATCAGTTTAAATTTTTAGTCATTGATCAGGTTGAAATTAATGGCAAAAAAACATGGGAGCTACTTTTAGAATCTAAGGAATTTAGATGGCAAATCTGTTTGCAGGCTGACAGTTGGCCGGGGATAAATGAGTGTAGCTGCATCACCCCAGTACTAAGGTTAAAAGCATTGGAGAGAAAAACTTTAGCACTTTGTAGCCATTATATTTTATACATAGGTTTTCAGTAATGCTTATTCAGTATTTTATTTTATTAAGCTTTTTCCTTTTTTAAGCACACACATATGCAATTCTTTGGGTTTTATTGGGTATGTGGTACCTTTTAGGCAGGCTATGATGGTAGGTTCATTGATCAATTTGCATTTTTTTCATCCAATGAATTTGAACTATTTGAGTATTTAAGGAAGTGATGTAAAGAACATGGTGTCTGATGAAGTTTAATACTTTATTAAATGAATTACCAGTTATTTTATCAGTGTTTTTATTGCTTAATAAAAGGATTTTATTGTTCTACTGCGTCCTTCGATCATTCTGGGAATACTGTTGGAGTGTGTTTGGGAGACTAGTTCACTACTTCATTTTTTATTCATATAGGACAAGTGTTTAAGGCCTAGGATCCTGTTTGTGAGGTAGTTTTGAGGCCTCTCCAGTTGTTGCAAGTGTCTAGTGAGGTACATGCCAAATGGGGCATTGTACTCGATGATTGGCCTAATGAGGGATATTTAGATCAGAAAAAAATACTCTTTCTATCTACTCCTTCATTATCAGTACCATAATAAGAGTATAAAGGATCATTTACTATGTACTTGTCAAAGCATGTGGCCTAGCTCTAGAGAATGCAATTCATACATAAAGTAATGGTGGTCTTGTCTGAGTTACCCAAAACACACTGAAGGACTCTTTATCTTTTCTCTTTCCTACAGAGTCAGAAACCTTTAGAAAAATATTAAGGTTCCTAAATATTTTCCAATACATTTAGGATGCATGGATAGGCATACAGTGGCCCCAGTGGTTGTTAGCCTAGTACAAGAACACTGCATTGATGGCCCCAGTATTCCAGGATGTCTACTAAATAGCGTGGAATATGACTTATCAGGACTACTGGAATGACTATTTAACCATAGCCTCCAGTCAGGCTACATGCCTTGCAAATGGAGAACAGCAACAGTCATCCCTTTACACGAGGGTGGGCCTTAAACAGAATCCAGAAACTACAAACCCATTAGTCTGACAAGTCTCGTATGAACAGCCATGGAAAGAATCATTATGGAAATAATTAGCAGTGATACAGGAAAACTCCAGACAGTGGATCCAGCCCTGTTTAGTTTTGTCAAGGGAAGAACATTACCTACTTAGTCTGCAAGACTTCTTTGTTTGAGAAGGTCACCAAGGCAGTGGATGAAGGCAAAATGATGTATACTGATTGTAAGGACCTGGCCAAGCATTTCATACAGAACTCCACTCCAGCATTGTAAACAAACTCATGGAATTAGGCATAAACCCCAATTTTACATGATAGCTTGCCAGCTGACAATCAGATAGAACCCAAGAAGTTAGCATAGAAGAGTTCACCTTCACAAAGAGGATGGTCACTAGTGGAGTCTGTCAGGGCATAGTGCTGTCCTCTCCTTTCCAGCATCTACTTCCTGTAAGTGAAAGCCAATGCATTAATAGCCACTGGCTGACCAAATTTGCAAATGACTGTAAACTATGAGCAGCCGTTGAATCCCACCAAGACACTAGTATCCTCCAAGGAGGACTAATACAGACAAATAAATGGTGCCATATAGACAGTTTAAAACTCAATGCCAAGAAATGGATAGTAGTACCCTTTGGGAAGTTGGCTGCCCCAGTAAACTACAGCAGTCTGGGATTTGGGAACATATCTAGGCAGTAATATGTCTTTCAACCAACCTGTGTCCAAGGTAGTTAAGGAGGTCATTCTATGTTTCCCAAATTATAAGCATGGGTTTGACAACCAGGTTCAAGGAGGTCAATGTTCCAGTGTACTCAACTCTCATTAGACCCATCTGTGAGTATAATGCCATCTTCAGTATGTTCATAGGTTCATGGGAGATTGTCTGGCTAATGGCTCAAGAGCCCTTACAAGCTTCATCAGTTTTACTCAGACTTCACTCAATTTTCTATCCCTAGAGGAAAGATAAAAAGGGTCAGCAAGCAGGGTTTTGTCAATTTTTACAGACTGCCTCTTTCTACGAGGGACATGGGTGCCACCCCAGGAGTAAATCTGCAATTTCCCATGCATTGATCCAGGTTGCACTTGAAGATGGTCAGGGAAGAGCTCTGCTTCATGTTAATAGGAAGCCTATTCCAGAGGAAGGGCAATCTCTGGGATGTATCTCTCTCTCCAGCATGATCTGTTCATGCCAGAGATCAGGTTTAGATTCTTGGCACATGCAGAAAAGGTTCCTTACAAAATTAATAAATGTCTTTAACAACATGTCCTACTGGATTGCCACAAAGACATATCCCTGTACTCTGCCCTCTGCAGACTGTTGAGGGGTAATCTCTGTCTGGTGTAGAAACCATCACAGGATACCACTATGATGAAACTCTTTCATATCCACAAAACAACTAGCATCAGAACTTCCTGATTCAAAGATAAACCTTGCTTACAACATAAATAGGACATGTTGGAGAGACAGGTATTTGTCTCGGAGAGCATACCTCTTCTTTATAATAGGTTTCCTTTCCATGTGAAGTAGAGTTTTTCCCAGACCCAACTGGTGTGTGATCAGGACCAGTGATTGGGAAGACAGTTGCAGGGATAGTTTATTACAGCTGTTTGGAAGGTTCATAGGTTCACAGGTAGGTACTAGGCTTTTGGCCCAAGGGCCTAAGTAAGCCTAGCTAAACAAGGTTCCCTGGATTACTCCACCCAAGAAAGTTAATTTCCTGTGCCCCTGTTGAGCAGAGCCACAGAAGTGATCCCCGGGGTGTATTTCCTATTTCCCATCCACTCATCAAGATTTTTCTTGAAGAGTGCTAATGAGGAACTTTTCTTGACATATAGGTCACTGGGTTATAAACCTCTGTCTCCACCATGCTTAATTCTTTGGGAAAAAGATTTAAGTTCCTGGTTCTGTTAGTGGGGGAGATGTTAATATTGTAGAGAAATCACAAATCTAGGAACTTTAAACATCAATGTTTTTATAAAATGAAACTGTCCTGTTTTATAACTCACAAATCCTAATTAGTCCTAATTGACTAATTAGGATTGACTAACAATTGATGGCTTGTGTCCCCTATAAACATTGGAGCGCTAATCATAGTTAGTCCTAATAGTCCCATTTTTATAACACACAAATCCTAGTTATGTATCATTTCTATGAACATTGTTACCTCTAACTTCCATGCAAACTAAACTGTACATATTACAGCTCCCCATACCACCTGAATGGTTTCCATCTTGCCCTCCCACTAGTTTCCCATGCCACCTGAATGGCTTCCTTCTTGCCTTCCCACCAGCTACCCATACCACCTGAATGACTTCTTCCTTGCATTTTCACACTTTGTCTAAAGCTGAAAAGCAAGACTGGCCTGAAATAACTGAATTAAGCTGGAAACCAGTGGGGATGCCAGGCAGCAGAAGCCTATAACTCTAATCATTGTCTTTAAGTGTAATTCACCACATTTTCTTCAGAAGACACCGATTTTAGGAGGGATTAAGAGGGACAGACCTAAAATTGTAGACAAACTCTGGTACAGCTGAGAAGTATGAATGCAACAACTCAAACATTGTTTTCCATAGTTCTTGCCTAGACTTGTTTTAAAAAAATACTTGATCTGAAGTAATTAACTTCATTTTATCTGCAACCTGCGGTTATTCGGATCCATATCAGATCCAAGCCGGCAACTTTTCAAGCATTTGCTCCGGGCTCCAGGCTCCTCCCCCTTACCCATAACCCATCACCATCTCCTACCTTTCCTCAGAACTCGTTTACCGCTTTGTGTTTAGGGTTTTCTTGTGTAGTGAGAATTTGTCTTGGTTAGATGTGCTTCGTGTTTCACTAGTGCAGTCATTAGATTTTGGTTATCTGCTTGCAGGTATCCCTCCGTCGGCCTGATTAACAAAGTCTTGGGTCCTGCATCGGTTGCTGTCCCTTCTTCCATGACGTCAGGGGTATAAAACATGCAGCCGATGCCATTACATCAGTCTTTCTTGCCGTGCGGTGCCCGAAGCAGAAGCAGTTTGCAAGTGCCGGTCGGCCGACTCCTGAAAATTTCGTTTTCAAGTTTCAGAACCGAAGTCTTAAACTAAAGCTAAGTACCCCATTAGGGAAACTTTTTCTTGCTCCTTACCGATGTCAGTAAAAGTTAATAATTGCATTATTTGTGGAAAGCAAATACCTCATAAAGATTTTCATTCGTACTGTATTCCTTGCCTAGGCCCTGACCACGACGTACCTTGCTGTCGGTTTTGTGCTTTATTTAATCAGCGAGCTATCCGTCATCGGTTTATTTTCGCCTCTAAATATTTCGGTTCTCGGTTTAATTATCCAGAAATGTTGTCAGTTAGCCATCCGACTACCGGGATTCTGAAAAAAACAAAGATAAAGACAGAGACAGGCCACCGAGGTCCAAAACTGCTAATGACGCTTTTCCTAAGCCAGTCACCAGTTCGCTGTCAGTGAGGTGCTTTCGCAGCCCCTGATACCCGCTACTTCTGATTCGCAGGCCTCTACTGAGACCCATTCGGAGTCCTGTATGCTGCGAGATGCTTCAACTATGGAACCTGCGGATGTCTCTACCTTGGATGGGTCTGGAGCCACTGTGCAGGCACCGGCTTCTGAGGGTGTACTCAGGCCTATGGACTTGCATATTAAACCGATGCCTCCTTCTTTACTTAGGCCTAAATCTCGATCCATGCCTAAAAAAACGACCCCCAGGCCACATGATCAGGCCTCTATGCCTAAAAAATAAATAAGGATGGCTGAAGATCTAATAACTCTAATCAAGGGTAGCCAAACCCCCTCCCCCCCTCCCCCCTTTCTAAGAGGCCTAGGACTGAAGTTGATTATGAATCTTCTGATCAGGATTCTGTTGTTTCTGATTCTTCTGATGATCTGGATTTGCCTTTATCTATTTATGAAGATTCTGATGCACAGGACTCCATTCCCTCTGCTTCCCCTCCTGAAGATTTTTCTTTTGGGAAACCTTACATACCCTAAGGGAGCATATAAGCTAGGATTTTTTTTCTGATTCAAAAAAGAGGCTTAGGGATTTCCTTCTCCTACCTCAGCATAGGCCTTTAGCTATTCCTCCTGTACTAGACATTGTTGATGATGCTTTTTCGGAATCTTGTTTGACCCCTGATACCCTGCCTTCTGCTCCCAGAAAACCTGACAGATACTACAGTGTCCCTGAGCCCCACAAGTTCCTTTTTAAAAATCCTATTGCAGATCCAGAGACTATTTCACAGGGGCCCAAGGGCATTAAGGCTTCTACTGCTAAAAATCCTACCCCTTCTGATAGAGACTCCAGGGCGCTGGATAGATGGGGTAAGAAGGTTTACACTTATGCAACCTTGGCCATTAGGGCTTTAAACTGCCAGTTTCATATGTTAAAGTATCAGCAACATGTTATTGGACTGCTTAAACAGAAAATGATGTTGATTCCTGACTGCGTGGAAAGTAAAGAATTACAGGATTTAATGCATTCTGCTTAACAAGTTGGAAAACATACTTTGCAATGTGGTTTTGATTAATTACAGGCCTCTTGCAGGGCTGCTGTTACTGGGTCTGTGCTCAGTAGGCATGCTTGCCTGATCATGTTAAAGCTAAATTGTTGGATGCTCCTTTAAATCCGGACCGCCTGTTTGGCAACAAGGCTGAGGAAGTTCTTAAAAAGATGGAAGATAACGCTAAATCTATACAAACTGTGAAAGATTTTTTACAAGTTCAGCCTCCTAGATTTAGTAGGCACTGGTCGTCTAAGAATTGGTCCTTTCCAACCCCCCTTCCAGGTCTTCTCACGCCAAACCCAGACACAGCAAAAACCCCAAGTTTCAGTCCCAGAGGACACACAGAACTAAGCAGTGGGGGGCCTCCACTTCCAAATCTGGGAATAAGACTCCCCCGTATGGTAAACTGTCTCAATGACTTCCTTTTAAAATTTCCAAGCAGTTATCAACTGACTGCCCCTTTGGGGGGAAAGATTGCTCTTCATGCAAAGAATTGGGAACTCTCTACCCAGGACAAATGGGTTTTAAGTATAGTGTTCCAGGGGTACAGATTTCACTTCCACACGTTGCCAACACCAAGCGGGTAGCCGGACCTACCCCCATATCAGTGGGCAGAGGCCCAAAAACAAGTACTTTCTCTCTTAAGCATGGGGGCTATTCATCTGGTACCAGAAGAGGAAAAGGGACAAGGTTTCTTCTCGAGACTTTTCCTGGTACCCAGAAAAGACAATTCATGGATTCCTATCCTAGACCTGTCTACTCTAAACACCTTTTTGGAGATTCCAAAATTCAAGATGCTGACCCTTCACCAATTACTTCCTATGCTAGGCAAAGATGCCTGGTTAGCAACAATAGATTTAAAAGAAGCATACCTGCACATCCCAATCGGGGAATCTTGCAGAAGATACCTATGCTTCAAAGCAGGCTACACGCACCATCAGTTCTCTGCCCTACCCTTTGGATTATCTACTGCGCCCAGGGTATTCACAAAGTGCCTAGCTCCAGTTATTGCATTTTGCAGGCAAAGAAATATTCAAATATACCCATATCTGGACGATTGTCTAATTCAGGCATAAAGCCAGGACATACTTTTGAATCATCTGGCCTTTGTATAAAGGGTTCTAACTTGTCTGGGGTACACCATAAACAAAAATAAATCACACCTGGTACCCTGTCAACAAATTATATTTCTGGGAACAAGCTTGAATACAACTTCTCAGATGGCTTGCCACACGCCAGATAAACAAATTTATTTGACAGCCTACTTCAAACAAGTGGCCACAAAAACCCTGCTATTTGCAAGACAAATACTGCAAGCCTTGGGGTTTGTGGCCTCCTGCATTCTTATAATTCCATATGCAAGACTACATATGAGGAAACTACAGTGGTATCTAAAAATCCTATGGTTTCAACATTCTCAAGACCTAGAAACAATGATTCCTATCATACCTTGCCTACACCTAGAGTTCCTTTGGTGGGCAGACACCTGCCACCAAAACAAGGGACTACCTTTCACACCACCCCCTGCCGCCCAAACCCTAACAAGAGGTGCATCAGACTATGCATGGGGGGGCTCACCTGGCAGGGAAGTGCATTCAGGGCAAATGGAACCCAAGGCAAATGCACCTGCATATCAATCAAAAAGAAATGTTAGCTGTACAGAATGCTCTGACAGCCTTCAAGGACCACATTCTTCCAGGACAACTAATGATAAAGATGGGGACAACGCCACTGTTATGTGGTACATAAACAAGCAGGGGGGTACACATTCTTACCCCCCTCTGCAGACTAGCCATGGCATTGTGGAACAGAGCCCTGAGCTACCAAGTGCAACTACAAGCTCAATTCCTGCCAGGAGAATTAAATACACTGGCAGATAGACTAAGCAGAAAACTCATGGACCCACATGAGTGGAAACTGGAACCAAGGATTTCCAGCATGTTGACAAGCAAATGGGGGAGCCCAGATATAGACCTGTTTACCTCTCCCCAGAACTACCAATTGGACAAATTTTGCACAAGGACTTCCCACAAACAAGCCTGGAAAGTGGATGCTCTGTCCTTCAGCTGGAAAAACCAGTCTATGCCTTCCCCCCTTTGCCTCTGCTCTCCAAAGTACTATTAAAAATCAAACAGGACAAACCAAGGATGATCTTGATTGCTCCAGACTGGCCACGCCAACACTAGTACCCCCTCCTGCGCAGTGTGTCTTGGTTATCTCCATGGCACCTGCCTCGGACTCCTTCCCTGTTGTCTCAGCAGGAGAACTAGATTCTGCACCCTCAGCTTCTAACACTGAACCTTGCAGCCTGGCTAATTACCTGTGATGGATATCATTTTAGAGGCAAGGAGGCCTAGTACTAGAAAACCATATGCTGCAAAATGGAAAAGATTCTGTGCCTGGAACCAAAGGCTAAGCTTCTGGTGTCATTCAAAGGGGATCCAGTGTCTGTCAGCCTGGGATGACATGCTCGACAAGCCGCGTTGCTTCGCAAAAGACGGCTTGCACCTGTCACCCTTTGGCTTTCAAATACTGGCCAAGGCTTTTGCTGCCCCCATAGTGCCTTTTTTAGGCAAGGCTCAAAATTCAAACCCACCTCTGTAAACAGCACAAGTAAAAAACTGAGGGATGTTATGTAGTCCAATCTCGCCTACATTCTTACTCGCGGGTTTGGAGCCGAATATCTGCTCCGACTCGGCCAACTTTTATTTACTAGCTCGAAGTCTCTCATTGGCTGGGACAAGCAGGTATCCCATGCTGCACTGCTCCATAACCCCAGATCTCATTAGCCGCTCGTGTAGCTAGGACGTGGTCTCGCTTGGCTGTGGCTAAGTACCTTCTTTTTTCAATTTCTCTTGAGAAATTTGATAGTTTAACCACAAAAGCTATTTTAATAGTTATTCTTCTTCTTGCTTGTTTGTAGTGTTTTTTGTTCATGTAGTTGGTATCCCTAACTGTTCCGGTGGGCTAGGCCCATTTTACTTAGAGGACCTAGTTCTCCTTTCTCTGTGTAGTGCTCCGTTTCCTTGAGGAAGGCTTCTGTTAGTGTACTTGGGATAAATGTGTTCTGCTTAATTTTAAGTAGTGTGTTGTGAGTTAGTAAAGAGCCGTTTTACTTGGAGGTTCTTTGGTTGCCTTGTATAGTCTGATCACTAGTTTCCCGCCTTACTGTTTTTTCCGTCTAGGTTGTTTTCGTGGTCTGCTTGTGTAAGATGTCTAAGGATTAGAAGGAACATAAACCTTCCGGTTTTAAAAAATGTTCCAAGTGTAGTTACAAAATGTCCATTACGGATGGGCATTCCGTTTGTGTTTACTGCCTAGGAGCTATTCATTTGCAAGAGTCTTGTAGCTTCTGTCATGCCTTCGGTCCGAGGGTGCTCCAGGAGAGGAAAAATAAACTAATATTGAAGGGACTTCTAAAACCTTTGTTTGAGGAGTCTTTACATTCGACGTCTAGCTCTCAATCCAAGTCTAAAGCTTCGAAGGCAAAGAAGAGATCTCCGGCTCCGTCTGTCTCCTCGGAGCCACCGGAGAAAACTTCTAAACTTGACTCTACCTCCTCGGCTCCTCTGTCCTCGGGGCCGCAGGAGGTATCTGTAGTACTGGAATCGGCGTCAGCTCCTATTTTACTGGAACCCATTCAGAGCCGGTCGCCCAGTGTTAGGCATGGTTCTCCTGAGAGGAGATCCCAATCTCCCTCCCTGTCCTCCAAGTCCTCCAGGCTTTCTGATTTGGATGTTGACAGGGTGGTACAGAGGCTCCTGCAGTCACCGGTGTTGGCAAAATTGTTCTCTGCTCCGACCCAGTCGGCTCCGGAGCCTGTCCCAATGCTTGTGTCGATGGTTCCTCCTCTGAGCACTTCCTTGTCTTCAGAGCCGGAGTGCTCCACTCCGAGTGATGTTCCTGCACCGGCTCCAATACCCCTCAAGGGTTTATCAGTGCTGATGTCGGCTCCGACCCAGTCGGCTCTGTCCACAGGGTTCGGCACTCGGGTTTCCTCAGTCGGGCCCGAGGGGGATACTTCCAGACACCTGTCGGTTCTGAGCCTCCCTCTCTGCACATCGGCTCGGGGGACCCCGACCCCGGTCATGGCCTCGGAGGCCGGTCGGTCCTCGGATTCGGGGGGACCCGCCTTCGAGGCCATGCGGAGCGCACTGGCCAGATCGTCAGTTACATCACCCGGATCGGTCATTATGTCCCCTTCCACCCTGGCTAGAGCCTCTGACGTCCCTCTATCCATAGATGGCGGAGCCCAAAGGTCTGGGGATACCCCCATGAGCGGTCCCCAACTTTCTGAGGGCCCCTCAGAGTCTGTGCCTGAGGAGCCCCTAGAAAGAACGCGTGCAAGAGGAAGCACATAGACTCCCAGGACGAGTCTCTCACTTCTGATACCAACCTCGAGGAGTCGGAGGGGTCCCCACAAGTTGTCCTCTGATGACGTCTCTTTCTCTGACATTCTGGAGATATTGAGACAGAGAGGCGACTGGCCGTCCAAAACCCCCTCTGAGGAGGAGTCGGTATTCCTCAAGGACTTTGGTGCGCAACCTTCTGCCTCCTGGGTGTCTCCACCCTTCGACGAGCTCTTGGATTTAATTTGTCAAAGGGTGTGGGAGAATCCTGATTTGGTGGAACCTGTACCCCGAAGGCCCAATAAGTTTCTTTCTGCCCCCCCCCAGGGAAAGAGTTTCTGTCCAAAGGGGTTTCTGTAGATGCCATGGTGGAGGCGGTGGCCACACAGCAGGAAGCAGCCGAGTCTTCTTCCTCTGTCCATCCTCCTAACAAGGAGTCTAGGAGCATGGACCGGTATGGGAAGCGTACCCTCTCGTCAGCGACCTTCACCCTACGGTCACTGAACTACCTCTGTCATTTTACTCTGTTCCAGAGAGATCTCCTCAAGGAGTTAGGAGATACTCTAGCAGGTAACGTACCTGAGGCGATAACGCACATGGTTAACGCCCAGGTGTCCACCTAAATTCTGTTGTCAACTCGTCCATGAGGCTCATATCATATGCAGCTGAGGGGGCGAGTAGGGCAGCCAGTTCGGGAGTAGCCCTCAGGAGGCAAGCCTGGATGCGCCTGTGTCATTTCGCGGAGGCCTTCAAGTCTTCCTTCACTGGTGCTCCTTTTGATGGGTCCTCGCTCTTTGGGACCAAAGTGAAAGACACCCTCACCAGATGTGAGCAAGAGGGAAAGACCCTGTCTGCCGTAGGGGTCCGTTTTTCCCTTCCCTCGAGACCTTACCCCAAGGCTCAGAGGGGAGGGAAGATGTGGTTCAAGAAATCGCAGAAGTTTTTCCCGGCCGCACAAGGTGAGTCCCCCACCAGAGGCAGAGGAGGGGGAGGTTATCCTGGAAGACACCGCCCTAGAGGCAGAGGAGGCCCCCCCGCAACCCAGGAGACCGTGATTCCTTTCGTGGTTCTTCCTACCATCGTTCCTGATGTGTTGCCCGACTGTGCTATTCCGGAGCCAGCCGAGGACCGCATATCGTTGTAACCAGAAGCCTGGGAAAGCATCACCCAGGATCGATGGGTATTACGAATAGTTTCCGGAGGTTACGCCATCCCCTTTTCATCAGACCCCCCTCCAGTCAGGAGAATCCCAGACGTTCCACCCAGTCAAAGGGATCACGCAGCATTAGAGGTTTCAAAGCTGCTAAAGAAGGGAGTGATCCAACCTGTCCCCTCAGACCAAATCGGATTAGGGACTTACTCAAGACTCTCTTTGGTGCCGAAAAGAACAGGGGACCTGAGACCCATTCTTGATCTCAGCAGATTAAACCACTATGTTCTGAAGTCCAAGTTCCGAATGGTCACCCTTCAGTCCATTTTTCCGTTGCTGGAAAAAGAAGTATGGATGTGCTCCATCGACCTCAAGGATGCTTGCTATCATATCAAAATGGACAGGGCATCCAGGAGTCACCTACACTTCCAGCTGAGAGCTAGTCATTTTCAGTTTTGTGCCCTGCCCTTTGGTCTCACCACAGCCCCCAGGGTGTTCACCAAGTGTTTGGCGGTGGTGACAGCTCACCTGAGACGTCAAGGATTCCAAGTGTTTCCGTACCTGGACAACTGGCTTCTTTCCACCCCCACCAGACATCTACTCATCCGAGCCAGGGATGCTACCATTACCCTCTGTCAATGACTAGGAATAACATTGAACTGGGAAAAATCTGCCTTGCTGCCCTCACAGCGTGTCACATTTATAGGCGCAGAGCTAGACACCGTTCAAATGTGGGCCTTCTTGCCGCACGACAGGATCACAGTATTACAAAATCAGGTTCACGTTTTATTACCCCTCAGGAAAGTACAGGTGAGATGGGTTCTTCAGCTTCTGGGCACCATGGCAGCTACCATTATGTTAGTGCCTCTAGCAAGATTACACATGAGGCATCTTCAATGGCTACTCTTTGCCCAGTGGTCTCTCCAAAAACTCCCCCTTTCCCACCAGATCCTACTCACAGACCGATGCAAACAGGATCTCCGTTGGTGGCTGTGCTCCAGCAATCTGGATGAGGGGAAACGGTTTGTTCCTCCGTCACCTGTCGCCACGGTGAACACGGACACCTCCCAGATTGGGGGGGGGCATTATCTTGGCAGGACGGTCCAAGGCACGTGGCAAGATCACGAGGTACATCTGCACATCAATGTCTTGGAGATGAGAGCGGTGTTACTGGCGTTGCGGGCACTTCAGAGCTCTCTTCCTCTGGGGACGATTGCAATACACTCGGACAACATGTCCGTTGTGTGGTATACTAAACAAACAAGGAGGAACCAGATCTTACCCCCTGTGCAGAGAGGCCATGCGAGTGTGGCAGTGGGCAGTGTCTTCCCAACGTTTTCTAGTGGCAACGCACATTCCGGGGAAGGCCAGTGTGATAGCAGACAGGCTGAGCAGAGCTATTCTGATGCCTTACGAGTGGTCCCTGAACCGTCTGGTTGCGGAACAGATTTTCAGCAGGTGGGGTCAGTCTTGCTGCGATCTTTTTGCCAATCCCCTCAATGCCAAATGCAGCAGCTACTTCACCCTGATCCCCCCACAGGGGGAGTCACCCAGGGACGCCCTAGTCCACGATTGGCCCTCTGGTCTGCTCTATGCATTCCCTCCATTTCCTCTGTTACCAAGAGTGATTCAGAAAGCCATATCCTTGGGAAGCAAGATGATTCTAATTGCCCCACACTGGCCTCGCCAGGTCTGGTTCTCCTTTCTCCATCCATTCGCTGTGGACAGTCCTTGGATTCTGGACCCAATACCAGACCTACTGACGCACGTCGGGACAGTTCCATCCCTCCCTGCGGACCCTCAGGTTGACAGTCTGGCTACTCCACTTCCGTCGTTAGTCAGACTTCATCGTTTTTCACCTGAGGAGGTGCACATTTTATTCTCTTCTCATAAGTCTTCGACTAGGAAGATTTATTCCAGCAAATGAAAGAGATTCTCTATTTGGGCTCATGCCCAAGGAACTGACCCTTACACAGCCCCAGTTGCTGCTGTTTTGGATTTCTTCTCCATGCTCTTTCAGCAGGGCTCTGCGCCCGCTACCATTAAAGTCCAGCTGGCGGCTATTTCAAACTTTCATACCTCCTATGAGCCTTCCCTTATGGCGCATAAACTCTGTAAGGCCTTTCTAAAGGGCACCTTATTACTCCGGCCTCCTGTGTCAGAATCTTTCATGCCCTGGGATCTACACTTTGTTTTGCAAGCTCTTACTTCTCCACCTTTCGAGCCGGCTGCCACCTGTGAATTAAAGTTTTTGTCCTGGAAGACAGCCTTTCTAATAGCCATCACATCAGCCAGACGGGTATCAGAGATTCAAGCTCTCTCCATCAAACCCCCGTATTTAATTTTTCATAAGGATAGAGTTTCTCTTAGACCTAATCCATCCTTCCTTCCCAAGGTAACATCTACTGTGAATCTCAATCAGTTTATTGAGCTGCCAGTGTTCTTCCATCAATTCTCGAACAAGGCAGAGTTTAGATTTCATCAACTGGACGTGCACAGACAATTACGATTCTATCTACACAGGACCAAACACCTACAAAAATCTGACCAATTGTTTATTTCCTTTTCAGAAAATAGACTGGGTTCCCCTATCTTCAAGGTTACCATTTCCAGATGGATTTCGAATTGTATTTCCTTTATTTATTCTTCAACGGGAAAAAATCTACTGTTCCCCGTCAAGGCTCACTCTACTAGGGCTGTTTCTGCGTCTCTGGCATACCATGCCAGACTATCTTTGGATGATATTTGTGCTGGGGCCACGTGGGTTTCCCCACAAACCTTTATTACTCATTACAAACTGGACGTGGCTTCTAGGGGCCGGGCTTCCTTTGGTTCCACAGTCCTCAGGAGTATCTTCCTTTGAGCCTCCCAGGATAGAGGTGCTGGGGACGCTGTCCCGCGAGTAAGAATGTAGGCAATATTGGACTACATAACATCAAGACGTTATGTACTCGCCATAACGTTCGATGTATGTAGTCCATCTCGCCTCACATTCTTATATACCCTCCCACCTGCCCCCTTCCTGGAGGATCTGGAGGTTAGGATTGGTGCTAGAGTACCCTTCAATGGTAGTTTGTTTTTTTCTTATTCCCCTTGATAGTGTTCTACCTTATTCGATTGTTGTTATGCATGAGGTGTGATTGTTGGATTCGCAGTGCAGCATGGGATACCTGCTTGGCTCAGCCAATGAGAGACTTTGAGCTAGTAAATAAAAGTTGGCAGAGTCCGGAGCCAATATTCGGCTCTGAACCCGTGAGTAAGAATGTGAGGTGAGATGGACTACATACATTGAACGTTATGGAGAGTACATAACTTCTTGTTATGCTACTCAATGCCAGGAGTTTAAATCTCAAAATGCATGCGCTCGAAGCACTCATAAGTATGGAGAACGTCGACATCTGTGCAGTAACTGAAACCTGGTTCAAGGCTCCAGAGAGCACTCCAGCACTACTGGGCTACAACTCATACCACACATTTCGGCCACAGAACACGGACCGAAACACAAAAGGTGGGGGGTGTATCCATATTCATCAAGGATACCCACACCTCCAAGTTAGTGGCGCAGCATGATACCTCTGAGATCATGTATGTGCAACTAACATCGGGCAAATCTGCAATGCAAATTGTGGCCTGCTACAGATAACCCTGCATGACCCAGGACCACCACTCCGCCTTTCTGGAGACACTGGAAAACATGAAGGTCCTACCGAACACCCTGATCTTGGGAGATTTCAATTACCCTACCATTAACTGGGAAAACTACTTGAGTACAAACTCCCAGGCTCAGCGCTTCCTGGAATTTATCAACTCAAATACCCTGGATTAGCTGGTAAACTCCCCTACCAGACGCCACAACATATTGGACCTAGTCATCACCAACATGGGCGACAGGTGCTCCGTACCGGAGATCAACCCGTCACTGGTTAGATCAGACCATAAACTAATCACCCTGGATGTCCACACCCCACCACCACCCCCAATCAAGGAAACCACAGTGGAAAAACTTTTATAAAGCAAACTTCACCTTACTTAAGTCAGAGGTGGCAAGTTTCACAGCCCCCACGCTAAAGGATAACACTGCCCAAGATGCAGAATCCTTTACAATTGCACTCTGTGAGCACCTACAAGGATGCATGGATCGTGCCATCCCTAGCAAAACCAAGACTCACTCCCCTAAGAGAAGGAAACCAGTCTGGTGGACCCCTGCCATAAACAGGTTATACAACAAAAGGAGGAAACTAGTTCAGAAAAAAAGCAAATCCCAAGAAGGAAAGACATCCCTGATCAGTATCAGTAAGAAACTAAGGTCCCTCATAAAATCATCCAAGGCTAACTTCGAAAGAAAAATAGCCAAGGACTCGAAAGATAACCACAAAGCCTTCTTTAGCTATGTCAAAAATCTAAGTGGCAACTCGCAGATATGCTCTGAGAATAGTGCAAAATAGCACAAAATATACTGAACCTACTGATATTGCCAACAGATAGATTCAGTGCAAAATTCACCTTGCTCTCACCTTCAAAATGGCCCACAACAATACCGGAAAAGTGTAGTGTCCCGGAAATCACAGAAGCACAGGTGAAAACAGCCCTTTCAAAAGCCAAAAACACAGCATCAATGGGGCCAGATGGTGTCCCAGGCTGAGTCTTGCACGAACTACAGAATGAACTAACCCCCCACCTAAACACGCTGTTCAACCTCAGCCTCTCCACAGGCTACGTGCCCATAGAATGGCACACATCAATGGTTATTCCACTCCACAAAGGAGGAGCCACAACTGACCCTGGTAACTATCGCCCCATAAGCCTGACTAGCCTTGTCTGCAAGGGTATGGAGCGCATCATCATGGAACTCATTAACAAAGACATTGGGAACCTCCAAACACTTGACCCCGTCCCAGTTCGTCTTTGTTAAGGGCAGATCATGCCTAATAAACCTGGTTGACTTCTTCGAGACAGTTACCAAGGCCTTGGACAAGGGAAAGGTGGTTCACACAGCCTACCTTGATCTCGCCAAGGCGTTCGACACCATTCCTCACTCGGGTATTATAGAAAAACTCACCAGCCTGAGTATAAACCCCTACGTCACAAGAAGGGATGCCAACTGGCTTACAGACAGAACTCACACGGTAAGAATAGCGGGCTCCAGGTCTGACTCTAAACCAGTCACAAGTGGTGTCCCGCAAGGCTCAGTTCTGGGACCCCTACTGTTCGACATATATTTCTCAGAAGTACAGGCAAACACCAGAGGACTATGGCTAATCAAGTTCGCCGATGACTGCAAACTGGGAGCCATAATTGACTCTCCGGCTGACACGGACATCCTCCAAAAAGACCTTACTGAGACAGACACCTGGTGTCAAATTCATGGCCTCAAGCTAAATGCCAAAAAATGCATAGTCATCCCGTTTGGGGAAAAACAAAACACCTATAAATTACCACATAGGCGGCAGCCCCCTTAATACAGAAGAGGTAATAAGAGATCTGGGGATCCAGGTAGATAGTAATCTCTCCTTTGACAATCATATTTCCAAAGTAGTTAGGAAATCCTTCTATGTGGCCCATCTAGTTACTAAGGGGTTCGCATCTAGAAATAAAGAGGTTATAGTGCCCCTCTACTCGTCACTCATCAGACCCATCATAGAGTACAATGCCCCATTTAGGATGTACCTCACAAGACACTTCCAACATCTTGAAAGACCACAAAAGCACCTCACCAAGAGGATTACTGGCCTCAAACATATGTCCTATGCAGCCCGACTGAAAAAAATCCACCTGTACTCAGTGGCATATCGCTTACTCAGAGGTGATCTCTGCCTGACTTACAAAGCCATGTCCAACTCAGAATTGATGGACATGCTCCACCTAAAGAAATCCAAGTCATTGCGAGCCACGCACTCTAGTGAGCTAAACCTCGCCACAGCAATAAATAGAACATGCTGGAGGGATAGATTCCTGTTACAGAGACTCCCCATGGTTTGGAACAAAATTCCTAACTACATTAGGCAGAGCCCCTCACTATCACTCTTCAAGAGAGGCCTGACAAGTGGCTGGGTAACAAAGTACACCCCTGGGATCACTTCATTGGCTCTGCTTGACAGAGGCTCAGTTAATTAATCAACGGGGCGGCGAAAGCCGACACACTCTGGCTAGGCTTATAAATGCCCTCGGGCAGATAGCCTAGTACCTACCTATGAGCACAGCAGCACCCAATTTACCTCAGATTTTACAATACTTAACTGAGATGCTTCACAAGGGCCTGTCTTTTTCCTCCATTAAAATCCACACCTCAGCCATTTCAGCTTATTATAGCACAGAACCTCCCCTCTTCTCTCATCCACTGCTCAAGCAGTTCCTCAGAGGGGCCAAAAATTTGAGACCACCCAGGAGAGCTCCAACCCCAGCGTGGGACCTTAACTTTGTCTTGGAGAAACTCACTCTACCTCCTTTCGAGCCAGCTGCTACTGCAGACTTAAAATTTCTTTCTTGGAAAACAGCTTTCCTTTTAGCAATCACTTCAGCTAGAAGGGTATCTGAATTACAGGCCCATATGGCAGTGGAGCCTATCATCATCTTTCATGCGGACAGGGTGTCCCTCAGAACCAATCCATCCTTCATGCCCAAGGTGGTATCCAGTGTGGTTCTTAATCAGTCCATTCATTTGCCAACCTTCTTTCCCAATCCACAGAATAAAGGGGAACGGATACTGCATTCCTTAGATGTGCACAGACAATTTAGATTCTACTTGGACAGGACTAAACCTCAAAGGAAATCTGAACAACTGCTTGTGGCATTTGCTGCAGGGGAAGAGGGGAAGGCTATTTCAAAGCAAACCATTTCTAAATGGATAAGCCTTTGCATTCATTTCTGCTGTAAGCACCATGGAAAACCTATCCCCCAGGGGATCAGACCTCACTCCAACAGGGCTGCATATACCTCTACAGCCTTTCTCAGAGGCATCTCTACCAGGGACATCCTAGAAGCTGCTACCTGGAGTTCTGTACATACTTTCACCAAGCATTATCATTTGCCAATTTTCTCTAAATCCAGAGATGGCTTTGCCACTGCAGTCTTTTGTAGGGCCTTATAGCTGGCCCTAATGCTATCTAAATTCCTCTTCCCAACCATAGCTTTGGGAATCTTCCCAATTGTAATGACTGCAACAGTGAAACACGAAGGACATAGTACAGTTGTGTACCCTTCCCGTAAATGTAGATGTTCGAGTGTATTCACTGTTGCAGTTCTGGTTACCCTCCCTCCAGCCCCCTAACTTCTTTTGACTATACCTCTAATTTCCTTTACTGTGCTTAAAAGCATTTTTGGTGTATTTGCTTTTTTGTTGGAGGTATATCTTTGTACTTTTATATTGAATTGCTTCCCATTAGGGGGCACCTGACATCTGGGGCAAAAAAAACTGATGTAATGGCGTCGGCTGCATGTTTTATACCCCTGATAACCTGACGTCATGGAAGAAGGGACAGCAACTGATGCTGTACCCAAGACTTTGTTAATCAGGCCGACTGAGGGCTACCTGCAAGCAGATAACCCAAATGTAATGACTGCAGTAGTGAATACACTTGAACAGCTACATTTATGGTAAGTGTACACAACTGTACTTTCCCTTTTCCTCACCCAAATGCTTGTTAGTCAGAAAAAGTAGTTTAGTCTAATAGTTTTAGTTGTAGTAGTATAGTGTAGGCCCACCCTTCCCCATAGGTGTGCGTGGAGTGTTGCAGTTTAGTAGGTGTGGCTGTGTGGGTGTAGAATGGCTGATCAGCCTAAACCTACATTTAAAAAATGCACAGAGTGTGGCCATAAGCTTTCACCGGCGGATGGTCACACTCTGTGTGTTGTTTGCCTAGGCGTTCTGCATTTGTCTACTCAGTGTAGTGAGTATGCTGGGTTTAATCCTAGGGTGCTAAAGGAGAGGAAGGCCAAACTGGTGGCTAAAGGCCTTCCCCCTGCTTCCATGCTGAACTCATCTTCCTCGGCTTCCACAGCTACCGCCCAACCCCCCTCCATCAGGCAGGGACTCATCCTCCCACTAGACGTGTTGAAGGCGATGCAACTGGAAGAGAAAGGAAAAAGGACAGAGATAGAGAGAAGAAGGGGGATAGGCCCCGTAAACGGTCTCCACATCGGGAGTCCTTCCCTAGCCCGCCTTCCAAGGTGTCGAGACCTGCGTCTCATTGGCTCCACTTCCCTAGATTCTCCCTGGAGGAGACGGAGCCTTTGAAACTAAGGCCTTCATCCAGATCTTCACAGCGTCCAGCTAGATCCGAGTCAGTCACTTCCTCGCGCTCGACTCGGAGTCTTTCTAAGATGGATATGGACAGGATGATGAGATTCATTCGGACCCAAATCCAGATGGGAGTCTTGCCAGGCCCCTCTCCCTCCTGAGGGGGGGACCTCCATGCCCTTCTTTCATCCTATTTCTCCTTCCCCGATCCGGCCTGTGGGTTTGGGGCTTATGGATCCAAGGATCTTTGGAGCTGGGAATTCGGTGCCGATGGTTCCTCCAACCTCGACTCTGGCGATTACCTTGTGTTCCTCAGATCCGAGCGGCTCTCGGGGCCGAGGATGGGGAGTCGGACCCGAGGGGATGGAGGAGTCTTTGACTCCGAGCCTTTCCTTCAGAGCTCTGGCTACCCCAGCCTTGGTCCCGATCCTCACGGCGGACCCAGGGAGGGCCTCCTCCTTGTTGGGTGCTAAGGAGGTGCGCTCTCCATTGGCGTTCAACGTGGTGGAGAGGGTTCTCTCCCAAGGATCGAGACCCCAGCCTATTTCCTTGCATTCTGCCCAGACTCCTTCGGATTCGGTTATGACTCCCTTCGGCTTGTCCCAGGGAGAGCCCCGTGCTAGAGGATTCCAGGTAGTTCCCCTGGAGGGAACCCCCTGCGGCTCATGAACCCCCTTCAGAGAGTCCCACTGAAGAGGGTCCTTGTAAGCACATGTGTAAAAGGAGGCAGCTGGCTTCCCCCAAGTCCTTGACAGAAGACACTAATTTAGATGGAGAAGGTTCCCCAGGTCACCTCCCTAGGATGTCTACTTTGGAGACATCATGGAGATCCTCCGCCAGAGGGGATGTTGGTCAGCCCCAAAACCTTCTACGGATGAATCAATGTTCCTGGAGGCTTTTGGCATGGGCCCATCTACGTCCTGGGTGTCCCCGCCTGCAGATTCCTTGGTGAATCTTATCACTACGCTGGCATGGAAGGAGACTGACACCATAGAGCCGATACCTGAATGCCCGGACAAGATCCTGTCTCCACCCTCGGACAGACAGGCCTGGTATAAAGGATCCCCCGTGGATGCTATGGTGGTTGCAGCACCCACCAAGAGAGAACTGGCTCAGGAAAGTTCCTTGGTCCACCCTCCGAACAAGGAGTCCAGGGCGGTAGATCGATTTGGGAAGCGAGTGTATTCTTCAGCGATGTTTTCCATCCAAGCGCTGAATTATTTGGCACATGTCGTACGACTGCAGTGAGACCTAGTCAAATAGTTCGCTGAGTCACCCCCAGAGTCTTTGTCGCCAGAGGACAAGCATCAGTTCTCTGAGAAAATGTCGACTCTGAAGTCAGTATCGAACACTTCTATGTGCCTCTTTTCCGATGCTACAAAAGAAGCAGCTAAGGTGGCTGGGACTGGCGTGGCAATGAGGCGACACTCTTGGCTCAGACTGTCAATTTGCGGACCCCATCAGGGCTTCTTTCACAAATGCTCCCTTTGATGGTTCTTCTCTTTTTGTGAAGACCGTACGTGACACCCTTGTCCAGAGTGAAAAAGACGGGAAGACTTTGTCTGCCATTGGAATCCGCTTCTCTAGTCCTCAAAGATCCTTTTCTAGGAATCAGAGGGGGCAAAGGAAGATGTGGTTCTGGAAATCACAGTTTTCCTGGGGCTCTCAGGACAACTCATCCCCTAGAGGCAGAGGGAGACAGGACAGACGCCGCCCCAGAGGCAGGGGGGGTCCGAGGAACTTTGGGTCTAGGGAGCCCTTCTCAGACAGGCCCACGCAGCAGCCCTGAGGGGTTGCCGGACTGTCCTACTCTGGAGGCAGTCGGGGGAAGATTATAATTGCACCTAACGAATTGGGAGTCCATAACTGTGGATCGTTGGGTGCTTCAGGTAATATCCAGAGGCTACTCCATCCTGTTTGTTACCCCTCCCGTCCAGCCAAAGTGCCTCCCAGATGTCTCACCCGCTCAAAGGGAGATGGCAGAGCTAGAGATTTCCAAGCTGCTTCACAAAGGAGCCATCGAACCAGTCCCCCCTGATCAGTCCGGATCAGGAGTTTACTCCAGGATGTTCTTCGTGTTTCACTGTTGCAGTCATCACATTTGGGTTATCTGCTTGCAGTAGCCCTCAGTCGGCCTGATTATCAAAGTTTTGGGTCCTGTGCCGGTTGCTGTCTCATCTTCCATGACGTCAGGTAGTCAGGGGTATAATGCATGCAGCCGATGCCATTACATCAGTCTTTCTTGCCGTGTGGTGCCCGAAGCAGAAGCAGTTCGCAAGTGTCGGTCGTCCGACTCCTGAAATTTTCGTTTTCGAGTTTCAGAACCGAAGTCTTCCACTAAAGCTAAGTACCCCGTTGGGGAAACTTTTTCTTGCTCTAAACCAATGTGAGTAAGTCAGTGATTGTATTTCTTGTGGAAAGCAAATACCTCATAAAGATTTTCATTCGTACTGTATTCCTTGCCTAGGCCCTGACCACGAAGTACCTCGCTATCGCTTTTCTGCCTTATTTAAGCAATGAACTATTCTTCATCGGTATATTTACGCTTCTAAATATTTTGGTACTCAGTTCAATTACCCAGATATGGCTTTGGTAAGCCACCCGACTACCAACATTCCGAAAAAAATGCAAAGATAGACAGAGACAGACCGCAAAAGGTCCAAAGCTGCCGACGACGCTTCTCCTAAGCTAGTCGCCAGTTCGCCAGTACTCAGTGAGACGCTTTCTCAGCCCCTGATGCACACTAAGATTCACAGGCCTCTACTGAAACCCATTCGGAGTTCGGTATGCCACGAGATGCTTCAACTGTGGAACCTGCGGATGTCTCTACCTTGGATGGATCCGGAGCCACTGTGCAGGCACCGGCTTCTGAGGGTCTATTCAGGCCTACTGACTTGCATATTAAACCAACAGCATATTCTTCTTCTTCAAGGCCTAAAACACGATCCATGCCTAGAAAACAGACGCCCAGACCACATGGTCAGGCCTCTGTGCCTAAAAAACAAATGATGATAATGGCTGAAGACCTTATTACTTTAATCAGGGGAAGCCAACCTTCCCCCTCTAAGAGACCTAGGACTGAATTTTCTTATGATTCTTCTGATCAGGATTCTGAAATTTTTGTTTCCTCTGATGGCCAGGATTTATCCTTATCTACTTATGAGATGAGGATTCTGATGCAGAGGACTCCATTCCCTCTGCTTCCCCTCCAGAGGATTTCTCTTTTGGTAAAACCTTGCATACTCTTAGGGAGCATTTTCGCTGGGAAAGCCATGATTACTCTGATTCTAAAAAGAGGCTTAGGGATTTTCTTACTCCTGCCCCAACACAGGCCTTTAGCTATTCCCCCTGTACTGGACATTATTGATGATGCTTTTTTGAAATCTAGCTTGGCCCCTGACTCCTTACCTCCTGCTCCCGGAAAACCAGATGTATATTACAGGGTTCCTGACTCTCACAAGTTCCTCTTTAAAAATCCTACTGTGGATCCTGGGACCATTTCACAGGGACTCAAGGGCATTAAGGCTACTACTGCCAAAAATCCTATCCCCTCTGGTAGAGATTCCAGGGCGCTGGATAGATGGGGTAAGAAGGTATACACTTCTGCAACCTTGGCCATTAGTGCCTTAAACTGCCAGTTTCATATGTTAAAGTATCAGCAGCATATATTATTGGATTGCTTAAACAGAAAATGATGTTGATTCCTGACTGTGCTGAAAATAAAGATTTACAGGAGTTAATGCATTCTGCTGAACAAGTTGGAAAGCATACTTTGCAGTGTGGTTTTGATTCTCTAGAGGCATCTTGCAAGGCTGCTGTCACTGGGTCTGTACTTAGAAGGCTTGCTTGGCTTAAGGAGCAATCTTTGCCAGATCATGTTAAAGCTAAATTGCTGGATGCTCCCTTAAACCAGGACCGCCTGTTTGGCAACAAAGTAGAAGTAGTACTTAAAACGATGGAGGAAAAAGCTAAATCCATGCAAACTGTTAAAGATTTCCTGCAAGTACAGCCTCCCAGATTTAGTAGGCATTGGCCCTCTAAGAATTGATTCTTTCCTGCCTCTTCTAGGCCTTCTCAGTCCAAATGCAGAACCAGCAGAACACCCAGGCTTCAATCCCAAGGTACGCACAGGACTAAGCAGTGGGGAGCTCCCACTTCCAAAGCAGGTAGTAGTAAGACCCCCCCCCCCATGGTAAACTGTCTCAATGATTTAACTTTAAAACTTCCAAGCCCTTCTCAACTGACTGCTCCTTTAGGGGGTAAGATTGCTCTGTAGGCAAAAAATTGGGAACTCATTACCCAGGACAAATGGGTTTTAAATGTATTTTACCAAGGATACAGATTCCACTTTCACACTTACCAACCCCAAACGGTTGGCCAGATCTACCCCCAAATCAGTGGGCAGAGGCTCAAAGCAAGTTCTCTCTCTCTCTCAAGTATCAGGGCTATTCAAACTGTCCCAGAAGAGGAAAGGGGACAGGGTTTCTACTCGAGACTTTTCCTGGTGCTCAGAAAAGACAACTCATGGCGTCCTATCCTGGACCTCTCTATCCTAAACACATTTTTGGTGATCCCAAAATTCAAGATGCTAACTCTTCACCAGTTGCTTCCTATGCTAGTCAAGGATGCCTGGTTGGCAACACTGGATTTAAAGGAAGCCTACCTGCACATCCCAATCAGGGAATCTTGCGGAAGATGACTATGCTTCAAAGCAGGCTTCAGTTCTCTGCACTGCCCTTTGGCTTATCTACTGTGCCCAGGGTATTCACAAAGTGTCTAGCTCCAGTCATTGCATTTTGCAGGCAAAGATATATTCAAATATACCCATACCTGGATGATTGTCTAATTCAGGCAGAAAGACAGGACATACTATTGAGTCATCTGGTGTTTCTACAAAAATTGCTAACTTCTCTGGGGTACACCGTAAATGAAAAGAAGTCACATCTTGTACCCTGTCAACAAATTGTATTCCTGGGAGCAAGCTTGAACACAACTTCCCAGATGGCTTTCCTCACGCCAGAGAAACAAGTTCATTTGACAGCCTACTTCAAACTAATGGCCACAAAGACCCTGCTATCTGCAAGAAAAATACTGCAAGCCTTGGGGTTCATGGCCTTCTGCATCATCTTTATTCCATATGCAAGACTGCATATGAGGAAACTACAATGGTATCTAAAAAGCCTATGGTGCCAACATTTTGAGGGTCTAGAAGCAATGATTACCATCATACCTTGCCTACAGATGGAGTTAATTTGGTGGGCAGAGGCCTGACACCAAAACAAGGGACTGCCATTCACTCTAACCCCTGCCGCTCAAATTCTAACAACAGACGCATCAGACTATGCATGGGGGACTTACTTGGCAGGGAAGTGCATTCAGGGCAAATGGAACCCAAGTCAAATGCCCCTTCATATCAATCAAAACGAAATGTTAGCTGTACAGAATGCTCTGACAGCCTTCAAGGACCACATTCTTCCAGGACAATTAATGGTAAAGATGGACAATGCCACTGTTATGTGGTACATAAACAAGAAGGGGGGAACCCACTCATACCCTCTCTGCAGACTAGCCTTGGCTCTGTGGAACACAGCCTTGAGCTATCAAGTGCACCTTCAGGCTCAATTCCTGTCTGGAAAGCTAAATACATGGGCAGAAGAACTAAGCCGAAATCTCATGGACCCACACGAGTTGAAACTGGAACCAAAGACATTCAACATGTTGATAAACAAATGGGAGAACCCAGAGATAGACCTGTTTGCCTCTCCCCAGAACTACCAATTGGACAAATTCTGCACAAGGACTTCTCACAAACAGGCTTGGAAAGTGGATGCCCTGTCCTTCACCTGGAAAAAACAGTTTATGCCTTTCCTTCTCTGCCTCTCCTCTCCAAGGTACTACTAAAGATCAAACAGGGCAAACCAAGGACGATTCTGATTGCACCAGATTGGCCACGCCAGCACTGGTACCCCCTGTTGCGCAGTGTGTCACTGCTGGCACCATGGCACCTGCCTCAGGCCCCTACCCTGCTGTCCCAGCAGGAGGGCCAGATTCTGCACCCACAGCTTCAAACCCTGAACCTGGCAGCCTGGCTAATTACCTGATCTCTCCTTTACTATCCTTCAGTAAGCAAGTGTTGGATGTCATTCTGGAGGCAAGGAGGCCTAGTACTAGAAAATCTTATGCTGAAAAATGGACAAGATGTTCTTCATCTCACATTGCTGCAGTCCTAACACTTGGGTAGTCCGCTGTCCTCGGTCGGCCCGAATATCAAAGTATTAGGCTGACGTCGGTCAAGGCGCTTAAGACTGACATCAGAACGTCAGTGTACAAATGCGCATGACCGACGTCATATCCTCAGTCTTTTTTGCCGCATGGTCCGATGCAGAAGCAGCGTTGCAAGTGCCGTTAAGGCCCTGAAATTTTCAATCGGAGTTTCAGACCGAGTCAAAGTTGGCTAAGTACCCGTTGGGAATATTTTAGTTTTTCTTGCCTCAGTGGTTTACCGGATGTCAGAAAAAGTAAATAACTGTATTTCTTGTGGGAAGCAGATACCGCATAGAGATTATCATACTTTGTGTATTCCTTGTTTGGGGCCTGAGCACGGCGTTGTTGGGTGTCGCTTTTGTGCTAGGTTCAATAAGCGCACTATTAGCGAAGGTTAGATTGTGCCAGGTTGGTCTTCGAAGCGGTGCAATTATAATATGCCGTCGGATGCTCCGGCCCGCTTCTTCAAGAAGCGTAAAGACAAAGCAGCTAAACCCAGGCAAGAAGAGTCGTCCGTGCGGACGCCGGTTCTTTAGAGCGTCAGTGGAACCGGTGGTTCCCGGAGGCTTCTCTGGAGTCCCAGGGGGAGACTTTGATATTGCAGGATGTGGCCTCTCAGGAGGCAGGTCAGGCTGAAGGGGCTTCTCAGGTTACTGTACTCCCTCCCTTCCTAGGGTGGTTAGGCCCTCTCCTTCTGTTTCCAAGGCTTCTCCCAGAGGCAGGCCAGGTTTAGCTTCTGTTGGTGTCACTCCTAGTTCTACAGGATCTGTGCCCAAGAAGCACATGCTTAAAATGGCAGAAGATTTAATAACTTTGATTAGAGGTTCTTTGCCCCCTCCTGATAAGAGGCCTAGGGTGGAACCAGAGTTGGGGAGTTTTGAGCAGGCTTCGGATGTTTCAGAGTCTTCGGCTGAAGACTTGCAGGAGTACTCTCCTTATTCTGATTCTGATGCAGATGATTCGACTCCTGCTTCTCCTCCAGAGGATTTTTCTTTTTCAGAGACTCTTCATTCCATGAGGGAACATTTTAAGTGGGAAGGTCAGGACTTCTCTGATTCCAGGAAAAGGCTTAGGGAATTTTTGCTTTTACCCCAGCATAGGCCTTTGGCTATACCACCTGTTCTGGATGTTGTGGAGGATGTGTTTGCAGAGGCTTCACTTGATCCTGATTCTTTGCCTCCTGCTCCTGTTAAACCGGATAGGTATTACAGGGTGCCTGAGGCTCATAAATATCTTTATAAGAGTCCTAGGGCGGACCCAGAAACTGTTAGTCAGGGACCTAAGGGTGTCAAGGCCTCTGTTGTAAAAAATCCGGTTCCTCCAGATAAAGAGGCCAGAGCTTTGGATAGATGGGGAAAGAAAGTCTATACTTCTTCCACCTTAGCTATGAGGGCTTTGAATTGCCAGTTTCACATGTTGAAATATCAAAACTATCTTCTTTCTCAATTGAAGTCTAAGGTAGATGCTCTGGCGGAAGGCATTGAGTGTAAGAATTACAAGATTTGGTGCATGTCTGAACAGGTGGGTAAGCATTCTTTACAATGTGGTTTTGATGCTGTACAGGCCTCGTCTAGGGTGGCTGCCACTGGTTCAGTTCTTGAGGCACGCCTGGCTGAGGGATCAGAATTTATCTGACCATGTTAAGACAAGGATTTTGGATGCTCCTTTACAGTCTGATGTGTTGTTTGGTTCACCTGTGGAGTCAGTCTTGAAGAAAATGGAGGACAAGGCTAAGTCTATGCAGGCTGTTAAAGATTTTTTGCAAGTTCAGCCTCCGAAGTTTAGTAGGAATTGGCCTGCTAAGGGGTGGACGTATCCTTCTTATGATTCTCAGTCTAGGGGTAGATCTAGACGTGGTAGGGGCAGGACTCAGAGTTCCTTCAGACCTAGAACGGGGAGTTCACCTGCACAGTCTTCGGGTGAGGGCAGGGGCCAGTCCTTTCGTAAACAGGCCCAATGACCTACCTTTTCAGCTGCCAGATCCTTCTCGCCTGGCAGCACCTTTGGGAGGAAGGTTGGCACTCTTCAAGGAAAATTGGAGTTTGATTACTCAAGACAGATGGGTATTGGATATCATACACCAAGGTTACAAGTTTTATTTCCATACCTTGCCTCCTTTCAAAGGCATGCCAGACGTTCCTCCTCAGCAAAGACTAGAGGCTCACAAACAAATTTCTCTGCTACTTCACATAGGGGCCATACAGCCGGTCCCTCTACCAGAAGTGGGCCTACGATTTTATTCTCGCCTGTTCCTAGTACCAAAGAAGGGGAACACGTGGAGACCAATTTTGGATTTATCTATCCTCAACACATATCTGGACATTCCCAAGTTCAAAATGTTGACGTTACAACAGCTTTTGCCTCTGCTGGGCAAAGATCACTGGATGGTGACTCTGGATCTCAAGGAGGCTTACCTTCATGTTCCTATCAGGCTCAGTTGCAGGAAGTATCTGCGTTTTGGCTGGGACTTCTCATTATCAGTTCTCTGCATTGCCCTTTGGCTTATCTACTGCCCAGAGTGTTCACGAAAGTTCTGGCTCCAGTGATAGCTTTCTTCGGGCTAAAGGAATACAGATCTATCCTTATTTGGACGATTGCCTGATTCTGGCCCAAGAAAGGACGAACTTCTTCATCATTTACAGTATGTGATAGCAGTGCTAAGATGCCTGGGGTATTCTGTGAGCGAAATAAAGTCCAGTCTAGTACCCTCTCAGGACATGTGCTTTCTGGGTGTGAGACTGAATACAGCGTCCCAGATGGCCTTTTGACCCCGGACAAACAAAAGAATCTTTCTCTTTACTTCCATCAGTTGTCTCATCAGTCCAGGCTGACTGCAAGGACAGTCCTTCAAGCCTTGGGGTTCATGGCATCTTGTATTCTGGTGCTTCCCAATGCCAAACTGCATATGAGGAAGCTACAATGGTATCTCAAAATGTATGGACACAGCACTGCCAAGATATGGACACTGTCATTCAAATAATACCTTGCATTCAAAAGGAGTTTTTGTGGTGGGCTCAGGAATGTCACCTAAACAAGGGACTCTCTGTGACCTGACCAGAGGCGTAGTCAGATTCTAACGACAGATGCCTCAGACAAAGCTTGGGGAGCTCATCTAAATGGAAAGTGGATACAAGACACGTGGCCTGCCAGACTTCAACATCTACATATCAACTTGAAGGAGATGTTAGCAGTCCAATTTGCATTAATAGCTTTCAAGGATTTACTTCTTCCAGGGCAGGTGTTGGTTCTAACAGACAACACAACTGTCATGTGGTACATCAACAAGCAAGGGGGAACATTCTTATCCTCTATGCAGACAAGCAATGATTTTGTGGGAGACTGCTCTCAGTTTACAGCTGAATCTTCAGGCAAGGTTTCTGCCGAGCACAGAACTCCTTAGCAGATGTGTTGAGCAGACAAATTATGGATCCCCAAGAGTGGAAATTGGATCCTCATGTATTTCAGAAATTGACAGTGTTATGGGGAACTCCAGACATAGATCTGTTAGCTTCTCCACTAAACTACCAGCTGCCAAAATTTTGCACAAAAGGTTTCATCCCACAGCTTGGAAAGTGGATGCTCTTTCATTCAAGTGGAGCAATCTTCATGTGTATGCCTTTCCACCTCTGCCTCTCCTCCCAAAGGTACTCCTGAAGGTCAGACAGGACAAGCCAAAGATGATTTTAATAGCTCCAGATTGGCCTCGACAGCACTGGTACCCATTACTGAGAAGTCTGGTGCGGAGCCTCCATGGCCTTTGCCTTGATTCCACACCTGCTGTCTCAGGAGAACAGTCATTTACTCAATGTCAAACTTCACTCTACATCTAACAGCCTGGCATATTCTGTTTTAAACCCTGGAGGGTCTCAGCTTCCACAGCAAGTTTTGAATGTTATTTTGGAGGCCAGAAGGCCTAGTACAAGGAAAGTGTACGCAGATAAATGGAAGAGATTTTTTTTTGGAGTACAGCAAAGGAATTTGATGTTTCTAAGCCTAATTTAAGTGTGGCTCTTCAATATCTTACTGAGTTACTGGACAAGGGTTTGTCCTTCTCTTCTATTAAGGTTCATGCTGCAGCAATTTCTGCTCACTATGACTGTGACCCACCATTGTTTTCTCATCCTTTGTTTAAGCAATTCCTTAGAGGGCAAAGAATATAAGACCCCACGTGAGCCCCTACTCCTGCTTGGGATCTCAATTTTGTGTTGGAGAAACTCACTCTACAACCTTTTGAGCCTGCAGCTACTGCCGAGTTGAAATATTTGTCATGGAAGACTGCTTTTGTTGGCCATTACCTCTGCAGAAGGGTTTCTGAATTACAGGCCCTTATGGCAGTTGAGCCTTTCTTAATTTTCCATAAGGACAGGGTATCTTTGCGTACTAATCCTTCCTTTATGCCTAAAGTGGTTTCTAGTGTGGCTTTAAACCAAACTATTCATTTGCCTACTTTTTATGCAAACCCCAAAATAAAGGGGAAAAGATTTTGCACACTTTGGATTTACACAGGCAGTTGCGATATTATTTGAGCAGAACTAAAGGGTTCAGGCAGTCTCAGCAGTTATTTGTTTCATTTGCTTTGGGTTCTCAGGGCAAGCCTGTGTCAAAACAAACTATTTCTAAGTGGATTGGGTTTTGTATTGCTTTCTGTTATTCCCATCATGGTAAGGTGATTCCAGCTGGGATTAGGCCTCATTCCACTAGGGCTACTGCCACTTCTACAGCTTTTTTATGGGGGGTGGCAACTAAAGATATTTTGGAGGCAGCTACTTGGAGTTCAGTGCATACTTTCTCTAAGCATTACCACCTTCCACTTTACTCTAAATCTAGGGCTGGTTTTGCCACTGCAATTTTACAGGGAATTTTGGCAGCTCCTAATGCTTTATAGTTTTGCCATCCTCTTTTACCTCTGCTTTGGGATTCTACCCAAGTGTTAGGACTGCAGCAATGTGAGATGAAGAACATAGTACAGTTTTGTACCTACCATAAATGTAGATGTTCGAAGATCCACATTGCTGCAGTCAACCCTCCCTCCTTCCCCTCTGTAGTTAGAGGCGGTTGTGTGGGTTGGGTTGTGAATATTGTGGATATTGTATATATTGTACATATGATTAGTGCAAGGGTGGTTGGTTGTTTTTTGCTGTCTTTTGGTTTTGACCTTTCTTTTAGGGTCTTCTGACATCTGGGGCAAGAAAAGACTGAGGATATGGCGTCGGTCATGCGCATTTGTACACTGGCGTTCTGATGTCAGTCTTAAGCGCCTTGACGACGATCACATCTTGTACCCTGTCAACAAATTGTATTCCTGGGAGCAAGCTTGAACACAACTTCCCAGATGGCTTTCCTCACGCCAGAGAAACAAGTTCATTTGACAGCCTACTTCAAACTAATGGCCACAAAGACCCTGCTATCTGCAAGAAAAATACTGCAAGCCTTGGGGTTCATGGCCTTCTGCATCATCTTTATTCCATATGCAAGACTGCATGAAACTACAATGGTATCTAAAAAGCCTATGGTGCCAACATTTTGAGGGTCTAGAAGCAATGATTACCATCATACCTTGCCTACAGATAGAGTTCATTTGGTGGGCAGAGGCCTGACACCAAAACAAGGGACTGCCATTCACTCTAACCCCTGCCGCTCAAACTCTAACAACAGACGCATCAGACTATGCATGGGGGACTTACTTGGCAGGGAAGTGCATTCAGGGCAAATGGAACCCAAGTCAAATGCCCCTTCATATCAATCAAAACGAAATGTTAGCTGTACAGAATGCTCTGACAGCCTTCAAGGACCACATTCTTCCAGGACAATTAATGGTAAAGATGGACAATGCCACTGTTATGTGGTACATAAACAAGCAGGGGGGAACCCACTCATACCCTCTCTGCAGACTAGCCTTGGCTCTGTGGAACACAGCCTTGAGCTATCAAGTGCACCTTCAGGCTCAATTCCTGTCAGGAAAGCTAAATACATGGGCAGAAGAACTAAGCCGAAATCTCATGGACCCACACGAGTTGAAACTGGAACCAAAGACATTCAACATGTTGATAAACAAATGGGGGAGCCCAGAGATAGACCTGTTTGCCTCTCCCCAGAACTACCAATTGGACAAATTCTGCACAAGGACTTCTCACAAACAGGCTTGGAAAGTGGATGCCCTGTCCTTCACCTGGAAAAAACAGTTTATGCCTTTCCTTCTCTGCCTCTCCTCTCCAAGGTACTACTAAAGATCAAACAGGGCAAACCAAGGACGATTCTGATTGCACCAGATTGGCCACGCCAGCACTGGTACCCCCTGTTGCGCAGTGTGTCACTGCTGGCACCATGGCACCTGCCTCAGGCCCCTACCCTGCTGTCCCAGCAGGAGGGCCAGATTCTGCACCCACAGCTTCAAACCCTGAACCTGGCAGCCTGGCTAATTACCTGATCTCTCCTTTACTATCCTTCAGTAAGCAAGTGTTGGATGTCATTCTGGAGGCAAGGAGGCCTAGTACTAGAAAATCTTATGCTGAAAAATGGACAAGATTCTGTTCCTGGTACCAAACACAGGGGATGGGCACAGCAGCGCCCAGTTTTCCTCAGATTCTTCAGTACTTAACTGAGATGCTTTACAAGGGCCTTTCCTTTTCCTCCATCAAAATTCATGCCTCAGCCATTTCAGCTTATTACAACACAGAACCACCTGTCATTTCTCATCCACTGCTCAAGCATTTCCTCAGAGGGGCCAAAAACTTTAGACCACCCAGGAGAGCCCCATCTCCAGCCTGGGACATTAACTTTGTATTGGAAAAACTCACTCTACCTCTTTTTGAGCCAACTGCAAACGCAGAGCTGAAATTCCTTTCTTGGAAAACAGCCTTCCTTTTAGCCATCACTTCAACAAAAAGGGTGTCTGAATTACAGGCCCTTATGTCAGTGGAGCCTTTCATCATCTTTCATGCGGACAGGGTGTCCCTCAGGACCAATCCCTCCTTTATGCCCAAGATGGTATCCAGTGTGGCTCTTAATCAGTCCATTAATTTGCCAACCTTCTTTTCTAATCCACTGAACAAAGGGGAACATATACTGCACTCCTTAGATGTGCACAGACAACTTAGATTTTACTAGGACAGTACTAAACCTCTCAGGAAAGCTGAACAGCTGCTGGTTGCATTTGCTGCAAGGGCAGAGGGGAAGGCCATTTCAAAGCAAACCATTTCTAAATGGATAGGCCATTGCATTCATTTCTGCTATAAGCACCATGGAATACCTACCCCACAGGGGATAAGACCACATTTAACCAGGGCTGCATCTTCCTCCACAGCCTTTCTCAGAGGTGTCCTTACCATGGACATCCTAGAATCTGCTACCTGGAGTTCTGTACATACTTTCACCAAGTATTACCATTTGCCAATTTTCTCTAAATCCAGAGCTGGCTTTGCCACTGCAGTCTTGCATGGCCTTATAGCTGGTCCTAATGCTGTCTTATTTCCTCCTCTCATCCTTAGCTTTGGGAATCTACCCAAATGTGATGACTGCAACAGTGAAACACGAAGAACACAGTACAGTTGTGTACACTTACCATAAATGTAGATGTTAGAGTGTATTCACTGTTGGAGTCCTGGTTACCCTCCCTCCAGCCCCCTGACGTCTTTTGGCTACACCTCTATTCTTGTTTACTATGCTTAAAGCTTTTTGTTGTATTTGCTTTTTTGTTGGAGGTGTAACCTTGTGTGTATATATATATATATATATATATATATATATATATCTATAAAATTGCTTCCCATTATGGGGGCACCTGACATCTTGGGCAAGAAAAAACTGATGTAATGGCGTTAGCTGTATACTTTATACCCCTGACTACCTAACGTCATGGAAATGAGACAGCAACCGACGCAGGACCCAAGACTGCAACAGTGAATACACTCGAACATCTACATTTATGATAAGTGTACACAACTGTACTTTCTTTTTAGTGCCAAAAAAGATGGGGGACCTCAGGGCCTTTCTGGACCTGTCAACCTTAAAACTGGCTGTCGCCAAACAGAAATTCCGGATGGTCACCCTGCAGTCCATGCTACGTTATCTTCGAGAATGTGACTGGATGTGCTCGATAGACCTCCAGCACGCTTACTACCACATCAAGATTCTCATAAACTCCAGGAGATTCCTTCACTTCTGGCTGGGAGCCAATCATTTCCAGTTCAGAGCCCTACCCTTCGGTCTCACCACAGCCCCCAGGGTATTTACCAAGGTAATGGCAGTCGTAGCAGCTCACCTGAGGCTTCAGGGAATTCAGGTATTCCCTTACCTAGATGATTGGCTCCTTGCTGCTTCCACCCAGCGTCTTCTTTGCCAAGCCAGAGACTCCTTCCTTCATCTTGCAGACCGGTTCGGGATCACTATCAGTGTTTCCAAGTCCCTCTTGGACACTGTGCAGATCTTGGACTCTATCGGGGCACGGCTGGGCACCCTTCGAATGAAAGTCTTTCTAACTCCAGACAGGGTCCAGAGTCTACGGGCCCATATATCAGTAAATGTTCTTCGTGTTTCACTGTTGCAGCCATTACATTTGGGTAATCCTGCTGGCAGGTTGCCCTCAGTCGGCCTGAATTCCAAAGTCCTGGGTCCTGCTTCAGCTGCTGTCACCTGTTCCCTGACGTCAGGTCGTCAGGGGTATAAAAGATGCGGCTGACACCATTTTCTTTAGTCTTTCTTGCTGTGTGGTGCCCGAAGCAGAAGCAGTTTGCAAGTGCCGGTCGGCCGACTCCTGAGAATTTCTTATTCGAGTTTCAGATCGGAAGTCTTCAATAAAGCTAAGTAATTCGTTGGGGAAACTTTTTTCTTGCTCCAGACCGATGTCAGAAAAAGTAAATAATTGAATTTCTTGTGGAAAGCAAATACCTCATAAGGACTTTCATTCTTACTGTATTCCTTGCCTAGGCCCTAATCACAACGTTTCTGGTTGTCGGTTTTGTGCTAGATTTAACCAACGCACTATTAAGCGTCAGTATAATTTTGCTTTAAACTATTTTGGACGCCGGTTTAATTATCCAGAAATGTCGTCGGATAGCCATCCAACTATCGGAGTTCACAAAAAATGCAAAGAAAAGGAGAAAGATAGACAACCGAGGCCCTAAACCGACGACAAAGTTTCTCCTAAGCCAGTCGCCGGTTTGCCGGTTCTCAGTGAGGTGCTTTCGCAGCCCCTGACGCCCACTACTTTAGAATCGAAGGCCGCTACTGACTCCCACGTGGAGTCAGCCATGCCGCTGGAAACTCAAGGTATTGGAGCCTCGGATACTATTTCTTCAGATGGGTCCAGAGCCGCTGAGCAGGCACCGGCTTCTGAGGGTGTATTCAGACCTAAACATCTTTACAGTAAACCAACCTCAGCTTCAAAGGCAAAGACTAAAGCACCTTCTAAAGAAAAGAAACAAACTCAAGAGCCACGTGGAGAGGCCTCTATGCCCAAAAAACAGATGCCAAAGACTTAATTACCTTGATCAGGGGTTCCCATCCCCCTCCTGATAAGAGGCCTAGGCAGGAGACTGACTATGAATCTTCAGATCATGTTTCCATTTCTTCTGATTCCTCTTCTGATTGGGAATATTCTCTTCCCCCCTATGAGGATTCTGATGCTGAAGATTCTATACCTTCAGCTTCTCCTCCAGAGGACTATTTTTGGGGAAACCTTGCATACCATGAGGGAGCATTTCCAGTGGGAGAGCCAAGATTTTTCAGAATCTAAAAAGAGGCTCAGGGATTTCCTTTTACTACCTCAACACAGGCCACTAGCCATTCCACCTGTGTTAGATATTGTAGATGATGTGCTTTCGGAGTCTAGTCTTACCCCTGACTCCCTACCTCCAGCTCCTGTTAAGCCTGACAGATATTACAGGGTTCCTGACTCTCATAAATTCCTTTTTAAAAACCCTGCTGCATACCCAGAAACTATTTCACAGGGTCCCAAAGGAGTTTAGGCTTCCGCTGCAAAAAACCCTACCCCCTCTGACAGAGATTCTAGGGCACTGGATAGATGGGGAAAAAAGGCTTACACATCGGCTACCTTGGCTATAAGGGCCTTAAACTGTCAGTTTCATATGCTCAAATATCAGCAACATGTCATGGCATTGCTTAAACAGAAAATGTTATTAAACTCTGAATGTGCAGAAAACAAGGAAATGCAGGATTTATTGCATGCAGCTGAACAAGTTGGAAAGCATACTTTGCAATGTGGTTTTGATTCTTTGGAGGCCTCCTGCAGGGCTGCAGTTGTGGGTTCTGTAATTAGGAGGCATGCTTGGTTAAAGGAACAAAATCTGCCTGATCATGTAAAAGTTAAATTATTAGATGCACCTTTACAGCATGATACTTTGTTTGGTGTTAAGGCAGAGGAGGTGTTAAAGAAGATGGAGGACAAAGCTAAATCTATGCAAACTGTCAAAGATTTTTTACAAGTACAGCCACCTAGGTTTAGTAGACACTGGCCTACAAAGAACTGATCCTTTCCTGTGTCAGACAGACCTCAAAGGGGCAGATCCAGATGCCCTAGAGGCAGATCCCAGGTGCAAGGTTCCTACAGATCAAAGCAATGGGGTGCCTCTACCTCCAAAGTTGGAGAATCAGACAATTGTGCAGAAGATACGTCAGATTCAAGGCTGGCTCAATGCATTAGCAGTTCTTTGCACTGCCCTTTGGCTTATCTACTGCGCCCAGGGTCTTTACAAAGTGCCTGGCACCAGTAATTGCATTCTGCAGACAAAGAGGAATACAAATATATCCTTACTTGGACGACTGTCTAATTCATGCAGAGAACAAAGACATTCTTCTACAGCATCAGGCGTTTGTGAAAAGACTTCTAACATGCCTAGGGTACGCAGTCAATGAAAAGAAATCAAAACTAGTACCCTCTCAAGAGATAATATTCCTGGGTGCAAGCTTAAATACAACTGCCCAGATGGCTTATCTCACGCCAGACAAACCTGACTACCTATTTCAAAATGTTGGCAACAAAGGCCCAGTTATCTGCAAGAAAAATTCTGCAGGCTTTGGGCTTCATGGCATCCTGCATCCTACTAATTCCATATGCAAGACTGCATATGAGAAAACTTCAATGGTACCTAAAAAGTGTTTGGACTCAACATTGCCACAGCCTGGAAACAATGATTACTCTCATTTCCTGCCTACAACAGGAGTCTCGATGGTGGGCAAAGGCTTGTCACCAAAACTAGGGACAGCCATTCACATTACCCCTAGCCAGGCAGACACTAACAACGGATGCATCAGATTATGCCTGGGAGGCCCACATGGCAGGAAGATGCATTCAGGGCACATGGTCCTCAACCCAAATGCATCTACATATCAATCAAAAAGAGATGCTAGCTGTTCAGAATGCCCTGACAGCCTTCAAGGACCTACTTCATCCGGGACAACTACTGATAAAGACAGACAACACCATGGTTATGTGGTATATAAACAAGCAGGGGGGCACACATTCTTACCCTCTTTGCAGACAAGCCATGACTTTGTGGGACACAGCATTAAATTACCAAGTACATCTGCAGGCACAATTCCTGCCAGGAAGGAAAAATACTCTGGCAGACGAACTAAGCAGAAACCTCATGGATCCCCACGAGTGGCAGCTGGATCCACAAGTCTACAGCATGATAACAAGGAAATGGGGATGCCCCGACATAGATCTATTTGCCTCCCCTCACAACTACCAACTAAAAAGATTCTGCACAAGGACTTATCACAGACAAGCATGTAGCGTATGCTGCAGGATCACAAGGAAAGGCTATCTTAAAGCAGACTATTTCAAAGTGGATAGGCCACTGCATTCGTTTCTGCTACTTACATCATGGCAAGCCAGTGCCTAAGGGCATTAGGCCACATTCAACCAGAGCTGCAGCCACTTCAGCAGCCTTTCTCAGGGGAGTACCAACCAAGGACATTTTAGAGGCTGCTACATGGAGTTCAGTGCACACCTTTACAAAGCACTATCATGTGCCACTCTACTCTAAATCCAGGGCAGGCTTTGCCACTGCAGTTCTGCAGGGCCTCATAGCTGCTTCTAATGCTGTTTAGCTCCAGCCTCCCATCCATAGCTTTGGGACTCTACCCAAATGTAATGACTGCAACAGTGAAACACGAAGAACATAGTACAGTTGTGTACACTTACCATAAATGTAGATGTTCGAGTGTATTCACTGTTGCAATCCAGGTTACCCACCGCCATCCCCCTTTTTCTTCTGATGGATCCTATCTTTCCTTCTCTGATTTATACAACCTATGTGATGTATTTGCTTGTAGATGAAGGTAAAGTTTATACTGGTGCATGTATTTATATATATATATATATATATATATATATATATATATATATATATATATATAAATTTTGGCTACCCTTTTAGGGGGGCACCTGACATCTTGGGCAAGAAAAACTAAAGAAAATGGCGTTGGCCGCATCTTTTATACCCCTGATGACCTGACGTCAGGGAAGGGGCGACAGCAGCCCTCGCAGGATCCAGGACTTTGGAATTCAGGCCGACTGAGGGCAACCTGCCAGCAGGATTACCCAAATGTAATTTATTGCAGCTTAGCGCTTCGGCATAGTAGCCTTCAATGAGCATAATTACAAACACACACCCACTCCATTATATATCATAATTAATCAAACAATTAAATCAATTAACCAATAAAAATGTATACAATATAACATTTAAAAGGGAAATATCTAAGTTACAAGAAAGATGCAATGCTAGTCACACAAATTTATAATAAGCATTTTAAATTAACTTCCAAATTCAAACCATTAGGAGACATAGTATTATACTTCAGAATATAAATGGTTTCTTTAAATAATAAAATATTTTTAATTAATTTATCATCTCCAGTTCTAATGAAAATATTTTCTAAGACACAACATTCAAACATTTCTGTATTACTGTTATGACATTCCATAAAATGTGCAGCAATAGGGCTAGTTAATACTCTTTTTTTAATATCTCTAACATGCTCCTGCATTCTAGTTTTAAATTTTCTTTTTGTCTCACCAATATAATATAATTTACATGGACATCTTATACAATAAATAACCCCTACAGAATTGCATGAAAAATTATTAGTAGGAATAAATGAAATACCATTAATATTATCAAAATATGGTTTAATAAATTTACATATATTACACTGGCCGCAAGGATTAGTACCTACTGTAATCAAATTTCTATATATATTATTTAATGGGGAAATATAATAAGTATTGATTAATTTATCAGATAAATTTTGGCCTCTCTTGTAAGATATTTTAGGAACAATAGGGAAAATTTTATAAAGATTTTTATCCGAAATTAAAAATTTCCAAAAATATTTAATAATATTCCAAATTCTGTCACTACATAAGTTATATGTAGTGACAAAATAAACATCTTGCACTTCATGCGTAGAACTCCTTGAGCTTTTATTATAATTACTATTAGAACTAACCTCATGAATGAAAGGCAAATAATTATTCATTTCCATATTTTTCCTAATGATCAATTTATCACCATTAATGGAACTAGTTTTATTCATTAACTTATTAATACAAAAATCTAATATATCCATTTTATATCCTCTTTTCAAGAACATAATAATACTATCATATATATTCTGTTCTAAATCAATTTCATTATTACACAATCTAGATAATCTTATAATTTCTCCATAAGGAATAGCAGATAAAGTATGGGGGGGGTGGCAACTAGTGCCATAAAGAAACTGATGACCGTCCATAAATTTACGATATACAGTAGTATGAATTTGATCACCCAATATACCTGTTAACAAAATATCTAGAAAATGGACTTGACCACCAAATTGTAAACTATCAAACCGTAAATTGTATTTATTATTATTAAGGTCTGAAAAAAACTCATTAACATGTTCAATACCCCCGCTACAAAGAAAAATTAAATCATCTATGTAGCGGTAGTAACACAAGACATGATGTTTATAAAATTTGTTGGTATATACATATTCTAACTCAAATTTACCCATGAAGAGGTTGGCATACATGGGGGCAAAAGATGCCCCCATAGCAGTGCCCTTCAGTTGATGGTAAATGAATTGGTTGAAACTAAAGAAATTATTGGATAAACAAAAGGAAGTCAAGTCCATGATATAGTGGGTTGTAGGATTATCTCCCAAAAAATAAAATAATGCCTGTAAGCCATCAGAATGTTTAATGTTAGTGTAAAGACTGACAACGTCTACACTAATCCAAAACATATTATCTGTCCAGATGATATGACTTAATTTATCAATAAAGTCAAAAGAATCTCTAATATAGGATTCTAACTTAAATACATAAGATGACAGATAATTATGAACAATTATGCCTATATTTTGACAAAAATAATTACTAGCTGAAACGATAGGACGTCCAGGTGGTTTAGTCATATTTTTATGGAGCTTAGGCAGGCAATAAAACGTAGCTAAATTACAATTCTCTAAACAAAACTTTTATCAAAATCATCCTTAGAAATATATCCAAGTCTAACCCCCTTATCTAGTAAAGTAGTACATTCTTTGATAGCTGTTGTATATTTATCATAATCACTAATTTCATAAGTTAATGAATCATTTAAATGTTCCATACACATATCTAAATACTGCTTATTATTCAAAATAACAATTTTGTTACCCTTGTCAGATTTTTTAATGACAATATCATGTCTACTTGAAAGATTTTTCATAGCCAACCATTCATTTTTAGTCATATTACACAATTTTGATCATTTCTACATACGTTTAGCAATTCTTGCAATGAAAAATGAATCATTTCAGAAAAATGTGTAATATTACAATTATTATATGGGGGAATAAACTTGCTGTGAAAATTAATACCTTTAGTGTTAAGCATAGAATAAGCTGAAGAATATAAAGAAAGAGAAATATCATCAGAAAAACAAGAGTAATAGCTATCTAAACTAGAATCACCATCACTATCACTATGTATCACATTAGAAACTGGCTCATGATAACCATATATTTTCCTATCATTAGAGAAAAAATATCTCAAATGAAGTTTTCTAATAAATTTAAAGAGCTCTTGTTTCAATAAATGGTGTCTAGGAAAGACAGTGGGAACAAATTTAAGACCATATTGCAGTACAGTTAGTTCTTCATTAGAGATATTACAACCAGAAATGTTAACAACATTATTATCACTAAATGAAACAGGGTTAGAAAAATCAAGTCCATCTACCCCTCTTGAATGTTTGTCTAGATTGCCCTTCACCCGGAGAAGAACCCGTAGCAAAATCTTTCTTTTGGTCTCGTCTGGAATTGTTGCTATCGCTCCGAAACCGCTGCTGGTGCCCCACCGAATCATTAGCAGCTGGAAGAGGTGGAAAGTCAGTATCTGAGTCCGTGGTTAGACCATAACCATCAGAGGAAGCAAAAGATACTGAGAGTTGTTTTTTGTTATTATATTTAACATTAGCTTGTTTTTTTGAAGGATGAAAAACTTTTTTGCGTTTCCAAAGGAACGCTCGCCCATTATCATAATCTCTAATGTCTCTCTTTATTTTCACAGATTTATACTGTATCTGCTCAGTTTCATACTTATGTAAATTTTCACTCAAACTAGCAAAAACATCATTCACCTTAGACATGCCAATATCAGCCAATAATTTAGCATGCATTGCATGTAATTGTTCTTGTAACTTTAACAAAAGAAGCTGTTCCCTTTCTACAAGGATCTTGACCCACTCCATAGCACAATTATGAGCCGCTGTAAGCCAGCGGTCTTTGAATATTAAATCATCATTGTCCGAATTATCAAACGGTGTTGCTGGGCTCTTAAAAGCCCGTAGACCTCGTGGGGAAATGTCAAGATCCACATATCGTTGAAGCCCTAATAAATTAAAATGACAACGTGTTTCTCTGAACAGTAACTTTTCAAATTCCTTTACATTATCTTGTATATCCTGTGGAAGCATAGAGTTAACAGTGCGGCCACCTAAAGAACCAAAGGGGTTCATAAATTTCTGCTGTCTATTTTGCAAAAATTTAGTGATATAATCAATAGAAACGTTACCATCAGGTGCTGCATTCACTGCCGGATCTGTACGATGGGAATTAGAAGCGGAGCCGGTAATATGTAACCTGCTGTCTGGATGTATATCCGTGGTTACTGTAGAGCCCAACGCATCCGTAGGAACATTCGTTCTCACCACACCTTCAGTAATCGATAAAACTGCAGGAAGCCCACCTGTAACGTCTTTTACAGCCTTTGGTCGTACAACCTGATTGGAAGCCGCCGTAGAAGCAGGAAACAGTAGGTTCGTCTCTGTACAACCGCTACGAACAGCTGAGGAAGATGCCGCATTAATAGTGCTCTCAGTTCTCTCATTGTTGCCATCCACAGTAACATTTATTCCGTTATGGTTATTCACATTAACAGTGAATCCGTTAACTGCCGGAGAGAAATTATCTCTAAAAACTCTTGGAGTGTGTAATAAAGAACTGGTATCCATATCCAAATCACAAAAACAACGAAAAAAAGTATAGGCAACAGCCTAAAAAACAACGCCAGTTCAAAGAAGAAATTTATTGCAGCTTAGCGCTTCGGCATAGTAGCCTTCAATGAGCATAATTACAAACACACACCCACTCCATTATAATAATGGAGTAATACAGAAATGTTTGAATGTTGTGTCTTAGAAAATATTTTCATTAGAACTGGAGATGATAAATTAATTAAAAATATTTTATTATTTAAAGAAACCATTTATATTCTGAAGTATAATACTATGTCTCCTAATGGTTTGAATTTGGAAGTTAATTTAAAATGCTTATTATAAATTTGTGTGACTAGCATTGCATCTTTCTTGTAACTTAGATATTTCCCTTTTAAATGTTATATTGTATACATTTTTATTGGTTAATTGATTTAATTGTTTGATTAATTATGATATATAATGGAGTGGGTGTGTGTTTGTAATTATGCTCATTGAAGGCTACTATGCCGAAGCGCTAAGCTGCAATAAATTTCTTCTTTGAACTGGCGTTGTTTTTTAGGCTGTTGCCTATACTTTTTTTCGTTGTTTTTGTTACCCAAATGTAATGATTGCAACAGTGAATACACTCGAATATCTACATTTATGGTAAGTGTACACAACTGTACTTTTTTGGCCCCAGGTTACCGAAGGCGGGCGACGTTCTCAGAGCCCTGGGCTCTGTGGAGGCAGCAATCTCTATCCTCCCCTGTGTGCGTCTTCACATGCATGTTCTGCATTGGACTCTAGCCGTACAGTGGTCTTGGCTAGATCTCCCCATGGAATATCCAATTCAAATCAGCAAAACCTACAGGCCGTCACTCCTCTGGTGGCTCCAGTCACCAGAGATCTTAGTGGGACGGCCATTTGTGTCATCCACAGCCCAAGCCAGTGTGACCACAGACTCCTCCCAGCTTGGGTGGGGGGGCATTATCTGGGGAGGACGGTCGAAGGCACGGGGTCCCAGATTGCGACCAGATTGCACATCAGTGTTCTGGAGATGAGAGCGGTGCTTTTAGCGTTTTAAGCCTTCCACACTGTTCTTCCTCCAGGGACGATCGCAATTCAGTCAGCCAACATATCTGTTGTCTGGTACATCAGCAAACAGGGAGGAACCAGATCTTACCATCTGTGTCATGAGGCCATGAGAGTGTGGGAGTGGGCGATCTCCACCAGTCGGTTTTTGATTGCAATGCACATTCCGGGACACTCCCAACATTGTAGTGGACAGATTGATTCGGGCTATTCTAATGCCATACTAGTGGTCTCTGAAACAGTCGATAGTGGAGGAGATTTTCCTTGCATTGGGTCAGCCTTGCTGGGATCTCTTCGCATCTCCTTCCAGTGTGAAGTGCAATGAGTTTTTTGCTCTGATTCCCTCACCAGGGGATCCCCCCAAAGATGCTCTGGTCCATGCTTGGCCTCTTGGCCTACTGTACGCTTAATCCCGTTACCACTCATTCCGAAGTTTCTTCAGAAAGCTTGCCAACTGGGGTGCAAAGTGATCCTCATTGCCCCATTCTGGCCTTGTCAGGTGTGGGTTCCCTTCCTCTGGTCTCATGCTCTTTGTGGGTTCTGGATCCCTGCCCGGATCTCATTTCTCATCCCTCGGGCACTTGCCCACCCAACCTGGACAGCCTCAAGCTGATGGCTTTGTTGCTCCAGTTCCCTTGAGTGCCAGGACTCCCAGTATTTCATCTTCAGTAAAAACTATCCTGGTGGTGTCTCATAAGGCCTCCACTAGAAAGATCTACCGCTGTAAATGGAAACGATTCACCATTTGGGTTTCTCGGAGGGACCTGGATCCTTTTACAGCCCCTGTTCCTGTAGTCTTGGATTTCTTAGCCTACATTTTTCAGCAAAGGGCTATTTCCTGCACTGTGAAAGTGCAACTGGCAGCTATTTCAAATTTCCACATTGGTGAGAACATGAATGCTCTGGCCTCTTCTAAACTGTGTAAGGCTTTCCTTAAAGGCACCTTTCTTTTGCGTCCTCCAATTAAGGACTCTGTTTCTACCTGGGACCTTACTTTGGTTCTCCAGGCTTTAGTTGCTCCCCCCTTCGAACATGCAGCATCAGTAGATTTGAAGTTCTTATCCTGGAAGACAGCTTTCCTAGTGACCATTACGTTGGCTAGGAGGGTTTCTGAGATTCAGGCTCTGTCTGCCATGCCCCCTTACTTGATCTTCCATAAGGACAGGGTTTCTCTCCACACAAACCCTTCTTTCTTGCCAAAAGTGGCTTCTGAGTCCAACATCAATCAAACAATTAACCTGCTTGTTTTCTTTCCAAATTTTCAGAACAAGGGAGAATATAAACTGTATTTACTAGATGTTGTCAGGCAACTTCGTTTTTATTTACACAGAACAAAGCCCTTCCGTAAGTCTGACCAGTTATTTGTGTCCTTTTCTAAACCATTTTTGATAAAGCCATCTCCAAGATTTCCTTAGCTAGATGGATTTCACTGTGTATTTTGCAAATTTACAAAGACAAAGGTCTGTCCTCACCTGGTCCTATTAAAGCTCATTCTAACAGATCCATGGCGACTTCTGCTGCCTTTTAGTCTAGGGTTTCATTGCACGACATTTGTGTGACAGCAACTTGGGCAAGGTCACATACCTTCATTTCTCATTATAAGCTGGATTTGATATCCAGAGGGAGAGCATCCTTCGGCTCTGCGGTGCTCAGGAATATCCTTCCATGAGGGCCTCCCAGGAGTTTGAGTAGCTGGGGACTCTGTCCCACAGGTTGCAGATAAAATGAAGTTAACTACTTCATTTTTCTGCAACCTTCCCACCCTCCTTCCCCCGAACCTGCTCATGGTTTATTGTCAGTTGAGTTGCTGATTAGTTTGAGTAGTGGCAAACTTGATCTGAGGAAAGGTAGGAGATTGTGATGGGTTATGGGTAAGGAGGAGGAGCTTGGAGCAGATACTTGAAATGTTGCTGGCTCGGATCCAATATGGATCCAAATACCTGCAGGCTGCAGAAAAATGAAGTGTAACTAATCAGATGGAACGTTATGTTGAGTACATAACTTCTTTTTTAAAAAATTAAGCTCTGCTCTATAGTTCAAAGTGTCCAGTTATTCAGACCAAAATTAGAACACAGACTCTATTCACATTTACAGAGTTTACTGACTGGCCAACTCAAGAATTTTAAAAGTAATCACATACATTGAATTACATTTATGAATCTTCACACCCAAAGTTTCCCATGGTGAGACACTAACACAAAACAGTTGCCTTTTTTAATGATAAAAGGGAAATTTTCCAAGAGGCGCTCTTTTAATGAATTCTGAGTGTTAACTGCTTTATTCAAGTACAAGGCATTATCACTTCTTCACAGGCTAATCACCCTCCCATCATGGTCCAGTAAAACAAGGAACAATGGATGTTCATCGTGCATACAGCTGCAGTAATCACAGATGGGTTCCCAGCCGTCAGGCGGTCCCTCGGTCGGCCGAATTCCAAAGTCTTGGTCCGGCGTCGGTTGTCGTCGCTTACTCTTCTGACGTCAGTAAGGCCAGAGTATATAAGACACAGCCGACGCCATGTTCTTCAGTCTTTTTTGCCGCGCGGTGCCCGAAGCAGAAGCAGTTCGCAAGTGCCGGTCGGCCAGCTCCTGAATTACGAAAAAATTGGAACCGAAGTCTTCTTTAAAGCTAAGTACCCGTTAGAAACTTTTCTTGCCTCAGACCGATGTCAGAAAAAGTTAATAATTGTATTTCTTGTGGGAAGCAAATACCGCATAAGGATTTCCATTCCCATTGCATACCTTGTTTGGGCCCAGACCACGACGTCTCGGGCTGTCGCTTTTGCGCTACCTTCAGTAAACGCACTATCAAGCGTCGGGCGGAGTTCGCCCAACACTACTTTGGTAAAGCTTTTGATTATAAGATGTCGTCGGACACTCCGACTACCGTTTTGTCCAAAAAAACGCAAGGAAAAGGACCGACACACGAGACCCGCGGTCCCCGCCGACACCACACCAAAACAGGCTACACGTGGTCCGGTTCTCAGCGAGACGCCTTTGCAGTCCCTGACTACCGACGACACTCCTTTGGCGGTGTTCTCTGTACCCGAGACCGCTGGGTCCTCGGTCCTTTCCCAGACTACAACCAAAGCCCCTGCTAATGTCGAGCCTACTAATGTGGACAGGTCCACCTCCGCCCATGGTGTATTTAGGCCCTCATCTTCTTTTTCAATAAAGGCTTTTACTAAATCCAAAGCAGCCAGGCATTCCACGAGGCCTGTTGCACAGGGCCCATCTCCTGGACCCATGCCTAAGAAACAGATGCTTAAAATAGCTGAGGATTTAATTACTCTTATCAGAGGTTCTCAGCCCCCTCCTGACAAGAGACCCAGAGTGGAGGAAGAATCTCCCTCTTCTGATCAGGGATCCATTTTATCAGAACATTCTGATGCAGAGGAACACTCTTACTCCCCTTTTGAGGATTCGGATGCAGAACAGTCCATTCCTTCTGTATCCCCTCCTGAGGATTTTTCTTTTGGGGAAACCTTGCACACTTTGAGGGAACACTTCCATTGGGAAGGCCAAGACTTTTCAGATTCCAAGAAAAGACTTAGGGAATTTCTTTGGTTACCTCAGCACAGACCTCTGGCTATACCCCCTGTTTTGGATGTACTGGATGATGTCTATTCGGAGGCTTGCTTGCATAGGGTGGTAGGTACTATGAGGAACTGGGTTGAGCCAGAATGCCCTGCAAAACAGCAGTGGCAAAGCCTGCTCTTGTTCTGGAGTATAAGGGTAGGTGGTAGTGTTTTGTGAAGGTATGTACAGAACTCCAAGTGGCTGCCTCCAAAATATCCTTAGTAGGAACGCCTCTGAGGAAGGCTGTAGAGGTGGCTGTGGCCCTGGTGGAGTGAGATCTGATACCAGTAGGGACAGATTTCCCATGATAGGAATAACAAAACCGTATGCAGTGGCCAATCCACTTGGAAATGGTCTGTTTGGTAACTGGTTTCCCTTGAGCCCCTACGGCATAGGACACAAAAAGTTGTTCTGTTTTCCTGAAGGACTTTGTTCTGTCCAAATAATAACGTAGCTGCCTATGGATGTCTAAAGTGTGAAGCAGCCTCTCCCCTTTGTTTTGAGGGTTAGGATAAAAGGTAGGTAGGTGTATGGCTTGATTTAAGGCTACCCTGGATACCACTTTTGGCATAAAAGATGGGTTGGTGCGAAGGGAAACCCTGTCCTGATGGAAGATGAGGAAGGGCTGCACCGCCATGAGGGCCTGTAGTTCAGAAACCCTACGAGCTGAAGTGATGGCCAGAAGGAAAGCTGTTTTCCAGGACAAATGTTGCAGATCTGTTGAGGCAGCAGGTTCAAAGGGAGGCATTGTTAATTTTTCTAGTATGTAATTAAGGTCCCAGGCTGGTATTGGTTGCTTCCTTGGAGGTCTTATATTCTTAGCCCCTCTGAGGAACTGTCGTAAGAGTGGGTGAGAGAATAAAGGAGGATCCATGTTGAATTCTGCAGAAATGGCTGAGGCATGTATTTTTATGGAAGAAAATGAAAGTCCACTGTTCAGCAGTTCAGCTAGGTACTGTAAAACCTGAGGCAAGTTCAATTTTCTAGGGTCCTGGCCTCTTTTCTCATTCCAACCGCAAAACCGCTTCCATTTTGCAGAGTAAGCTTTTCTAGTAGATGGTCTTCTGGCCTCCAAAATGACATCCTGCACCTCCTTGGAGAGCAGGGACTGTTGTGGTGTCAAGGAATTTTCCATGCAGCGAGGTTGAGTGTTTTCAGCTGACTGTGAAGAGTTTTGTAGCTGTTCTGAGTCAGTAGGAGAGGCATTAGAGGCAGGGACCAGGGAGGAGTATGTGTTAGGCTCCTCAGGAGTGGATACCAGTGTTGCCTTGGCCAATCTGGAGCAATCAGTATCATCCTCGGTTTGTCTGTTCTTGCTTTCAAAAGCACCTTGGGCAGAAGGGGCAGAGGTTGGAATGCATAAACTGTCCATGCTGTCCAACTGAATGAAAGGGTGTCCACTTTCCAGGCCTTTGGATGAAAGGTCCTTGAATAAAACTTTTCAGTTGATGGTTCCGTGGGAGGCAAAAGATCTATGTCTGGCCTCCCCACGCTTGGATTATCTCTGTAAACACCTGAGGATGTAACTTCCATTCGTGTGGATCTGTCATATTTCTGCTTAGAGTGTCTGCCAGTGTGTTTTCCAGTCCTGGCAAGTACTGTGCTTGAAGTTCGATTTGTCTTTCCAGGGCCAAGTTCCAAAGAGTCATGGCTAGTCTGCACAAGGGGTATGAATGTGTTCCTCCTTGTTTGTTTATGTACCACATTACTGTGGTGTTGTCTGTTCTTATCAGTAATTGTCCTGGATGCAGGAAGTCCTTGAAAGCTGTAATTGCATTTATCACTGCTAGCATTTCTTTTTGATTGATGTGAAGGTGCTTTTCCTTTTGGGACCATCTGCCCTGAATGCACCTGTCCTTCATGTGCGCCCCCCAGGCGTAATTTGAGGCGTCTGTGGTTATGACTTGTTTTGCTTGAGGCTTGCAGAATGGAAGGCCTGTGTTTACTTGACATGCTTGGGCCCACCATAGAAATTCCTTTTGCAAACATGGAATTATTGGGATAATTGCTTCCAAACTGTGACTGTGTTGAGACCATAGATTTTTTAGGTACCATTGAAGTTTCCTCATATGCAGCTTTGCACATGGGATTAGAAAAATGCAAGATGCCATGAATCCCAGAGCCTGCAGGATTTTCCTTGCAGTAAGCCTGGTACTTTTTGCTAGTGTTTTGAAGTACTGAGATAGTTGCCCTTGTTTTTCTGGCGTAAGATATGCCATCTGGGTGTTTGTGTCCAAGTTGGCACCCAGGAAGGTTATTTTCTGAGATGGTGTTAGTCTTGATTTCTCCTTGTTGATGGTATATCACAGAGAAAGCAGTAACCGTGTCACATAAGCCAGATGTTCCAGTAGTATGCGTTTGCTGTCCGCTTGGATCAGGCAGTCGTCCAGATAAGGGTAAATTTGTATCCCTTGAAGTCTGCAGTAGGCAATCACTGATGCCAGGCACTTTGTGAATACTCTGGGTGCAGTAGATAAGCCAAAGGGCAATGCAGAGAATTGATAGTGGATTGAACCTGCAAGAAATCTGAGGTATCTTCTGCAGCTTTGTCTGATTGGGACATGCAGGTATGCCTCCTTGAGGTCCAATGTTACCAGCCAAAACTCCTTGCCCAGCATGGGAAGAAGTTGCTGTAATGTGAGCATCTTGACTTTTGGCACGAGTAGGAATGTGTTTAGGATGGATAAGTCCAAAATGGGTCTCCAGTCGGTTCCTTTTCTTGGTACCAGAAAAAGTCTTGAATAAAAACCTTGACCTTGTTGGAGTGTAGGTACCTTTTGTATAGCTCTCATGTTTAGGAGCTTTGAAATTTGCAGTTGTGCCTCTGCCCTTTGATTTTGTGGCAGGTTTGGCATGCCTCTCATTTTTAGAAGAGTGTGAAATTGAAATTTGTAGCCTCTGTTTATAATGTCCAGTATCCATTTGTCTGTTGTGACAATATGCCAATTGCTTGAAAATAATGCTAGTTTCCCTCCCAAAGGTGCTGTCAGCTGAGACTTGCTTGGCATGGAAATGAGGGAGTCATTGGGTTTGCTTCCTGTATTGTTGTGCACTGTCTTCACCACCTCTTGGTGCTGGAGATTGCCATTGTCTGCCTCTATATGATCCTTGTGATTGCCCTCTGCCCCTTGTGCTGCCTGTATCTGCCTCTTTGGGGCTTGTCAGTGGCTGGAAAGGACCAGTTTTTGAAGGCCAATTTCTGCTAAAACGTGGTGGTTGGACCTGTAAGAAAGCCTTGACAGTTTGCATAGATTTGGCTTTTTCTTCCATTTTCCGTAGTATGTCCTCAGCATTAGTACCAAATAATACATCCTTTTGTAAAGGAGCATCAAGAAGTTTAGCTTTCACATGATCAGGTAAATTTTGTTCCCTAAGCCAGGCATGCCTGCGAATGACTGATCCTGTGGCAGCCGCTCTACTGGAAGCCTCTAGGGCATCATAACCACATTGTAAGGTGTGTTTACCCACTTGCTCCGCACTATGCATCATATCCTGTAACTCTTTAAATCTGGTTGTTCAGGTTGAGACATTTTGTTCCTTAATTGTGATAACAGGTACTGTTGATATTTAATCATATGAAACTGACAGTTTAAAGCCCTCATGGCTAGGGTGGCCGAGGTATATACCTTTTTACCCCACCTTTCTAGAGATCTGGATTCCCTTTCTGCAGGGAGTGGATTCTTGGCAGTGGAGGCCTTTAATCCCTTGGGGCCTTGTGAAATGGTTTCAGGGTCAGCATTATGGCCTTTGTAGAGAAATTGGTGAGAGCTGGGTACTCTGTAATACCTATCAGGTTTTACTGGTGCAGGAGGCAGAGAATCAGGGTTAAGGCAAGCCTCCGAATAGACATCATCCAGTACATCCAAAACAAGGGGTATAGCCAGAGGTCTGTGCTGAGGTAACCAAAGAAATTCCCTAAGTCTTTCCTTGGAATCTGAAAAGTCTTGGCCTTCCCAATGGAAGTGTTCCCTCAAAGTGTGCAAGGTTTCCCCAAAAGAAAAATCCTCAGGAGGGGATACAGAAGGAATGGACTGTTCTGCATCCGAATCCTCAAAAGGGGAGTAAGAGTGTTCCTCTGCATCAGAATGTTCTGATAAAATGGATCCCTGATCAGAAGAGGGAGATTCTTCCTCCACTCTGGGTCTCTTGTCAGGAGGGGCTGAGAACCTCTGATAAGAGTAATTAAATCCTCAGCCATTTTAAGCATCTGTTTCTTAGGCATGGGTCCAGGAGATGGGCCCTGTGCAACAGGCCTCGTGGAATGCCTGGCTGCTTTGGATTTAGTAAAAGCCTTTATTGAAAAAGAAGATGAGGGCCTAAATACACAATGGGTGGAGGTGGACCTGTCCACATTAGTAGGCTCGACATTAGCAGGGGCTTCGGTTGTAGTCTGGGAAAGGACCGAGGACCCAGCGGTCTCGGGTACAGAGAACACCGCCAAAGGAGTGTCGTCGGTAGTCAGGGACTGCAAAGGCGTCTCGCTGAGAACCGGACCACGTGTAGCCTGTTTTGGCGTGGTGTCGGCGGGGACCGCGGGTCTTGCGTGTCGGTCCTTTTCCTTGCGTTTTTTGGACAAAACGGTAGTCGGAATGTCCGACGACATCTTATAATCAAAAGCTTTACCAAAGTAGTGTTGGGCGAACTCACCGACGCTTGATAGTGCGTTTATTGAAGGTAGCGCAAAAGCGACAGCCCGAGACGCCGTGGTCTGGGCCCAAACAAGGTATGCAACGGGAATGGAAATCCTTATGCGGTATTTGCTTCCCACAAGAAATACAATTATTAACTTTTTCTGACATCGGTCTGAGGCAAGGAAAGTTTCCCCAACGGGGTACTTAGCTTTAAAGAAGACTTCGGTTCCAATTTTTTCGTAATTCAGGAGCTGGCCGACCGGCACTTGCGAACTGCTTCTGCTTCAGGCACCGCGCAGCAAAAAAGACTGAAGAACATGGCGTCGGCTGTGTCTTATATACTCTGGCCTTACTGACGTCAGAAGAGTAAGCGACGACAACCGACGCCGGACCAAGACTTTGGAATTCGGCCGACCGAGGGACCGCCTGACGGCTGAAAACCCATCTGTGATTACTGCAGCTGTATTAGCACTCGAACATCTACATTTATGGTAGGTACAAAACTGTACTTTTGTAATTATGCCATTTAACACCTTGTAAGTAACTGTACTTAATTTTATCCAGAACTCCACCACACCTACACACACATGCCATATCACAGAACCTTCCATCTTCAAAATGTGTAAAAATACCTCTCATAATATGGAATACATTGCAGAATGTGAAACACTTGCTAACAATATGATCTCACAGCATCGTTTAAACTGTTCTTAACACTTGTGTAAAGTTGTTTGTCGCCATTACTTGTTGTTGTTTGTCTTCTGGCTTTTCCCAGTTAGGGGTCGCCACAGCGGAACTCCAGTCCGCTAATGATTGGCAGTAGATTTTCACGAACGCTGAGGTGCCAGCTCGAAGTTCAACCTTCAATGAAGGCACACAGTATTTTGTACCATGGATATTATTTAAAACATTCTCAGCAATGAATGTATGACTGACCTTTTCTATAGGAACAGTAAAAGGAATATGGATGATTTTAGGATGCATTATTGAATAATATTAATCATAACAAAGTGGACTTGGGAAGTATGATGCACTTAATAATGCAAGTTGATTTATACAATAAAATACAGGTTGCCTACTTAATGCACACTTGTCAGGGAAATTTATTTTTTTTGCCCAAAGTTGTACTTGTGGGAAGAGTGGAAAGAAAGATTTAACTGGCAGAGATGGCAGCCGAAACAATTTGGCAGCCTGATAATAACATAATGCCAGAATGGAGCTGGAAAAAAAGGTAAAAAGAAGTCAGGGTCACAGGAGAAATAGAAATGAAACCACAATTAATTATTAAAAAAAAAAACAGTAGTAAAAGTCAAGTTGACCAACAGATGTAGGCACAAACCTGCTTAGAAATGTTAAATTGTATCATCTGTACATATGCACTAATGTTTTACCGCAGTGTAAAAACCGTGAGGTACAGTCACAATAAAAATATTGGCACTGGCCTAATGACAAATAAATGGGTGCCCTTTTCTTGGAGACATGTTTACAGCAAAAAAAAAAAATAAGAACAAGGTACCTGCATCAGTGTGAACTAAGTAAGGTCAATTCAAAGTCTGACAAGAGTGCACAGCATTGTAATGCTTTTTCCAACGAACAGTCGTCCAGTGGGGGAAAAATAAATGGTTCAGGATGCTTATACTCCTGCAATACATTATAAAATTACAGTAAACAACAGTATAAAATTAGCTAAATATATTAAAATATTAAAAAATGCAACACAAAGTATCCTCCTTCGAAAAAATAATGCCATCTGTAAACACAGCAGTTAAAAAAGCTCATTCTATTGTATAAATGCAGGCTGAGGGGGTGGGAATACATGTAGGAGGGCATGCATAATTGAAATAGACATTTCCTGGGAGACTAGAGTCAAGGAGGGCGTGTTTTACTCTGCACTGCTCCCAAAGTGATGGGTGACTTTTCAGAAGGCTTGATGATAGCTGCAGGAGCACGAGAATTAATTTTTAGGAAACATGGCTAGCTGTGCCACTAGCAGAAAGACTGGAAATGATAGAAATATGAAAAATAAATGCCTCCCCATGCCCGGATGATTATTTTCAGAAGCAGGATTAACATATAGGGGAAAAAAAGCATCAGGAAGTAGAAAATAAGTATTGTATCCTGTAGTTGTCCTTCAGCTTAATACTAACACACAAAATGATGTACACCTTCAAATATTGAAGTTTAACCCTCCTAATAGGAGCAATTGTCCCAGACTGACAGCCGCACTTTGAGTTACCTATAAGGAAGGTTATCCATGCTAAGACACATGATACAACCTGTGCTTCTGCTTCCACTAAGTGGAATCTGTTTTTGTCTTATCTTTATTCCTCTCCCAGATTAGGAAAGCAATTTTATGCTTTCAAAAAACATTATCTCCTAGCTAATTAAAGTCAGACGTATTCTATTTTATTGCCCCTTATAAGATTGTTTCCATAGATACATGAGAACCAAATACACAGTTGCCTCTACTGTAAGTACACATTTATTTGAAAGAGGAAAAATTTTTATTATAGCCGGTGTTCTTTTTTATTTATTTGCTTCCCCTTAAAATGTGTTACTAGTTCAAGCCAAGTGTCTTAATCCAGACATTCCCCTATGTAGGAGTAAGAAAAGGCATATACATTTTTCTTGTATCATGCTCTTTTGTCAGGACTTTTCTTCTTTTTTTACATTTCAGTGCCTGCATTTCTTAAAACTGAAAAAGGAGAAAGAAAGAAGGAAAATAAAAACAGGGAGGCCTCCTTACTTTAGCATCACTATTACACTTGAAAATAGCTGAGAAAGCTTTACTTTGTAGCTTGCAGGTTATATCATGCATTATAAAAATACTACTGTTAAGAACAAAATTTTGTTTTACTTACAGTTAACTATTTTCTTTCTCTTCCCCCTCCTAAATGTTCTTCCAAACATTACTGACATGAAGTAGGGCATATACTTTGGAGTCCCCTACAAGTTTAACAAAGTTAAACATGTCCAGTATTTCAAGGTGGTCTTGTTCTCCAGGTAGACTCTCCTCAGGTAAACAGCAAATGTTGGAGGTGTGATGCGGGAGAAAGAGGTAATTTGGAAAATATTTTCTGGGAGTGCTGAGAGTTGGTGGACTTTTAACGGTTCCCTGCGGGATGCACTGTCTGAGATGCTAGGTGGGTGGAGTGGTGTGATGGTGGAGATGATTTTTCTGAGCTATGATACATAATTGGAATTGCCAAGAGATGGTAAGGCCTTGTTGTGTCTAATTATGGTGGCTGCCAAAAAAGCAAGTACTAGAATCTGGAAAGCAAAATCTAAACCAACTATACTGGAAGTAGTGAATATAGTAACAGAGATAAAACAACTGGAATTGAGATCTTTAGAAAAGGGTAGGAGCAAACTACATAGGAAAAATGGGAGCTGTTGGAACAATACATACAGAATAGGAATGAGCTTTAAAAGAAGGCAGAATTTAAAAGAACTATGTAATGTTTGACAGAAATGATTGGGTAGATTATGAGTGATAATGTTTGCAACTGAGTGTGTCAGTATGGTTTGTGATATAAAATGCTTGCAATTAGGATTGTGTCAATGTGGTTTGTTTTCATTTATATAAGTGTATGATTGCCTGTGGCATAAGTGATGGTTTACTAAGATGTTTTTTTGTTTAAAAACAACTTTCTTGATCTGTTTGTGTCTTTTGGCTTTTCCCGGTTAGGGGTCGCCACAGAGTTTCATAAATATAATTAATGCTTTGTAATCCCACATTTATTTGTCAATTTCTGAGTTGCTGGTTTTCTTCCTGTTGGTCTCCATCTCCCCAAATCTAGTCTTTTTCATTTCCAGTGTACTCCTGATTCTTCTAGTCAACCCCATCAGTGTTTTATTTATTTTAATAACCTCTGAGTACATTTGACTTATTTTTTTCCTCTGGGTTACTGGAAGTCATGTCTTGCACCAAAGCTGGAGCTTGCACTGCTTTTTTTGCTGAACAACTGCAGAATTCTTCTCAGTCAGCATTTTCTCCTCACCTTTTGTGATTGATTTTCTTTCTGGCTTTCTGAATTTCTTTTCTGCTGGCATGCAGGCAGTGCACTTAATAGCCATTACTGAAACTTACCCAAAAAGGCAAGTTCACTGGCTCTCATGCCTGAGTTTCTCTTTTCACACTGGGAGAGGTGAAATTAAGTTGTTACTATGTGTGCAGTCATGCTGAAAGTCCCTATAATAGATATTTCTTTATCTGGCAAACTAATTTTTTTTTAAATGTTCAAAGTTCCAAAACTTCAATCTTATGGTCTCGGCCATATGAATTTCGAAGTTTTGGAACTTCGATAACCTAACATACACCCATATTTATATATATATGTCTCAGGCAGGTATGTCCGTAACCTTAAGCAGCATTTTACCTTCACCTAGGAGGATGCCTCAATACAAACAGAAAATGATTGACTTCAGTAATTGGCTTAACTTCTGGTGTCATTCTAAGGGGATCCACTATTTGTCAGCCTGGGATGACATGATCGACAGACCTCATTGCTTTGCCAGAAATGGTCTTCATCTGTCACCCCTGGGGTTTTGGCTACTGATTAAGGCTCTTGCCACCCCCATAGTGCCTTTTTTAGTCAGTATCTCAAAATTCCCAATGTAGAAACTCCATCTAAAAACAACCTCAAGGTTATGCTGCTAAACGCTAGGGAGTCTCAACACGAAACTGCACTCACTGGAAGCTGGCCTCACATTGGAAGATGCAGACATTTGTGCAGTATCATAGACCTGGTTCAAGGTTATGGAGAGCACCCCAGCCATATTGGGTTACACCTCCTTTCACAGATTCAGACCTCAAACTGAAGGTGTAAAAACTAAAGGAGGTGGTGTATCAAAATGCATTAAAGATTAATACACCTCCAGATTGGTTAAACAGTAAAAATCCCTGGAGACACTTCAGGTGCAATTAACTGTTGGTAGGGCACCTATTCAAATCATTGCCAGCTACAGGACCCCCTCCATGAATCAGGACACCAACTCTGCCTGTTTGGATCTACTTGAGTCTATCACGACACATTCAAATACCATGGTTTTGGGCGACTTTAACTGCCCATCCATTGACTGGGTAAATTACTCATGCTCAAAGTCACTTGCCCAAAGGTTCCTGAACTTTGTTAACTCCAGTGCCCTAGCCCAGCTAGTTTACACCCCAACAACGGGTGCCAACATCCTGGATCTGGTGTTCAGCAATATGGGAAACTACTATGTGTACTGGTGAGATCTGACCACAAATTGGTCCTATTTGAAGTAACTGCCACACCTAACACCCCCCCCCCCCCAGATGCAACTAAACTAAAAAAACTTCTCCAAAGCAGATTATAACCTCTTGTGGAATGGTATAAATAGCTTCACTACACCTCCTCCCACAGATGGAACTGGCAGCTATGCCAGGCTCTACACCAGTGCTTTATATATGTATAACTGTATTGACTCAACAGTACCTGATAGGACCAAAACAAGCTCCTCAAGGAAGAGCAAGCCTGCCTGGTGGACAACTGCCATTAACAGGCTTTACAATAAGAGGAAGAAATTGCTGTCTAAGAGCAAGAGGGAGCGAGTCCTCCTAAACTGGAAGCTCTCCCTTCTCAACTTAAACAAGCTAATAAGACTTCTTTTGAAGTCCTCCAAAGCAAACTACAAGTCCAAATTAGCTTCCTCAACAAAGGACAACCACAAACAAATGATTGGTGCCAAAGTCATGGCCTTAAACTCAATGCAAAAAAAAATGTATTATCATTCTTTTTGGTAAAAGCCATGTTCCTGCTAACTACCACATCAATAGCAACACCTTAAGTACACACTCAGTGGTGAGTGACCTGGATAAACAGGTTGATAGCAACCTTACCTTTGACCACCATGTCTCCACAGTGGTAAAAAGGGCATTCTATATTGCTCATCTCTAAGTAAGGACATTGCCTCCAGAAAAAAAAAAAGGTTATATCCGCTCTGTACTCTTCCATCTTCAGGCTAATAATTGAGCACAACTCCCCTTTTTGTATGTACCTTTCTAAGCACCTACAGCAATTGGAGAAACCACAAAGGTTCCTCACATGGAAAATTCAAAGTCTTCACCATCTGTCCTATGGGGATCATCTGAAATCAGTGTCACTTTATTCTGTTTCATACAGACTACTCAGAGGTGATCTTTGCCTTGCATGTAAGGCAATCTATGACCCTGCATTATTGGAAATGCTTCATATCCAAAAGTCAAATGGTACACTGGTTACTCACTGTACAGACCTTAACCTGGTATGTGACATTAATAAAACATGCTCATGTCCCAGGGGTTACCACACCTTTGGAACAGACTCACACTTCATGTCAAACAGAGCACCTCATTGGCCCTCTTCAAAAGCAATCTGAACAATTGGATGGGTGACAGTAAATTCACCCAGGGGTTTCCACCTGTGTCCTCTTGGTCCGGGGCAATAGGTGCTGATCATGGAACTAAGGGTAATAACTTGGCTAGGCTTATAAGGGCCCTAGGGCCATTAACCTGATAACTTGGTATGATCTTATGATGTGTGTGTCTGTGTGTATATTTTCCTGCAAGGAATAGCTTCTTGTATATGCTCATAAATCCCCATTTTTGCACATTCATTCTTGCTGTCCTGTGAATGACAGAAGTTTCCATATAGTTTAACAACATAGCTTAATGGTACCCTGCATCTCCATCATGGAACCTGATTAGATTTCTGCTGTTAAATGCATTTTCAGATGCCTAGCCTAGTTATGAGCTTTTCCTTGGTGGGAGAAAGCAATTTTCTGAGTGGAGCCATCTTGAGAGTGTATCCTTATTGTAGTTTATAAACTTTTTGTATCACGCAAACAGATAAGTCCTGATGAAGAAGATGATGAGGTCTGTAGATGAGAATAGATGATACTGAGGTGAAAACTGCAGCAAAGATTGAAAATGTTTGCTGGTGTGTGCTACCTTTTTAAGCAGCCCATTGTTTAATGTTTGTTCTGACAGGTATTTTGCCTTTCTTTTTTTTTCTTACTCCATCACATCCTAGAAGGGCCCTAATGTCTTTCCAGTTATATGGTTATATTATAATTAATCTTGTGTAGTTTCTTATGCCTGTTTATTCTGTCATCCTAAATCAACATGACTGTTTCTTTTTTAATTCATGCCTGTTGAAGAGTTCAGCCTTGCTGCAATGGGTGGATCTAAAATGGATTGTTGTGGGTAGTTTCTTTCTATAATAAACTTTTCAGAGTGTTTTTCTTTGTTCTAAATTAAAATACAGTGATCTGATAATGTTGGCTTCAATTATTTTGCAGAAGTTAGCATCGGATTCCCGTTGTAAAGGCATGCCTCTGTCCAGTTTTTTACTGAAGCCTATGCAGAGAATAACACGGTATCCTCTCATTATTAAGAATGTAAGTATTTCATCGGTCAGGTGAGAGAATAATGATTCTTGTGTAGAACATTTGAAGTTCTTAATTTTTCATAAGTGGTTTCTGTACATGTTTTATTATTACATTTCATTTCAAATGAGATTTGTCCAGTGTTGCATTTGATGTGTTTTATTCATAAGGAAAATAAGTATTGGAAAACAAGGAAAGTTAGACTTTATTGAAAACATTTGGAACTGTGTGCAGCTAAGGGATTCACATCCAGATCAAAGGAGGTAATTGTGCCCCTGTACTCCTCCCTTATCAGGCCCATGATTGAGTACAATGCCCCATTTGGTATGTACCTCACCCGGCACTTGCAGCAGCTAGAGAGACCCCAAAAGTTCCTCACCAAAAGGATCAAGGGTCTCCAACATATGTCATATGCTGCCAGACTAAAGAAACTCCAACTCTATTCAGTAGCATACCACCTACTCAGAGGTGATCTGTGCCTGACATACAAGGCCATGTCCAATCAGGAATTGATGGACATGCTCCACCTCAAAAAATCCAAATCCATCAGAACCACGAGAGCTAAAGATTTGAACCTCAGCACAAATATGAATAGGACATGCTGGAGGGACAGATTCATAACTCAGAGGCTTCCCATACTCTGGAACAGAATCCCAGTTTATGTTAGGCAGAGCCCCTCACTGACTCTCTTCAAGAGAAATCTTGACGAGTGGATGGGAGATCGTAGGTTTACCCCAGGGTGTCATCTCTGTGTCACTACTAGACAGAGGCACAGTAAACTAATTCTATTATGTAAGGGGATCTTCACTGTGTCACTACTAGACAGAGGCACAGTATTCTAAATCTATTCTGTACACTTGTACCATTACATGGGGTGGCGAAAGCCACATCACTATGGCTAGGCTTATAAATGCCCCAGGGCAGATAGCCTAGTACCAAACTATGAAACTATAATCTATGTCCTTAATACTCTCCTGATAATAAACCCTCCATACCTATCTGCTGTTCTTGTAACCTCTCCACTTTCAGAACTATTTATACTTTTTTTTTTTCTTGATTATATCTGCTTATACCCTTCCTCCTCCTCTATTTTCTGTTTCTGCTCTAGTGACATCAACCTGATTTATGCCAGTGTACATACTGAATCTGTGTGCATTATCATTGCTGTTGTATTGCCAGCTGTTACATGTTAACATGTCAGTGACTTTTGTACGATAATATAACCTTTAAATTATATGATGTGCCAGTATTACCTGCAAAGTATTGCTTAAAAATGTCTATTTTTTTTCCTGTTCATTGCAAAATGTATTTTATGAGGAGCTTTTCTCCCTGGGTCTTATCTGAAAATATGACTTGTGCCCGTTGGGCTTTGCTGATAAACAAAATACAATATATAAATAAATAAGAAATGTTGCTATGTTCTTTATAATAGTACTAGCACTTTCTTCTTCCAATAGGTAAAGTATTGAAAAACCTTAGAAAACTGTAAGCCTTCCTGATTGTATATTCTTTGGTGAGAGGTTTGCATAATGGTTAAAGTGTTTACCTTACAGACAGAAGTTCCAAGATTTGATTCTCACATGGGATAATTGGCTAGGCTTAAAATGGCCCACATGGGCTTAACCTAGTACTTACACATGCATCTTTGTGACTAAAGTTGAGATGTTGTTTTATTACTATTCCAGCAGCTGTTGTAATGGTCACCAACACTAGTGGAATACTGCCCAGGTAGATTCAGTGCCTGTTTTTCTCATAATCAAATGCCATACCCGATGAGTTATTAGGATTAATCTCAAGCAATCTGATGTAGTACAGTATTACCAAGTTCAGCTTGAGGCCTCCTAGCATCTTCAAAATGTGAATTATATTTAGTGTTTCCCACCTACCTTCCTTCTGTTTTGGACTGTATGGAGAATTGAATTTTGATCCAATAGTCTGGAAAATTATTTTGCAAATAGAATATTGGAATTTAAAAAGTCATCATCTCCAGATGGAAGTTTTGTACAAGTTTCACTCTAGTGAGTTGCGATTGTTTTTTTTTTGCCTTTCTCTATTAGTAGTAAAAGGCTGTAAATCAAATCTCTCAAGAGCAAGTTCTCAAGGCAATATCCATGTCCAAAAACACTACTTCCATGGGGCCAGATAACATACCAGCTTCCTGCTGCTCAGCCTGAAACAGAAGTTGTCATACCCCCTACAGATGCTATTCATTATCAGCCTGCAAACAGGCCTCATGCTGGATGAATGAACGACAGCATCAGTCATCCCCTTGCACAGTGGTGGGCTGTCAGCTGACCCAGATAATTATAGACTCATAAGCCTGACCAGTCTGATCTGTAAGGTTATAGAAAGGATCATTATGGAATTAATAAATTAGGACTAGGCAACCTACAAATCCTTAACCCAAGCCAGCTCGGATTTTTGAAGAAAAGATCCTGCCTACTTAACCTGGTCAACTTATTTGAAAAGGTTACTGAATGGAGGATGATATATTAGTACTCTCCACAAATCTAGACCTTTGCAAAGACATTCACACCTTACCACATTCAGGCATCTTAGATAAACTCTCCAAGTTACATGTAAACCCTTACCTAACTCATTAGAAGCAAACTGTCTCATGAACAGAACCCAGGACTTTAGGGTGGGCAGCTCTACCTCCTCCAAAAGATCTGTGACTTGTCATCTACCCCAGGGTTCAGTTCTTGGGCTACTCCTCTTTAGCATTTACAATTTGGATCAGAGGTTAATGCAAATGTCAAGCATCTGTTGCTGACTTAAGTCTGCAGATTTTTTAAAACTTGGTGCTATCATCAGGATTCCAAAATGTTGGACAGCCTGTAAGCACACTGCGACAGTGCAGCTCCTGCATTCCTATACTATAATCTGACTTCAAACCAGCTCATCGCTTGGGAAAAGTATACCAAACATCAATGGATTAAATCAGAAATACGAGTACTTACTTGTTTCATCTTTATTTTTCAAAAATTCTCTCATTCTGAAGGAAAAATAATTACTTGTTGGAAACAGAGCCCTGAACCGCATGGTGTGGATTCTTCAAGACCAACAGGCCTAATAAGAGGAAAGTAAGAAGAAAAACAACTTTCATAACTAGACTTATTTAAAATTCTGCACTACTACTAGGAATCTAACTATACAAGATTAATGGAGAATCAGCCAGATCGGATGGAAACTGTAATCACAAAAACCAAACTGTCTGCAATTACTACTCCTGAGACAGAAACCACTTCTAAAAGGCAAAAAATTAACAAGCAACAACAAGAAGCTGGTAAAATGTGCCAAAGTTTAAAACAGGAACAACCTTTAACACTGGAGGATCTGAAAACAGCTTTACAACCTTTACAAACAGAAGTGCAGGGCTTCTGTCTTAAGCTAACTACATTTCTGGCCCAAATTGTGCTTAGGCTAGAACAAAATGAAGCTAAAATTATGGACAATGAGCTAAAAATAAATAAACTGCAACAAAACGCACAAACCAATGACACAATAATTAAAGAATTACAGCAGAAAATGCTAGACTTGGAAGCTAGAAGCCGGAGAAATAATTTTATCATAAGAGGTATTCCAGAGAGTTTTGATAATCCACAACTTATTCCAATAATAAAAGAAACTCTAAGCTCTCTTCTGACTAATAAAGATCTCCTGGATGAGATAGTGATTGAAAGAGCCCACAGAGCTATTAAGCATACACAAACAAGTGATTTTCCAAGACAAATCTACATCAGACTGCTTAATTCAGCACATGTTCAACAGATACTGTCAGCTTATAAAGTTAAAAAGAATGTTACATGGAGAGCACATAAAATTACAATTACTCAAGATCTTCCTTTAGAAATTAAACAGAATCGACAGAAACTCAGTAAATACTGCACTTACCTCATTAAAAATAAGATTAGTTTCCAAATGAAATATCCTGCAACTTTAACATTTTATTACAAAGAAGAAAAAATATCCCTGGAAACACCTGACCAGGCAAAATCCACCTTTCTGCGTCTCTTCAAAGTAAATCCTGTCTGAAACAACTCTTTTCATATCTTTTGATCCAAAAACAGCATTTGGAAGGTTAAACAAGTGCTACAGCTCCAAAGAACTACAGGACCGAAGAATATACCACTCTTATGGGAAACATCAAGCAAATGGATGTGGAATGTGTTCTAAATAACTCTGCTTACCTGCCTGTAAAGAAAATCTTTTTGCTACACTGTAATACTTAAGGTACTGTCTTTTAATAACTGCCTTCTACATTTAAAAGCTGGAAAGCTACCTAACACTGACTGCATAGAGAAATAACTTTAAAGTGCATTTACAGCTTACAAAAAAGGAGTGTTAAACTACATTTAAATAATAGGATATAACATTTGATATAATAGTTTAAGTAGTGTAAATACTAGACATTAGTATTTTCAGTTAAAATGTATAATCATTATTCTACTGGCATAATCATTGAGTTGCTTTTAAGTGTGTCTATGAACAAGGTACAAAAAGATTTCTCTTTTTTTCTCTGTGTTTGTCAAGTAGATGGCACTGGTTAATTATTAATATATGAGTTCACAATGATGTGCTTGTATGGCTTTTGCCAGTGCAGTGTTAAATGAAGTTTCCAATACATTTTAAAGAACCACAGTTAGTTGTTGTTAGCAAAAATAATGCAAATCTTGTTGAATTTTAAAGTGCTGCTTTCTTTAAATGTTTAAAATGTATAATCATTATTCTACTGGCATAACCATTGAGTTACTTTGAAATGTGTCTATGAGCAAGGTACAAAAACATTTATCTTTTTTTTTCTCTCTGTTTGTCAAGTAGATGGCACTGGTTAATTATTAATATACGAGTTCACAATGATGTGCTTATATGGCTTTTGCCAGTGCAGTGTTTAATGAAGTTTCCAGTACATTTTAAAGAACCACAGTTAGTTGCTGTTAGCAAGAATAAGGCAAATGTTGTTGAATTTTAAAGTGCTGACTTCTCTAAATGTTTAAAATGTATAATCATTATTTTACTGGCATAACCATTACTTTTAAATGAGTCTATGAGCAAGGTACAACATTTTTCTCTCTTTTTCCGTTTGTCCAGTAGACGGCACTGGTTAATTACTAATATATGAGTTCACAATGACATGCTTGTATGGCTTTTGCCAGTGCAGTGTTAAATGAAGTTTCCAATACATTTTAAACAACCACAGTTAGTTGTCGTTAGCAAAAATAATGCAAATGTTGTTGCATTTTAATGTGCTGCTGCCTTTAAATGTTTAAAATGTATAATCATTATTCTACTGACATAACCATTGAGTTCCTTTTAATCTGTCTATGAGCAAGGTACAAAAACATTTCTTTTTTTTTCTCTCTGTTTGTCCAGTAGATGGCACTGGTTAATTATTAATATATGAGTTCACAATGATGTGCTTATATGGCTTTTGCCAGTGCAATGTTAAATGAAATTTCCAATACATTTTAAAGAACCACAGTTAGTTGCTGTTAGCAAGAATAAGGCAAATGTTGTTGAATTTTAAAGATGCTGCCTTCTTTAAATGTTCATATATTGTACTTGTTTTTTGAATATATTGTTTTGTAAACTCTTTAATAACTCTTGAAATGTTAAGAATTATAATATGTTGCTGTTACTACAAAACTTTTTATAAAATATACTTTTCTCTTTCTATCTATATAATATCTAAGGGTACAATTAAGATAATATTTTAAGAAGTCTGAGAATGAATATGCAGTACATAAATAAAAGGAGCAGGATGGGCACAGTCTGTTAGCTGATGACTGTTCGCATTTGGAACAGTATGGGTATTATTGACATCCCTCTGATAAATATTTTTTCCTTGTTGCTAAAAATAATAGTCTCTTTTAGTTTCTTAACTCATGCACATTTACTAACAAAGAGGGATGGGTGGTTAAGTGCCTATTTAGAGTTTAGGAGTATAGAAGTCACAACATTTATTCTTAAGATAAATACACTAACAGACAAAGTTTATAACTGTATTTTTGAGTATCAACTAATGAGAAATTTCAACAATATTAATAAAAAATGATAACCATAGACTCTTGGAATGTTAAAGGGATGGTAGATAAAAAGAAAAGAAATTTAATCATGCACCTCATATACCAAACTAAGGCTGATATAACTTTCTTGCAAGAAACTCACTTAGATGACCAACTTTGAGTTAGGGAAAGGAAAAGAAAATGGGTTAAAACAATAGTTGTTGCAAATTGTAGTTCTTTGTCCAGGGGAGTGGTCATTATAGTAAATAAATCCTTCCAAGGAGAGGTTACTTTCTATGAAGCTGACTCAAAGGGAAGATGGGTATTATTTACTACTGAATATCATACTTTGAACAAACCATTACTCTTTCTTAATATATATAGCCCCTGCTCAAATCAACAGCTCTTCATTTATGAAATCTTTAATATATTAGCCAAATACCCAAATCATCTGTTTATTGTAGGTGGGGACTGGAATGCTTTACTAAATCTAGATAAGGATAGATCGCATAATAAAAACAGTCACAATCTACCACTACAGCACTTGAAGAATTACAAAATACATTTGAACTAGTTGACCCTTATGTTAAATTTCAATATGATAAAACAATATCAAGATTCACTTTCTTTTCAGCCACTCATAAAACCTGGTCCAGGATAGATGCTTTTCTAATTTCCCTTGCTTTCCTTTTTAACAAATTAAATTATGCTGTATCACCTAGAACTCTTTCAGATCATTCCAAAATTAGACTTTTGATAAACTTTCAAGCCCATAAACAAAATATTTCCTATTTCAATACCTGGACGTTAAATCCTAAAATTATACAAAACCAAGAAACAACGCAAGAAATTCAGAATGTCCTAGCCCAACTCCAAAATGATCTTGTATCCACTCAAATTCCATATGACATACAGTGGGCGGCTACCAAGGCAGTCATCAGGGGTATTATTATTCAAAAATCTGCATAGATAAAAAAAAATACAACAATCTTAAGAATGAACTAGAGTATCAAATAAACACTGCTGAACTAGAACTTCAGGAGAAATATTCTAAAGAACTTGAGGAAAAAATAATTGATTGGCAAAAACAATTACACAAACACTATTTAGAAAATATCTCCTTCTTAGAATTAAGATCAATATATCAATATTCAGAATGGGCTCAAACACCTTCAAAATGCCTAGCTAGACTAACATAAAAAGTGGACCTCCTAGGATCAAAGAAATAAAATATGAAGGACAGGTGAAATATAAAGACCAAGATATAGTGTACGCTTTTGAAGATATAAGAAATTATACAATATACCCTTATCACCATGTACAGACAGATGTGAGGATTTTATACATAATAATACACTTTCCACAAATTACAGAAGATCAAAGGAAACTCTTAAAATCATCGTTACAATTAAAAGAGATAAAAGCTGCAATAAACAAACTAAAACTAGGTAAATCCCTTAGGCCTGATGGATACACATCTGATTTTTATAAGTTATTCATAGAACCTATCTCCAAAGTGTTATTAAAAGTTTTCAACTATATAATACAATATGGTATAACAGACAAATACTTAAATAACTCCAAGACAGTGTTGATTCCTAAACTACATTCTGACCCAACAGATCCAGCAAATTATAGACCAATAGCCCTCATAAACACTGATCTTAAGATATTAGCCCATGTTATAGAAAATAGACTTATGAATATACTCCCCTCTGTTATTTCCCAACAACAAATGGGCTTTATGACGAACAGACAAACAAGTGACAACACCCTCCTCTTTGATACCATTGTAAGACTACTTAATAGTGATAAATGCCCCATATATGCCCTTATAGTAGATGCAACCAAAGCTTTTGATAGAGTAAACTTACACTTCCTCTTTAATATACTGCCTTTTTATGGTTTTCCTCAAGAATTCATTAAAATGATCCAGGTTCAGTGTCAGAAAGCTTCTACCACTATACAGGTAAACAAACTTATAACTAACCCTATACTCTTATCCAGTGGTACGAGACAAGGATGTCCTCTTTTGCCATAAACCTATTTAATCTTTATTTAGAATACCACCTCCTGTTTATTTCACAAAAAAAAATCTTTCATCATATTCACAGAATCCACAATACAAATCCTATATACTCTGCTTTGCCGATGACTTAAATGTATACTTCCAACTCCCCACTACTGACCTCCCAAAAATACTTAAAGCTATTGATGAGTTCTCTGTAGTTTCAAACTATAACTTAAATTTAAACAAGTCACACATATTTCCCCTCAATCCTATAGGTCATAAAGAATTGTACTTTCCCATGAGTGAGATCAAAATAAACTATCAGATAAAATATCTAGGAATAATATTTACTTCAGACTTCAAAGATATTATAAACAATAACCTACTAAGTACTTGGGCTAGTATTCAAAACGATATTGATAGATGGAAGAACATCAGTATGTTTCTACTGTCAAAAGCTAGTGTTGTCAAGATGAATTTTCTACCAAGAATACTCTTTCAATTAAATGCTACTTTTTCAAATATTCCCCAAAACTTCTTCCTTGCCATGGAAAAAGCTATATCAAGATTCTTATGGTATCCCAAATCTACCAGAATTAAATATGGAAAACTTGTACTCTCCAAAGATAAGGGGGGGTTGGGGTTGCCTGATTTTAAGCTTTACTATAGTATAATTACTGTCTACAAACTAATACAAATAATAAACTATGACTCGTATATAAATACTTGGACACCCCAGTGGACCAAAATCTGGTATGAACAGTTGAAATCCCTTGGCTATAATATCAAATCCGTACCATTCTTGAATTTAAACCAGGCTAGCATATGCACGAAGAATCTACACCCCCTAATTAAAAACATAATTCTTACAACACAGAAACTATTTAAATCATTGCAATTAGCTGACGCTTTTGCCCTTATACAACCATTACACCTAAATCTTAATCTACTAATAAATAATAAACCCGTAAATCTAACAAACTACCCCTTGATAAAAGACTACACAATATGGGATATATACCAATGGAAAAACACGGGGCAAATGAGACTTGAACTCAAACTTCCTAAGAAATATAGTATTATCCTTAATCAACTTCACCATCTTATAAATGCTAAATTCTCACAAATGCACACTGACTTACAGAACATAAATTTAGTTAAATTAATAATTGAAAGTCTTGCGATTAAAGGGAAAACAATTTCTAGGACTTATAAAATTGTAATGAGCGCAAAACATCAACATTCTTTATTATTTTCAAACTATTGGCAAAAGAAAAATCAGTCACTGACTGAAGAAAATAAGAAACTAGCCATTGAAAATACAATCAAATTCATTCCTTTCAAGAAGCTGCTATATACACAAATTATGGTAAATAATATATATTGTACCTTATCTAAATTAAATAAATTCAATCCTAACTTTTCGTCTATATGTCCCCATTATCCGGATCAAACAGCTGATATTTTACATGTCATGTGGAACTGTACTAAGATACTCAACTTATAGTACTCCTTGAGAGTAAGATTAGAGAAGATGGGATATGAAAAAATCAACTCTTACATGGGAGACAGCTGTATTGCACATTAACATCAATCAACTTCCAAAAATATAAAAAAATGTCTTTATTACGATGTGTGCCCTTATTAAATTTTTTATTACAAAGAATTGGAATGTCATGTCACCAATTACATGGGAAAATTTTAGCAATCTTGCTATCAAATATATCTCATCTCACAAATTAGTTTATTCAAAAACAAAAAAACGCTATTACCAAAAATATTGGGGTTACTTACTAGATATAATTCTTGACAAATAAAATTTGCCCACAAATTGACATGAAAAGCTAACCTTTTAATAAGAAATGAATGTAGTGTAACCAGTTTTCTTGCATCTTCCCCCTTCTCTTAGTATATGTGTATCTAGATATTTTCCCTAACCATACAATAAATGGTTGAATTTCTGTCTTTACTTTCTATATAGACTATCCCCATTCTACTATCCCTTATGAGACCAAATGAACATAGGAATTCTCATACTCTACTTGACGATGTAGTGACTTCTAGTGTATTTATTGTATATATATATATATATATATATATAATGTGTGTATAATTTTCTCGAAACGAGATTGTTGTCTGTTTTCTTTAGATATGTATTTGTATTTTTTATTTGTGTTTTTGAGTTATTGTATTGCTGTTATTTGGAAAAAAGAAAATTGAAATAAAGAGATTTTGGGGGGGGGGGGACTTGGTACTGTCATAAATTTCTCAGAGGGCACCAAGGTCCTCCAAGAGGGCTTTCCTAAACAAATAACTGGTGTCAAAACCATAGACTAAAGCTGCTCTGGTGGCATACAGGGATAAAGCCCTGACTACAACCCAGGTCAGCTTGGTTTAAATAGCATTTCAGGCGATTGATGGAACTGCAGGGAATGATAGGCATGCACATACCAAGGGGAGGATGGTACATGGGTGTCTCTTGATAACAGTCCCTGGTAGAGATCAGGGATGTCGCCAGTGGAAGCTTGGTCAACGGATGGAAGTAGGCTGAGCTCCTGCGGAAGCAGGTTGATACGCCACTAGCCCTCATTGCATGCCCACCCACAGACCATATCATGCTGCCACATGGGGAATGAGAGGAAATGAGTAGGCTAGGTAAGACCCCCTCCCAGACAGAAGCTCAGACTTACCAAGCCCCTTTGGTTTAGATCCATGAAGCTCAGACTTACCAATCCCCTTTGGTTTAGATCCATGACTGGGCCCAGGAATTACCAGAATAAGTCTTGAGGAGCATGGAGTGGCTGGTAGACCCAGCACTGACAAGGCATATGAGGGCCAGGTCAGTAAAAATGAAGGAAAGGTGGGAGGAAAAATACTGGGGGGGGGGGGTGGACTAAACCTAAATGTCAAGAAATGAGCAAGAAGGACCACTCTTGTAACTATCACATTGACAACACACCCTTGAAAGATGATACTGTGTTCAGGGATCTGGGAATTTATGTCAGCAGTGAACTGTTATCTTTATTATTACATATCCACTTTTGTAAGGATGTTCTTTTTTATAGCATAGGTTATATCAATAGATGTGACATCCAGGTCAAGGGATGTAATCATTCCACTGTACTTGGCTCTCATTAGGCCAATCATTGAATAAAGCGCTCGTTACAGTATGTAACTTTAGAAACCCTTGGCATATCTAGAATGACCATGATGCTTTCTTACTTAAAAAAAAAAAAAAAATCCAAGGGCCTAAATTGTAAAAACTATGCAGACCATTTCAAAGCTTTGTTTCTCTTCTCAGTATTATCCAGGCTACTAAGGGGTGACTCCTGTCTCACATATAGAGCCTAAACAGAGAACCTATCCTGTCAGACTTATTGCACATTTGTAAGTCGATTGGCAGCATGAACACCTAATCGAGGGATATCAGTCTCTTTTGTAACATAAACAGGACATGTTGAAAGGATAAATATGTATCCTAGAATACCATTCCTATGGAACCATCTCCCACATAAAGCAGAGTACCTCTCTTACTTTAGTCAAACGAAATGTGGATGACTGGATTGCAAACTGTAAAGTCATCCCTGGCTTAGCACCCATTTCCCTTATGGAAAGGGGCAACCAGTAATGTCCCAAAGTATCCTCGTTATGCATACACAAAATATAATGGCTGAAAAACTACTATGGGGATGTAAGGCTGTGCTTCTGATGATTCTCACTGATCAGTAGACTACTAAGTACCTATGAAGAAAACATTGGAAGGATTATGATTCAGGAAGAAAGTGTCATGTTTCTGCACTGCTTCTTATTTTAGTAGATGTATAAATGATTATGCTGGCTTGATTTTGAAGGCTGATAGTTTCTTTTTAATTTTATCTGTAGGACAGTGAGAGAGGAGCTTGATTTTATATTTGTGTGGATACAGATTATTTCAAACTGTATTGCTATATCTTCATTATTATTATTTTTTTTTTGGGGGGGGGGTATTTGCCTTTGCAGATAATGTTTTATGCCTGTTTTCAAGACAAGAAAATTTGTACTGAATGTATTATGTTTAAAATTATCGCTGAATTTGTGATGCCTCATTGAAATCAAGAAGTTTATCCTCTGATTGTAAATGATTTCTTTTGCTGGCTTTTAGATTCCTGTTGTGCCTTAAGTGCTTTTTCACCATTCATTAAGCAAATGACGGCTGAGATGAATAAAACCCTGTACCACAGGAAGTAGCTTGAAATAGCTCATAGTGGTAGAATCAATACTAGTAACAGAACTAGAAAGAAGTTTTACATTTTTTTTTCTGTATCATAATGGATGGTCAGGGGAGACCTATTCTAGATTTCGTGAATGTGACCCAGTTCTAGATGTAGACACTACAATCCCTACTTCCTTTCTTGTTTACTGTATTTGTTCGTCTGGGTTTAGTGTAAAAGCCTTTTCAGTGGATGTCCGGGGAGAAAAACTCCAACATATTACAAGCATTTTTAAACAGACATTCAGTAATATACATGAACAGACATCAAGTTGTATACATTAACAATTACATGTTTATTTGCTAATTAGATTACATTCATATGAAATAAAGACAAATATGACATTATAAAAGGTACTTATGCATTAGTAGATGTTGAGCATTAAGCATTTTAAGAGGTGTGTTAGTGGGTTTGTCAGATGGATAATGTAGCATGTGATTACTTAGAAATTCAAAGAAATGTTAAGTGGTGGAGCATAAAGCAGGTTCATAAATAATGAATATATATGTCTGTCATAAAGTTTATATTAGAAGTACTGAGGTGGGGGGTAGTGTCACAAAACTATCTATATGGCTGAGAAATGTTAGTAAAACTCTTCAGTTATTTGGTTGTGAGGCAGATAATTCTGAATGCAGAGAAAATATTTGATGATATGGCATGCTGAAGTTAACAGTGGCATTTATCCTGGGGATACAGGAGCTGATCCATTGATTTGATAGGGGATGTTTAAGCAGTGTTTTAAATGACTTTGCTTTCTGATTGAATTTCAGTAGTAGTTGGATGTGATTCTATAGTTAGGCTTGAATTTCAGTGGTAGTTGGATGTGATTCTATAGTTAGGCTACAGTATTTGAATATAAAGACTCAACTGCACTATTAGATGATTTAGTTACAGTAATTTTCTTTAAAGAGTAAATTTTTTTTGTGGAGTTATGTTGTATTAAGTTGTTATGGGCTGGGTAATTTTATTGCTTATAGAGAAGTCTGAGTATTGTATCTAATTGAGAAAGAGCTAGGTGATGTGATTGTTCTAACCTATCAGTGTGTTCGGCATTGCTTTTTTTTTCTATGATCATAGTTTACTACAGATTTGGCTATTTCATTGTAACATTGGTCATGTTTGGACATTTGTGAGACTTGAAGGTTAGAGAAGATTGTAGAAGCTTAGATGAGGGATGGCAGTAAGAAATTAGAGGCTATATGTCTTATGGCTATGTCAGTGAGTGAGGTTTTTACTCTATATATTGTACCTAGTTTTGATGATTTTTTAAATCATGTGTGATACACATTGGTCAAATTTTGTCTCATCTATGATGACACATCAATTTTGTGTGTTTTTTCTTTTGTCATGGTGTTGCTGGCAGAGACAATAGTAAATAGTGCTGTTTTGGTAGAGATGTGTTTTGGGGTAAATAACGCAATTTATTTTTTACGGTTTAATAGTAGTAGTGAATTATTTAGCCATGTTTCAATCAATAAGAAGGATTCTTGTCTTGGTGATTAGAGAAAGATTTGACAGGAGATGAGAATCGAGTCGTTAGCAAATTGAAGTAGTGTAGCATTTTTGGTAGCAGTGTAGATGTCATTGCTGAATGTATTTAAAAGTATGGGTCCTAGTATAGATCCTTGTAGGACACCAATATTTACAGGTAAGAAGATGGAGAAATCATTTTCCATTTCAGTGCTTGTGCTCTAAGATGTAGCTATGAAACCATTGCAGTGAAGAGTTGGTGAACTCTAAGGATGATAGTTTATGCAAGAGTTTCTGGTGGGAGACAGTATCAAAAGCATTAGGTAAGTCTAGGAAGATAGTGAAGGCTAGGCTTCCGTCATTTCTGTAAGTGTTGACAGTATTAACAAATTTCAGCAAAGCAGTTGTGCTGTGATGAGACTGTATTGGGTTGAAGACAGAAAATGGTTATCTGTTAGATAGTTAAGAAGTTACATGTCAGACTCCAGTATAATGATAGGCAGTATTCGTTATCTCAGCCTATGCCCCACAACAGGGTTGCGATAGTGAGGAAAAGAGTGCATTCAGACAGCAGTTGCAGGATCTACTAGATAAAGCAGGACAACATGAATTGGTGTTCATAATGGGTGACTTGAATGCACATATCAGGACAGACAGAGAACAATAATGAGGACTGCCTGGGTCCACATGGGTGGGGCAACAGCAATAAAGAACGAGAAGCCATTCTAAACTTCTGCTTGGCAAGCACATGGTTCAGAAAGAGAGAGAGAGTCACAAGATCACATACAAAAGTAGCCAACATGCAACTCAGGTAGATTTCCTCCTAGTAAGGAAAAGGCACTGGGGTAGAATCCATGATTGCAAAGTCATCCCCAGTGAAACAGTCGACCCACAGCATAAACCACTAGTTGCCACAATCAGCTGTAAGCAGTGGTCAGAGAGAGAACAGGTTGAAGACTTGGAAATTGACTGGAGAGAAAGTACAGCAGTTCAAGGAAGTTCTCAGGGCACTAGCACCCCAAGAAAAGGAGGAAATGGGTGGAGGTGAACAAGAATGGCAGTGCCTAAAATGTGTTAGGACTACAGAAATTATATGTGGCGGAGCCAGCTATGGAAATAAGGTACATAAGGAAAGCTGCCCCAGAAAGAGCCTACGGTGAGAGAAGAGGAGCCTAGCCTAGAAGTAGTAAGAACAGCTCTAAGGAAAATGATGTCAGGGAAAGCAGCAGGCTCAGATGAGGTCACAGCAGATATGATAAAGATGCTGGGTGAGATAGGGGAGAAATGGCTCTTGAAGGTACTAATAGCAGTGTGGAGAGAAAGGTATATCCCAGATGACTGGAAAATAAGCATACTCATGCCAGTGTACAAGAACAAAGTGGACATCCACAACTCCGGATAGTACAGAGGCAGCAAACTCCTGTCACATTGCATGAAAGTTCTGGAGAGGGTGATTGATAAATGGATATGCAGAGTAGTAGAATGTAAGATGGGAGATGAGCAGTTCAGATTCAGATCAGGCTGCAGCACAACTGACCCGATGTTTGCAGTGAGACAGATACTTGAGAAGAAGCTAGAGATGAGGAGAGAGTCCAACTGCGCATTCCTAGATTTGGAGAAAGCATATGACGGGGTTGGGAGGGTGGCCTAATGGTTAAGGTGTTTGCCGTACAAACACAAGGTACAGCGTTTGAGTCTCACAGGGGATAATCAGTTAGGCTTAAAATGGCTCGCAAGGGCAGTTAGCCTAGTATGAACCTATGAACCTGTGAACAAGGTCCCAAGAAATCTGATCTGGGCAGTACTGCGGTGATTTGACGTCCTAGAAACAATGGTAGAATTAGTGCAGGCTAACTGGAACTGGAAACTTTCTCCATTTGTTAAGTATCTGTTTGTTTTGATTTCCTGCCAAGGAGTGTATTATATAACTTATTTGTTTGTAGTTAAAAGCATTCTCTAGAGTCTTCTTGCTCCTTTATCTGTTTAAAACTCATTTAGTGGCTCACTGCTGTTTTTCTGCTGTGATAAACATTTCTGTAGTGTTTTCTGCCTAAAATAGTGTAGCTAGTAGCTGTTGCATAGTTTCCCACCTTCCCTCGCTATTGGTGTCTTGTTATACTTGGTGGCTTTGCAGTTGCCCGCCCCTGCTGTATATTTGATCTGGGACACTCCTCCCAGTCTAGTGTCATTAGCTCATTCTACCGCATACAGAGAGAACATCTGAGAAGGCCAACCCCCTTAGTTTCTTAACATTGAATTATCTTCTGTTCATCCTTTCTCCCTTTCCACTTTAAAAAAACTTTTTCAGCTGCTTGCCGCTTTTACAGTATTTGTGTTTCCTCTTCCAACTCTATTACTTCATCTTGGTTTTTCTGCTATTTGTTCTCTAAAGTGTTCAATTGCATCTTCTTTGCTGCATTTATTACAGCTGTTTTAGTCTGTTTAAATTTTAAGTGTTATTTAAGCTCCGCGGATCCAGTTTTGGTGTCCCGCAGACTACAAGAGCAACAGGAAGGAGAAAGAGATACTCAAGTGCCTCCATTTAGATTTTTTCATAATTTACTGCTCTCTGCACTTGCTTTTTGTCATTTTTAATTTATTTGCATTTATTTAAACTGTATTTTCCGTAATATTGCTACACGCTCAAGTGTGATAGCTTGTACTGCATTTAAAGTGTTTTTGCTACTGTTTTAACTGCTTTACTGCAAAAAAAAAAAACCCAAAAGGGTTCTAAGCTTGTATCCCGCCTTTCATGTAACTAGTCTAGTCCAGATAAAGATTTGCTGTATCCAGGACTGTTTCGGTAAGTTTTTGAGCCCCCCAGACCTTTCTGTGTTGGAGGGAAGCCTTCTAGCTTATCAGTGGGAGTGGTAAAGCACTAAGTAGCTTATCTACCACACAAGGAGTGGTTTCTGGTCCAGAAATTGTAGTTTATTGGCCATTTGGGCAGTTTTTCCAGCCTTTTCAACTTTCTGGTTTAAAAGCCCGTGTGTGTGCAGCGGCGCTCAGCTGAGGTAAATTGCTACTGGTGCCAGAAAGCCTGCTCTTCAATTTTTCCCTTAGAACGTGCTTGTTCTTTTACTTCTTGCACTTCAGTTAGCTTAGTCAGGTAGCACTTTAAGAGGCTTTGTAACATTTGTTGTAGCACACTTAGGTGCTATCAGCTGTTCCTACGCAGTGGCATAACCAGTACTTATTAGTTATGACCACCCCTCCTGCTATGATTATAGGGCAATTTCCTGTGCTTTCTCCTGCTAACCTGGTGCACTTGGGCATTCTGAGACAGTGTGGCAACTGTCTAATGTACACAGACAACCCTCTCCTCTTACCTCCCAACACTCATACATGTGAGATGCACTTGTATCACCAAACTGGAAGCCATGCACGTTCCAACCAAGACCGGACTAGCTGGTCAAGAGGAGAAGGTCAACACCTGCAACTCACTACATAGAACACAGCCCTCCAAAACACCAACCATCACAACCCACACATAGAAACACAAACCATACACCCACCTTCGCGGAGGCTCTCAGTAAAAAATTACCCAAACAACAGAATCCTCCGAGACAGAAATGCACTCAACCACCAGAACACCAATCCCAGAACACACAGCTCACCACCACAGTGTGCCCCTTAATCTAAGCTATTAAGGCAAACACTTTGACCAATGTACTAATCATAGGAGACTCAGTTTGGAGACATACTGATGTCCCACTCACTAGGTTGAACAAGGAGAAGGTGACAGTTGTCTAGCAGGTGCCAGGATCCGCCAATTAACATCTGCACTCAGGTCACTCCACAACAAGTACAAATATGACTCCGTTATTGTCCATGTGGGTGTGAATGACCTGCGACATACCTCCCTGGACTACATGAAAAGAGATATGATAGAACTCTCAGATTATGTGGCCCAGGCAGGTATGAAACTAGCCCTGAGCAGTATTCTGCCATCACCCAGAATGATATCACAGTACGAGCAGAAAATGATTGACTCCAATAATTGGCCAAGTTTCTGGTGTCTTTCTAAGGGGATCCATTATCTGTCTGCCTGGGACGACATGATTGACAGACTTCGATGCTTTGCCAGAGACGGCTTGCATCTGTCACCCCTGGGATTCTGGGTACTGGCTAAGGCTCTTGCCACCCCTGTAGTGCCTTTTTTAGACAGTATTCCAAAGACCAAAATTCCACCATAACACCTACAAACAAATGCAGTCTGAGGGTCATGCTGCTCAGTGCTAGAAGTCTAAATCTCAAGATGCACTCGCTCGAAGCTCTCCTCAAAATGGAGAATGTCGACCTCTGTGCTCTAACAGAGACCTGGTTTAAAGAGGCAGAAAACACCCCTGCGCTTCCAGGCTACAACTCATTCCATACCTTTTGGTCCCAGAATGCGGCCAAAAGTTCCAAAAGCGGTGGTGTTTCCATATTCTTAAGGGATACGCACACCTCTAGACTGGTAGCCCAGCATAATGCATCTGAGATACTTCAGGTACAATTAACACTGGGTAAGATGGCAATACAAGTCATAGCCTGCTATAGAATCCAAAACATGTCACTAGACTCTCACTCCAAGTTCCTAAGCACCCTGGAATCTATCAGGGTCCATCCCAGTACTCTCATACTGGGTGACTTCAACTACCCTTCCATCAACTGGGAAAGCTATTCAAGTACCAATGTACAGACCCAGTGCTGTCTGGAATTTATCAGTTCCAGTGCCCTGGACCAGCTCATTCTGACCCCCACTAGAGGAAGCAATATCCTCAACCTGGTTATCATCAACATGGGAGACTGTTGCTCCACACCTATAGTCAATTCCTCCCTGGTTAAATCCGACCACAAAATGATCACCATGGAAATTTCCCTCTCACCTACACCCCCCGCTAAGGTGCACCACCCTGAAAAACTTGTCTAAAGCTAACTTTGGGCTCCTAAAAACAGAGGTGGATAACTTCTCGGCACCCATGCCAATAGAAAATAGCTGCATGACTGCCGAATTATACACCAATGCACTGTACGAGCACGTACACAAATGCATGGACCTTACCATACCAAATAGAACTAAGACTCTCTCCTCCAAAAAAAGGAAGCCAATGTGGTGGTCCCCAGCCATCAGTAAACTCTACAAGAGAAGGAAGAAACTGTTGCAGAAAAAAATGAAGTCACAAGACTGGAAAACCTCCCTTATCTGTCTCAACAGAAAGCTGAGATGCCTTATCAAATCTTCTAAAGCCAGCTATGAAGGCAGAATTGTGACTGACACCAAAAATAACCAGATAGCCTTTTATAGCTATATCAGAAACCTCCAAGGCAATACCCAGATTTGTTGTGAGTTATTGCACAGTGGCATCTCCTATACTGAGCCAACAGATATAGCCAATATACTGGCCGACAGATTGACTGCCAACTTTACCCCCCCCCCCCCAGGGCCCTCTCACAATACCAGTAGAAAGCCTGGTACCCACCATTTCTGTGGCACAGGTAAAAGCTGCATTGTCCAAAGCCAAGAATACAGCATCCATGGGACCTGATAATATCCCTGGCTGCATCCTACATGAGCTACAAAACGAACTAGCACCACATCTGTGTGCCCTGTTCAATCACAGCCCTACCTCAAGCTATGTCTGTAATGAATGGCGCACTGCTACAGTCAACCCGCTGCATAAAGGGGGAGCAACTACAGACCCTGGGAACTATCACCCCATTAGCCTGACAAGTCTGGTATGCAAATCATCATGGACCTGCTTAACAAAGATATAGGCAGTCTACAAACTCTTGGCCCCACACAGTTTGGCTTTGTCAAGGGGAGATCCTGCCTGCTGAACCGGGTTGACTTCTTCGAGGCAGTCACCAAGGCTGTGGATGAGGGTAAGGCAGTGGATACAGCCTACCTCGACAAGGCCTTTGATTCCATTCCCCACTCAGGTGTTATTGATAAACTCACCAAACTAGGCATCTATCCTTACATCACTAGGCGGGTTGCAAATTGGCTCACAGACAGGACCCACAGAGTGAAAGTTATGGATTTCAAGTCAGACTATTGACCAGTCGTGAGTGGAGTCCTGCAGGGCTCAGTCCTGGGCCCTCTCCTGTTTAGCATCTACTTCTCAGAATTCAAGGCCGGCACAGAAGGACTCTGGCTGACCAAGTTCTCTGATGACTGCAAGCTAGGATTCATTATCAACTCCCCAAGTGATGCAGACATCCTAAAAAAGGGCGTCTCTGAGACCAATGACTTTGAGCCCACTGCTGTTCATACTGGTGATAGACTACATTAGCAAATAGGTCGGCGGGGACAGATCAACAAAGTTGCTGTATGTAGGCGATGTGGCATTTTAGGCAAACTCTGAGCTAGAACTTCTGCAAAGGATAGGAGAATGGAATGCAAAACGGAAGGCACATGGGATGAAACTAAGCACAGATAAGACAGTGGTAATGGCAGCAAACTGGGAAAATCAGAAGAAGCTGAGAATAGAGATAGAAGGGAAGATAGTGGAACAGGTTAATAGCTTCAAGTATGTGGGAGGGATGGTTGAGGAGAAGGGAAGTCTGAATGAAGAAGTCAAAGCTAGAATCAGAGGGTCTGGAGCCAACTGGCCTAGAGTGTCAGGTGTAGTCTATGACAGAAGAATGCCAAAGAAGCTGAAAAGTAAGGTGTACAAGACTGTGGTGTGACCAGTACTACTGTATGGTACAGAAACTTGGGCAGTAAAGGCAGAATAGTTGAAGAAGCTAGAGGTGATGGAAATGAAGTGCCTGAGAAGGGTGGGTGGTAAGATGCACACTGTGGGACAGATGAAGAAATGAGGACATAAGAGCAGAAGCGAGAGTAGCTCCAATTGCAGAAAAGATCAAAAAGAACAGATTACGGTGGTTTGGACACATGCAGAAAAGCAGAAGACAATCTGGTGAGGAAGATTTGGGACAGACAGGAAGAAGGTAAGAGGAAGCAAAGACGTCCAGCAAAGAGGCAGATGGATTTTGTGAAAGAAGATCTGTGGCAGTCAGGCAGGAGTGTGGCACTGAATTGAGAGAGTTGGCGACAGTTAAAATGATATCCCAACCTCATGTAGAAAAAAAAAATGGGAAAAAGGTGGCTTATGATGATGATGAGTTGAGAAGTTACATATGAATCCATTTTTCTAATATTGTTGATGGGGTAATAAATTGGCAACTGACCTATAGTTTGAAAGATCTTTATTGATTCCACCCTTGTGCAGGGGATTAATGAATGATTTTTTTTCATAGCAAATTCAGATATGGTTCAATTTACCAGAATTGAAACTAGATATGCAATAGATTGTTAGAGGCAGTTGTAGAATGCTTTAATTTTTTGAGGTTTTTTTTTTTTTGGTGGCATCTGTGGGAACTGTTTGAAAGAGGCTGTTTGACTGAGTAGGAACATGAAGAGTCAGGTTAGTTGCCTGGCAGGTTAACTATTGTACTGTCTGCATAAAGTTGGTATTGAATTGGATGGCTATGGTATCATTTTGTTTGTGTGCTTGGTGTTGGCTTTGTGGCTTGTCCTCAGTTTAGCAGTTGACTGAGGCCCAGTATAGTTTCTGGCTTTTTAGTGTGTATGTGACTGTTACTGCAAGATATTCTCCTTGTCATCAGAGATCTACAGAATTTAGCTGCATGTCTTCTTCCATGTAATCTACCTGTATTTTTCCAGATTTCATGTGGGTCGGGGGTTGGAATAATAGCTAAGGTGTTTATCTCATAGACACCAGGGGAAGGGTTTGAGCCTCACCTTTGGAAGGGAAATTTGCTAGGCTTAAAATAGCCCACAAGGACAGGTAGTCTAGTACTTATCTGTCTATGGAGCTGTGAGCATGACTTTCAGTTCACTTTCTTCCTGCTGCTCTTAAAATGCTAACCGACATGCTTGGCTTTGGTTTATATTCATTTCAGAATTAAGGGAGTTCACATTCCCATATGTCTGGAAGGTTGACTGTTTAATTCAGATTCACTGGGTTCTCCTTCATCTTCCTTTGTCAGAATGTTCAGTGTTTCCAGGATGTGTGTGTCATCCATTGCCAGGAAGAATCAAATCTTTTCCGTTTTGTATGGCACTACTGGCATAATTTCCCTTCCCTATGACAGGGTACTGTAGACAGTTTTATTTCTGTAAATTCTAAAGAAATGTTTTTAACTGCAGGGACACTTGTCATCACTCTAGGTTACATATCTCAGTTTTGTTGTCACTTTGTACAAGACTGCATATGAGGAAAAGTCCATTGCTACCACACGACCTTGTGAAATCAGAGTAATAACTCTTAAGACTATGCTCTTCTCTTTATTTGAACTATAATCATAGGTTCGTAGGTTGGTACTAGGCTGTCGGCCCTACGGTCTATACAAGCCCAGCCATAACAATTCCCTGAATATTTCTTCACACAGTATTTACTTCCCTGGACCCCTGTCTAGCAGGGCGACTGACGTGATCCCCAGGGTGAATTTCCTATCTCCCATCCAATCATCAAGGTTCCTTTTGAAGAGGGCCAAGGAGGCACTCTGCTGGACATGTATGGGCAAGTCTATTCCAGAGTCTGGGGAGTCTCTGGGTCAGGAACCTATCCCTCCAGCATGTTTTGTTCATTGTGATGACAAGGTTTAGATCCCTGGAGCATGTGGCTCTGAGGGATTGGGATTTTTTTTTAAGTGGAGCATGTCCAACAGCTCAGGGTTTGACATGGCCTTGTATGTTAAGCAGAGATCACCTCTGAGTAAACGATATGCCACAGAGTATAGCCGGAGTTTGTTTTTGGGGGTATGTTCAGGTTAAAAAAGAAAAAGGAAAATGATTTCCCTTTCATTCTTCCATTGGACTTTGAAACCCTCTGTACTGTAATGATCTCAGAGTTCAGTGTTTATGAACAATGTAGTAATAGTTTTTCCAGCTTCCTCCTTCAGTGTTCTAAGATCATTACAGTACAGTGGGATTTATAGCCTAATTGAAGAATGAAAGGGAAATAATTTTCTTTTTTCTTTTTTAACCTAACACATAATAACCTTCTCACTCTCACTCAACATGGCTTCCGCACTGGCCATAGTACCATGATTTGCCCACCTTTCCTTTCTCAAAACCATTAACCTAGCATGTGACTGGCAAATTTGTATTGTCCCTGTTCCTTGACCTATGCAGAGCTTTTGATACTGTCTCACACCTTTTACTCCTTTCTCAATTCTCCTCCCTTAACATCTCACCTTCCACCTTAGCCTAATTCACCAGCTACCTCTCCGAACAACAACAAGCCGTACAATGGAAATCCTCAGCCTCTCTCTTCATACACACCCCCACCAGTGTGCCCCAAGGTTCTGTTATTAGCCCTTTCCTCTCCAACATATTTATCAATAGCTATCACCTCTCCATCCGTGAGTCCACACTAATCCAGTATGCAGATGATTCAGCAAGCATCTGCTTAGCAGACACCCCCTCCAACCTACTTCTAAAAACCCAGTCAGCTTCCTCCAAAACAGAAACATGGATGCAGAATAGTCATTTAGCCCTAAACGCAAATAAAACTAAACTAATCTTTTCCCCTTCTAGAAACTCCTCTATCAACAAAAACTCCTTCTCCGTACACAGCCAGAATAAAGTCCACATCAAAATCGTATCAAACACTAAACTCTTTGGTGTCATCATTGATGACCACCTAAGATTCGACACCCATATCCAATCTACCATCAAAAAAACACACCAAAAACTCAGGCTTCTATACAGATACTACCACTCTTTTATCCCCACCACCAGAAAAAGTCTAGCCTTCACCTACCTTCTCCCTTCTCTCTTATACGGTGATCCTCTCCTAACTAACCTCCAGCTTGGCCTACAATCCAAACTAGAATCCTGCTACAAAAAAATAAGCAAATTTGCCACCAATTCCAAAAACTTGTACCACCACTGCCACTCTCTCCACGCACTGCAATGGCTCGAACTGCCTCATGCTATCATACTCCATATCCAAACTATGGAACTCCCTACTTCCCTCCCTCCCTTTGCAGTACTCCAAACCTTAACAACTTCAAATCTCTCTTGTTCTCATACCTTTCTTCTAAATGGATTTGCCCAAGCCACTCTCCAACATAACCAACTCCCTAACTCCCCTCAGATCCATCCCCTGCTTCTTCTCATAATATTACCTTGTCTATTATTACACCCCATTAAACTAGCAGTGCACTATCTTCTGCTTCACATTGGTTACCATTCTGACAACAGTCACATATTTGTATTTTCTTAGATTTAATAATAATCTGTATTTCTTTGAATAACTGTATTATACCTCACATGCAGTTTTACTGTATTCTCAGCCTGTTGTATATAAACTGTATTGCATTAAGTATGTTTGTAAACTATTTTACTATATGTATGTTTGTAACTGTCCTTGGAGTTTTCTTCCTGGGCCTCCACTGAAAACGAGCTGTTCTTGGCCCAGTATACTTCCCCGTTCATCAAACTGAAATAAATAAATAAAAGTCTTGCACAGACAGCACCACAATAATGTGGTATATATAAACAAACAAGGGGCAGACAGTCATATCTACTGTATATAACAGCCTTGACAATTTGAAAGCTATTATGCTAATGTATGTATGTTTGTAATGCAGACAGTTCACTTAACTTACTTTATATAATTTAGCATAATTCATTTCAAATTTCAACATATGATACTTTTAGATAGTCTGTTTAACTTTATGTAATTTAAACTTTATTATAGATCAACCTGTCGGACATTAGTGGGTGCATGTAACACAGAGGTTGGAAATAGACATTTAAAAAGATACCATGTATAACATTGGGGAATACTAATGTCTTATAATGGCTAAGCTATCGATATTATTTTGGAATGTAAATGGACTCATATGTATAGACAAAAAGGTAAGAGTACTGGTATTGAATTATATTAAGACATTCAGACTGCAAATAGTACGGGAGAAAATTTGGAAAGAAATGAACATGTGAATTTGATGAAATTATTTCAGGGTGGATATTCAGCAGAATATTGAATATGAAGAAATTTATGAAAATATTTGGTATGAAAGATATGAATTCAGTTGTAGGAACTCATAGAGAATTTGCACATTATTCCCCAAGGGTACAGTAACTGAGTTAGAATAGACAGAAATTTATATTTCACAGGAACATGTGCATTCAATTGAAAGCTTCAGCATACATCCAATATCTATTTCAAATCATATGCTGATAAACAAACGATAAAAATGCAGCGTAATGAAGTAAAAATGAGACACTGGCACTTCCCCACCTACCTGTTAAAAAGTGAGGAATTTAAGGAATGGGTTGTGGAAATTATTTGAGAGTTATTAGGGAAGACAGAATTGTCTTCAAAACTTATAGCTATTGAGTGGGATAAAATAAAAATGGAATTTAAAAATAAGGAAGAAATAAAACAAAAAATATATGGTTAAGAAGTAACAGTAATCATTTAGAGGGGCTGACAAAGCTTAAAAGTATTGTAGAGTAAGGGGACTCTCACAGAGCAAGAAGAGATGCAGAATGCTAAAACAAATAAGGGAGTATCTGGACAATTTGCATATGTTTAGAAAGATTTTTGTAAAGCAAATTTTTTTTGATAACTTCAGGAGAACAAAAACTTTTAGCACAACTTAGGCAACAGAAACTAGAAATGATTGTTGCCAAACTTAAGGAGCCTAAAGATATTTTGGAAATTTTGTATAAATCAGAGAAATGTGGACATCATGAAAGAGCACAAATGATATTCTTGGAATATTTAAGTATGCAAAGGTTAGAGGTAGATGACACTCAACAATTAACATTTAAGATAGAAGGAGATGAGATAAAAACGGTGACATATAATCAGTCTGCAAGAAAGTCTCCTGGATTGGATGCTATTTTGTGGAAGTTTGGAGGCTAGGAGGGAAGAAAGTGTTAAAGCTCTGGAAGGTTTTGTTTAACCGTATATTAAAAGGAGGGGAAGAATCAACATCCTGGAAGAAAGCTGTGATGCCAGTAATACCTAAACACTGTAAAGACCTATCAAACCCAGATTCATATAGGTCCATTTCAGTTTTAAACCATGATTATTGAGAGTTTATGTCCGTCATAGCTAAAAGAATTATTTATTTATTTTATTTTACATTTGTTGACTGGGAAAGTCCAATTGGATTACAAGTCCATTTTCAGTGGAGACCCAGGGAGAAAAGCTCCAAGAGAACAATTTTTTACAAAACATAGTTTTAAGGACAGACTTTTGACATACAATTTCCATCGAAGAGACTTTGACATACATATTAACTAACAGGATACATTCTTTTTCTACAATATAATATTAAATTTTAGAAGATATTCCTAAGTTTAGGATTCCTATGATAGATTTACTATCTGAGTAAAAGCACACAGATGTAGAATCAGGTGCCGAGAGAGCAGATGATGCTCGCTATAGTTGAGAAGGATAAATTGATTTACTATATGTCTTCACCTGGTTTTAGTTGAGAGGGATTAATTGATTTACAATATGTCTTCTCCTGGTTTTAGTTGATTATGGAAAGCACAACATTGCTGGAGTAGTTTTCCGTAACTCCTGGAGAGATGGGATGAGCAGTAGATAACAGTCCTAAGTGGGTGCAGTACTATGACTGGTTGGCTTAGCAGAGTTACTTAAGTTAGGTGAAGTGTTCTAATGAGACATTAGCCAGAGGGGATACAGGAGCACAGTTGATTATTCAAAAAGTGAGTTTTAACAAGTTTCTTGAACTGTGATGCGGATTTGTTGTCAGTTATGTGGGCAGGAAGGGAGTTCCAGGTTTTTGCTATACAGTGGCTGTAGACAGACTTACCAGCTTCATTGTTATATTTGGTTACTTTGAGGAGGTTTTGTGTGCTAGACCTGAAGGGCCTGGAGGTTGTATAGGGATGCAAAAGATTTTGTAGGGCTGGGGTGCTTTTAGAGTTATGTATTATTTTGTGGGCTAGTGATAGTTGATTGAGTTGAAGTAGTAGTGGTAGTTCTAGCCAATTGAGTTTTTTAGGCATTCACAGTGATGTGTTCTGATGGGAGAGGTTGTAGTGAATTTGGCTATCTCATTATAACAACTATCAAGTTTGTTTAGGTTGGATTAGCTGAGATTTGTAAGCACAGAGGAGGCATAAAGTAAGGTGGATAGTAGGTGAGTCCTCGCTATTGTAGTTTTGGAGTGGTCAGTGAAGAATTTTTTATTGCGATACAGTAGGACAAGTGTTTTATGTACTTTTTTATGGTTATAGAAATATGTAGATCAAATCTAAGGTGATTATCTATTTCAAACCCTAAGAGTTTGGTATGATTTGTGGGGGTGATTGTGGTCTTGTTAAAGGAGAGGATGAAGAAAGAATCAGTGGGAGGTGTGGCTCTGTGGGAGCTAAGGAGTACTAGCTTTGTTTTACTTGGGTTCAGAATGAGCCTTTGGTTTGTAATCCAAGTTTCTGCTAGGGAAAAGCATTCTTGTGTTAGGGAGTGAAGGATGTCAGTTGATTTGGCTGCACATATTATGGTGGTGGTATCTGCATATTGCACTATTGAGGCTTTAGGAATACTTTTTGGGAGATGATTGGTGAAGATTGTAAAAAGAAGTGGCCCCAGGATGGAGCCTTGGGGTACTCCTAGGGAGACTGGTAGGAAGGGGGAGAGTTGGTTTTGCCACACAACAGCTTGTTTCCTTCCCTCTAGGTAGTTTTTGAACCAGGAGATGGCAGGGGTGGTAAGCTTTAGAGTTGCTAGTGAAAGAAAGAGTTTATTGTAGTTAATCATATTGAATGCTTTGGACAAGTCAAGGAAGGTGGCAGATACAAGGAGTCCTTTGTTTCTGAGAGTATTGACAATGTTGGTGAATTCTGTTGTGCGGTGGAGGTGCTATGGAAGGGTCTAAAGCCATGTTGTTGTGTTGCTATTAGATTATTTTCTAGGCAATATTTCATTAGTTGTTTGTGTATTACCCTCTTTAAAACTTTAGATAAAGGGGGTAGTGTGGCTATAGGGTGGTAGTTATGAGTTCCAGGGAGGTTCCCCCTTTATGTCGAGGGATGATATGTGATATTTTCCATAGCTTGGGTGCCATACACTGAGATGGATCTGTTAATTAGGATGGAGACAGGATATGATATGGCTCCTGCAGCCATGTGGAGGTATTCAGCGGGTAATTTATCTGTGGCTAGAGACGTTGGTTTGAGCTTGCGGAGTAGTTTTTCAATGGATTTGGTTGGTTCTGGGTGGAAGCTGAACTTGGGGAAATTGTTAGTTGGGGGTGGGGGAGTGAATTTGAAGGGGTGGGGATGTTGTCATAGGACTGGTTGTTTGCAAGGGTCTGGATGGTTTCTGTAAAGTATTTAGTAAATTGAGTGGGGATGTCTTCTGGGTTATCTATTTTTGGGGTTGGGCTAGTTCTTTTACCTGGTTGTAGAATAGAGTTACTTGCTGCCCAAAATTTTTGTGGGTTCCTGTGCTTATCCTGTAACTTTTGGGAATAAGAGGTTTTGTCCGTTTTGGTGAGTTTTTTGGCTTTGTTACGTAGTTCAACGTATATTTGTTTGTTCAATTGGGATTTACTGTTGAGGTAGTTGGTCCAGGCCTTATTTCTTTTTTTGAGGAGGGATTTTGTGTCTGGGGTTAATCAGGGGGCATATTTAGTTTTAATTTTTGTTGTTCTGGAGGGGGCATGATGGTTAAGGGTGTTTAAAAAGGTAGTATTGAAATATAGTACAGCTTCATCAAGAGGTAGGTTTTTTTAGGGGGGGTCCAGTTGCACATTTTTAGGTCGTTTATAAAGTTGGAGCGGTTAAAGTGTTTTTTGTTTCTAATTAGGCGTGTAGATATTTGGGTCAGTTGTGATTTTGATCTGAGTAAGAATGTGGCTTGGTGGTCACTCAGGGTGTCTGGAAGACACCCTGCTAGGGATATCAGTGATGGGTGGGATACGAGTATCCAATCTAGAGTGGATTGGTGGTTGGTTCTCTTGTCTGTTCTTGTGGGGAAAGTGATGAGTTGGGTTAAGCCATGTAGATTAATATGGGAGAGTGGGTTATGACTGGAACAGTTTTGCCAGTCAGTATTAAGGTCTCCTAATACTATGCTTTCCTGGCAAAGGTGTTGCCAAAATTGATAATCAGTGTGGTTTTATGGAGGGGAGGCAATCATTTCACATTAATAGAACAATGATGATCCAGAGGGAAGCAGAATATAAGAAAATACGGCTGTTATGGATGGGTCTTGATGCAGAGAAAGCATTGTACAGAGTAAGCCATAGGTTTCTGAGTAGGTCAACAAAAGCGTTTTCATTTCCTGATATAATAATTTTAATTAGAAGGATATATGAGGGATCAGATACAAGAATTACAGTGGGATTTCTCCATATTAATTTCTGACTGAACAGAGGAACAGAGGTGTTCTCTTTTTCATTTGTTGTTTACTTTATATTTAGAGCCATTGGCAAAGTAAATAAAGGACTTAGAAATTCAAGGATATAATTGGTATAGTAATTAAGAAAAGTTGGCTTTATTTTCAGATTATATTATTTTGTATCTGATGAAAAAGAAAAGGACATCTCAGTGTTGTGGAACATTTTTAAACACCTTTATTGAATTATCACTTGTACATAGGCAAACTTAATTTATATAAAAGTAATTAAACCATATTAACAGCTTCACATTTATAATCATTATAGGATGTATAAGCAACATTACATAAATTACTCAGTTGTTGACTTTTCTTAAAACTTATTTCTCTTCTAAAACATTTTCTACTTGTATTGTTCCCACAGTTTCTATTTATGTAATTTGTTCCTACCTCTTTTAAAAGATCCCACTTCCTGTTTTTTTTTTTTTTTTTACCTCTGTTAGAGTATTCACTATTTCAGGTATAGTTGGTTTAGATTTTGATTTCCATTTTCTAGTAACTGCTTTTTTTGGCAGCAACTGAAATTAAATTTAACAAGGCCTTAACTGTGTCTAGGCAATTCAGATCATGTATCTCCGCTCCAAAATTAATTTCTTTAGTAAAACTCATTTGTTCACCCACCATTCCTGACAGAGTACTGTGTAGGGAATTTTTAAAGTCTGCCAACTAATCACACTCCCAAAACATATGTTCCCAGTTATCTCTTTCTTCCCCATCAGCCCTCTAAATTTGCCATCTACCTGAGGAAAAATTCTTTGGAGTCTTCTTGGGGTTTCAAAGTATCTATGCAAACACTTCCAGGCAAGGAACTGAGCAATTTATGTAATGTTGGATTGACGATAGTTATACAAAAGAATGTATATGATGTATAAGTGTATAATTGGGAACATGTTAATGTTTGTTTAGTTTTGTATCTTTTCCTTTGTCTTAAATGGATTCAGTGTAAATGTCAACATATATCGCTTTCTTCATGTTTTTAAATGTTGCACCAAATTAAACTTTAGCATCTATTCATTTTCTTATTTTGACTATGCAAATGCATATAACCATTTGTAATTCTGTAGCATAGACCAGACACAATTTGTTTAGCTCAGGTCTAAGCATACTGAAAAAGTTCAACATCTAAATATATTACCTACTTTCCGTGTGTCTCATCAATATAAATATGTACTCGACTATGTGCAGAGAGTACTACTACCATCAATAGCATTTCTGTTACTGTACCTTTTTCTATATTAGACTGAGTAGAAGCTGATAGCCTCACAAAGTCACACTCTTACCCGTAATTTGTGTATTGTAGATGTATATTGTATAATGTTGCTGCGTTTTACTTTAATATTGTGAATTAGTAATATTTATGTTGGTTACCTTTTTATACATTCTGCTGTTAGTAATGTTTATATTCTGCTATTTGTACTTGTCTAATTGGCCAAGGACATGGCTGAAAAGGGTCATCAGACCAGTTCACTTAACTGATAAATAAAATAAAAATAAAACAGAGCAGGCAGTTCAAATTAACTTTTCTCTTCATACTTTCTGAATCAGAAGCCAATTAAACTTTCTAGCAAGCTCCCTGAGGAAAGAATCCCTCCATAATCATCTCTCTTTTTTTTTTTTTTTGCTACTTTTTTGATGGTGGTGGTGGGTGGGTCCTCAGGATCAACCGAGTGGCTGTGGCACCCAGTTGACAAATTTGTTCTTTCTTTGAGGAAAGCCCTTTGAACCATTTGTTCCCCAGCTAAGGTGAAAGTCAATAGGGAGTTGGCCAGTATGCAGATCCAATGGACAGTGCTCTCCCCACCCTCTTGGCAGCCTCTGTGTTCTTTTATAGTTGCCTCATGAAGTATGTGCACACCCTCTCAATTAAGCAGCACATAGCTTGCAGTGCAAGCATGCTAGGGTCTACATGCTGCCAGCTATGTAGTGGCATTCTTTCAGGTGCCCCCAGTGCAGTGAGTCAAATTCCTTCCTTTACCCAGGATGGGCAAGCTGGTGCCAGCTCCTTGCTCCCATCCTACACCACTTGGCCTATCCAGTGCCCATGCCACTAGCCGAGCACGGATCATCTGAGGTGCAGTCAGGCCATTTTTCTTATGCTGCAGTGCGGCCAAGATTCTTCCATCTTCAGTGATCAAAATGTAGACAGGCCTTTTTTATGGCCTCCAAGATATGGGGTTTTCTAAAGGTGGATCCATATTTATTTTCATCTGAGTTATTGACTTTCTATCGCTTTTGTTTCAGGAAAGATAAAACATCTTCTGTCCTGTCAGTTCAACAATCAAATCTCCTTTATGCACCACCCAATCCTCTGATCCAGAAGTTGCTTCTAAATACAAATACAGAAAAAGCAAATCTGGTTCTCATAACAATGACCAAGACAACTAGTGATCCAGCTTCTCACTCTACTGCTGTTTGTGTATGTGCGCGTGCCCTTGTAAGTCATCAGTGAGGCAAAGTAACCTATTATCAGCCTTAAATGTTTATATTTAGTTTTTATTTTGTGTTTTTTTGGAATCAGCCTAAAATATGTTCATTTCTCAATGTGGAAGACCACAGGTTTATTTCTAACATTCCTCTTTTCTTCCCTTTCCTTTATTTTGAAGATGTTATGCTTTAGTAGGCTTTCAGCTTTAACCCCATCATACAGACCAGTACATATAAATGGGCAGATTTGGGTACATTATTGTGTACATTCAATGTTAAAAGAGAAGGAGAGAGATGTAGGGCCAGCAGTGCAATATTACAATAATAGCATTCCCCTATACTCATTATAGGATTCAGCACTACAGTATTATTTCTTATCCACTAGGATTTTCCAAAGTGAAAATCTGAGCTTTTGTCCATTTCCAGAGCCACATGTCCATTATGAGTGTAACACCGCCTTGTCTAACTTGAAGCTTATAAGGCAGAGGCAGTCATGTCATTGCTTATTTCTTTTTCCACAAATAAGTAACTGGTTATAAAATATGGAAGAACAAGAAAGCCAGCTCAAAGAACCACAGAGAAGTTAACAATAACTTTAATTTAAGATAATGTTATTGCTAACTTCTCTGTGGTTTCTTGAGCCATTTTTCTTGTTCTGCAAATACTTTTTATACCTGCCTAAGTTTTACCAACTGACCCTTTCCTTTTTGTATTCATTAATCCATTGTACACTGGGCCCCTTCTAGCTAACTTCCAGAAAACCAAATGTAGCCAGTTTCAGAACTTTTAATTGAATTTTGCAATTTCTTTTATTTTTGTTGTTGCCTTTGTGACTGATTCTGGTGAATTGGACTGTACTTGTTATTTTTGCACTTTGACTTTCAAAATTACCGGTGGTGTGTGACATCCCTGAAAAAAAGTTTTCTAAAAAGTGTGCATGTAGAAAATAATTTCAGCCAAAGGATTTACACATACAGTACTTTTTTGTCTAGGAGAAGATTGCCAAATTTCCTCTTGTGAACACTGCTATCTGTAGGGCGAAGACACTGGCTTGTAGAGCCTAGAATGTCATGATCTACCTAAATTAGAAAAAAATGAGACCTTGGTGCAGGCCAGCTATCTGCAGTGGTGGAGCCCTCCATCTTTGGCTTTTAACAGAAAAAAAAAGTAATCTTAAGAGATTACTTATTAAGATTCAGCAAGACAGATGGCATGATGGCTTAAAGATCCCTTTGGTTCTGTAGATGCCTGCCGGTGATTCTGTAGAGGACTTGTCTCAGGCTTCTCCAGCCCCATGTCTGTCTTCTGTGGAATCCCCTCCTGTCCTATCTCTTCTGGAGGCAGACATTGGGATCCAAACTTTGGCTGCTGCTGTGTTGCCGCCATCTAGAGGAGGTTGTGTCATGAACAAATCAGATGTTTATTTCCAGTGTCCACAAAGTATTTATGACCCTTAGTGATTATACTCCTCCACAGGTGATTATGCCTCCAGATAGTCCAGCCATTTTATTAATGGTAGACAAGAAAGCATGCTCACAGTTTTCCAGGCTTTCAATGGATGGTGCAGTGGTGACATTGTTGCCTTACAGCAAGAGATTCTCTGGTTCGATTCTCTGCTAGAGTGCCTGCTGTGAGGAGTCTGCATGTCCTCCCTGTATTTGTGTGGGTTTCCTCTAGGTGCTCCAGTTTACTCCCACGTTACAAAGACATACATCTAAAGCATTTCTCCCCGGACCTCCACTGAAAATTGGCTTTGTTCCAAGTTGGACTTTTCCGGTAAACAAATGTTAAATAAATAAATAAAACTAAATAATAAATTACTTTGCCTTTCATCAACAGGGTTGAGGATACCCTTTCTAGTGGCATCTTTGGCTTTTGGTTGTAAGGAATTTGCAGGGGAGTATGCTACACCCTGGCAGAGAATTAGCACTCATCTGTAACTGTCCATGTTAAGCATACCCCTCAAAGAAAAGAAAAAGACTTCCTAGCAGCAGACTTTGCAGGAAGCAGACCTTGAATTGGAGGACCTAGTGTACTCCTCCCCTGATTTTGCCCCTATTGGGTTGCAATAGTGATAAGTAGCCTGTCTTGTCAGGTTCCCAACCGAGGACTTGTCTTTTTGCAACACACTGAACCTAATTAAGGAGTATTTTAAGCAGTGGTCAGAATAATTTTCAGAATCCAGGATAAAGATATATGGATTTAGTGGGCATGGAGTAGAAAACCCTTCTGCCCAAGATACACCCTCCTAACAAGTACTCACTATGTTCTAAATTTCCCACCCTCCCTTCTTTCTTCCTTTTGTACCCTCCTCCAGGAGTACTGACTGTCCCCAGTGGTAGCCTAGCCCATTTCCGAAACAATTGATTGTACCTGATGTCCAACAAGTGAGTAAGGGGTGCATACAAGAATGAATTCGGGACCATTTGTCGCTTTATGGGAATGTTCCAGTCTACCAGACCAGACTGTCTCATCTCTGGAAGTCTTCCAGTAACTGGCTGCATATAGTGCCTTTGAGGGAATTTCCCAGGAGAAGATAAGAAGATCTTGTACTTTGTTTTATCACATTCCTGGGAAGGATGAACTGTAGAACCCCCTCTGGATCTTTCCAAATTGAGCATATGTCTGAGGATCACAAAATGGAAAATGTTTAACCTTCAGGCACTACTTGTGTTACTTTTTCCAGTGTCTTATTAATTATGCTGGATTTGAAGGCTGCTTGCTATTATATCCCTTCCCAAGTGCTGTATGAATTTCCCTAGATTCCAGTTAGGCGATGGGCATTCCCAGTACTTTGTCCTCCCTTTTAGTATTTCCAAAGCACTGTGGCTGTTTAGCAGGTTCATAGGTCCAGCATTTGCCTTCCTGAGGACCAGGGATATCCACTTTCATCCTTATATAGGTAACTGTCTAATCCATGCCCTTTCACTGGAAGAAATGAGAAGGGCATTGACCTTGACCATGAACTAGTTGAACAACTTGGGCTTCTAGTTAAAGATTCCAGAATTCAGCCTAACATCAGAGACATCCGAGGTTTTTCTGGGAGTACATCTGCTCAGGTATGTGGCTTATACCTGTAATCCTAGTAGCTTGTGAGGCAGAGATTGTTGGGTTGAATCAATCTGGTCGTGAGAGGCCACACTTCCTGGAAAAGGGGAAAAGAAGTGACCCCTGAAGGAAAAAAAACAAAACCAAAAAAAAAGGAGTGGGGCCATATCTTCTTGTCATTGAGGGTGCCCAGCAGCTACAAATTCTGTTCTCAGACTTTACTGAAAAGAATGGGATCACTGTCAGGAAAATGATCAGTGCCTTGAGGCACACATCATTCTCAGTTCCTTATGTTGCCTCTGGAATGCTGCATGTTTATTTTATTTAACATTTATCTATGCACGTATTCCCAGGGACCATAACATGCTTAGCCATATATACACTTAAAGGTTCTTACCACCTGTTGAGTATTTAATCATGTCTACCTCCCAAATTCAGGTCAGGCCATACATGTTACCTTGATGCAAATTTGTGTCTCCCCTACCCAATCATTAAGACTAGCCTTAAAAATAGACAAAATATTCCTTTGCTTGACCTGTAGTTGTGACTTATCGTATAGGCTAGGAATATGCTAATTTAGAAACCTATCCCCTCATTGATATATATATGTATGTATATACACATTTTTTTTTAATTTGGTGGTATAAATTTAGGTCCGTAGTATAGGTTCACAGTACTTACTAGGCTATTTTTCTGTGAGGATCTTTAGATGCCTAGCTGTGCTTTCCCATGAAGTTTTTAACCTTGTAATGACAGTATGAATAACTCAGAGCTAGGCAGAACATTTACAGGTTACCCGCCGTAAGGGACAAGGATACTTAACCAGGAGTGAGTTTCCCATCCAACTGTCCCGATTACATTTGAAAAGATTAAGGGAAATACATTGCTTTATGTGGAGATGATGATGATTCCATAGAAGTCTACCAGGCTAACTAATTTAACCCCTTACTGTCTAACTTCCTTCTCTCCATCACCCATTGCCAATATTTCTTGGCAGTTGAGCCTTCTTAGCTTCAGATTGTAATATTTTTATCCTGGAAAAAAATATATATATATTTTTGTTTTGTCTGTATGAATAGTATAAGCTTATTGTACTACCATTATTATATGCTTTTAGATACAGCGTCAAGGAACTTGCATTTGAACTCCTATTGTAATTGTCATATGTGCAAATGTATAATTATGTAATCTTCCTTGGAGCTTTTCTTCCCTGGTCTATGCTGAAAACGGGCTTCTGACCCAGCCATCTCTACCCTGTTATCAAATGTAAATAAATAAATAAAATAAGTAAGTATTAGTGTCTGTGATACATAGCTATCCCTATATGTTCTGTTTATATTGTAGAACAGAATAAGATATTTTGAGTGAGTATTTAGATCTTTTGAGTGAATATTTATGCCATCATTGGATTTGCAGATGTGCAGTAGATCAGAGATTGCCCCTCAGTATCCTTTATGATACTGAATGAGGGAGAAGGCTTTCAAATGTTTATGATTTGGGCCCTTGATTTTCTTGGGCAAAAGCATTAGGTTTCATTCAGATTGTGTTAAGTGTTTGGACTGGTGCATACCAAAGGGTACATTATACTCAATGATTGGCTTAAGTGCCCAATACAATGAAATACCCTCATCCTTGACTCTAGATGTCATACATTTACTAATAAGCAGTACAATGAAAAAGGAGTTTTTTTACCACAGTGGATAAATGGTGATCAAAGGACAGTTTGTTGTTCTAATAAGTTCCCAGGTCTCTAACTACCATATTGATCTTCAGGGGTGTGTTGTTGATGTTCTGGTTACAGGGAATGTAATGCTTGCTAAAGGAGACAATTATACACTTTTTGTTTATTAGTTTTAGTGCATGATTATGACACCAGCTGATTTTTGGGAAATGCCCTTTTGGAGGATCTTAGTGTCCACTGGATAGTTTATGATGGCACCATGTTTACAGTCATGTGCAGACATGATCAGCCATAAACCCTTAACATTAGCTTTGATCTCTGAGAGGTAAATGCCAAAGAAGCGTGGCCCAAGAACTGAACCCTGGGGTACACTGGGTTGGAAGATAGAGCCATCTACCCTAATTTCCTGGGTTCTGTTTGTGAGCAAATTTGTTAACCAGGGAGTTACACATTAATTAACATTTAACTGGGAGAGTTTATCAACAGTGTCCGAGTATGGGATGGTGTTGAATGCCTTTGTGAGGACTGGATATGCGATGTGTAGTGTTTTGCCTTCTTCCATTGCTTCATTAAGTCTTTTTAAGAAGTTAACCAAATTAAACAGCAGGATCTACTTTTGACAAAAACTGAACTGGCTTATGTCAGTAGTTTTTAGGTTACCTAAGTCTTTTGTTTATTTCTGTAGGGGTGCTCTCCATAGCCTCATCTGTAAGGCTGTGGAAAGCATCATCATTTCTATAATGATACTTTCTATGGCCTTACAGATGAGGCTGGTCAGACTTATGGGTCTGCAATTACTTGGGTCCATTGACTTCCCACCTTTATGCAGGGAAATGACTATTGGTATTCTCCATTCATCTGGCACAAGGACTGTTTCTGAAGGCTGATATTGAATAACATATGTAGGGGGCATTTGACAGGTCCTGTTTCAGGCTGGCCCATAGGCAGCCTAATGTAGAAGCCGTGTTCTTGACCCTGAAAAGTGCTTTAAGGACTTGAACATGGAAGATTTGGGGGGAGGGTATGTGATTTGGGAGTATAGGGGGAGGGAAGTTGGAACTAAATGTATCCACTAGTAGATTGGCTATGCCCTCAGGGTCTGAGTATGTGATACCATTTACTATTAACTCTGCACAGTGCTGGACATTGTTTCTGATATTTTCAACATAATTAAAGAAGAATTTATGGTTGTGTTTCAGTTGAGTAGCTGTTTTTTTCCTCATATCTAGCTTTAGTTGATTTGATTAAGGACTGGGGTTCCTTGTTAAATTTAACAAGAGCATTTTTGACATATTGAGAGTTACATTGCATGTAATGAGTCTTCTTCTTTTGTTGTACAGCCTGTTTATATCTGGAGTCCAACACAGGAGTTTAGTTTTAAAATTTGACATTGCATTACTTCAGAGGGAGGATAGATGAATGTATGAAGTTTTTCATATGTGCATAGAATTTGGTGGTAAAGGGTTCTACATATGCAGTGGGGTCATCAGATTGGAGAGGATGTTGAATTTAGTCAGGTCATTGATCAGTTTTAGTAGATTACCCATTGTATAATCTCTGAATGCTGAGGTATATGAAGATGCTTCCCTCTTTAGTCTTATGGTGAGTGTGACTGATTTATGGTCCGATTTGACTAGCGTGGAAGTTGCAACTTGTGGGGAACAGAGTTCTCCCATATTGATGAAGACTAAGTCCAGGAGTTTGTCTCCCCTAATTGAGGTGCAGACTAACTGGTTCAGAAATTTGTATTTATGAAGTCTAGAAATCCACGGGCATACATATTAGGGGATGTGTATATCTTTCGGTTGATGGCTGTATAGTTGAAGTTCCCTAGGAAGTTAGTGTTTGGACTAGTTCATAGGAACTCCATACTAGTCAGGTAGAAGGTATGGGTCAAGGAGGCATAGAGAGGGTTCTGTAGTTAGCTATGATATAAGTTTCTTTGTTTAATGGTAAGTTGGACAGGGAGAAGTTCCATGTTGTTATCCTGTCTCATGAGCCTGGAGGTGAGATTTATTTTGCAAATATAGAATCTCCACCACCTTCGGTGCATTTATCTAGTGCAGTGGAAGTAAACTTGGTAGGTACTGAAACTCTAAGGGTGAACATTGCCCACAAGGCAGAAGAGCCTGCAAAACCAAGGCATCAGAGGTCTCTTTTGTGAGCAGGCTTTTCAGTGCCCCCTGAATAATTGCCTGACTGCTGCTCTGTGGAGGCAGTCGGGGGGCACTTATCTCTGCATCCGGCAACTTGGATGTCTGTCACCAAAGATGTCTGGAGATAATTACCAGAGGTTATTACATTCCATTTTTTCTTCATCCACCTGTACATCCAAGAAAAATCCCTGATATTCTACTCCATCAGAGAAAGAAAGCAGCCTTATTGATAGAAAAGCTGATAAGAAAAGGAGTCATCCAATAGGTCCCACCAGACCAGCGAATATTCGGAACTTATTTGAGATTCTTTTTGTTGCCAAAGAATACTGGGACCTCAGGCCAATATTGGACCTAAGTTCCAAATGGTGATGGTTCAGTCCATTCCTTCCTCTTTTGTTGTGGATGTGCTTGACAGACCTCCAAGATGCAAACTGTCACATAAAAGTGGACAGACGATCTAGGAGATACCTCCACTTCTGACTGGAAACCAGTCATTTTCAGTTCAGACCCCTGTCCTTTGGTCTTGCCACAGCCTCCCAGGTGTTCACCAAGTATGTGGCAGTGGTTGCAGATCACCTGAGACTGCTGTGATTCAGTGTATTTCCTTACATCTATGACTGGCTCATCACTTCTCCCACCAGGCATCTACTTATTCATGTCAGAATCTACCTGCTCCTTTTATGTATACCCCTGGGCATCACAGTCAGCTGTGACAAATCTCCTCTCCTTCCCAGTCACACCCTGGAGTTCACAGGGGCTCATCTAGATACAGTGTCTCAAGTGACCTGATTCTGTCAATCCAGGTTGTCCAAGTTACAACATCAGGCGACACTTCTGCTATCTCTTTAGTCACTTTCAGTCAAGCTAGTTCTTCAGCTTCTTGGTTCATTGCCAGCCTCCATAACTCGTCTGCCTTTAGCAAGATTCTGCATGAGAGTACTACAGTGAACACTAGCAGTGGAATGGTCTATGAATCAACATCTTTCATTTAAATCACAAAAATCTGCAAACAGATTCACGTACTAGATATTTTACAGAGTTGCCCCTTTATCCTTCCATTGGCCAAGGCCACAGTGACCACAGACATTAATCATTTGGTGTGGGGTGAGGGCATTAGTTGGGGCAGACAGTCCAAGGCATGTGGTTCCCCTTTGAGGTCAGCTTTCACATCAGTGTTCTAGAGATGAGGGCAGATGTTCTTCGTGTTTCACTGTTGCAGTCATCACACTTGGGTTATCTGCCTGCAGGTAGCCCTCAGTCGGCCCTAATACCAGAGTCTTCGGATTTCTTCGTTGGATGCTGTCACCTCTTCCATGATGTCAGGTCGTCAGGGGTGTAAAACATGCAGCCAATGCCATTACATCAGCTTTTCTTGCCATGCGGGAGCCCAAAGCAGAAGCAGTTCCCAAGTGCCGGTCGGCTGCTACCTGAAATTTTCATTTTTCGAGTTTCAAGCCTTAAGTCTTATAAAGCTAAGCATCCCGTTTGGGATCCTTTTTCTTGCTATAACCGATGTCAGAAAAAGTTGACAATTTTCTTGCCTGTGGAAAGCAAATACCTCACAGAGATTTTCATTCTTACTGCGTCACCTGTTTATTCCCAGACCACAAAGTTCCTCGCTGTCGGTTTTGTGCCGTGTTCAACGCCCGAACTATTCATCGTCAGGCTATCTTTGTCACTAAATTCTTTTGCTCTCATTCTCCATATTCCGAAATGGTGTTGGCCATCCGACTACCAATCTTCCAAAAAAATGTAAGGATAAAGACAGAGACAGACCACATAGGTCCAAAACTGCCAACGCTTCAGTTAAGCTAGTTGCCAGTCCGCCGGTACTCAGTGAAGGGCTTTCGCAGCCCCTGATACCCACTTGTACAGATTCACAGGCCTCTACTGAGACCCATTCAGAGTCCGGTATGCCACGAGATGCTTCTTTGACTATGGAACCTGCGGATGTCTCTACCTTGGATGGGTCCAGAGCCGCTGTGCAGGCACTGGCTTCTGAGGGTGTATTCAGAACTTTCAATGTTTGTATTAAACTGACTACTTCGTTTCTGACTAAAACTACCGAATTTCTCAGGACCAGAGTTCGCACTATGCCTAGGAAACCGACGAGCAAAGCACATTCTCAAGCTCCCATGCCACAGAAACAAATGCTTAGAATGGCTGAAGACCTTATTACTTTAATTAGGGGAAGCCAGCCTTCCCCCTCTAAAAGACAAGGAATTGATTTTCCTTCTGATTCTACAGACCAGGAGTCCGATGACTCTGACTCCTCTGATTACCAGGGCTCCTTATCTACCTATGAGGACTCAGATACAGAGGATTCCATTCCCTCTGCCTCCCCCCAGAGGACTTTTCTTTTGGTGAAACCTTGCATACCCTAAGAGAGCATTTCTGCTGGGAATGCCAAGACTACCCACAGTCCAAAAAGAGACTCAGGGAATTTTTACACTTGCCTCAACACAGGCCTCTAGCTATACCCCCTGTCCTGGATATTGTAGATGATGTCTTCATGGAATCCAGTCTTACCCCTGATACTTTACCACCAGCTCCTAGAAAGCCTGATAAGTACTACAGAGTATCTGACTCTCACAAATTTCTCTTTAAAAATTCCACTGCGGATCCAGAGACCATTTCCCAGGGACCTAAAGGTATTAAGGTTACTACAGCCAAAAACCCTACCCCTTCGAACAGGGATTCTAGAGCTTTAGACATATGGGGTAAGAAGGTATATACCTCTGCAACTCTTGCCATCAGGGCTTTAAATTGCCAGTTTCACATGTTGAAGTGCCAGCAGCATATTATGGAAGTAGTTAAACAAAAAATGTTGTTGATTCCTGATTGTGCAGAAAATAAAGATTTACAAGAGTTAATGCATTCTGCAAACCAAGTTGGTAAACATACTTTGTAGTGTGGTTTTGATGCCTTAGAAGCATCTTGCAGGGCTGCTGCCACTGGGTCTGTTCTGAGAAGGCATGCTTGGCTGAAGGAACAAATCTTACCAGACCATGTCAAAGCAAAATTACTAGATGCTCCATTAAACCAAGAATGTTTGGCACAAAAGTAGAAGAAGTTCTTAAAAAGATGGAGGAAAAAGCTAAATCTATGCAAACTGTTTTCTTAAAGATTTCTTACAGGTATAGCCACATAGATTCAGTAGGCATTGGCCTTCAAAAAACTGGTCCTTTCCAGTCCCTCCCAGACCTTCTCAGTCCAAACCCTGGGGCAACAGACCGCAAAGACTACAGTCTCACTGTATGCACAGATCTAAACAATGGAGTGCTCCCACCTCAAAAACAGGGAGTGGTAAGCCATTCCCTTATGAAAAAAGTTCACAATGACTTGTCCTTCATCCTTCCCAGCCATGTCCAAGTACTTGCACCCCTGGGAGGAAAATTCGCCCTGCATGCAAAAAAATGGGAGTATATTACCCAGGACCAATGGGTCTTAAACACTGTATCCCAGGGTTACATATTCTACTTCCACTCACTGCCAATCCCAATCGGATTGCCAGACCTTCCCAAAAGTAAGTACTTTCTCTTCTCAGTATCAGGGCTATTCAACCTGTTCCCCTCAGAGCAAAGGGGACAGGGTTTCTACTCCAGACTGTTCCTGGTGCCCAGAAAAGAGAACTCTTGGTGCCCTATTTTGGATCTGTCAATTCTCAACACCTTCCTGGTGGTACCAAAATTCAAAATGCTTACACTCCAGCAGCTGCTTCCTGTGCTAGCCAAGGACTCCTGGCTGGTCACCCTAGACTTAAAGGAGGCTTATCTGCACATCCCCATAAGGGAATCTTGCAGGAAATATCTACATTTCAGGGCAGACTCTATGCACTATGAGTTCTCTGCACTTCTCTTTGGCTTATCTACTGTGCCTAGGGTATTCACAAAGTGCCTGGTTCCAGCCATTGCATACTGCAGGCAGAGAAATATTCAAATTTACCCATACTTGGACGGTTTCCTGATTCAGGCGGACAGTCAGGAATTGCTACATCAACACCTGACGTTTGTAAAGAGACTCCTAACGTCTCTGGGGTATACTGTCAGTGAAAAGAAATCACAGCTGGTACCCAGTCAAAATACTGTATTCCTGGGAGCAAGCTTGAGCACAACTTCCCAGATGGCATTCCTCATTTCAGAAAAGCAGGTTTATTTGACAAATTAGTTCAAACTACTGGTCACCCAAACCCAGCTATCTGCAAGAAAAATACTGCAAGCCTTACGGTTCATGGCCTCATGCATTCTTCTAATTCCATATGCAAGACTGCATATGAGGAAACTTCAGTGGTACTTAAAAAGTCTCTGGTGTCAACATTCTCAGGACCTGGAAAAAGTGATTCATATCATTCCTTGCCTGAGGACAGAGTTCCATTGGTGGGAAGAGGCTTGCAATCACAACAAGGGACTCCCTTTCACTCAACCCCCTGCCTCCCAAACCCTGACAACAGATGCATCAGACTATGCATGGGGGGGGCTCACATGGCAGGCAAATGCATTCAAGGCAAATGGAGCCCAGGACAAATTCACCTGCATATCAATCAAAAAGAAATGTTAGCTGTACAGAATACACTGACAGCCTTCAAGTACCTTATCCTTCCAGGACAACTCTTGATAAAGACAGACAACACCACAGTTATGTGGTACATAAACAAGCAGGGGGGAAGTCATTCTTACCCACTCTGCAGCTTAGCCATGGCTCTGGAACACAGCCTTGAGCAATCAAGTGCACCTGCAAGCTCAATTCCTGCCAGGCAAACATAATTCACTGGCAGACGACTTAAGCAGAAGTCTTATGGACCCACACGAGTGGAAACTGGAACCCAAATCATTCAAACTTCTAATCCACAGGTGGGGGACACCAGAGGTAGACCTCTTTGCTTCCCCCCAAAACCATCAGTTGAGCAAATTTTGCACCAGAACTCCCCACAGCCAAGCATGGAAAGTGGATGCCCTATCCTTTACATGGGAAAACCTCTCAATCTATGCCTTTCCCTCTCTGCCCCTCTTCTCAAAAGTACTACTCTAGATCAAACAGGACAGGCCAAAGGCAATCCTTATTGCAGCAGACTGGCCACGCTAGCACTGGTACCCACTCCTATGCAGTCTGACGCAGTGCCACCCTGGCACCTACATCAGACCCCCTCTCTGCTGTCCCAGCAGGAGGGACAGATTTTGCATCCTCAGCTGCAATCCCTGACCCTGGCAGCCTAGCTTATTCCCTGAATACATCACCAGCAACCCTCAGTAAGCTAGCCAGCCCTAATACTGCTTGACTGCCTCCACCCTTCCTCAGCTTTGGGAATCAACCTAAGTGTGATGACTGCAACAGTGAAACATGAAGAACATAGTACAGTTGTGTACACTTACCATAAATGTAGATGTTTGAGTGTATTCACTGCTGCAGTCCTGGTTACCCTTCCTCCAGCCCCCTGACTTTTCTATACTTTCTACCTATCCTCTTTTTTGGCCATATCTTATGGCAATGGTATTTACTTTTTACTGGAGGTGTTCCACACCATGTAATTGCTTCCTATTTTGGGGGCTCCTGACATCAGGGGCAAGAAAAACTGATGTAATGGCGTCGGCTGCATGTTTTATACCCCTGGCGACCTGACATCATGGAAGAGGCGACGGCATCCGACGCAGAAATCCCAAGACTCTGGTATTCAGGCTGACTGAGGGCTACCTGCAGGCAGATAACCCAAGTGCGATGACTGCAACAATTAATGCACTCGAACATCTACATTTATGGTAAATGTACACAACTGTACTTTCTACAAATGTGGCAGGCTTTTCAAGACATCCTTCTTCAAGGGACAGTTGCCTTAGAGACAGCCAGGCCACATGTCAGTAGTCTGGTACATCAACAGACAGAAGGGATCCTACTCTTATCCCTTATATCGGGAGGCAAGAAGAGTGTGGCAGTGGGTGTTCTCTTTGAATCGCTTTCTTTTGTCAACACACATCCTGGGGAGTTCAGCATGTTAGCTGATAGACTGAGCAAATCTTTTCTTCTGTCTCAAGGGTGGTCTCTGAATTCTTCAGTGGCGGGACTCCACTAGGAAGATATATAAGAACAGATGGGCCATTGAGAGCCACTTAGACCCCTTTTCAGCACTCTTACCTGCGGTTTTAAAATTTCTGGTCTCCATTTTTCCATAATAGAACAAGCTACTCTACAATCGAGGTTCAGCTAGAGGCAATCTCCAATTTTCATGTAAGACAAAGATCATTTGTCCTTGGCCCATCCTTAGTTTTGAAGTTTTGCAAAGTCTTCATTAAAGGTACCTTTTTGCTCAGACCACCTATCAGTTACCCCGCCCCTCCTTGGGACTTGACAGTTCTTCTCCCAACTTTGCCAGTTTCCTTTTGAACCTGCAGCAAACACTGATTTAAAATTCTTGTCCTGGAAAACTCTTTTTCTGGTTGCTATTACATCTGTTAGATAAGTTTCTGAACTCTAAGCTTTGCCTTGCAGCCACTTTTCATTAAGAAAGGGTTTTTCTTTGCACCAAACCCTCTTTTTTTCGAAAGTAGCTGATGAATTCACCCCAACCAATCTATTCATTTACCAGTTTTCTTACTGAAATTCTCCAATAAAGTGGTATACATGCTTCATATGTTGGATGTACACAGACAACTTTGATTTTATTTTCTCAGAACAGAAACTTTCAGGAAAGCAGACCAATTGTTTATTTCTATTTCTTTCTTTCTCAAAAGCTAAATTGGGACAATCTTTATCAAAGTTTACTTTGACATGGTGGCTCACTGAATTAATTTCTTATGTTTATAAACAGAAAGTTTTGAGTTTGTCAAACCCATCACATGCTCATTTCAGAAGGTCATTATCCACTTATGTATTTCTTTCCAGAACGTCTTTAGATGACATTTGTGCTGCTGCTTCTTGGTCCAGTGTTCATACCTTCATAATTCATTACAAGCTGAATATCCTTTCTAGGAACAAGGCAGCATTTGGTTCTGCCATGCCCTTCAGTATCATTCCATGAGACCACCCTGGGGTTATACTAGCTGGGGACTCTTTTGCAATGGTTGAGGAATAGATGAAAAAGACATCAGATATAAACGTTAATGTACTTACCATAATGATGCATCTGGATTGTCTGTTTTTATCCTTACTCAACCTAACCCCCCCCTTCCCATTCCATTGGTAGAACATATTTGTATGTTTTCCTGGTATGACCTGGAGGTATACCGTCTTGACCCTGTCTCTCTCTCTCTTAGCTGCAGATGCCTTCCCTATCCTACATCTAGATATTTATGGAACTGTTTCCTTCTATAGCTTAATACCAAGGGGGAAAACAATCTGAGATAATCTAAGGCTTGGGAAAGGATTATGGGTAAGGAGAGGAGCTTGAGCTATGGATGTGTCTAAAATTTTGATCATCATCAACTCATTTCATTTTTCTACATTTTGTCAGGGAGTTGAGTCAACTGTTGCCAACTCTCTGTATTCAGTGCCATTCTCCTAGCTTCTTCAACACTCATGCCTGACTGTCGCAGGTCTTCCTTTGGGTCTATATTAAATTCTCGAAAGCCGACAATGTTGAATTTGACATTGTCGACCCGAGAATAGAGAAAGTGCAGAACATCGAGCGGGTAAACGGAAATCTCCATAAGGGGAGATTTCCATTTACTGCAATGTAGTGCGGTCTTGGAGTTGGTATATTTAAGTAGCGGGGGCGCAGCCCCCCATGTAGGGAGTTCAGGGGGGCTTGTCCCCCTTGCCTACACTCTTTAGTTTTTTTTGGTTTGTTTTTATTTTTTTTTTTACGAACATTCAATATTTTAACAGTTCAGTCACTAAAGGCCGACCTTTAGTGGTTCGAACTGTTAAATGTTCAATGTTCTAATATAGACCCTTCTCTTACACAGTCCCTCCATCTCTCTGCTGGATGCCCTCACTTCCTCTTCCCTTTTTCCTGTCTGTCCCAAGTCATCTTCATAAGATTGTCTTCTGCTTTGCTGCACATGTGCGCAAATCACTGTAATCTGTTCTCTTCGACCTTTTCTGCACTTGGAGCTACTTTGACTTTTGCCTTTTTGTCCTCATTTCTTTTTCTGTCGCACAGTGTGCTTCCTACCACCTCTTTCAGGCATTTCACCTTCATCACCTGTAGCTTCCTCAACTGCTCTGCCTTTACTGCCCAGGTTTCCGTACCGTACAGCAGTACTTGTCAAACCACAGTTTTGTACATCTTACATTTCAGCTTCTGTGGCATTCTTCTGTCATGCCAGTTGGCTGCAGACCCTCTGACTGTAGCTTTGACTTTATTTAGACTTCCCTTCTCTTCATCCACCCCTCCCAGATATTTGAAGCTGTTAACCTGTTCCACTGTTTTCCCTTCTGTCTCAATTCTCAGCTTCTTCTGGTTTTTCCCATTTGCTGCCATTACCATAGGGTTATTTTAAGGTGTGTATGTAAACTGGGACATGGAAGATCAAGCATTTGCAGGGTGCTACTTTGTAATAGAGATGTAGGTGCCAGACTTGGGTAAATTTCCAATTCCCCGAACACTGGTCCAAATTAAACTTGAATTGGGTTAGGGTAAAACTGTCTTTCACATGGATGGGTAGCCTGTTCCAGAAAAGGGATAGTCTTTGAGATACACATTTGTCCCTCCCACATGTCCTATTTATGTTGCAGACAAGGTTTACGTCTCTAGATTGTGATTTTGATGCTATTTGTTTTGCAGAAGTACAACAGATATCAGAGCAATATCAGATATTGATATGTAGGAGCTGGTACAATGTGTACACATTTGTACTGCTTTTGTGAGAAACCCTTGTGGGTGCTCTGTTTGTTGCATATGCCTGGTCAGTTACATGATGAAGTAAGCATTGTACTAAATGATTGGTCTGATAAGGGTGAAGTACAGTGGAACAATTACATCTTTGGGCTTAGATGCCATACTTTTGCTTATAAGTTGTGCAACATATTATGATTTCCTTACTACCACAGACTCTTATGGTCAAAGGCCAGGTTACTGTATGTATGTGTTCCCAAATCCCTGATCACTATATCTTCTCTTGGGGATGTGTTATCAGTGTGGTAGTTTCCAGAGGTAGCCATCTTCCCAAAGGATATTATGTATTTCTTGAAGTTAGGTTTTAGACCTTGGTTCTGGCACCATTTATTGGCCGGTGTCTGACTTTCTTGGAAGATGTTTGCATCTTTGGGGGATTCTCTGTCTGCATCTAGTTTGCAATTGTCTGAAAACTTGGTTGGCCAGAGGCCCTTGATGTTGGTCTTGACTTTAGCGAAGTCGATTCTAAAAAGGAATAGCCCCAGCACTGAACCTTGAAGAAATCTGCTAGTGACTGAAGTTTAGGTAGAGGTAGGCTCCCCTATCCTAACTTCTTGGATCATATCTTTGAGCCAGCTGGCTGTCCAGTAGTGACATGGTGGTTTATACCTACTTTTGTGAGTTTGTCTACAATGCCTGAATTGAGATATTGTGTTGCATGCTTCAGCCAAGTCATGGTAGGTGGTATGCACTATTTTGCCCTCATCTGTTGTTTTGGTGACCTTCCATAAAAACTCTATCAGGTTGATTTGGCACAACTTGCCCTTGATGAAACAAAATGGGGTTGGATCCTGTGTCATTGTTTATCATTTCCATGATAATTCTTTCCATGACTTTGCATAGGAGACCAGTCAAACTAAAGGCCCTTTAGTTACTTGAGTCCATAGATGGCCCACCCTTATGCACAGAGATGACAGTGGCTGTCCTCCCTTCACTTGGAACAAAGCCTGTCTTGGAGGCTATGGTTAAATAGTGATTCTACTGGCCCCAATAGATCGTATTATTTTGCTGTTAAAGAGGCATCCTGGAATGTTGTCGGGGACCATCAATGGAATGATCTTGGCCTGGAAAGTTCATTGAGGATCTGTTCCTTAATGATAATTGGTTGATGGTATTTTCTGAAAGGTATTTAGGGGGAAAGGGGTTAAAATTGCAGCTTAGTTTGTTGGCCAGTAGATTTGTTATATCTTCCTGCTCAGTATGGGTGGCTCCATTTGCAATGAATTTGACACATTGTTGTATATAGCCTTTGAGGTTGTGGACATAGCCGAAAAAAGACTTGTGATTGTCCTAGGCCTGAAATGTTATTTTTACCTCAAATTTGGCTTTGTTTAGACTTGATTAACAGCTATAAATAAATGCAATCTGAGGGTCATGCTGCTCAACGCTAGAAGTCTAAATCTCAAGATGCACACTCTCGAAGCACTCCTCAAGATGGAGAACATTGACATTTGTGCTGTAACAGAGACCTGGTTTAAAGCAGCAGAAAGCACCCCTGCGCTACCAGGCCATAATCCATTCCAAACCTTTCGGCCCCAGAAAATAGACTGAAGCTCCAAAGGCGGTGGCGTCTCCATATTTGTAAAGGATATGCACACCTGCAGACTAGTAGGGCAGCATAACGCATCAGAGATACTTCAGGTACAGCTAACAGTGGGTAAGACGGCGATTCAGGTCGTAGCCTGCTATAGGTCCCCAACCATGTCTCAAGACACTCATTCCACATTCCTTAAGCACCTTGGAAACTATTAGGGTCCAACCCAACACTCTCATACTGGGTGACTTCAGCTACCCCTCCATCAACTGGGAAAACTACTTATGCAACAATACACTTGCCTAACGCTTCCTGGAATTCATTAATTCCAATGCGCTGGAGCAGCTTATTCTTACCCCCACTAGAGGAAGCAACATCCTTGACCTGATTGATACTAACATGGGCAACCGTTGCTCAACACCAATAGTCAATTCCTCCCTGGTTAGAGCCAGCCACAAACTAATTACCATGGAAATCCACATCTCACCCACACCATCAGCAATGGTAATCACCATGAAAAACTTTTCCAAAGCTGACTTTGGGCTCCTAAAAACAGAGGTGGCTAACTTCATGGCACCCATGCAAATGGAAAATAGGTGCATGACCTCTGAATCATACACCAATGCACTGTACAAACATGTACATAAATGTATGGAACTAGCCATACCCAAGAGAATCAAGACACTCTTCTCCAAAAAAAAGAAGCCAGTCTGGTGGTCACCTGCCATTAATAAACTCTACTACAGAAGGAAGAAACTGTTCCTGAAAATGGTGAAGTCCCAAGACTGGAAAAACTCCCTTATTAGCCTAAACAAAAAGTTGAGATCCCTCATTAAAACCTCTAAAGCCAGCTATGAAGGCAGAATTGTGGCAGACACTAAAAACAACCACAAAGCCTTCTACAGTTATATCAGGAATCTCCACGGCAGTACCCAGATTTGCTGTGAGTTACTGCACACTGGTACCTCCTATACTCAGCCAACAGATATCGCCAGCGTACTGACTGACAAATTCAGTGCCAACTTTAACCCTCTCTTCCCCCCTAAAGGACCAATCACAATACCTGATGAATGCCAGGCACCCAACATTACTGCAGCATAGTTTAAAGCTGCATTGTCCAAGGCCAAGAATACAGCTTCCATGGGACCTGACAATGTCCATCACTGGCTGTGTTCTGCATGAACGCAGAGTGAACTGGCACCACAGCTGTGTGTGCCCTCTTCAATCACAGCCTCACCTCAGGCTTTGTCCATACAGAATGGCGCACTGCTACAGTCATCCCTCTCCATAAAGGGGGAGCGACTACAGACCTTGGGAATTATCGCTTCATTAGTCTGACTAGTCTGATATGTAAGGCTATGGAGCGCATCATCATGGACCTAATTAACAAGGATATAGGGAATCTCCAAACTCTGGATCCCATGCAATTTGGTTTTGTGAAGGGTGGATCATGCCTGCTCAACCTGGTTGACTTCTTTGAGTCAGTCACCAGAGCTGTGGATGAGGGAAGGCAGTTCATACAGCCTACCTCGATCTGGCCAAGGCCTTTGATACCACTCCCCACTCAGGAATTATTGATAGACTCACCAAACTAGGCATCAACCCCTATATCACTAGGTGGGTTGCAAACTGGCTCACAGGTAGAGGCCACAGTGTGGAAGTAGCAAACTCTAAGTCAGAATGCCGACCAGTCAATAGTGGGGTCCCACTGGGATCGGTCCTGGGTCCTCTCCTGTTTGGCATTTACTTCTCAGAAGTCCAGGCCATCACGGAGGGGCTCTGGCTGACCAATTACACCAACGATTGCAAGCTGGAAACCATTATTAACTCCCCAAGTGATGAAGACATCTTACAGAAAGGCCTCATTGAGACCAACGACTGGTGTCAAAACCATGGCCTTAAGCTTAATGCCAAAAAATGCGTTGTCATTCTCTTTGGGAAAAAGTCAGTTACCACTAATTACCACATTGATGGTAGCCCACTGAGCACTGAAGGTGTTATAAGAGATCTGGGGACACAGGTTGACAGCAACTTCTCCCTCGACCACCACATTGCCGCTGTGGTTAGAAAGTCATTCTATGTGCACATCTCATTACCAAAGGTTTAGCATCTAGGAAGAAAGAAGTCTTCATCTCTCTCTACTCTTCTCTCATTAGACCAATCATCGAGTATAATGCCCCATTTGGAGTGTACCTCACTAAACACTTGCAACAGCTGGAAAGGCCACAAAAGTACCTCACAAAGAGGATCTTACTCCTTAAACACATGCCCTACATGGACAGGCTCAAATAATTCCAGCTTTTCTCGGTCTCATATCATCTATTAAGTGCTTGACTTAGAAAGCCATGTCTGACCCAGCCCTGTTAGAAATATTAAACCTAAAGAAATCCCAAACATTATGAGGTAAGAATGTTTGTGGGTTAGGATTAGAGTAAGGACTAGGGAAGGGGATAGATTTAATGTGGAGTATGTGTGGCCCGAGTATATTGAGCAAGTAGTAGTAGCAGTGTTACTGCAAGGTACTTTCTAAGGTAAGATGTTGGGTTGAGGCAGGGTTAGAGTTAGCATGCATAGTAATGTGGTACAGGACCCCACCTGTCTTTTCTATAATACTGTAACTATTCAGACAAAGTATGTCTGAGTTTAATGGTAGGCTTTTGGTCAAGTGGTCACAAAAATAAACTCTGTTTTCCTTTCACAGTCTTTTTTTCCCTGTCATATTTTTTTCTTTTTCAGTTAATAGATTTTCGAAATGCTGGTTTCAGTGAGTGTACATTTCATTAAATTACCAAGTACTTGTGTGCATGTGTGTGTATATGCTTGCATAGATATATCAGTTTAATGTTAGCTACTCGACATTCAGAATGTCAAGACTATCAATTACCGCAGCTTCTTCTCGAAAGTCAGTTAGCTGAATACTAGCATGTACAAAAATGACACCAAATGCTGAAACTCCCTACTGCTTTGGACTCAAGAACAAGAGCTAACATGGGTCTGGAAGGGGGGAGCAAGTTTGGACAGTCAGTAATGTTGGTATTCAACATTCTGACTGTCAACATGTGAGATTTGCACAGCTCAATTTTAACTTCCAAGTGCTGAGCATTTGGTGGTAAACCTGTATATCTAATTGTACACACACACATATAGATAGGAAATAAATTATAGAAACAGATGTATAGTCAAGTTCTAAGAATCTGGCAATATTTTGTTGATATTTGGGCAGAGTTGGGTGTGTTTGGGGTTTTTAAATTTGAGAATGTTGCAAATAATAGGGGTACTGTCAAAGACAATTTGAGATGTACTGACCTTTGGTTTACTTCCATGAAGAGGGTTATTTTTATAAGAGACTGAAGACGTGTTAAGACTAACTGAAAGAGCTGCAGTCCCAAATGGAGTGAGGCTCAGAGGAAATAGTAGAAGAGGTAGAAAATACTAGGACCTAGATAATTGATATGTAGAGAGGAAAATATATTTTGCCAAGAGTAAGCCAGACAAGAATATGCCTTTTTCAGACTTCCATGACATTTCAAAAACCTTTAGCTTTTAGGTTGCAAGTGCCTCGGGCAGACTGATTACTACACAGAGAGGTTCTTCCCTCAGATTGAAGTAAATGTTGGAAATGTATGGAGGGATTGTGAAGGGGGGCGGCTCGGAGTACATTTTTTGGGAGCGTGTAATGTTACTATGTGTAAATTAAGCTTGCTTGGAACAAACCATTGTAAATATATTATGTCTTGTGTGATGTATCTTTTGATCGTATTGCTTAATGTGGAGTTTTTCTCCCAAGGGCTCAGATACTGCCATCCAGGGCCTACTATGTGTAAATTAAGCTTGCTTTTAACAAACCATTGTAAATATATTATTTCTTGTATAACATATCTTTTGATTGTATAATTACCACTGCACATATTGTTTAATGTGGAGCTTTTCTCCCCTGGCCTCTGCTGTAAGTGAACCTTGTTCCAGTTGGACTTTCCCTGTCAACAAATGTAAAATAAAAAAATAAAAATAAAAGGATGCATTGCAAAATGCCCTAGGACAGATATAGGGTGAACAAGTTATTAAAGAGATAAGGCTATTAAGTTAGAGTAGGGGAGTTGAATTGCCAACATATAAAAAGGCCTTAGTATGTTGAATTATGTTAGCAACCAAAAAAAAGAAAAGCAATAACAAGAAAGTGGACATCAAAGAATAGACATCTTGAAACGTGTTAGGAAATGTAAAGGAAATAAAGTTGTTATGGCGTAGGGGATTCACTAGACAAATGAAAGAATAAGATGCATATCCTTAAATAGTATGTTGCAGATCAGTACCTCCAAATGGGGACCAGAGTGATGGGAGAATTGAAAATGGTGTAAAAAAATAGTGACTGGCATAAAGGTTAAATGGTTGGGGACAGTCAGTATTTCCAAAAATATTGTAACGTTATGAACAAAAAAAAGAATATATTAATTCATTATGTACATGAGTATAATTTGGTTTGGATGAAGTTTTTGGATACTTGTCTGATGAAGTGAGAGTTTACTAAAGTTCTGTTTCACAAAAGAAAAGACTGATGTGTAGATTTTTAAAACTTAAGCGCTGTAGCTGAGATTAAAATGTAAATTGTCTGTAATAGAACTATTTGAAAAAGGAGAGTAACTAAAATTGTTTTTTGGAATGTAACTTTGAACTATAGAATGGATGTCTTGCTATGAAGATTACCTTGTTAAATACATTTCCATATGTTGTGAATAAAAGTATAATGCAGTAGTTTATTGTATAAGACAGGCTTATACATCACTACTTTTGTGCCTTTAGATACTGGATAATACTCCTGAGAGCCATCCTGATCACAGTCATCTGAAGATGGCCTTGGAACGTGCAGAAGAGTTGTGCTCTCAAGTCAATGAAGGTGTGCGGGAGAAAGAAAACTCTGATCGTCTTGAGTGGCTTCAGTCTCATGTGCAATGTGAGGGGCTTACTGAGGTAAGAAGTCAAAAATAATTTAATCAGAGTGCACAGAGTATAATGTCTTTGAACATCAGTAGGTATAGCCGATTCTCTTTTTATATATTTTGCTGCTTGACCACCTGTATGCAAACTGTCTTGAAATGTAAGCTTATTGACAGAGAATAAGTGATACTAATGCTACCATTCTTGTCACTGCAATATTTGGGCAAGGTGGTTTTCAAACTAGAAAAAGGTGCCCACTAAAGATTATTTTTTCCACCCAAGCTGTGTAGGCTTTGGACAGTTGTTCATCTTTTCATTCTGATCTTCTTCCAGCATATATATAGCTGATGTTAGTTCTTATAAAGTGGAAGCTATAAACAAGAGTTTGTTTTGTAAATGTTATATTGTTTTTGTCCTTTTTGTTCTGTCCTCAGATGATTCTTTGCAGATTAAACCCTTAAGTGTTGCTGCATGATATTTCAGTAATACAACTTGTAAACACAACAATTACTGTTTAAGAGACAGCAGAAGTGCAGCTGGTTCAACCAGCCCCCCCATGAGCTCTTAGTGAAGTGCCAAAAAAAAGGGCATTTAGCAATTCAGTTATTACAAATCCATGCACCCCCCCCCCCCCCGCTCTCTCATCCATTGTAGAGAAAAAAAAAACTGCTGTTTCTTTCTACTGGCCACACCAGTCAGGTGGCCAGATGCACAATACGTGCCCCCCTCCTGCCTAGCCATCCAGTTCCGGTGTCTGTGCCCTGCCCCAGACCATCCTCCATTTTATGAAAAAAAATACTCTCTCTTCTTATAAACTGCAAAATGCCTGCTGCAACTATAGTAAACAGTTGTTACAGTTTATATCCTACCTGCATGGAGTGCTAAGCACCCATGTTTTACTTAAACAAAAAAAAAAAATTTAATAAACGATAGCAAACTGTTTGCTACAGTTTGTACACTGCCTGTATGGAGCGTTAAAGTGCGCAAGTTTTACTTAAAAAAATTATTCTTATAAGCTGTAGTAAATTGTTTTCTACAAATGTAACAAACCGTTGCTACAGTTTATAACCTGCCTGCTCAGGCATGACAATGCTCATGTTTTAGTTTGAAAATGTGATTTTCTTTTTAACTTTTAAACTGTAGTAAACTGCTTGCTACACTATAGCAGGTGTTTGCTACAGTGTAGACCACACACACACGTTTGACCGCAAATGCAATGCCATCTTTCAAAAGCTGGTATTGCATTATAGATCAGGATTGGCTGATTGTACCCTCCCAACACTTTGCACTTGGGGCAGTTGTCCGTCTCGCTTTCACCCCACCCTTGCTATGCTACTGAGGGACAGTATGTTTAACTCACAGCTTCAAACATGCAAGCTTTCAGGCATCACTAGAAATGTTTTGGTCTACCTACCTAGTTTTGCTAATTTAACCCTACTATATATTGTTATTGATGTATTATGTTTGCTTCTGTGAAAATTAGGCTAAACATATTCTGTGTTAGGCTATCTGTTTTAATTTCTAAGGTTTTCTTTGGCCCCAGAACAAGACCAGACATTTTTAAATTAATGTTTTGATTCAGCCCGCTGTGCAGTACATTATTATTATTCACGTGGTAAGCAGAGTGATTTCAGGACTTCCTTGTAGTCACACATGAGTATGTCCACATGCACAGTAAGACATTGCTGTAGCTGTCTTTCCATGTCATGGCATGTTGTGCCATGCTTTAGAAGAAGTAACGGTCACCTCCAGACCAACCATTAGAGTGCTGCATTACCCATTTACCCATCTGTATACAGGGGTTGAGCATTACTGACTACTGCACTACAAAAGACTATCAGCTGCAGACAGGAATAATCACGTTACAAGCTCACAAAGCTTCAGTGCCATTTCTAATTGTTATGGTTGTGTAACTTTTTGATCTCTGATTGATAGTTGCTACTTGTAATGCAGGGCACAGTAAAGATCTTGCATTAATTCCAAGGCTATATTTAATATATAATGTGAATAGTTGTTAATTTCCATGTGTGCTTTGCAGTTTTGTTGATGCTCTGTAACAGAAGTCTCATAACATATCAACCCTTATTAAAGACTTTATCAAAACAGTCTGCAAGCAACTAAAAAGACCACCTGAAAGACCGAAGCTGAACATTAAATGAAACTTGCATCAGAAGCCAGAGATAATTACAATTATTCCTTTAGTTATATTTGGAAACTGAGAAATAGCACTTTGAAATGGATGGAACTAAGGTAGATGGGCCCAATTCACTGTGACCCTAATGACACAGCTGACATACTTGCAAACTGGCTTATTGATGATTTAACTCCAGAAACAGTCTTCAGAATTCCACAGATCACTAAGTCCCACTCAACCCTTATGGTCACCATGAAATTTGTCCTGCCTATACTTTCTAAAACTAAAAATACCACTTCTTTGGGCCCAGTCTGTTTACCTGGATGTGTAATTAATAGTGGCAGATGTGCCATCAATGAACCCATCTTGCATGTGTTTAACTGAAGCCTATCCATGGGGTATGTTCCTGAGGTTTGGAAAACCGCTTTAGAGGTACTCCTGCACAAAGGACACCCTATAACAGATCCCGGGAATTAACGGCCCATCAGCCTAAATAGCCTAATTTGCAGGACCATGTAGCATATCACATCTGATATCTTAAATTATGATATTAAAAATGTAATACATCTGAACCTACAGCAGTTTGTTTTTGTCAAGGGCAGATCACATCTACGCAACTTGATTAACTTATCTGAGAAACTTACAGAGGCAGTGGGAGTGGCCAGTCAGTCCACAAAGTATATTGTGATTTGGCTGAGGCTTTTGATGCTGTACCTATCACTGGCATTATAAGAAAGCTAAAAGATCTAAAAGTAGACCCTTAGTTGGTAAGATAGATTGCATACTGAAGGATAGAATTAGCACAGTTAAGGTGGCAGGTGCCAGTGGAGTACCTCAGTTTTGTGACCCCCTCCATTGGTATATACCTTTCTGACTGCCATATCCAAACCTGCCCTGTGACTAACCAGACTAGTAAATGACCGCAAGATGGGTTTTATCATCCATTCCCCAATTGTTGCAGAAGAGCTTTAGCATGAAATAGCCCTTGCAAACCAGTAGTATGCAGAGACAGAGCTCAAAATAAATGCAAAAAGTGCAGTATTGCCACCTTTGAGAATCACTCCTCATCTACAGCGTAGCCAGCACCCCACCCCACACGGACATGGTAGCTGGGGATCTCGGCACCTGGGTTGAAAATTCCTTCTTCTTTAACCACCACGTTGCAGGAGTAGTTAAGAAATCTTTCTGTGTATCACAACTCAGTTCCCAAGATAGCTCATCTAGGTCAGAAAATGTTATTGTCCCTCTGTACTTAGCCAGACATTCTATGCAACTAGAAATGCCTCAAAGATTCCTGACAAAAAATATTTGCCTAAAACCCTTAGCTGTCAAGACAGACTAGGTGTCTTACCCCTGTAATCTGTCACTTATAGAGTCCTGCATGGATATCTGTGCCATCAAAGACTCCATCATAATCAGTCTGTTATACCTTCACAGGGCAAACAGCTTCACAAATACCTGAACCAAGGATTTGAATTTCTACCAACATACAAATAAGGCACATTGGAGGGATAGATTAATTACCTAAGAAACACCCCCATCCCTGCAACAAATTACTTCTGCTTGTTAAGTATAGTGACGGTCTTTACTCCTTCAAGATTAACCTTGACCATCGGATGGGTACCAGCAAGTCCATCCCTGGCTTTGCATGTTTTTTTCTCTTTGAAGCGTGTGTGTGTGTGGGTATATCTTGAGGGTGCTATTTAGCAAGGGTCACATATTCTTCAGACTTACTTGCATTGTAGTTCCTATGATTCTGTGATCCTATAATCATTCTGATAAGCAGCCTGTTTAGTGTAGCTAAATTCTTACAAAGTCAAAAAGACATACAGCATTTGTTCGTTTGCATCAGTTTTCATCACTTTTGTTGGTGTTAGTTCAACATTTAAAAAAAGCTGCTCAAACTTGCACTGTAAAATAAGAACCCAGAGTAGGAATAGTTCCACAACTCACAATAATCCAGACCAGCAGAGTTGCCAAAAAATGTAAGATCCAAAAGGTAAAATCCTTAATTTATTGTAAAAACTAGTAAAACCTGAGCACTTTCAATTTAAACACAAAAGCCCAGGAAAAAGTAACCAAAGGGCATTTGAATTTAAATGTACAGTAACATCAAACCAAACATCTCTTAGTAAGCAAAAAAATCACAAACTTGCAAACTTATCTAAAATATTTATAAAAATTACATAAATAACATGTTGGAAAAACACAGTATGCACCCAAGCAATTGCATTAAGGTGCATCTTCATAAACCTTTCACACAACAAGGAAACAATAAAGAAAAGCAGGTAGCATAGCCTTGCCTTTTGCGGAACAAAACCATATTGCATTCAGTGCAGACTTAAAATTTATTTTAAAAATATATATCTTTAGCTAAAAGCTTTAAGTATTAAGAAACAGGCATTTAGACCATGGGGTCCAGTGGCATTGGATTTAATCTGCCACTCGGACTCTTTGCATTCCAACTTAATTTTCCAAGGTCCATCCCTGGAGTCCAAGTAAAGGACGTCATTTACAAAAAAGTTAAAGACATGGTCATTGTACTTTTGGATGTGTTTAAAAAGGCTATTTCTACTGTTTTCTTTTTTAATATCCCTTAGATGTTCATACATTCTATTTTTGAAGCCCTTTCGGTTTTACAAATATAGAAACAGGAACATTGGGAACATACATGAGACAGAGGTCACCTCTTAGTTGCCTGTATGATATCAAGAAGAGGGACAAGGTTTTGAAATGGTCAGCATAATTTTTGAGATTTAGCCCCTTGAATTTTTTTAGTGTGAAAGTACAATGGTCACACAAGTTGTGACAAGTTTTTGAACAGGTACATATGAAATGGAACATTATATTCATTCAGCGTGATGAGAGCTATGTACAGCTGAATGATTACATCCATGGGCCTGAATGCTATACCTTTAGATACAAGTTGTACAGTGAAAAAGAGCATCCTTACAATAGGGAATACATGGTTATCAAAGGGCAGTTCATTGTCAACATAGGTTCTCAGATCCCTGGCCAATGGGGACAGCTTTCATGGGTGTCTTGTCAAAGTGATAGTTACAAGAGGAGTTATGCTTGCCAAAGGATATGAGTATACACTTAGCGTGTACTTTTAGTCCATGACTCTGACACCAGTTATTTGTTTGGAAAGGACCCTCTTGAAGGACTTAGGTGTTCTCTGGGGAATTAATGATGGCACCTAGTTTACAGTCATCAAGAAACTTAGTAAGCCATAAACCCTTAACATTTTTTTATTGAATTCCAAAAAGTAACTGCTAAAGAGGTGTGGCCAAAGGACTGAACTCTGAGTGACTAGTGACAGGTTTTTTTTGGGAGATAGCACCACCTACCCTAATTTCTTAGATTTTATTTGTGAGCCAGTTTGCTTTCAAACCGGTTACATTAAGATATACGTTTAGATGAGAGCATTTATGTACAATTCCCTAGTATGGGATGGTGCTGAATGTCTTTGCAATGTCTAGACATGCATTGTGTACTGATTTGCTCTCATTTGTTGCTTCAGTAAACTTCTCAAAGTCTGCAAGGTTAAGTAGGCAATGATCTAACCTTTACTAATCTGAATGCGCTGGTGTTGAGAGTTTCTAGCTTAGCTGTGGCATTATTTATTAATTTCATTATGATCCTTTGTATAGCCTTACAGATGAAGGTGGTTAGGCTTATGAGCCAATAATTACGAGTGTTGATATTCCATCTTTGTGCAATGGAATGACTTGCTATCCTCCATTCAAGTGGCATGAAGCCTGACTGGAGGCTGATATTGAATAATCTTTGTAGGTAGTTTGGCAAATCATGTTGCAGGCTGACCAGTAGGCAGCTTAGGATGTTACTTGGGCCCATAGAAGTAATGTTCTTGGCATTGGGTAGCATCTTGGGGACTTGTTCTTGGGAGATTTGAGGGAGTAGTGTAGATGCAGGTATGTGATCTAAGAGTATAGGAGAGGAGATATAGGGGGTGAAGTTTGAATTAAATTTGTTCTGTAGTAGATTGACTATGATCAACATACCATGATGCTTTGCCAGAGATGGTCTGCACCTGTCGCCCCTGGGATTTAGGTTATTCTTGCCACCCCTGTAGTGCCTTTTTTAAGGAGAAGTTCAAAGGAAAAAACCACCACCATAACAGGTACAAGCATGCAAAATCTGAAGGTAATGCTACTCAGTGCTAGAAGTCTAAACCTCAAAATGCACTCTCTCGAGGCACTCCTAAAAATGGAGAACATCTATATTTGTGCAGTAACTGAGACCTGGTTTAAGGCTCCAGAGAGCACCCCTGCAATACCAGGCTACAACTCTTACCACACTTTTCGTCCACCAAACCAGGACTGAAACACTAAAGGTGGAGGAATGTCCATATTCACCAAGGATATTCACAACACCAGGCTAGTTGCCCAACACAATGCGTCTGAAATACTCCAGATGCAACTAACACTAGCTAATACTGCAATCCAAATTATAGCTTTCTACAGATCCCCCACCATGCCCCAAGATTCTCACTTCACCTTTCTAAACATACTGGAAATATTAAGATACAACCAAACACCCTAATACTGGGTGATTTCAACTACCCTGCCATTAACTGGGAAAACTACTCGTGTACCAACACCTTTGCCCAACGGTTCTTGGAATTCATAAATTCCAATGCCCTGGATCAACTAATCCTTAGTCCCACCAGGGGCTCCAATGTCCTAGACCTGGTCATTACCAACATGGGAAATCGCTGCTTCACACCTATGGTCACCCCCTCGGTCAGGTCTGACTATAAGCTAATCACCCTTGACATCCACATCGCACCCCCACCCCCCAGTAAGGAAACCTTCGTAAAAAACTTCTCCAAAGCCAACTTCATGCTACTCAAGTCAGATGTGACGAACTTCAAGACACCCATGCAGACGGGAACTGAAACGACTGCTGAATCCTACACTAAGGCACTGTACGAGCATATCCACTCATGCATGAATCGTGCCATCCCCAATAGAACCAAGACGCTCTCCTCCAAAAAAAAGGAAGCCAATCTGGTGGTTCCTTGCCATAAACAAACTTTACAACAAAAGGAAGAAACTGTTGCAGAAAAGAGGAAAATCCCAGGATGCAAAAAACTCCCTTACCAGCCTCAGTAAGAAGCTGAGGTCCCTCATAAAATCCTCCAAAGCTAGTTACGAAAATCATCTTCTTCTTTCGGCTGTTCCCATTAGGGGTCGCCACAGCAGATCACCTGTTTCCATTTCTTCCTGTCCTCTGCATCTTGCTCTGTCACATCAACCACCTGCATGTCCTCTCTCACCACATCCATAAACCTTATCTTAGGCCTTCCTCTTTTCCTGTTACCTGGTAGCTTTATCCTTAGCATCCTTTTCCCAATATACTCAGCATCCCTCCTCGGCACATGTCCAAACCAACGTAATCTTGCCTCTCTGGCTTTGTCTCCAAACCTTCCAACCTGGGCTGACCCTCTAATATACTTATTCCTAATCCTGTCCACCCTCATCACACCCAGTGCAAATCTTAACATCTTTAACTCTGCCACATCCAGCTCAAACTCCTGCCTTTTTGATAGTGCCACTGTCTTCAACCCATATAACATAGCTGGTCTCACTACCCTCTTGTAGACCTTCCCTTTCACTCTTACAGGTACTCATCTGTCACAAATCACTCCTGACACTCTTCATCACCCACTCCATCCTGCCTCTACTCTCTTCTTCACCTCTCTTCCATACTCACCGTTACTCTGAACTATTGATCCCAAGTATTTAAACTCATCCACTTTTGCCACCTCTACTCCTTGCATCTTCACCATTCCTCTAACCTCCCTCTCATTCACACACATATATTCTGTCTTAGTCCTGCTGACCTTCATTCCTCTTCTCTCTAGAGCATATCTCCATCTCTCCAGGGTCTCCTCCACCTGTTCCCTACTCTCACTACAGATCACAATGTCATCAGCAAACATCATAGTCCACGGGGACTCCTGTCTGATCTCGTCTGTCAACCTGTCCATCACCATTGCAAATAAGAAAGGGCTCAGAGCTGATCCTTGATGTAACCCCACCTCCACCTTAAATGCATCCGTCACTCTCACCACAGACCTCACCGCTGTCACACTACCCTCGTACATATCCTGTACTACTCTTACATACTTCTCTGACACTCCTGACTTCATCATACAATACCACAACTCCTCTCTAGGCATCCTGTCATATGCTTTCTCTGAGTCTACAAAAACACAATGCAACTCCTTCTGACATTCTCTATACTTCTCCATCAACACACTCAGAGCAAACATCGCATCTGCAGTGCTCTTTCCCGGCATGAAACCATACCGCTGATCAATAATCATCATGTCCCTTCTTAACCTATTTTCCACTACTCTTTCCCATAACTTCATGCTGTGACTGATCAATTTAATCCCTCTGTAGTTACTAGAGCTCTGCACATCACCCTTATTCTTAAAAATCAGTACCAAAACACTTTTTCTCCATTCCTCAGGCATCCTCTCACTTTCCAAGATTTCATTAAACAATCTGGTTAAAAACTCCACTGCCATTTCACCTAAACACCTCCATGCTTCCACAGGTATGCCATCTGGGCCAACTGCCTTTCCATTCTTCATTCTTTTCAAAGCTAGTTACGAAAATAAAATTGCCAAAGATTCCAAAGACAACCACAAGGCATTCTATAGCTATGTCAAGAATCTAAATGGCAATGCTCAGATCTGCTCTGAGCTACAGCAGAATGGCATTAAATAAACTGATCCCAAGGATATTGCCAGTGTCCTGGCAGTTCAATTCAGTGCAAACTTCACCCCCTCTAAAGGGCCCATCTCAGTCTCGAACAATTGTCAAATTCTGGTAATAATGGACACACAGGTAAAAAACACACTTTGCAAAGCTAAGAATACAGCATTCATGGGACCAGACAACATCCCAGGCTGTGTACTACATGAACTACAAAATGAACTGGCACCTTACCCAAGTGTCATGTTTAATCATAGCCTCACTTCAGGCTTTGTGCCCACTGAGTGGCGAACAGCTACAGTTATCCCACTCCACAAGGGGGGATCCTTCTTAGATCCCAGGAACTACTGCCCCATCACTCTGGCGAAGACATTGGCAGCCTTCAAACACTGGACCCCACTCAGTTTGGGTTCATGAAGGGCTGATCTTGTCTCCTCAACCTGACTGACTTCTTCGAATCAGTCTCCAGGGCCGTGGACAAGGGTAAGGTGGTCCACACAGCCTATCTGGACCTCGACAAGGCCTTCGACACCATTCCCCACTCTGGAATCATAGATAAACTTACTAAGCTGGGCATTAATCTCTACGTCACTTGATGGGTTGCCAACTGGCTTACTGACAGAACCCACACGGTAAAAGTATACAGCTCCAAATCCAGCTCCAGACAAGTGGAGTACCTCAGGATTCAGTCCTGGGACTGCTCTTGTTTGGCATCTACTTCTCTGAAGTACAGGCCAACACTAAGAGACTCTGGCTAACAAAGTTCGCAGATGACTGCAAATTGGGAGCCATTATTGAATCCCCAAATGATGTGGATAATCTACAAATGGGCCTTACAGAAACAGATACTTGGTGCCAGAGCCATGGGCTCAAGCTCAATACCAAGAAATGTATAGATGTAAAGTTGTCCAATCTCACCTTTGTTCTTGCTGGATGGGTTCGGAGCTGATCCTCGGCTCCGACTCGGACATTTTCTGTAGCTCTTTACTGGCTCGAGGCTACCCCTTATCCCAGAATGCCCAGCGTCAGCTACCCAGATCTTGTTTGCTGCTTTAGCTGCGAGGTTGCATCAATACTGGCTCAGGCTTAGTATCATTTTTTCTCTATTTAAAGTCAAATATTTTACTAAAAAAATTGTTATATTTTTTCTCTATTATAGTAGTTTGTGAGTTTGTTTAGTTGTAAACCCCTTATCTCGTCCTTTGTTGTGTTTTTTGTGCTGTGTTGGCCGTCGTCCCTTAGTCGCTAGGCCTTCTGTTGCTCCAACTGTTACTTCGGAGCCAGAAAAGAGCTAGGTCTCCTTCATTGGAGCCAATTCACTCGGTGCCACAATCACCCGTACTTCAGAGTAAAGCCAGTTATCACTCATCTTCCCACTCCTCTCGATCCTCTAAGTTATTGGATCAGGATTTGGAGAGTTGGTCAGTATGTTGCTGAAGTCACAGGCCCTTGCAAAAATACTTTTGAGGCCTTCTCAACAGGCTTCGGCTCCATCCGCTTCAATTTTGATTCCTCCTCCGACTATGCTTAGCTCGGAGCCGGAGTCCATGGATGCTATGATAGTGGTTGCTTTGGCTCCAGTGACTTCCTCTTCAGCTCTGACATTGGCTCCGGTTACTTCGATTCTTCCTCCCATCAAGGTATGTGGGCATCGAAGCTCTCTCATCGGCTCCGAGGTGGGAAGTGGCATCAGACCCTTGTCCGACCCGGCTCTCCCTCTCGGAGCATTGTCTCAGTTGAGCTTGGCTCCCACATCGGCCTCAGAGCCGTCGCCCTCGGCGCAGAGTGGGATTCCTGTCTCTTCGGAGCCGGAGCCCTCTTTATGTCGAGACCGTGATGCCTTCGAGGTCATGCGGAGAGTGCTGTCCCCACAGATGGCTCCACTATCGGTCCTATCGGCTCCATCCCCCTCAGTGCCTGTGACAACCTCTGCTCCTCCTCCAGCCCCAAAGTGTAGGGGACCTATGCCCTAGGACACCCCATTGGGTGAACCCTCGTCTTCCGAAACCTCCCCAGAGCATTTTGAGCAGGCTTTCCAGAAGAAAAAGTGCAAGAGGAAACACCAAGACTCCCCTGAGTCTGTCACCTCAGATACAGACCTGGATGAATCGGAGGGATCCCCAAGGTTCCCCTCTGAAGATGTTTCCTTTTCAGACATCCTCGAGATTCTTAGGCAGAGGCGTAGCTGGACTTCCCTAGCCCCCTCCGAGGATGAGTCTGTATACCTGGACTCATTTGGTTCCCGACCTTCCACCTCCTGGGTGTCTCCGCCTTTTGATCCACTCATGTCTGTAGTGTCTCGAAAGGCTTGGTCAGCTCCAGATTCCATGTAACCTGCCCTGAGGAGAACCAATAAATTTATCACAGCTCCGCAAGACAAACAATTCTTGACTAAAAGTGTCCCAGTTGATGCCATGGTGGTAGCAGCAGCCACAAAGAGAGAGTTAGCTGAAACCTCCTCATCTGTCCATCGACCGAATAAAGACTCTCATACGATGGACAGATATGGGAAGCAAATGTTTTCATCAGCGACCTTCTCCCTTAGGTCCCTGAACTATCTTTCCCATTTTACTAGGCTTCAGAAGGATCTCCTAAAAGAGCTTGGAGATACCCTACAAGATCCCACAGCTGAGGGAGCTTCAGCCAAGGTAGCTACCCAGCTGGCGATTCTAAATTCAGTAATCAAGTCCTCCATGAGGCTTATTTCCATAAGCAGCCGATGGAGCGAACAGAGCTGCAGGAACAAGAGTGGCTCTTAGGAGACATTCTTGGCTGCGACTCTGTCATTCTTGGCTGCGGCTGTGTCAGTTTGCGGAACCTTTCAGAGCGTCCTTCACCAATACCCCCTTTGATGGCTCCTCTCTCTTTGGGCCTCATGTGAAAGACACACTTACCAGGTGCCAGCAGGAAGGCAAGACGACGCTCTCTGATGTGAGAGTCCATTTTTCCACTCCTACCAGACCATACCCAAAGGGTCAGAAGAGTGGAAAGATGTGGTTTCGAAAATCCCAGGGACCCTTGCCTGATGCACGGGTGAATTTTCCCCCAGGGGCAGAGGGGGAAATAATAACAATGGCAGACACCCTCATGGCAGAAGGGGTCCGCAAAATCAGGGTGACAGAGATACGTTCTCTTCCAAACCCTATCAACATCCCTGAAGGGATGCCCAAATGCTCAACTCTGGAGGCAGTTGGGGGAAGGCTTTCATTGTACTCAATCGCCTGGCAAAATATTACAAAAGACAAATGGGTACTATCCATTATATCCAGAGGTTACAAGATTCCCTTCCATCAACCCCCTGTTGTTTAAAAAAAAATCCAGAAAAAAGAGCCATCCAGAAAGTCCCCGCAGACCAAGTAGGATCCAGAACTTACTCAAGATTCTTTTTAGTGCCCAAAAAGACAGGGGACTGGAGACCAATTCTGGATGTCAGTAGGTTAAACAAATCTGTACAAAAAGAAAAGTTCGGGATGGTAACACTGCAGTCCATTCTCCCCTTTCTGGGTCAGGACAATTGGGTGTGCTCCTTAGATCTTCAGGACGCGTACTATCATATAAAAATGGACAGACGGTCCATGAGATTTCTATGCTTCTGGCTAGGGGGCAGTCATTACCAATTCAGAGCTCTGCCCTTTGGTCTCACTACGGCCCCCAGGGTGTTCACCAAATGCATGGCAGTAGTTACGGCTCACCTCAGACTTCTAGGATTCCTGGTGTTTCCTTATCTGGATGACTGGCTCCTCACTGCTACCACCAGGCAACAACTTTTAGAGGCACGAGATTACACCATCACATCCTGTGCTCAACTAGGCATTACAATAAACTTCGAAATATTTGCCTTGTTGCCCTGTCAATCTTTTACATACATAGGAGCAGAGCTAGACACAAGAAAAATGATTGTAAAATTGCCTCAGGAAAGAGTTTCCATTATTCGACAACAGGTGTCACTTCTCCTGAGGAGCAAAAGAATTCAAGTCAAATATGTTCTTCAAGCTCTAGGGTCCATGGCAGCAGACATTCTTCTAGTTCCCTTAGCATGCTTTCACATGAGAATCCTTCAGTGGCTTCTTTTCACACAATGGTCCTTCCAGGAATTACCCATGTCTCACATGATGCTAATTACGGAATCTTGCAAAAGACACCTTTCCTGGTGGATGGTCTCCCCACTAGTGACTCAGGGCAGACTTTTCACGGAATCCCATCCGGTTGCCACAGTGACCACGGATGCTTCCCTGATGGAGTGGGGGCATTATCTAGGGAAGACAGTCCAAGGTACTCGGCAACCTCAAGAGTACCACTTGCACATCAACGTCCTGGAGATGGGAGCGGTGCTCCTAGCGTTGCAAGCTCTTCAAGGCTCTCTCCCTGCCAGGAAAATTGCAATACAGACGGACAACATGTCACTGGTTTGGTACATCAACAAACAGGATGAAACCAGATCTAACACCTTATGCCGAGAGGCCCTCAGTCTGTGGCAGTGGGCGATTTCCACCCAATGTTTTCTGACAGCAATGCATATCCCTGGGACATCCAACATAATAGCGGACAGGCTCAGCAGGGCTATCCTCATGCCTCACGAGTGGTCTCTGAAACAGGAAATTGTGGATCTTATTTTCCACAAATGGGGCCAGCCTTGCTACGATCTCTTTGCCTCTCCACTCAACAACAAATGCAGCAGCTACTTCTCCCTTGTTACTCCTCCAGGTCAGACACCCATGGACGCTATAGTCCACAATTGGCTTCAGGGACTCCTGTATGCTTCCCCCCCTTCCCCTAATTCCAAAAGTCATTCAGAAAGCAAAATCGTTGGGTTGCAAGATGATCCTCATTGCCCCCTATTGGCCTCGACAGATTTGGTTTCCGTTCCTTCACCCCCACCTTCTAGCCCAGCCTTGGAATCTGGACCCAATACTAGACCTCTTGATTCATCAATCAGGCGGGCTACACCAATCCCTCCAATCTCTCAAGCTCACAGCTTGGTTACTCCACTTCCAATCCTAGCCAGGCTCCCCAATATTTCCCCAGCAATGCATGATATTATTGTTTCCTCCCATAAGACAGCTACAAGGAAAGTTTATGCTAGCAAATGGAAAAGATTCTCTTACTGGGCAGAATCCAGGAATTTAGATCCTTTTACAAGTCCTGTACATGAGATTTTGGATTTCTTAGCAGAACTGTTTAATTCTGGTGCAGCTGCTGCCATTTCAAATTTTCACATTGGAGTTTCTAACTCAAACATAATGTCTCGCAAAGTCTGTAAAGCCTTCATTAGAGGCACATCTCTGCTTAGACCTCCAGGGAAAGAGCACCTTCCACCTTGGGATCTCAATTTGGTTCTGGCCTCCTTGATACTGCCACCCTTTGAACCAGATGCATCATGTTCTTTGAAATTTCTTTCTTGGAAAACTCTCTTCCTGGTTGTATTACTTCTGCCAGATGTGTTTCAGAACTTCATGCACTATGTGTTCGCCCTCCATACCTAGTTTTTCACAAAGACAGAGTTTCTCTGAGAACCAACCCATTTTTTCTACCTAAAGTTTGTTCAGAGCACAATTTAAATCAATCCATTGAACTTCCTGTCTTTTTCCCGAATCATTCCAACAAGGCAGAATACAGATTACACCAATTGGATGTGCATAGACAACTGGTTTCAATCGCAATAGAACTAAAGAGATGAGAAAATCAGATCAGTTGTTCCTTTCATTTGCTAACAACAAAAAAGGCCTTCCAGTTTCTAAAGTAACCTTATCAAAATGGTTATCAGACACCATTGCCCATACCTACCATTTGCGACAAAAAGATCTTCCAGCAAAACCCAAAGGTCATTCAACCAGGTAACTAGCTACTTCGGTAGTGTTTCAATATAGATTGCCCATCGATTAAATTTGTACAGCAGCTACTTGGGCAGATCCTCATACATTTATTTCTCATTACAAAGTAGATGTGGTCTCCCGGAGCAGGGCTTCCTTTGGTTCCATGATTCTGAAGAGTCTGTTCCAATGAGCCACCCAGGATTGAGGTGCTAGGGACGCTGTCCCATCCAGCAAGAATGAGAGTGAGATTGGACAACTTAACATAAAGAAGTTATGTACCTACTATACTGTTCCATGTTAGTTGTCCTTCATCTCGCCTTCCTTCTTGCTTCCCTCCCTCCTTCCCCCTACCTCGAGGATTGAGAGGAGTTTTTCAGTGGTTTCACTGGCTAACTTGTTTTGTTATTAGTTGCTTCCCAAGCAAACCATGACAATTTACTGTATATCCAGGTTTAATAATAATGGATTATTTTCTCTGATTATGTCTAGTGTGAGCTATCTCAAATGAGATCTGGGAGGCTGACGCTGGGCATTCTGGGATAAGGGGTAGCCTCGAGCCAGTAAAGTGCTCTCGTGCTATAGAAAGTGGCTGAGTCAGAGCCGAGGATTGGCACTGAACCCATCCAGCAAGAAGGAAGGCGAGATAAAGGACAACTAACATGGAACGTTATGGTAGGTACATAACTTCTTTTTATCCCCTTTGGGAAAAAACATGTAAGCATGAATTACCACATAGATGGCAGTACACTAAATACCGAAAGTGTGATAAGAGACTTAGGGACACAGGTGGACAGTGGTCTCACCTTCGATAACCGCATCACCACAACAGTCAGGAAATCCTTCTATGTGGCACACCTTATCACTAAGGGCTTTTCATCCAGAAAAAAGGAGGTCATTGTCCCACTGTACTCATCCCTCATTAGACCCATTATAGAATACAATGCCCCATTTGGTATGTACCTCTCAAGACATCTGCAACAACTGGAAAGGCCGCAGAAATATCTCACTAAAAGAATCACAGGCCTAAAGCAGATGCTCTATGCTGATCGTCTAAAAAAACTCCACCTATACTCTTGTCACATAACGTCTACTCAGAAGCGATCTCTAGTTAACATACAAGGCCATGTCAAACCCAGAGCTGTTAGACATGCCACACTTAAAGAAATCCCAGTCACTCAGAGCCACACGCTTCAAGGATCTAAACCTTGTCATCACAGCGAACAAAACATACTGGAGGAATAGGTTCCTGACACACAGACTCCCCAGACTCTGGATTAGACTGCCCATACATGTCAAGCAGAGCACCTCTTTGGCCCTCTTCAAAAGGAACCTTGATGATTAGATGGGAGATAACAAATTCACCCCGGGCAATCACGTCAGTTACCCTGCTAGATAGGGGTCTAGGGAAGTAAATACTGTGGGAAGAAATAGCCAGGGAATTGTTATGGCTAGGCTTGTATAGGCCCTGGGGCCGATAGCCTAGTACCAGCCTATGAACCAGTATGTGATATCCTTTAATATTAGCACTGGGCAGTGCTGAACATTGTTTCTGAGATTTCTTTAATAGGTAATTAAGGTTTTGTGGTTGTCTTTCACCTGGGTGGCTGTTTTTACTTCTTAACTGGCTTTAGTTGACTTAATCCGGGCTCAGAGTTCCTTGCTAAGTTTAGCAAGAGCATTATTTGTGTAGGGAGATGTAAATTTATTTTTGAATACAATTATTTTTTTTTCTTTTATTATCAACCCTGTATTAGAGTTCCACCATAGGGCTTTATTTTTAAATCTTGTGTTGTATTTACTTCTGAGGGGGACATATGCACTGTGTAACTGTTTACATGTGCATAGAATTTCTGCATAAGCAATGGAGTCGTCAGGATGCTTTTGAATTTAGCAATATTAGCACTCAGTTTTAATAGATTAGCTTTGGCATGATCTTTGAATACTGAAGTATTGGAATATGCTTCCATAAATCTTATGGTGAATGTACATGACTTGTGGTTGAGGAGCAAAACTGACCCATATTTGTAAGGACCAAGTCCATGATTTTATCGCCCATGGTTGGGGTGCAGACTAACTAGTCCAAAGAGTTTTTATTAATGAAATCCAGACATTTCTGGCCCTGCATGTTTGAGGATGTATATGTCTCCCATTTAATGGAGGGATAGTTGAATTCTCCTAGGAGAATGGCGTTTGGCTTAATGCTTAGGGACTGCATACTGGTTAGGAAGGAAGTATGGCCTGAGGGGGTTGTAGAGGAGTCCTGTAGTTAGTTATAATATGATAGAGTTTTATTAGTAGCAAGTTGGACATGGAGGCATTCCAGGTAGTTATCTTGTCTAACAAGTCTGAAGGTGAATTTTTTTTTTTTTAAGAATATGGAGACACCACCATCTTTAGTGCCTTCACATAATTAAGTGGACACGAGCATGTGGTTGGTATTGAAACTTGGCATTGATGGGGTGCTTTCATTGGCCTCAAACAAGATCTCTGTGAAGATGCATATAAAAGTGTTTTCCAGCATAGGGACTTTTCGTAAGGAGGTCACTTTTTTTGTTAAGGCTCCTTCTGTTGTGCAGCAGTCTCTTTAATATTATATAGATTTTGTTGTGTTATGTTGGAAGCTTTAAAAGACTTCCATTACTTAAAAAAGACACTATAAAAGCAGTCAATAATTTAGCCAATGTACAAAAACCTTGATGGGGTTGGCGCAGACTATCCCTGGCAAATAAGACTGTCTAACATCTCCATCCAGGCAGAGGTATATTGTACCCCTTTAGAATGACACCAGAATTTAAGCCCAATTGTTGAAATCAATAATCTGTTTTTCGTACTGTGGCATTATTCTTGGTGATGGTAGAATGCTGATCAAAGCTAGGTTCAGACATATATTCGTGAGAACTTCATTATGTCTTTCTTCATATAGTACAAGGAGGTACGTCTCAAGTCGTTTATACCCATGAGGACTATGACTGTGTCATACGTGTACTTGTGGTGCAAGAATTTTAATGCATGCACAATGGTGTGGTGGATTTGTGCACCTGATAAGCAACTGACTGTGACCCTCTGCTTGCACAGCTTGATGAGTGGTGCATCAGTGTGTCTCATCATGAAGTCACCTATGACTAGGATATTAAATGGAAATTTGAGTCAGTGAATGGAAAGACACTTATTCTACCTTATCTTAGCCAAGAACTTTATAAAATCTGAAGAAAAAAACTTTAAGGTACAGCAAAATTTAAAGTAAAAGAAACTATAATATAATGAGGGGAAAAATGGAAGTATCTAGTCTTTAACTGAAGAAATTCAATCCAAAACCTGTTTCAGTCACACATCAGCAGTACTCTTGCAGCACTTGTTGCTGTTCAGATTTTTATTACAGAAGGAATAGAGGCAGAGGGAAAGCATTTCATTCTTACACTTAGAGACCATCAAAGTGAATGGAAATTTGCTGCCTTGTGAAGCAGTGATGTACAGCTGAACACCACCACTTCAAAAATAAGTTCTTTAAGGTGCAGTAACAAAACTGCCCATTCTGTTTAAAGTACTATTTTCTAATAAAAGTATTTATTGAAGTGGGAATGTGCTTCCTTGTATGGTTCTCATTTTCACAGTATGTACTTGTTCAAATTTTGAAGCTGTAGGCTGTCATGCAGGGAGTCCTCATTTAGAATATTATTTTGCGTTACTTACTTGTGTATGCCGTACAAACAAAACTATTATTTTTTGGGGAGTCATAACTTGGCTAGCCCTGGGATCAGTGGACTATTCTTTTTATGGAGCTCAGCCAATTTGAGTTTGAGGACACCAATGTAATATATTACAGTAAACATCTTGTTTGTTCATATACACATTTACCAAATTTTTCTGTCTAATGGGCTTGTCATATCTGAAAAGTGTCTTTGAACAGTTCACTTAACTGGGTAACATAAAACTGTCTGATATTTTTAAGAAAGTGCAACAAATAACCCCACCTTTTAAAAGGTCATCTGTTAAGAACGCTGTGTTAACCATTTAACATTATGCTTCTATAGACATTCTTTCTTAAAGTAAAGCTTAATTTAAAAATATTCATTCAGACTTTGCTAGCATCATAAATTTAGCCAACATTGCCACCACAATCTGTATATTGGGGATCACTGCATTCCCCCATTACCATAGAATCCAGTTCATTAACCAAGAAAATTCAAAACATACCAAAAAATAACTCAAAGTGCATTGTTTTCTTCATGTTTCTTCACTACCTTATTACCTATGCATACTGATAAAGCCTTTCCTGTATTTGTCTCTCTGTGTTCCTCACATGAAAGAAAAGCTTCTCCTTATTTTTTGCCAGATGTGCAACTTGCTTAGGATTAAGTGTTGTCCCTAGAAGCTTTGTCATGTTATATCCAGTTAAATTAATGTTCCATCTTTCCAGAATAGATTCGGCTTGGACACATTTATGACATTTAAGTGTTCCTTTGCAGTGCTTGATCAGATATGAAGGGGTCCAGCCTTGGTAACAATAGGGTTCTTGCTAGTAGGTGAGCTCTTTTTTTGCCACGCTAAAGTGAGGAGCACTTGAGAAAGAGCCCTATGCTGCTGTATAAAATTATGGAGAGAAAATTTTCTATATACATTGAGTAAACATTTTTTTTTTTACCAAATTAGAACTCACAACCCATTTTCTGGTCTTTTGTATTCCTTTTTCTCAAATAATGAAGGTTTTTATTTCACTTCATTTTCCACCCCCATATTACCACCTGTTCATAGGATCATAGGAGATTACTAAGCTCTCGATTCTGAGGTCATTTAAGCTTATCCCTTTAAACCCAATGTAATACCGTAGAAATAAGTCATTACCCAAGATTGCATTTAGTGATGACTGCCCATGTGTAAGAGGGTTGTGGATGCTGTCTCTGGTAAGAATTTATGGTGCCCCATCCAGTCATCCAGGTTCCTCTTGAACAGTGTCATAAGGTGCTCTATTATACATGAATTGGTAGCCTGTTCCAAGGATGTGGCAGTCACTGGGAGATCCGTCCCTCCAGCATGCCCTATTTAAGTTGCAGGCTATATTTAAGTCCCTGGAATCGGTAGCCCTAGACCCATTTGATTTATGGATATGCAGTAAGTTTATTTGGTCTAGGTCTTGGGTTGCTCTGTAGGCCAGGCATAAGTCTCCCCTAAGTCTGTATGATACGGAGTGTAGTGGCAGGGATTTTAGTCTGTCCATGTAAGGTACATGCTGGAGGCCTTTGATCTTGTTAGAAACCTCGGAGGTCTCTCTAATTGCTGTAGGTGCTTAGTACGGTACATAACGAATGGGGAGTTATACTTAACTATAGCTCAGATAAGTGGCAAGTATAGGAAGGTTATAACTTCCTTTGCTCTCGAGGCGATGCCTTTACTAATCAAGTGACCTACGTGGAAAGCTTTCCTTACAACAGTAGACACGTGGCAGTCGAAGTTAAGGTTGCGGTAAACCTGTGATCCCAGGTCCCTTACCACTTCATGGGTACTTAGGGTATTGTTATTGATTTGATAGTGTGAATGAACATTGTGCCAAAGGGAATGATGATGCATTTCTTTTCATTCAGTTTGAGACCGTGACTAATACACACCAGTCATTGATCTGTGTGAGACCTTCCTGGAGTATACTGGCATCATTGGAGATTCAATGATTGCACCTAGTTTTCAAGCATCTGCAGACTTTGCCAGCCACAACCCTTTAGTTTTGACCTGAACTTCTGAAAAGTATATACCAAACAGTAGGGTGCCCAGCACTGACCCGTGTGGCACCCCACTGGTAAAAGATCTGCTGGTTTATGTGGAGTCCCCCGCTTTGATAGTCTGTGTCCGGCATATGAGCCAGTTGGCAGCCCATCTTACAATGAAGGGGTTTACATTCAGTTTGCTAAGTTTATCTGTAATGCCTAAATGTAGGATTGTGTTGAAAGCCTTTGCCAAGTCGAGGTATGCTGTGTGCGCAGAATTGCCCTCGTGAATGGCCTTGGTCACACTTTCAGAGAAATCCACCAAATTTAACAAGCAGGATCTGCCCTTCACGAAGCCAAACTGGGTAGGATCCATGGTTTGGAGGTCACCTATGTCTTTATTCATGAGGTCCATAATGATACGTTCCATTGCCTTAAAGATGAGGCTGGTCAGGCTTATGGGTCTGTAATTTCCCGGGGTCTGTTGGTAGGCCACCTTTGTGGAGGGGAATAACTGTAGCTGTTCTCTGTTCCACAGGAACAAAGCCTGTGGCTAGGCTGTGATTGAAAAGAGTACTTAGAGGCCATGTTCTTTGCCTTGAACAGGACTTTGAGGACCTGTTCATCAGATATGTAAGGTGGGGGGTGGGGGGGTGGGGGAGGGATTTTTGTAAGTTAGGAGGGGATAAGGGAGTGACATTTTCACCAAAACTATCTGCTAGCAGGTTCGCTGTCTCTGTAGGGTCAGTGTATGTTATACCATTGGCCATCAGTTCTGCACATGATTTGGTCCTACTCTTTAGGTTACGTACATAGCTGTAAAAGGCCTTATGGTTATCCTTGGCTATACTTGCTAGGTTCTCTAAAGTTGCTTTTGGAGGATTTGACAAGTTGTCTTATTTGCCTGTTAAGGATGAAAATTGTGCTTTTCCATTGTTGGATCCTTGTCCTTGTTTTCTTGGACAGCAACTTTTTGCATTTATTGTAGAGTTTGTTGATGTTGGAAGTCCACCATGGCAGCTTAATTTTACTTGGGGCTCTGGCTTTGATTCCATCCAGTACAGCCAAGTTTATACACTTATGCAAGTGATTGTATAGGGCTTGGGGTGGGGCTTGGAATACATTTAGATGTTTACCTAGGAGGGTATAGTTTACCTTGGTGAAGGTTTTTTAGTCTGATTTCACCCTTTGTGAGTTCTGGTGTTAGTGTCAGTTCAAAGATGACTGATTTGTGGTCAGTTTTAACTAATGAGTGTCCAACAGTTGCAGCAGTGCACCTGTTTGACATATTGGTGAGGACTAGATCTAGAATGTTTGCTCTTCTTGTTGGGTTATTGACAATTTGCCCCAAGGCATTCGAATTCACAAATTCAAGGAACGTTTGTGCTAGCAAGTTTGGGCTAGAGTACGCTTCCCCGTTGATGGTGGGATAATTGAAATCCCCCATAACCAGTGTGTTAGGTAAATTTTCGATTGCCTTCAGTTTACTTAAGTAGGCTTCTTGAGAGTCACGACCCATGGAGGGGGATCTATAACTGGCTAGGACTTGAATGAGGGTCTTACCCACGGTAACCTGGACCTGGAATAACTCCATGGAGTTGTCCAATCTAACTAGACGTGAGGTGAATTTATCTCTAATATAGAGTGAAACACCGTCTCCTTTCATGTTGACACATTCATTTTGCGGTCTAAATGTGTGGAAGGCATTGTAGTCTTGCACGGCCAGGGTACTCTCTGAGGCCTTCAACCACATTTCTGTAACTGCACAGACATCTACATCTTCTAGTGATAGAAGTGCTTCCTGGGAGTGCAGTTGTTGGTTTAAACTCTTAGCATTTAGCAGCATGACCATTATTTTGTTCTGATTGGTTAATTTCACATCAGTAATGTTGTTTTTGAGACTTTGGCTGAAAAAGGCACTATGGGGGAGACAAGAGCCTTTACCAGCAACTGAAAGCCTAGGGGTGCCAGCTGTAAACTATCTCTGGCAAAGCGGTGAGGTTTGTCGACCATGGCTTCCCAGGCAGACAGGAAATGCATCCCCTTGGAATGACACCAAAAAATTAAGCCAATTATTGAAATCAATTCCTTTTTTTTGTTTGTTTATACTGTGGCATCATTCTAGGTGAGGGTAGTATGCTGCTCAAGGCTAGGGACATACCTGCCTGCGACACATACTCAGAGAGTTCAACCATGTCTCTCTTCATATAGTCAAATTAGGTATGTCTCAGGTAATTCACACCAACATTAGCTATGACAGAGTCATAATGGTACTTGTTGCTGAGAGACCTGAGCGCATATGTGATTTGGCGAATCCTGGCACTGGACAGGCAGCTGACTGTGACTTTCTGCTTGTCCAGCTTGGTGAGTGGGACATCCGTGCGTCTCACTACTGAGTCTCCAATGACAAGAAAACTTGCTTTTTTAGTGTTACTCCTTACGGGCTTGGTGGGTGAGAAACTGGTGTTGCTGTGTGTCATGGGTGCTGTGGAGACTGTGTTAGCTGTAGCAGACTTGTGTTTTGCAGGTCTCTGGTGTTTCACTAAGTTTTTCGAGAGAACCTCTGTATATGTTGATTTATGTGTTTGATGCGTACTATGTGTATGAGTACTGATACTATGTGAATATGTAGTGGTGGGTGAGTTGACAACCTTCTCAATGTTATTATTTTGAGTAAGGGAGAGAGAGCATGGCTTCCAGATTCTTGTTGTAAATACATCTCTTGCACTTTGTAGTACACTGTGTTAGTAGAGGGCTGTCTGTATACATGAAGTAGTTGCTACACTGCCTCAAGAGACCCAAGTCAACAAGGTTGCCAGGAGAAACAAGGGTAGTCCAACTATCCATAATGCTAGGTTGAAGACTGTTGTCAGTAGGGGTGGCTTTTCATAAACGATCACAGAGGAGCTCAGCGAATGGATATGTCTACCTAGGTTTTAAGGGAATATTTTTTAGAATTGAACTGCCTGGCTTTGGCGGACAATTGCACGGAAGTGCAAGGTGCTGCACAATGCTCAAAAAAGCAGAAACCTGCTCAGATGCAAGGCCTAAATACCAGAAGCTAAAACTTGAGAAATAAAGCTTTAACAAAATTCAAAAGTACCACCAAGGATGCTTATTTCTAACCCTAGACCAGCCTCACTTTACCAGTCAGGTGCCAATCAAACACAGTTCTCTCACAAAAGTGCAGATAGGCCCCCTTCCTGTCCAGGATGGCCTAGAAAATGTCCTCAGAACAAACAAGCCACTACAAACAGTTCCAGAAGCAGTGGGCCTGAATCTGGACTATGCTACAGCTACTAGCTACCCTAGTTTCAGCAGGAAACACTAGAATATTTAACACAGCAGAAAAATAGGAGTGAGGCACTGAAAAAATGTTTAAAATAGCAGAAAATCAGCCTGGAGGCTCTAAAGAATGATTTAAACAGTTAACATATCCGTTAATTAAGTACTTCTTGTTGGGAAAACCAGAGCAGGCAGAACAGATAGCATTATAACACTGAAAAAATACCAGACAATGCTTACAGTGAAACAACAAAAAAGCTTGCTAAACAGTGAAAACAGCAATAAAATTTGATTTTACAGGCACAGTATAGCAGACAGTTACAGTATAACAGTGTTGTTTAGCACAGACAGTAAACAAATACAGTATAAAAGTAGGCGACAGGCAATAAAAAAGTACAGTAAATAGTACAAATAAGCAAATAAACAGGCAACTTATGTTTTTTTGGAAGCTCAGAAGCCTGTAGTCGTCTGGTATTTCAGCTCAGAGTTGTGGCTGGTAGCCCACCTCAGTTCAGCTCAGTAGTTTTGTTACTTCTTGCAACTCCTTTTGGAGTTGCTCTTCATAGTGTTTAATTTTTTCCATCAACTTTTTGCAAATTCTTGTTAACAGAAAGTCTCCTTTGTTGTTTTATTTTTAGGTGTTTATTCTTTGTTGCCTCACAGTAAGACGCTGTCTGGTTCGACTCTCAGTAGAGCGTCTTCTGCATGGAGATATGCGTGAATGGGCGTACCTTCGTTGAAGGTTGTGCATCAGGGCTGGTAACTTGGCATGTAAAAATTAACTACCAATCATTAGCGGACCGGAGTTCCGCTGTGGTGACCCCTAACCGGGAAAAGCCGAAAGATGCCACATTCTCTCTACTGTTATAGCGGGCTGAGGTTTCTGATGTTACAAGTATGGGGAAAAATCCTATTCTATGAGTAGCATCAGGCTTACCATTTTGGTTTGGTTGGAGAGATCATAATACTTAACATGAGTTCCATCTAACAGGCCTTTACATCTGATTCTCATTCAACTGTAAAAAAAAAACAACCTTTGTTGCTCATCTGTGGATATCCTCTTGTATTTCAGCCTCCTTCTGACTCAGGACAAAAAGGTTTGATTTCTTTGTCCTTGGAGCTAGTGGTTTCCTCTTCAGGGTCAGCATTCCCTAAAATAATCAAGAATCCTAAGCTTTATTTATTTATTTTTGTGTACTGAGGTACAGCAGTGATCTCATTTGACTGATTTCAGTCCCATCCCAGTGGTACAGAGAAACCTGTTAAAGAATATTATAGTATAGTTACAAATTAAAAAGCCTACAGTGTAAGTAGTGAAAAGTCAAGGCATATACATAAAGTGAGAAGATGCTAAGAACAGTAGATGGTTAGTAACTTTCATAAGCTTGGAAGACTGTATACAAAATATACAATGTATGCAATATACTGGAATATGGAAATGAGCAAGTCTGCTGTAGCTACTTGGGGATATGTATTATGAAACTAACCTTTAGGTGTGAGAAATGTAGGTGATGTGGTCAGGATTTTGTAGCATTTACACTGGCTTTGACATCACAGGCTTTTAATTGAGGTCTGAAGATAGAAATATATCCATTCATCCACAACCCCTTTTTCCCATTTTTGCTCATGGGATCGGGGTTGCATTTCAACAGTGGTAATCTTCTAGAGCCAAGGTTTACACCACCGAGTGTCTACCCATGCCAGTGTAGTTCTTCCACACCACACACACTCACTCACCTATGGTCAGTTTAGAGTGTCCAGTTCACCTACTGCATGTCTTTGAAATGTGGGAGGAAAGCAGAGCAACCAGAGGAAACCCACACAAACAGAGGGGAGGACATGCAGACTCTCCACAGAAGGCACCCAGCTGAGAGTCAAACCAGGGAATGTCTTGCTATGAGGGGACAACCCCTTCCACTGTGCCAATGTGCTTCCCCTATATTGTAAAGATATAAACATGATAAAATCAGATATTCACCCCCAGCAAATCCAGAACCACACCTCCTTCCTTCACTATCACCTCCAAAAACGGCACCACAATCTCTTCATCCCCCCATACTAAGCTCCTTGGTTTTGAAATAGATAAAAATCTTCACTTTGATGTCCATCTCTCTCAAACCATTAAAAAGGTATATAAAAAAATAAGAACTTTATACAAACACAAAAACTTCCTATCAGACTAAACACGAGTCACCCTAGCCCAAACCCACCTTTTGTCTACCCTAATGTATGCATCACCAATCCTAACCCACATCAGGAAAACAGACCTAGACAAACTAGAATCATGCTACAATAATATTGCAAAATTTGCCAATAACTCTACTTTTAGAAGCCATCACTGCCTTGCCCTAAAGGAACTACAGTGGTTAGAACTCCCTCAATTAATTAGTTACCACCAACTAATGCTCACCTTCATCATCCTAAAGAATCCCCACAAGACTCCAGCCCTAAATCAATTACTAATCCAATATTCAGCAAATCGTCCTCTACACTCATCCAACAAAACCCTCCTCTGTATAGCCAAAGCCAACAATTCTGCAGGGAAAGCTCTTTTCTCTCATACCATAACTAGAAAGTGGAATAACCTCCCCCAGAATATCTCTTCAGCACTATCTATCTCACTGTTCAAAAAATCACTAAAGTCACAGCTCTTGCACTCCTGGCTCTGTCCTTGCATCACATAAATGCTTTCCTGCTCTCCTCCAATTCTTCCTACCTTCCTCTCTTCTCTGCTTACTGTCTCTATTATACAATACTAAAATCTCCTCAAATGCTGCCATACAGGGTCTACTATGTGTAAATTAAGCTTGCTCGGAACAAACCACTGTAAATTTATTGTGTCTTGTGCGATGTCTCTTTTGATTGTATTGTTTAATGTGGAGTTTTTTTTTCTCCTAAATGCTGCCATCCATGGCCTTCTATGTGTAAATTAAGCTTGCTTGGAACAAGCCATTATAAATTTATTCCTGCTTATATGACATATCTTTTGATTGTTTAATTACCACTGCACATATTGTTTGATGTGGAGCTTTTCTCCCCGGACCTCCGCTGTAAATGGACCTCATTCCAGTCAGACTTTCCCAGTAAACAAATGTAAAATAAATAAGTAAAATAAATAAATCTCCAGGATACAGAATCAGTTCCGAGAAAATGGATGAGATTATACCCAATATTAGTTTATATGTTATTTACAAGTCCCCTCTGCTCAGCTGCCTAAGTCCAGATATTAATTTTGCTGGCTGACAGAGAAGTAAGCAAGACTCCTAGCCCTAATGTGACTTCAAGGAGACCTCCTTCCATAACCTTTCCCTAAGATTGACTATGATATGTTTATGGACACCTTGGTGAGGGCTGAGAAGAAATTGTATGCATTCTCTTTTTCCACTCCTTCTGTGGCACACTGAGGCTTTTTTCTATTTGTTTCCCACTTCATTGGTCAGAGTTCTCATTGTCAAACACACAAACGATCCCTGTCTCAGCAATAGCTGTGTGACAACCTTCCATTGACCTCATATAAAAATGTGTGCCCATCTTAACGTCATGCAACCAGCAAATCATCCTCTTCATAGGCCCCTGGCTGCCCTGCTTGCCAGTCAGCAATGTAGAAGGATCCATTATCAGTTGCAGTGTTCCATGGCATTTAAGGCATAAGCTGTCTTCCTCTTCATCTTTAGACTCACTATGTCTCTTAAGAAGATAAACATTTATTCCACTGCTGTCTATCACAATGGATGTTGAAGATCAGGAGGATGCAGATTTCCCCTTCATCTTCCGAAATGACCCCCCACATTTTGGAAGTTTATGAGATGATAAAGCAGGGGGGTGGAAGTGTGGGGACAGAAATGGCCAATTACCTGCTTCATTCTCACAGATGATATTTTGAAGGACTTTACAAACCACCAGCATTTCTTTTTGGTAGACATGTTAAAAGTGGCTGCCAGTAATACACAGGAAAAGCTTAGCAGTTTAACATTTGTGCTAAAGAAAGATAACAGATTTTCTAGCCTTTTCAGGACTGGAGCTTCTGGACAAAGACTTCTCTGAAAGAGAGAGATCTTTATGACAAACACAACCCTTAAAAAGATTTCTGACTTCACTGAGTCCTTCTTCTGGTAAAGATTTAGTGTCTGTGGACCGTTTTCAGAAGTGAGTTTGTGTCCTCTACTTTTTTGTGTAGGCCGTATGCATCAAAGACCTGACAGGCTGGAAGTCTGTCATATATGTCACACATATGATAGACTTCCATCCTGACTTGTTGGATGATGTGCACCATTCACTGGATCAGTTGCCTGATGGATCATTCAGACAAAAATCACAGTGACATTTGGCAGCTAATTACCCTGTATCAAGCTTCATGATCAGAATAGTATGCAGCCCTTCTGAAGGTGTGGCTTGAGTGGTAGGAGGCAGTATTGTTCTGCACCAGTACATTTGTCTCAGGCTTAATGACTTTGCTGAGAGCAGGAAGGTGACATTTATAAATTCACCCTTTCAAGGCTTCTGCCTCTTTGTTCCTGATGTGAATAAACTGAAAGTGTACCTGGAGAATATGAAGAAAGAAGGCAAGGTTCTTCTGGCTGTTAGCAAGACATTTCAGCCTCCACAAGTACTTTTTCAGTGACTCATAGAAGACCATATCAGTTGTGGTGTAGTAGTTGACAACAGCAAAAAAATAAATAAATATAAAAAGTAAAGCAGCAATGTAGGAGGAACCTTAATTTCCATGATAGACTAGAAAAGTCATGTGGAAGTTCCTTGAAGCAGCAGGGAAACCGTATACACCGTTGAATGGCAAATAGAGTCCCCAAAGCCCTTCTGGCTTTATATCTCTCTGGAGGCATCCGGGTCATTACCCTTCCATCTTTCTGCATGGCTATTCATCACCAAGAGAATGGCAACTGCTTAAATGAATGTCTTTTATGTTAAGAACTGTAGTAAGAAGCTACTAGAAGCTCGTTGCTACAGATCCGCAGTTCGAAGTTGTGTGTGATTGTGTGTGTGTGTGTGTGTGTGTGTGTGTGTGTGTGTATATATATATATATATATATATATATGTGTGTGTATATATATATATATATATATATATATATATATATATATATACATATACATATATAGACACACACACACACACAGTGGATATAACAAGTGTACACACCCCTGTTAAAATGTAAGGGTTTTGTGATATAAAAAAAAATGAGACCACCGTAAATCATTTCAAAATGTTCCCACCTTTAATGTGACCTGTAACCTGTACAATTCAGTTGAAAAACAAACAAATCTGTTAGGGGAAAAAATATATAAAATTAAAAACATACAGTAAGCTGGTTGCATAAGTGTGCACATCCTTAAACTAATACTTTGCTGAAGCACCTTTTGATTTAATTATAACATTCAGTCTACTTGGGTAGGAATCTATCAGCATGGCACATCTTGACTTGGCAATATTTGCCCACTCTTCCTTGCAAAAGCACTCCAAATCTGTCAGATTGTGAGAGCATCTCTTGTGCACAGCTCTCTTCAGTTCACTCCACAGATTTTCTACTGGATTTAGGTCTGGGCTCTGTCTGGGCCATTCCAAAACTTTAATTTTCTTCTGGTGAAGCCATTCTTTTGGGGCAAAAGTGACTGGTATTTGGAACTGTTCATAATTGCCTCCACTTTGACTAAAGCCCCAGTTCCAGCTGATGAAAAGCAACCCCAAAGCATGATACTGCCACCGCCATGCTTTATCGTGGGGATGATGTTCTTTTGGTGATGCGAAGTGTTGTTTTGATGACAAAAGTACCTTTTGGAATTGTGGCCAAAAAGTTCTTCCTTGGCTTCATTAGACCATAACACATTTTCCCACATGCTTTTGGGAGACTTGCTGTATTGTTTTGTAAATTTTAGCCAGGCCTGGATGTTTTTCTGTGTAAGCAAAGGCTTCCGTCTTGCTACCCTACCCCATAGGCCAGACATATGGAGAATATGTTATAATTTTAAAATGACTTATACTTTTAGTTTTTTTTAGCACAACTGATATATATTTTATATTTTTTTGTTTTTTTGTTTTTTTCAAGTTAGCATGATAGCTTAATAGCCTATAATCAGTTAATATTTTGTTGTTTTGTTTGTTTGTAATAATTAATTTTTCTGAATTAAGTTTTTATGCAATGCAATAAGTAAGTTGCTTGCTTTAAGGTTTTTTTAAAGTTTTTTTTTGAATCAAGTTTATATGGAATGTTCTAAGAAACTGCTTTACTAAGGTTTTTAAAGTTCAACTTTTAAATAATTGATTCAAATTGGTTAATTTAATTAATTAATTATAGAAAAGTCTGAGTATATAATAGCCAGTTTTACATTGTTTTATGGTCTGATGTGGTGGATTTTATTTTTATACATATGGAGAATATGTGAGATTGTTGTCACGTAGTATATAACCTGTAGTTGTCAGAAATTTCTGCAGCTCCTTCAGTGTTGCTATAGGTCTCTTGGCAGGCTCCCTGGCCAGTTTTCGTCTTGTCTTTTCATCACTTTTCGAGGGACATCCAGTTCTTTGCAACGTCACTGTTCTATATTTTCTCCACTTTTTGATGACTGTCTTCACTGTGTTTCATGGTATATCCAGTGCTGTGGAAATTATTTTGTGCCCTTCTCTTGACCGATACCTTTCAACAATGAGATCCCTTTGATGCTTTGCAAGTTCTCTGAGAAGCATGGCATTTGCTGTAGTCGGCAACTGATTAAATGTCAGGAAAATCATACTAGGACAACTGAACTTTATTTGGGGTTAATCAGTCTCTTTAATTGATGGCAGGTGTGTACCCAAGAAGACCAAATGGTGTAAATAAACCAAAAGGTGCTTCGACAAAGTATTAGTTTAAGGGTGTGGACACTTATGTAACCAGCTTATTGTATGTTTATTACTTTTTATATTTCTTCCCCCAACAGATTTGTTTGTTTTTTAATTGAATTGTACTGGTTATAGATCAAATTAATGTTGGAAAAGTTTTGAAATGATTTATTGTGGTCTCATTTTTTTATATCACAAAAACCTGGCATTTTAACAGGAGTGTGTACAGTTTTTATATCCACTGTAATACTTGCGCACGCGCACACACACACACACATATTATACAAATATATCCTCCAAAAGGGCCTCATAGAAACAGACAACTGGTGCCAGAGCCATGGCCTCAAGCTAAACGCCAAAAAGTGTATAGTCATCCCCTTTGGCAAAAACAAAGTGCCCACAAATTACCACATAGGTGGTAATCCATTAAGTACAGAAGAAGTAATTAGGGACCTGGGGACCCAAGTTGATAGCAATCTCTCATTTGACAACCACGTGGCCAAAGTGGTTAGAAAAACATTTTATATAGCCCACCTAATCATGAAGGGATTCACATCTAGATCAGGGGAGGTCATCGTGCCTCTTTACTCATCCCTCATCAGGCCCATAATTGAGTACGATGCCCCTTTTGGGATGTACCTTACCAGACACCTGCAGCAACTGGAAAGACCCCAAAAGTACCTCACCAAGAGGATCAAAGGGCTCAAATAGATGCCATATGCTGCCCGGTTAAAGAAACTCCAGCTCTACTCAGTGGCATACCGCCTGTTCAGAGGCGATCTGTGCCTGACGTATAAAGCCATGACCAACCCGGAATTAATGGACATGCTGCACCTCAGAAAATCCAAATCCTATCGAGCTACACGCTCGAGAGACTTGAACCTCAGCACTGAAATAAATAGGACATGCTGGAGGGACAGATTCATAACCCAGAGGCTCCCTTCACTCTGGAATAAAATCCCAGTCCAGGTTAGGCAGAGTCCCTCATTGACTCTCTTCAAGAGGAATCTTGATGAGTGGATGGGAGATCGTAGGTTTACCCCCGGGTATGACTTCTGTGTCACTGTTAGACAGAGGCACAGTGTACTAACCTCAAAAAAAGGGCATAGCAAAATTAATTTAAAATGAGTGGCGAAAGCCAAACACATTCTGGCTAGGCTTATAAATGCCCTAGGGCAGATAGCCTAGTATGAACCTATGAACCTATATATATATATATATATATATATATATATATATATATATATATATTATTTGTCCTCAAGTTGACTTTGAGGAGTGGGCTGATCTGACAACTGCCCAGGGTGCCAGAAGAGCTTAACTATAGCTGCGTCCATGGGTTCCCTCTGTAAATAGACTCTGCTCATTGAGGCTTACCCACTTGTAACAAAGTGTAAATAAATTCATTAAAAACAATTAACATGGAGCCTGTCACACTGGTAAATGAGTCTTTTGTTGTATATTTTGACATGTAAATCATCACAAGCTCTCCATTTCGTCACAAATCTTCATTTGGTGTCAACCAGTTGCTGACTGGCCTTAGTGGAAGACAGGCACTCTCCCCAGTCCTAGGGTGGGCCTTCAGTTCCCTTTTGTTTTCCAGTCACTGGCTGAGTGTGAACTCAATAAATCTGTAACACATTACGTACAGTTCCATGAATTGCAGCTACACACACACACACACACACACACACACACACACACACACACACACACTGTATGGTTTTAACACTGGGCTTTATGCTGAGGTATCCCCACTTCAGTTCGCATCCTTTTGGAGGGGAGTGCACTAGTAGATACACTAAACTGCTCCTCCATTCCTGTACTGGAGCTGAAGTTTTGAAAGTTTAGCCTGGTCTTTATATTCCTTTCTTGACTTAACCCAGAGATCAGCATATGTGCTACATGAGAATGGAGTCTGTCCCTTCGTCTGCTTGAATCAGTAGACCAAAGGGGAGCTAATGATGACAGAAGAAATTCTGATACACCTTCTACCATTCCCTCCAATTCTGAGCCTAATGACAAGCTCCAGGGAATGATCAATCTAACCATTACTGCCGGTTTGATTTCTGTAAGTCTTTTGGGTTTCTAATACCATGATGGGAATGGACCTCGTCTAAGTCAAAGTATGATTAAAGTTCATGAAATTAGTATTGTTTCAATCTTTGATGTTAGTCAGAAGTGCTCTAAGCAGCACCTGCAGTGTACCCAGGACTGACTCCTTCTGTAGATCTTGTGGAGCTACATGTATCGGTAAAATATCTAAGTACAATTGTAAATTCTTTTTTATAAGACCCAGTGCTCCTACTACTGTTGGAACTGTCTTGCTGTCCTTCTTCCACATTGCCCTTATTTCTGCCTGCAAATCTTCATATTTTATGACTGTCTCTCTCTGTATGCAAGAAGGTGTTGTCATTGGGTGTAACAGTTTCAATGATAAATGCTACCTTTGTCTTCTTTACCTGGACTACTGTATCTGGTTTTCTTGCATCTGTTGTTTTGAACTGTTGGCAGTGGGTGATCCCATGTGATATAAACTTCATAATTTTCTTTAATGCTTTGTGGCTGATGTTTCCAATGTTTCTTAGCTACTTCAGAAGTTTAACGTTTGCACATTCCCCAATGCAACAGTCTTGCCACATTGTTACGCCTTTCAGTGTACAGTCCTTCTGCCATTAGTGTATCACACCTAGCAAGAAGATGTGCGACTATTTCCAATTCTGTTTTACAAAACCTGCATTTGTCTGTTTCTTTCAAATGTTCAATGGACTTTGTGAACTAACATGTGCAGATGCCCTATGCTGACCACCTTAAAAAACTCCAGCTATACTCTGTCGCATATCGTCTACTCAGAGGCGATCTCTGCTTAACATACAAGGCCATGTCAAACCCAGAGCTATTGGACATGCTACACTTAAAGAAATTCCAATCCCTCAGAGCCACACGCTCCAGAGATCTAAACCTTGTCATCGCAATAAACAAAGCATGCTGGAGGGATAGGTTCCTGACCCAGAGACTCCCCAGACTCTGGAATAGACTGCCCATACATGTCAAGCAGAGCGCCTCCGTGGCCCTCTTCAAAAGGAACCTTGACGATTGGATGGGAGAAAGGAAATTCACCCCGGGGATCACGTCAGTCCCCTGCTAGACAGGGGTCCAGGGAAGTAAATAGTGTGAGAAGAAATAGCCAGGGAATTGTTATGGCTAGGGTTGTATAGGCCCTAGGGCTGATAACCTAGTACCAACCTATGAGCCTACATAGTCCACTTTCCTGGGCCTCCAATGTTAAGCTTTCATCTTTTGTTTTAAATTCACCTCTCCTTAACCATTCCTGTGTTCTGTTCTGATTGACATAAGCCAAAAGTGTTCTGTACTCGCAACTATATTTATTATGCATTTTCACATTTCTTGCCTTCTCATCTTATCCTTCATCTTATATTCTTTTCTTTGCTTTTTGGCACATTCAGTTGCAACGTGATTTTTGTCTACTTCTGGTTTGATTTCCATTCCCGCTTGACACTGATCTGCTTCTACTAAACTAAGCAGCTAAGACATATTAGACTTATTATCCTCATGTTTTTTTCACTACATTTGGATCTTGTGAGGTCAGCAAATATGTATGTAGTCCTACAGTTGTGGATCTATACGTGTAATCAATTTCGAGGAGGCCCGTACCTCCTTCAGAACAGGGAATATATAATCTTGGTATATCCTGATTTTATAAATCATTTGATAAGCATAAAGCATTTTTCTTGTTTTCCTGTCCAACTGTTCCATTACCTTTTAGGGACAGTTAATCACTCCAAAACTGTAAGCTAGGACAAGAAGAACAGATTGGTTTATTGCCTGAACTTTGTTTCTACATGTCAAAGCTGTTTTCAATATTAATTTTAGTCTTCTAAAATATTCCTTACTAGTTTTATTCGCATTTGCGCATGTTTGATTGTTGATCCTTCATCAATTCCCAGACATGTATATACTCCCTCTTGCTCAAGTTCTTTTATATTACATTCCCTTCCCAGAGTAATATTTTCTTGGTGCTGCAGCTTTCCTGCTTTAAAGTTTGCTTTTGCACATTTATCAAGACCAAACAACATTTCTGTATTATCTGAGGAAGTATTGTTCACTTGTAGTTGTGCTTTCAGTTCCTCATTGGACGAGTTATATACTTTTAAAACACCCACAAAAAGAAGATGAGAAGTCTTTACACTTTGTTGTTTTCTGGGAGCCAAATTTTAGCCATGACCTAGTCTGTTAAGTAGATAGCTTAATGGGTCAAGGGCAAGACAAAAGAGCAGTGGTGACAGTCATCTTGGAATATTCCCCTTTGAATTTTTATCTCTGGAATAATAATTTGTCCTTTATCGCGGCTTAATTGGAAAGTCGTTTGCCACTGTTTCATGGTCACTGTAATGTAATCAATCATTGCATTGTATTTCTTATTCATTTGTAAGCCCTCTTTTATTCGTGAATGTGGGATGCTGTCAGATGCTTTTTTGTAGTCTGTCCATGCCATACTTAGATTCCTCCCCTTTTTACAGTTCTCCATTATGGCTGTATTTAACAGCAAATGATCCTTTGTTCCATACTCTTTTGTTGTATTGCTGTGATAAAGTTTTCTTCTAGACAACTATAAACTCAATCGGCGTCAATTCCAGTATATAGTTTATACTTCATCGGAAGGCAAGTTATTGGTGTGCAGTGTTTGGGATAGTTTTCAGGTTCACTTTTAAGGAGGAGTATTGTTTTGCCTTTTGTTAACCTGGTTGGCATCTGTTCAGAGTGCGCATATAAATACTTCTTCCTCATTGCTAAATCTTCATGTAAACATGATAATACTTTCAGCCAGAAGTTAGGTACTGCATCTGCACCTTGGGTTTTCTAATTAGGAGCTTTGCTTAATTGTGTTTCAATTTCTTTGGCTGTTACTTCATCCCATTTCATATCCTGTGGATTTGAACAACTTTTTTTTTCTTCTTCTATCCATTTAGGATCTTTGTTGTGTTCCACAGGATCTTCATAGATATTTCTCCAAAATATCTATTTCTTCTTTTTTGGTGGTGTTTCAATTCCTTTTGCCTTGTTTCTCAGTTCTGTATAAAACTTTTTGGGTCACCAATAAATTGCTTATTTTGTATATTTGCTTTGTATTTATCTGCATATCTTTTAAGTTTTTCTGCCTGTGCTAATATTTTTAGTTTATTATTTGCAATAGTATACAGTACGATTAGCTCCTGATCTCTTTTGATACTGCGCGTTGCTTTTATCATGTCTTTCTGAGTATTATTATTGATCTGCTCCCTGTTCTGTACTCTTCCAGCAGTGACACTTCTTGTCTTAATTGCTTTATAGTTTTCTGTGTTTGATACTTCCATAATGCCATTTGATTTTTCCTCTACAACCCTGTGTTTTTGTGGTAAAATTTATATTTGTTATCAATTTAGCCACACAGTAATATATCCTATTTACTTCTGTTATATTGCATGAGTTTCTATGAACAGTCCTGATTATTGTGTTCATTTGTTTTATCAAACCTCTAACATTTTGAGCCTTTTTGACTTTCTGTAGTCTATTTCTTTCCTTGATCTCACTATGTCTATCCATCTCTGTTAAGTCAAGGATCTCTTCCCGTAGGTAATTGTCTTCTAAACTGAGGGCATATTATTGTTCTCCATTTCCTGTGGGCATTCTACAGAAAGTTCCAGAGCATCTTCCTGTGCCATATTCTCTTCCGTTTCATCCTGTGTCATCCGTTGCACTTTCATATGGGAACTTACTGACCTCCATAACATTGACTGCGTCAGAGTTGCCACAGTTTCCTGTTTCTTTCCTTGCTGTGCAACTCCAACTGAACTTTTATACTGGTTTCCTAGTGAAGGCTCCAAAGTATCTTCATATGGCAGCTGATCAGATGTTTCCTGCTCCACTGGTTTCTCCTTGATTTGGGGATCCATTATTCTATCCTGCTGTGGTGTTATCAGAGTTAACATTTTCTACACTAAATCTTTCACTTCGCAGGTAATCCTCAGTTTTTTTTATTTCCTTAATGTCTCCTTTAGTAATTATCCTTTCTACTTTCCTTTGTTTTGTTATTTTTTTGTATTGTAAAATTTTTCATATCCGGATGCCTTTGCCTGTATTTCTCTTCAAATATCTTTGGGACTGCTCTTTTTGTATTGATTAATTTTGTTTTCTCCTTTTCATAAATATTGTACCACATTGAATCTCTCTTTCCCATGTCCATATTTCTTCTTCAGATGTCTCCTGTTTCTCCTTGCTTGGGGGACTCACTGTTCCATCATGCTGTAATATAACTTGTGTTAGATTTTCTACACTAAATCCTTCACTTTGCAGGTATTCCATAACTTCTGCTTCTATTTTTCTTTACTAATCTTCTGTTCTGTGTTCCCCTTTTGTGATCTTGTTTTTTGTGTTGTGAAATTTTCCATATCTGGGTGCCTTTGCTTATATTTCTCATTAAATATCTTTGGGACTGCTTTTTTGTGTTGATTAATTTGGATTTCTTATTTGTATAAATATTGCACCATATCAGAGCTCTCTTTCTTTACCATGTCCATATTTCTTTTTTATACTTTTCAAAAGTCTCTAAATTTTGTTTTGTATACTTTTGCACTTCCTCAGTTGCATTTTTCCAAATGGCCCAAGGTTTCTTGGTCTATTTAATGTTTTTCATGAATCTCTTGTATTAATGAACACAAATTTGCATTTGAAACTTTTGACAATTTTTCTTGTGCAAGTATTTTTTTCCTCTAATTTCTTTTTGTGTGTCTTCTGTTCAGAAATTCTGGTCTTCTTGCATAACAGTAACAATACACAATTTCTTCTTATCCTCAGTAGTCCACTCTACCATCTTTATGGCTCTTCTTTGTCATATCAGTTTTTGTGATTTCTGTGGACTACTACTCCCTTTTAGAACAGGGGGCCCATCCCCATTATTGCAAGTTTGTGGAAGATGGTGTGGGTTCAGGCTCTCAGGTCTTTGTCACTACAGAAGTGCTCCTAGCTGTTGTGACGCCACTTCCACCCTAAAGCATGACTTGTGATTTAGCATAATTTATCCTGACTGATCTCGCAGCTGGAGTTTCAGAGGTGAATGAAGCTACCAGGAAGATTTCCACTCATAAGATGTTCTCTGGTAAGTCTGACAGTTTCTCTGTATGGGAAAAGTAGTGTGTAGGTTATTTTGTCTTGCATCAAACACTTGTATGATTTGGATAACTGTTGTTTGGTATGCTTCTGGTATTTTTTTCCATCGTAACATTGTTGAGGGTAAGTCTGTGGATTAACTCCTGCTTGTCAAGAAGTTCAGTAAACACTCTCTGCAACTTCCTCTCTTCCTTAGAACATGCTTTGTGGTCCCCCATTCAAGTTGGGGTTTTGGCACCTCTGATGATATGATGCTGAATCTTTGGGCCCTGATGTTTAGAGAATCATATCTAATCTTTCACAAGAGTCAGGTGTTCTTTAGGACCTTCCCACATTTCTTTCCAAAACTGACATCAGCATTGTTCTTTAACTAGTCCATTCATCTTATTTCATTCAAGGGTCAGAGTGTTTAGGACAAATTGTCCTTTACACCTTGGTTGTGCACTGTCAACTTGTCTTCTTGAAGCAACTATATGAGTTCTGGAAGACTGAACTGTGCTCTTAGAAGGGAGAGATTGCCATTTGCTAACCAAATATTTTCAAAGTAGATACTAACTGTACTGTGTTTTCATCAGGTGGCTCACCACTCACTTGAAAATGTTTCTGTCACAGATCATTCCACCTATGACGTGACATTACATTTTCCATTGTTTACTTCACTGCTAATATTGTTGCATTGCAGATATTTGTGCTACAACCACTTGGTCATCGGTTCACACTTACATTAAGCATTACTGTTTAGAATGTGGTTTCAGGACTTGGGAGTCCTTTAGTACTTTGACGTTACAGATTTTTGCATTTTCACTATTCCCTTGCTTCAGTTTGCTAGGAGATTTTTATTCTTTCTAGTTATACATCTACTTGGAGTATGCCCAGTGTCAATATGAAAAAATATGTTCTCGACTTACCAGTTGCTACATGAGTGGGAGTCATCTTTGATTGATATTGAATATCCTAGTGCCATTCATTTGAGACCTGGACAGCTCATTTCAAGTTTGGAAAAATATGTTTATATATTCTTGTTCAGTGTTGAGTTTGATCTTTGTTTTCTAGTCTTACAGATTGCATTCACTCAGTGGAAAGAGATGAGATGGCAGGTATTTGGGCTAGTATATGACAGCTTTGCATGTGTGGTGAAACAAGAAATAACTGAGCTGAGGGAAGCAGAGGAAATATCCCAGTCATGCACCCACAAAGGAGGGCTTCCTCACAGATATGATGCTATAGTAAGCATTAGAAGCAAAGAATGAAAGCTGTTCCAAAGGGTCTGTTATTTAAGCAATAACCCACTCCTGGGTGTGGGTAATGCTGGATTTACCCACGGTTGGTGTGGTTTGGTCACAAGGGCGAAGCCCGAGTGGCCAAACAAAGACAACCGTGAGTAAATCCAGCATTACCCACACTCAGAAGTGGGTTATTGCTATTATACAATGACATTATTTAAGAAAAAAAATTCTTACTTTTCTTAAATAATGGCATTGTATAATGCCTCCTTGCTGTCCTTTCGCAGCTGTCCAGTATTCTGCATCAGTTCTGATGTACTGTGTATGAGTATGGTTACGCAGTACATAAGAGTTGTGTGTTGAAGCAATGGAGAAAGGAAGATCCCCGTTGCTTTTTAAAACTTGTCTCGCTATGTTAAACAAGTTTAACATAGCGAGATAGCTTAAAAAAAAGCAACGGAGATCTTCCTTTCTCCGTTGCTTTTTTTAAAGCTGTCTCGCTACGAAACAACTTTAAAAAAAGCAACAGAGAAAGGAAGATCTCCGTTGCTTTTTTTTTAAGCTATCTCGCTATGTTAAACTCGTTTAACATAGCGAGATAACAGCAACGGAGCTCTTCCATACTCCGTTGCTGTCCAACACATGCAAAAAAAGACTTATACTAATGAAAAAAGTCCGGGCGACCGGACCTTTTTCCATTAGTATAAGTCTGACTTACAATGGGCACGCTGGCCAATCAGCATGCACGTTTTGGAATATTAATGGGGGGGGGTCATTGTATAATAATAAGTATACCGTTGCTACTTTGTAAGCAGGTTGCATCGAGCAACATTTGTTGTTCCTGATAAAGCTTCAGTAGGGCCAGTTATGGCCCATTCATTGAGAAATGTTTTACATCTTGCTTATTTTGGGGGGGGGGGGGCTGCACAAGGAATCTATGATACAGTCATCCTGTTAAGTATCATGCATTCTTCAAACGTAATTGCTATGCTGTAGGTTCTAGAACCAGCTGGCCCTTGTTCATAGAATGAAAGGAAATGTAAGGTTTTCACCCCCTGCCCCTGAAAAAGAAGGGCAAAGCAGGTCAGTCTCAGAGTAAATTTATGAGTACTCATCTAATCATCCAGGTCTAATTTGAATGATGTTAGGTCATTACTTTGCTTAATTAGAAGAGAAAGTTTGTTCCAGAGATGGTGCAGGACTCGAGTAATAAATTTGTCTCTCCAATATGTTTTATTTTTGTGTTGGTGGGGATTTAAATCCATAATTCTAGCATTAATCTAGCTTTTTTTTACTTGAATTTGAGAAGATATAGGATAATAAGGAGGGTGGTGTTCCTAATGGCACAGAATGCGAGGCACAGATCCCCAAGTAAGGGCCTGTGAGAAAGGCATAGTCTTCCTTGGAAGCTTAGGGATTTTAGGCCAATAATCTTCTTTGTTAGGAACCTCTGGGGCCTTTCCATTTGCATATGTATAGAAAGTTACATCCAAAAGGGGCATTGCACTCAGTAATTCATCTAATTAGGGCTTTTTAAAGAGACATGATAACATCTTTTGACCTGCATGATATGCTTTTAGATAGATATTAGTTATGCTAAGTAGAAGGATTTTTTTCACTATTGCTGCTACGTGCACGTTAAAGGAGAGGGAATTATTAACCAAGGTCCCAAGATCCCCAAGTATATTATCATTTCTGAATGGGGTAGTGGCTGTACTGTACATTGAGATAGAAAGTTGTATACCAAATGTGACAGTGCTACACTTTTTTGTGTTTTAATTTTAGTCCATGTTATGTACAGTTATTGCTGAAGGTTAATTCCTGCTGTAATGAATAGGTATCAGGCGACAGTTTAGTGGCTTTCCATCACAAAATCTTTTCTGCACACATTAGCATGAACAATGCAGTGTAGATGTACTTGGAGAAAACCCTTCTGCTCTCAGTTGATGAGAAACCAATTAGACACCAGCTGTAATGTCATTTCCACATGGTCTGAAGTAAGAGGGGCATGAGACTTCCATTTGCCTCCTTAGTCCTAGGGCCATTCCATAGCTTTCTGAAGTCTGACCCTTTTCCTTTCTTTCTATTCCAAAAAGTCAGGAGATGGAGGGAGGGAGAGACAAGAGTCTGCTCCTTTATGATTGTACTTTCATTGATAAAATTGAGAGTACAACTACTACAGAAAAGAGGAGTGGCTCCTACTATAAAACATTTGCCCTTGATAGCCAAGGTGAATGCATTTAAGACCCATTTATTTTCATTATGTGTATCTGGAGTTAAGGTAAGTGTTTTTGTGATGTTCTTATCCATATAAACGATATATGTGTCATATATATATATATATATATATATATATATATATATATATATATATATATACATATATAATATGTACATGTGTGTGTGTGTGTGTGTGTATATATATATATATATATCTATACATATATATTTTTATGTATGCATTCTTATCCCCACTTTTAGTTCGAGGTAGTGACTTTAAATTTTTGTTTACCAGCTTTTTAACATTATTTTGTTTTTTCTTAGCAACTGGTATTCAACTCACTGACAAACTGTCTTGGACCCCGAAAACTGCTGCACAGTGGTAAGCTGTACAAGACAAAGAGTAACAAAGAACTATATGGCTTCCTGTTTAACGACTTCCTTCTGCTAACCTACATGGTCAAGCAGTTTGTTTCTTCAGGTTCTGAAAAGTTATTCAGCCCCAAGTCAAACTCCCAGTTCAAAATGTACAAAACGGTAAGTTATATTTATTCTAGAAATGTTTTGATGTTTTCTGGAGATTTCTTACTCTGTTTGGAGACATTATGGGTTTTCCTAATAAGGTATTTGAAATAAACTTTAATTTGCACTTTTATCTAATATGAATATATAACATCAAAGGCTGTACTTGATGGGATCTTGATAATGTTCATCTTCTCTGCCAGTCAAAGAGTTGTACGTTTTTGTGCTGTTCAACATTTGGGGGTGTCTGAATGCTTGTACCAATGCATGATGTCATACCACATGCAAGCTACATAAGTGTATACATTCTCAAAGCCTGCTTGTTATGTTTTCTGCTTGTACAACTCAGAGCACAGTATGTCCCGTCACAGGCAAGTCCTGCATTTTATCTGCTAGAATATTAACTTAATAAGAGTTCATGCAGCCTACAGTTTGCCAGGCAAGATCTGTCCCAACATTTCCTTTACAGTCTAGGAAGAACACAGTGTCAAAAACTGCCATACATGCCAGAAAATTATACACAGAAGAGAGAAGATTTTAGTCCACTGTACATCGGGAAGATGGCTGTCATTGAGTCTGTTTCTAATGGAGAGTGACAGACCTGTCCTTAATGTAGTCCCAGGTGTGATTTGGAGTAACCCCACAGACGCAAGTACTCTGGTAGAGAAGGCTTCAGTCTTCATCCATCTTTCAGTTTAGCAGAAGATGTAGGCCCAGATGAAGTGTGACCCCCAGCTCCCACTGTAAGGGCTTTGTCTCAAGATCATGAAACTTCCATCCCTTATTTGAGATTCGAGAGAGTTATCCAGCTTACAGATAGGTAGTATTCTGGGCCAAGGAATGCCCTTCATGTGTCTGCCCAGACCAGGAACAGTTAATCTGATATTGTTAATCCTTGTTCATTCCTTATGCATGGGTATCGGTTCCGACCTCGGAACCGAGCTGGCCATTTTCCAAGCTCGCATCAGCTTCAAACTCTCGAGCTAAACTCTTACCCACAATCCCCCTCTCCCTGTTACCCCAGATTTTGTTTGCCGCATTGCCATTCCGTCATGTCAAGCTGTTTCTCTTGGGCTAAGTGCAGTTATTTGTTGTCTAATAGTCATTTATATTACTTTTCTGTCAGAAAAGTTTCTATTTCGTTGTTTTTACCCTATCGCATCTAGCGACCATATTTTCTTGAGTTTTTCTTCTCTTTCTCTACTTGTTCACCGCAAGGTATTTCTCCCCTTACCATCATTGCTAATCTTCCCTTTTTTTCATACCTTCGGGTATTCTTTTGTACCATTGCTGGTACCCTTTTCTACTATCTACTTTTACTATCATGGCAGATAAGAAAGGTAGTCCGGGGTTTAAATGGTGTTCTGATTGTGGACACAAACTACCTACATCTGATGGCACACTCTTTATGCGTTTATTGTTTGGGGGCGTCCCACTTATCTGTTGACTCGCCCTGTACTATCTGTGAAAATTTTTCAAATAGAACTTTGTTGGAAAGGAAAAACAAGTTGTTGCTGAAGGGATTTCTTAAATCTCCCTTTTCAGAGGCTTTTTCTGGGTCGGAGGCCTCAACCCCTCCTAGAGCCCATAAGAAAATCTTGGATGTTCCTACCAAGGCTAAATCTTTGCCTTCGTCCCCGGCTGGGGACTCCCGCCAACCAAAACCTAAAAAGGCTAAAGTTTCAGCTTCGGAGCTCACTCAGTCAGTCCCAGTGCTTTTGGTTCCTAGACATTCAGCACCGAGGCCTTTGGCTCCATTAGTGATCTCGGCTCTGACTTCTCCTGCAGCCTTCACTATATCGGCACCGAGGGGCTCCTCGGTTCAGACTATTACCACTGTATTGGCACCGAACGCTCATGACCACGTTGGCTCCGACATCTTACTCGGAACCGACGCCTTTATTGTTGACTCCAGTTTTGTCGGTTCCTGCTTTGGTACCGACAACCACTTCGGCACCGATCCCTGTGTCGGTGCAGACCGTGACCTCGGCACCGATGACTTCTTCGATGCAGACACCCATAGTCCAGTCTGTCTCGGCACCGTTGTTCTTGGTGCGGACTGGTGAGATGGGCACCGAGTTTACCTCTTCGTGGATAGGCCTGTTTCTCCCTCAGTCTCCGTGAGGTCCACTAGAAGCCTTTCTGAACACGATGTGTTGCGTCTTGTGGATCAGGTGCTCTTGGCCAGAGGTATCCCACCCCGCAGGAACTATCCTTCCTTGGGAGGTGATCACCCATCTCCAAAGACCCCTCCTTATTCTCCTCCTTCATTGCCTTTGAAGTCCATGGATATAGCACAGTCTTCTCCTTCTGCGATTCCCTTTATGGATCTCACTAAGGAACCGCAGTTGCCTTTGTTGCAGGAAAGTTTTGCTATGACCCAGGATGTCAGTTGTGCACACATAATTTGCTGCTCCACAGCCATCCTGGGACTCCGGGTCGGCAGGCTGAGCCACTTAGGGGAGGGGTGACCCCTGTCCTGGACATTCACTCCTCTTCAGGTGGACCAGCCTTCCAACTGATGGAGAAGACTTTCGCTGCTGCTGGCGATATTGGACTGTCTGTCCCTCCACTCTCCTCTTGTACACTGGTTTCACAAGTCGCACCGAGAGGACACCGGGTGCAAGGGCCTCAGGACATATTCCACAGGAAACCCCTTTTCTGCTGTCTTCCCCAGCTTCTCCGGCAGAGGAAGTCCACCGGAAAAGTTCATGTAAGAGGAAGCACATGGACTCCACAGAGGAGTCCCTCAATGAAGACACAGATTTTGATGAGGGGGAGGGATCCCCTCGGTCACCCTCTGAGGTATCCTTTGGTGATATCCTTGAAATCCTGAAACAGAGAGGTGAGTGGCAGTCCTCTAATCTGACCTCTGAGGAATCTGTGTTCCTGCAGGCCTGTTGCGCCCAGCCGCCTACCTCCTGGGTCACTCCACCTGCCGATGAACTTGTCCGGCTTATCGTGTAGTGTGCTTGGAAGCCTCCTGACACCGTCAAAGCTATTCCCCGGAGGCCAGGTAAGATTTTGTCCCCTCCTGCTACGGATCCCCATTGGTCAAAAGGTCTTCCTGTGGATGCTTTGGTGGTGGCAGCCGCAACAAAAAAGGATCTAGCAGAAGAAGAAAGCCAGACTGTCCATCCGCCTAACAAAGAGTCCCAGGCCCTGGACAGGATAGGGAAGCGCACCTTTCCATCAGCAACCTTTACTATCAGGTCCCTGAATTATATGGCACACTTTACCAGGCTTCAAAGGGATCTGATTTCTGAGCTCTCTGAAACCTTGGCTGGTGCCGTGTCTGATGAGGTCCATGACAAAGTGGCCTCTCAGTTGGCCACCATTGAGTCAATATCTAACTCCTCTATGTGACTGATATCTCACGCATCAGAAGGAGCATCTAGAGCAGTGGGTTCATCTGCAGTCTTGAGACGACATGCCTGGATACGCTTGTGCAATTTCACGGAACCCTTTAAGGCTTCCTTTCGTAAAGCTCCCATTGAGGCCTCTTCGTTGTTTGGACCCAAAGTTAAAAGCACACTGGCCAGATGTGAACAGGACGGTAAGACCCTTTCAGCCGTAGGTGTCCGTTATTCTTCCCCTCAGTGTGCTTTCTCCTGCAACCAAAAGAGTGGGAAGATATGGTTCAAGAAATCTCAGAGTCCTTTCCGTGACACACAGGCTGAGTTCTCCCCTAGAGGCAGAGGGGGAAACTCACAGGGAAGACGCTCCTTTCGGGGCAGAGGGGGTCTGCGTAACCAGGTTTCCAGGGACTCTCTCCCTGGCCAACCCTACCAGTGCTCCTGAAGAGTGGCCCAACTCCTTTCCACTGAAGGTGGTTGGGGGTCGTTTCTCCTTGTACCCTTCTGCCTGGCAAACCATTACCACCGATTCTTGGGTACAAAGGATTATAACCAGAGGTCATCATATCCCCTTCAGTATTTCTCCTGTCCCTTCAAAAAATCTTCCCGACGTTCCACCCAGTCAAAGGGAAGAAGCAGCACTAGAGATAGAAAAGCTGCTAAGAAAGAGAGTCATCCAAATAGTCCCTCCAGACCAGATAGGATCCGGATTCTACTCAAGACTATTTTTGGTGCCAAAGAAAACCGGGGGACTGGAGACCAATTTTGGATCTCAGTTTATTGAACAAGTTTGTGAGTACAAAAATTCCAGATGGTCACAATACAGTCTATACTCCCGCTTTTGGAAAAAGATGGATTGGATGTGCTCGATAGTGCTTCAGGATGCATACTACCACATAAAAGTGGACAGGCCATCAAGAAGATTTCTGCGCTTTCGTGCAGGAGACAGTCACTACCAGTTCAGAGTACTGCCCTTTGGACTCTCTACATCCCCCAGAGTGTTCACAAAGTGCAACTTCAAGGATTCCAGATGTTTCCATACCTAGACGACTGGCTCATTTCCGCCCCCACCAGACATCCACTGGAAGAAGCCCTGGCATACTCTCTCTTCACAAAAATTCCAGTCTCACCCCATCTCAGTCGACAAAATTCATAGGGGTTATCTTGGACACAAAGAACTGCAGAGCTGCCATTCCAGAGCACAGAATTTTAAGGATAAAGCAACAACTGATTCCAATCCTTTCAAGGGAGAAATCCATGGCTTACTCGGTTCTACAGCTGTTGGGTTCCATGGCAGCCCCCATCACCATTGTCCCCCTGGCCAGGTTTCACATGAGGCTTCTACAATGGCCACTGCTCACCCAATGGTATCCCTTTCAGCATCCTCTTTTCAGCCATGATTCGAGTAACCCACAGGTGCAAACAGGATTTAAATTGTTGGATGACACACAATCTATCACAATGGTCTCGCCCCTTTTCCCCCCAGCAACCCAAGGCCATAGTGACCACGGACGCCTCCCTGATGGGGTGGGGCGGCTATGTCAGAGACAGACAGTCCAAGGCACTTGGTCCGAACTGGAGGCCCATCTGCATATAAATGTTCTAGAGCTGAGGGTGGTGCTTATCCTCTGCTGCCGTCTGGGACAATTGCGATTCAATCAGACAACATGGCGGTGGTCTGGTACATCAACAAGCAAGATGGAACCAAATCTTACCCCCCTTTGTCGAGAGGCCATGAGGATATGGCAATGGGCGATGGCTACCAATCGTTTTCTTCTAGCAATGCACATTCCCGAGAGTTCCAACGTCATAGCAGACAGACTCAGCAGGTGTATTCTTCAACCTCACAAATGGCCCTGAATCGCTTGATAACGGTGGAGATCTTCCACCGCTGGGGCCGTCCTTGCTGCGACCTCTTTGCATCCCCGACCAACTACAAATGCAGCAACTACTTCGCCCTGATTCCCCCTCTGGGACAGTCACCCAGGGACGCTCTAGTCCACGATTGGCCCTCGGGTCTTCTTTACGCATTCCCACCCTTTCCCCTCATTTCCCATTTTCTGAAGAAAGCCCATCGGTTGAAGAGCAAGGTGATCCTCATAGCACCATATTGGCCTCGACAGATTTGGTTCCCCTCCCTTTGGCCTTACCTACTAGATCGACCATGGATTCTCCATCCAACCCTGGAGTTGATCTCACATCCACAGAACCTGATTCATCCCAGCTTGAACAGCCTGAAGCTCACAGCTTGGCTATTCCAATTCCCTTGATTGCTAGGCAGAATTATCTTTCTTTACCAGTATGTGACATTCTTATTGCATCTCATAAGTCTTCCAGTAGAATTACTTATCTGAGCAAGTGGAAAAGATTTACCTGTTGGCTGAAAGATAAACAAGTAGATCCCTTCTCAGCACCAGTGTCGATAATACTAGACTATCTGGCCGACCTTTTCCAATCTGGACTGTCGGCCTCTACCATTAGAGTTCATTTGACTGCAATTTCTAATTCCCATGAGGGTGTCCAAGATTCCTCTCTTATGTCTCACAAATTTTGCAAGACCTTCATAAATGTGTGAATCATCTGAAGCCACCTTTTAGAGAACCTGTTCAACCATGGGATTTATCATTAGTTCTACAAGCTCTGACAATGCCACCCTTCGAACCAGCCTCTTCTTGCGACGTCAAGCATTTGTCATGGAAAACCTTGTTTTTGGTCGCCATTACTTCTGCCAGACGTATTTCTGAGCTTCAAGCTTTATGTATCAAGAGTCCATACTTGATTTTTCATAGAGATAGAGTGTCTCTGAAAACTAATCCATCATTTCTGCCAAAAGTGATCTCTGAAATGTCCATTAATCAAACCATTGAATTGCCAGTTTTCTTTCCCAGTCATTCAAACAGAGGAGAGTATTGCCTACATACCCAAGATATCCACAGGCAAATCCATTTTTACTTAAACAGGACTAGGTCCTTTCATAAATCTGATCAGTTATTTTTGGCCCTTTCTGGACCTAGATTAGGATCTGCTGTTGCTAAGGTCACATTAGCTAGATGGCTGAAGGACTGTGTGACCTTCATTTATACACAACATAATATCTCCTTGCCTACTACCATGAAAGCTCATTCAACAAGGTCGGTGGCAACTTCTGCTGCCTTCCATGCCAGAGCTTCTTTACATGACATCTGTGCAGCTGCAACTTGGGCTACGTGTCATACCTTCATCAATCATTACAAATTGGATTTGGCCTCCAGGAGAAGGGCATCTTTTGGTTCTATGGTGCTCAGGAATATCCTTCCATGAGAGCCTCCCAGGAATGGAGGTAGCTGGGGACTCTATCCCATGCGTAAGGAATGAACGAGGATTAACAATATCAGATAAAGAAGTTATGTTTTACCATAACGTTCCATCTGTATTGTTGATCCTCATTCAGTCATTATAACCCTCCCTCCTTCCCCCTCCTGTGGCTTCTAGTGGATCTCACCATCCGGTTCTCTTAGGTTATTTGACCAGAGGTAGCCTCTACCTTCTTTTGACTTGCAAACTCAATCTGAGGTAACAGGGAGAGGGGGATTGTGGGTAAGAGATGAGCTCAAAAGTTTGAAGCTGACGCGAGCTTGGAAAATGGCTGGCTTGGTTCTGAGGTCGGAACCAATACCCATGCATAATGACTGAACGAGGATCAAGAATACAGATAGAATGTTATGGTAAGACATAACTTCTTTTTCTGTCAGGTCCCATTTGAGAAGATTCCTTAGAGAAGCCAGGTGCCATGATTGTATCTCAGAGGCTAGATATAAAATTTGTTTCATGTCTTAAGGGAGTTTGTGTCACAGGTGTAGAAATGCATCATTAGTGAGCTTCGTCTGAAGCCTGTGCCTGCCAAGCTTGTTTCCAGTTACTTTCCATACATACAGTGCACATCATTTATACACTGGGCTTCACATGATACTGCAGATAAGCTTCTAGGACTGTAGAACTTCTTGCACTCTTAGCCTCTGTTAAGAGTTAGCAAATCCTGAGGTTATTTTCTGTAAGATAAACAAGGATGATGATTTCACTCTTCCTTCCACCTTGTCTCAAGATAACACCCTTTTTTAGAGATCTCCTTAAACTTATGAGGAAGTAGCTTAGCTTGACCTCAAGTCCCGCTTCATTTTCCTCTAGTGAATGTTTTTTGAAGTTTTAGGAAGAGGCCTGGGTAGCACTTGAGATCTTACTTGATCCAGTCCATGTTCTTTTACTTCTGGAGTGGTAGCCACAGGTAGCAGTCATTTCAGCACCTATTAAGCTCTCTCAAGCTCAAACTCATCCCCTCACTCATTATGTACCATGCTTCCTCCGATCTCCAGATCTCATTTGCTGTGGACCACGTAGCATCTCTTGGGTAGTTCCAAGCTCATTAATATCAATATTTGATTGTTTCCCCTCTGAAAACACCAAAGCCTCCATCAGTGTCAACATTGACATCTCTGCAGAGACCTGGCCAGTACAAGTGGTCAATCTTCTGGGCCACAAGGTTGACTGGGAGACTCATTGTCTCAGTACTGACCATTTTTATGTTGTCATATGAGGGAAAGGAATTGTACAGAAGTAACCAGAGGTGTTGCTTGAACCCTAGGTGTCTGCATCCATTTCTTCTACACTTCTGGGTGCTTCCTCAGACTTCTTAAGTCCTTTTACGCTAGTTCAAGAGGGGCAGAGACATGGAAAGCCAGCACTGGTCTAGAGCTTCCAGATGAGAGTCCCATTTTGTCCACTTGGATGAGTCCCCGCTGACTATGCTGAGGAAGAGGAAATGTAATAGGAGGCATTTGGACTTTCCTGTGGAATACTTTTCCAACACTGATCTGGATGAAAGAGAAGCTTCTCCATAGTCCCATCCTGATGACCACAGTTTCGGGGGATTTTGGAGCTGATACATCAACAGGGGTCATGTCCAGTCTTATCCCATCCTTCCTTTAAGAAGAAGATGTTTTACAGGCTTTCTCTTATGCTCCACATATATTTCAGTTGGTCCTTCCTACAGATAAAATGGCACGCCTGGTGGATACGGCTTTGCCAGAAGTTCTGGTGAAACCTATCCTTAGGTCACTAGATAAGATCCTCCATTCCCTCAAGAATCAGCAGTCCTGGTGCAGGACCCCACTTGTTTTGTTCATTGTGGTAGAAGCAGCCCTTAAAAAGCCTCCTGAGGGGAGCCCTGCAGTCCTTCCCTCACATACAAATTCTAAGGCCATGAATCACTTTTGGAAGTTTATTTATATTTCAGGTACATTTTCCATTAATGTGTTGAAATACCTGCCCCATAGTGTATATATATATATATATATATATATATATATATATATATATATATATATAATGCAGTGTAATTTGGCACATCTTACCATCGATGCACTGAAAAATTGCCACAGTCTGAAAAGAAACCTGGAATCACACGTGGCTGCAGTGGCCAGTGTCCTTATGCTGCCATGAGACTTATTCTTAAAAAGTGTGTTTTAACAATAGACTGTCATACCTGGCTGAAACATTGCAATTTACTGACAACTTCTTTCATATATGCTCCATGTGATGGATTCTTCCTTTTTGGACACCAGATGAAAGGTAAGCTGTAGAAGAGAGGAAAGGAAGACAAAATGCTCACTACTGCTGGAGTTGCATTCTCCACTCCACTGTGGACCATTTCTAGGAATCAGAAGGCCAACAGTAGTCTTTTGAATAGTGATTGGGCAGAATTGTTTGTGGCCATGGGGAGTTTCCAAAATGGACACTGTCAAAGAGCAGAAGTGGTTCTCAAGTCCAGGGATTCCCTAGCCAGCAACAGAGTCCTTGAAGACTTGCCTGACTGTCCCCCTCTGGAGGCAGTGGGGTTATGATTTTCTTCAATCTGCTTACATGGGAGACCATCACACAGGACAGGTGGACAGATTAGATAATATTTAGTGGCTATAAGATTCTATTTGTGTCCCTCCAAGGCCATCTTTTCCTCCCCTTCATGGCATCCTACCCTGTCAGAAGGCAGTAGCTAAAGTCCAAGTGAATGTCATAGAAAAAGAGGCATCGAAGAGATTACATCAATCCAGAAAGGGTCTGGGATTTTTTTCAGGATTCTTTCTATTACAAAATAAGAAAAGGCAACATCCCTTTTCTATTTTTTTATTTTTATTTATTTATTTTATTTAACATTTGTTAACTGGGAAAGTCCGACTTGGAACGAAGCCAATTTTCAGCGGACGCCCAAGGAGAAATGCTCTAGGCGCATGTTTTTGTAATGTGGGAGGAAACTGGACCACTCGGAGGAAACCCACACGAACACAGGGAGGACATGCAGATTCCACACAGAAGGCACCCCAGCTGATAATCGAACTGGAGAACCTCTTGCTATGAGGTGACAATGCTACCACTGCACCACTGCGTCATCCAATGGCCCAAATCTATCCATATCAAATAAATAAATAAGTAAATAAATTAAATACAATAAATAAATAATCTGGGATAGCCAGGGTATAGATAGTAGGAAGGTAACTGGATGTATTCTTTGGCTCTCTAGGATGCTTACCTTCACATCAAAATAGCAAGGGCATCCAGACTGTTCCTGCACTTCAGGTCAAGGGGCAGTCATCATCAGTTCAGAGCATACCCATCTGTTCTAATTACAACTCCAGAGTGTTTACTGAATTTGTGGTGACATTGCAGCTCACCTCAGGTTGTGGGGCAATGAGCATTTCCTTATTTGGATGACTGGATCCTTAATGCCCCCAGAAAAGAATTGCAGATTCTAGAAAGGGACTACTTGCTGCATCTGCTGTTCTTGGGGATATCGTTAAACCTTGTGAAGTTCCACTTAAAGACATTGCATGGCCAGCTTTCATCAGTTGCCATGTGAACACAGGCGCCTGCTTAACCAGTATCACAGTGCCTCCTGTGGACATGAGAGGAGGAAAAGCATGGTCAGCTTATAGCATGCCTTTTTGTTTCACAAACCAAGCATGTGCAAGAGATGCAGGTCTTTCAGACAATGAACTACCCCCTGCTGGCTGCCTAAACAAAGGCCACCCCAGTCATGGGGAATTAATTGGCTTATAATTGGCAGGCAGTAGGGGCAAAAAACTGCAAAAGCTACTTTGTAAATATCGTTAAAGGCATAAAACTACTCAAAACAAACCAGAGAAATGTTTGCTTAACTTTCTGGTATATTTGCACTCATTGCAGTACAACAAACAATGTGTCTTTTGAAATAAAGTTCTGTGTAAGCAGTAACTGTAGCAGCATACATAAACACTGAGCAGCAGGTTCATTAAAGTCTTCTCGGTTTGAAAACTGACAAGCTGTTAAAAAGCCAGTAGAAGTGATCATTTTCAGTAAAATACTGTTACTGAATAATAATTACGCTGCCTTTATATCAGCAAACGAGGCATTTGAAGAAAGTAATAAGGTTATCTTTGTAGTCAGGGTGTTGTGAGGCAGTTATGAGATGCAGGTGCTAAATCCAGCTGTTTTCAGAATATGTTTTGTAGGATCAAAGACATTTTTGGATGCACAACAGGCTAAGGAGGAAATGGAACATTTTAGCCAAGAAGGTGTGTGATAGCAAGCTGAAAGGAACTCTGCTTCTCAATCTTCTGATGTTAAAACATCAGTAGAATGACTTTACCAGTGAATCCTTTGTTCCTAAGGAAAATGCTTGGGTGGTAGAAAATAGCCAAGGAGCTGAGTAGAAGAATCGGAAGTACCTTGGACTTAAACCAGATACTGGTGTTGGAAGGTTAAGATGCTCAGAAAGAAGCCCAGAAAAAAAATCTTAAATTAGTGAGTATATGAAAAAAATCTGTATAAGATCACTCCCACTAGATGTAGCTTAGTCACATGAACTGTGATTCTGCAAGAAATAAGGATTGAAAACAGTTTGTTGACTGTGTTAAACTGTTGGGCGAACTCTAAAGCATAACCCCCACTTTATGTTGTTAAAGATTACTGAAGGGATTGAAGAAGTAACTGTAAGTTAAAATAAAGTAAGAATTGTATAAAAATTCACAATGTGACTTGCATACTGTATTGTAAAGTAGTTTGTATAGTATGGATTTAGAGGTATTTTAAGTGTGAGCTAGGCTATTTTTTATCAGTGAGTGATGTATATTCTAGTGAAGATAAAGTAAGATGGTACTTTTTCTTAATTGTTAATGTAGTTGACACAACAAAATAAGGCTGGAAAGAAGTTGTTTAAAGTTACTATAATGTTGTGATCTTGGGCCACTGGGGTTGTAAAATGCTATTCATCATATAATATGTAGAATTGAAAGATAACAATTATAATAATTTCCTCTGTTTTGTACAGGTGGATGCTTAGGTTAATGTCTTTAGTTTAAGTAAGCTATAGACATTTTTAAAGGAACTGGCTTGAAAAAAAACAAGAAAAAATTATGAAAAGCATAAAATGGTAGATGTTCTTTTAATGGTTTAGTTTATTATACTGATTTTGTTATATGGACCTTAGTAAATAGTTATGATTTTATGTTTCTTTTTTAATGGATTTGTTCATGTTTGTTATTTTTTAAAAAAAAGTTAAAAAATGGTAGATATTCTTCATAGTCAGTGTTATAGTACTGATTCTTCTTGCCATGCATAAGCCCATGGGAGTTTGACATAATGCATAAGGTGCTTACCTTAAAGACACAAAGTGCAAGGTTTGATTGTCACTTGGTGTAGTTGGCTAGGCATAAAATGGCCCCAGAAGGCAGTTAGCCTAGTACTAGTCTATAAACATATAACATTTCTATAAACCTATGACTGGGCCGATTCCCAGAGTCTGTACATCATCCCTAGCAGAGCTCCAAGAACTGACATCTAGATATCAGGGTATAAGAGGGGTGTCTGTCAGCACCATCTCCATTTTTTTCTAGCCATGCACTTCGATGCACTACTTTGTTTTATGTAATGCTCACAGTCTCTTGGTTGGCTCATTTTTCCAGAGTTCCTACAACTTCAGTTAAGTACCCCGTTAGGGAATTATTCTTCTGATTACTGTTTAAAAAGGTCACTAAGTGCTTCAAGTGTGAGAAACTATTACTGCATAAAGATTTCCATTCCTTTAGTTTCATTTGGGGCTTCAGCACAGTGTTTCTGATTATGCTAGGTTAGGGCTGAAGTCCTTGCAGCCCAAATGGAGTCCTTAGACCCAGTACCACCCACTTCATCACATGCCTCGACATTTGCCAGTTTTTTGCCCAAGAAATGGAAGGATAAAAAATTGAAGGAGAAGGACATTGAAGATGATGGAGAACGTTCCATGTCCATGTGCTTGTCTTTGAGCAATGACTCAAGTGAGGAGCTTTTGCAGCCCCCTGGTCCAATGATCACTATGCCTGAGGCCTCTGATATGACCCCTCAGTAGGCTGCCATAGCATCAGTCCACTCTGTTATGACTAGTACCACACTGACTCCATTTGGGTATGAAGCAGCTTCACAGGCTCTGCCTTCTGATATGCGAGTGTTAGTAACAGTGGAGAGGATGGTATTTCCTCTGTTCTTGTGCGGGAAGAAACTTCAGGGAACCAGACAGACATCATAGTCACCCAGCCGCATACTGAGGCCTTAGTTTTGGAGCCTTGGGTCACCCAGGCCAAAGAGATTGGTTAGCTTGCCACAGCCTGTGCTCCTCCAGCCTTCAACAGCTTCAGGCCAGGTTGAGGCCCAGGACTTACTCAAACTGGCCCAGGAGTTCCTGGTTTTCATGAAATCCAGGGAGCCCAGCTGACTGCGGGGGTCTGATTTAGAAACTTCTCCTGGTAGAAGAAATAAGAATGTTTCTATTTAAAAACATTTCTTTTACTCAAAATGTGAAGGTGAAGTGTTGTCCTATGAACACCTCCCTCCCTAATCTTTCCCTGACTCGTACACAGGTATCACCCTCTCTTCAGCTACACCCCCAAAGAATTTTTCCTTTGAGAAATTTTGCATAACACGAAAGAGACATTTAATTGGGGGAACAGAGAGTTTTCTCAGGCCCAAACCTATTACAGACATTCTAAATCGGACATCTCCCAGACCTTTGGCTAACCCCTTGTTCATTTAGTTCTGGATGAAGTCTTTGAGGACATCTCTGTGTATCCTGACTCCCCTTTCCACGTGCCCCTAGATAGCCAGTTTGTTTTTATAAAGTGCTTGACAACTACAAGCACCTTTATAACAACCCACTTTAGTAGACCCTCAGTAGTGTCAACTGAATCTGCTAAGGGTGCAGTCAGATACCCTTTGCCTAATGATAGAGAAAGCAGATTGTTAGATTTGGAAGAAAAAAAATACACACATGCTACTATGGCTGTAAGAGCTCTTAACTGCCAATTTTACATGTTAAAGTATTGTAGAGTCCTTATCAAAACAAATTATTGCCAAGGCAGAGGACATTGCAGACAAGTACCTAGAGAGAGAGAAAATGAGATGGCTATGTCAGCATTCCAGGTGTCCAGACATTCACTGAAATGTGGCAGTGATGCATTGGCTGCATCATATAGGGCAAGGTGCAATGGGGTTTGTCATTCACAGACATGCCTGCCTGAGGACTCAGCCACTCTCAGACCATGTAAAGGTGGAACCCCGGGATTCCCCAGTGGATAAGAAGTTCCTCTTTGGTCCCCTTGTAGAGAAAGTTTTTGCAAAATTGGACAAAAAAGGGATGCAAATCAAAACTGTAAAAGAATTTTATTTGGCTCCCACACTTAGATATCACAGGACCTACTCTTCTGAATCTTGGCCACTGCCTCTGAGGCAAGAAAAAATGAGGCCTCCTTGAGGCAAGAGACCAGAGCAGAATAAAAGTTGGCAGTCTGAACAGCGCTGTAGACCTGGGGATCCAAGGACCTTATTTCCCCCCAGAGAGCAGCTGTGACTACGACAACACCTTCCATCGCCTCCGTCTAGCAGGGACGCATTCATCTTTCCTGCAGCAGTGGAAAATCATCACTGGGGACCAGTGGGTCCTTAATATCACAGAAAAAAGCTGATGTTCTTCGTGTTTCACTGTTGCAGTCATTACATTCGGGTAATCTGCTGGCAGGTTGCCCTCAGTCGGCCTGAATTCCAAAGTCTTGGGTCCTGCATCAGTTGCTGTTCTCTCTTCCATGACATCAGGTCGTCAGGGGTATAAAACATGCAGCCGATGCCATTTTCTTTAGTCTTTCTTGCCGCGCGGTGCCCGAAGCAGAAGCATTTTCGCAAGTGCCGGTCAGCCAACTACTGAAAAATTTGAGTTTGAGTTTCAGAACCGAAGTCTTCACTAAAGCTAAGTACCCCATTGGGGAAACTTTTTTCTTGCTTTTTACCGATGTCAGAAAAAGTTAATAATTGTATTATTTGTGGGAAGCAAATACCTCATAAGGATTTCCATTTATACTGTATTCCTTGCCTAGGCCCTGATCACAACGTGCCTGGCTGTCGGTTTTGTACTAGATTTAACCAATGCACTATTAAGCGTCGGTATATTTTTGCATCAAATTATTTTGGAAACAGATTTAACTACCCAGAAATGTCGTCAGATAGCAGTCCGACTACTGGAGTACATAAAAAACGCAAAGAAAAGGACAGAGAAAGGCAGTCGAGATTCAAAACTGACGACGAAGCTTCTCCTAAGCCAGTCGCCAGTTCGCCGGTACTCAGGCGCGTTCGCAGCCCCTGATACCCACTACCTTCGAGTTGCAGGCCTCTAGCAACACCCATGTGGAGTCCGGCATGCCGCAAGTTACTCAAGGTATTCGTCCGACGGATGTATCTCCCTTGGATGGGTCTGGAGCTACTGAGCAGGCACTGGCTTCTGAGGGTGTATTCAGACCTCAACATTTGTATATCAAACCTATGACAGCTGCAAAACCAAAGACAAAAGCAACTTCTAAAACCAAAAAGCCAACGCCAGAGCCACGTGCACAGGCCTCTATGCCTAAAAAACAGATGATCAAAATGGCTGAAGACCTTATTACCTTGATCAGGGGTACCCATTCCCCTCCAGATAAGAGGCCTAGGCAAGACACTGATTATGAATCTTCAGATCAGGCTTCCATTTCTTCTGATTCCTCTTCTGATCAGGAATTGTCTGTACCTCCCTATGAGGATTCTGATGCTGAGGAGTCTATTCCATCTACATCTCCTCCTGAGGATTATTCATTTGGAGAAACCTTGCATACTTTGAGGGACCATTTTCACTGGGAGAGTCAAGATTTCTCAGAATCAAAAAAGAGGCTCAGAGATTTCCTCCTTCTCCCTCAGCACAAGCCGTTAGCCATCCCCGCAGTTTTAGACATTGTGGATGATGTGTTTTCAGAGTCGAGCTTGATCCCTGACTCCTTACCTCTGGTTCCCAGTAAGCCTGACAGATAGTACAGGGTACCTGACTCACATAAATTTTTATTTAGAAACCCAACTTTTTTTTTTTTTTGCCTGAACCTCCTTGTGTTCTGACTGTGCTTCTCAAACATTTTGGAAATATAGAGTATATTTCAGAGCATTTATTATAACTGTAATTGCTTTAATATTGCTACAACTCAAGTGCTCTAGGTTGCACTGCATCTTACGTGTTTGTGTGTTTTAGCTGCTTTTCTGTATATATAGACTTCTCTGTTTCCTTAACTAAATAAGCTCTGCAAAGTTGTTTTATTGCATTCCTGCCTGTATTTCTGAGTTTTTTTGCACTTTTAAAGTTTGTTTTTGCTTAGTTTAACTGGTAGGCTACACTCTCAAGTGCGCTAGCCGAATTAAAGCATTTACTGTGTTTCTGTACCTAATTTCTGCCACTTTGTAAAAAAAATCCTTGTTTCCCACCTTTACTGAACTAGAATAGTCCAGTCTTCAGGTATTGCTGATCTCTGGGCTGTGTCATAGTTCCTGTGTTGCCCATATCCTTATTTGGATAGGAGGAAGCTTCTTTGTTCACCAGTGAGAGTGGGGAGCTCTGAGCAGCCTATCTGTCCCTTGAGGAGTGGTTCCAGCCCAGTGACCTGTAGCTTATTGGCCGTTTTGGGCCATTTCCTATCTCTTTCTAACCCCCTGCTTTAAAGCCAGCTTTAGCGCACTTTTGCGCTTGTAATTTAAAGTTTGTCCTGTTGCATTTACCTGTTGAGGCTACACACTCAAGTGCGCTAGCCTGTGTTACATATTTATTGCATTTTTCTGCTGTTATTTGCAAAAAAGGAAAAAAAAAATTATCATTGTTTCCCATCTTTCCTGACCTAGAGTAGTCCAAATACAGGCTTTGCTGTATTCTGGACTTTTGGAAAGTTCCTGTGTTGCCCATTTCCTTTCTTGGATAAAGGGAGGCTTCTTTGTTCACCAGTGGCAGTGGGGAGCTTAGAGCAGCCTATCTATCCCTGGAGGAGTGTTCCCAGCACAAGAATCTGGTAGTCTATTGGCCATTTTGGGCCAATTTCTAGCTCTTTGAAGTCCCCTGTATAAAACCCGCGTTAGCGCGGCTTTGCATGATTTTGCGCATGCAGCATCGGGCAGCGCCGCTTAATTGGATTTAAACCATTCTCGGCTCCACAAAGTCTGCTCTTCACTTTTTCCCTTAGAACTGATCTAGTTCTCATAATAAACACCCAGTTCCCAGTCTAAAGCCTGGCACTTGCTCACTAAAGCAATTATATAAGTCAGCACTAAAAAATTAAAAGCACTACACCCTCACAAACTCCCCTTGAGTACTTTGTTCCCCATTGGCCCCGTTTCTCAATTATAAAGGAATTCCCAATACTATTCTAGCATGTCCAAAGGTCAGTTGTCAATCTCATCTCCGGTCCAGCTGGTGAATCTGGGAATCTTGAGGCAATGTTACAACTGCCTCATGTACACAGACAACCCTCTCCTCCTCCCAACAAATTCCAACACATGTGAGAGATGCAACCATATAGCCAAACAGGAGGCTAAGCTCTCTCAACTCAGTACTGGCGTAAACAGTCAGGAGGAGAAGGAAACCACACTCACTACAATTCCAGTCTCACATAGACCTACCACGACAGCAAACCAAACACATAAACGCACAAAAACATACTCGGAGGCTCTAAATAAAAATCTGCCTAAGCAGCAGAGACCTCCAAAGCAGACACCCAAACAACCGCTACCCCAAAACAAAACACGTGCAACACATAGCTCACAAAGCCAGTGTGCCGAACAGTCACAGCCCTTAAGGCTAAACAACTCACCTGATACACTTGTAATAGGTGACTCTATCGTCAGGCACACTGACGTCCCGCTCACCAGGCTGAACAAGGAGAAGGTCACGGTGAGCTGCCTGTCGGGCGCTAGGATCCGCCACATAACACAAGTCACTCCAAGGCAAGTACAAATGTGAGTCAGTCATTGTCCATGCTGGTGTGAATGACCTGAGACGTACCTCCCTGGACTACATGAAAAGAGACAGAGGATCTCTCTGAGCAATGTAGCCCAGGCCGGTATGACCCTGACCTTGAGTAGCATCTTACCCTCACCAAGAATGATGCCACAATATGAAGACAAGATGATCAATTTCAACAATTGGCTTAAGTATTGGTGTCATTCAAAGGGGATCCAATGCCTGTCTGCCTGGGATGACATGCTCGACAAGCCACGATGCTTCGCTAGGGACGGCTTGCACCTGTCACCCCTGGGCTTTCGGATATTGGCAAAGGCTCTTGCCACCCCCATAGTGCCTTTTTTAGGCAAGGCTCAAAAGACAAACCCACCTCCTTAGGTATCACAAGGGATAAGAAACTAAGAGTAATGCTACTCAACGCCAGAAGTCTAAACCTCAAGATGCATGCACTCAAAACTCTCCTTAGCATGGAGAACATTGATATCTGTGCAGTAACAGAAACCTGGTTCAAGGCTCCCGAGAGCACCCCAGCACTACCAGGTTATACCTCATACCGTGTTTTTTGGCCCCAAAACTTGGACCGAACCACAAAAGGGGGGGGGTATCAATATTCTTCAAAGATACCCACACCTCCAGGTTGGTGGCACAGCACGAAGCATCAGAGACTATCCATGTGCAACTAACAGTGGGTAAAACTGTCTTCCAGTTTATAGCCTGCTACAGACCACGCTCCCAAACACAGGAACCCCACTCGGCCTTCCTGAGAACACTGGAAAATATGAAGGTCTCTCCAAACACCATTATATTGGGCGACTTCAACTACCCTGACATAGACTGGGAGGATTACTCTAGCTCCAACACCTTAGCCCGGAGGTTCCTAGAATTTATAAACTCAAATGCTATGGAACAACTTGTTGCCACTCCCACAAGAGGGGAAAACATACTGGACCTGATCATCACCAACATGGGGGGACTCTATGCTCCAGACCAGAAGTGTATCCCTCAATGGTAAGATCAGACCATAAACTAATCTCACTAGATATTCACATCCTGACCCCAGCCCCTGCCTAGAAAACCACAGTGAAAAACTTCTCTAAAGCAAATTTCACACTCCTCAAAACCGAGGTGGAATCCTTCAAAGCTCCCGGGCCTGTGGAAAATACGGCCCAGACCGCAGAATCCTTTATAAACGCATTCTATGAACACCTTCAGGAATGCATGGATCATGCAATCCCAAATAAAACCAAGACCCAATCCTCCCTGCAAAGTCCTGTCTGGTGGACCCCAGCCATAAACAAACTATACAATAGAAGGAGGAAGCTACTATATGATAGAGCAAAATCCCAAAAAGGGAAGGCATCTCTGATCAGTATTAGCAAAAAACTACGGGGCGCTCATAAAATCGTCTAAGGCCAGCTTCGAGAGAAAAATTGCACAGGACACTAAGGATAATCACAAGGCTTTCTTTAGTTGTGTTAGGAACCTAGGGGGAATTCCCAGATATGCTCAGAATTAGTCCAAAATGACAAAAAATACACCGAACCCACAGACATTGCCAACATCCTAGCTGACAGGTTCAGCGCAAACTTCTTCCCCCCTTCCCCACCAAAAGGGCAAATATCTATCCCAGCAGAGTGCTGCCCCCCTGACATCTCAGATGCTCAGGTAAGAGCCGCCCTCTCCAAAGCAAAAAACACAGCATCAGTGGGACCAGACGGTGTCCCGGGCTGCGTCCTACATGAACTCCAAGAAGAACTAAACCCAAACATAAAACTACTGTTCAATCTCAGCCTTACTACAGGATATGTACCCAAAGAGTGGCGTACAGCAACAGTGGTCCCTCTCCACAAAGGTGGTGCCTCAACGGATCCTGGAAACTATCGCCCCATAAGCCTGACTAGCTTGGTCTGCAAAGCTATGGAAAGGATCATCATGGACCTCATAAATAAAGATATTGGGGACCTACAGACACTGGATCCTACCCAGTTTGCTTTGTTAAGGGCAGATCCTGCCTCTTAAACCTGGTTGATTTCTTTGAAACAGTCACCAAGACCATTGACGAGGGGAAGGTAGTCCACACAGCCTACCTGGACCTTGCAAAAGCCTTCGATACAATACCCCACTCGGGCATTATAGATAAGCTCACCAGCTTAAATATAAACCCCTATGTCACTGGATGGGTTGCAAACTGGCTCAAGGACAGAACCCACATGGTTAGAATTGCTGGAGCCATGTCAGACTCCAAACCAGTTACAAGTGGCATCCCACAACGCTCAGTCCTGGGACCTCTCTTGTTCGGTATATATTTCTCGGAGGTACAGGCTAACACGGAAGGACTGTGGCTGACCAAGTTCGCAGATGACTGCAAACTGGGCGCCATAATCGACTTTCCAGCCGACACAAGCATCCTACAAAAGGGCCTCATAGAAACAGACAACTGGTGTCAGAGCCATGGCCTCAAGCTAAACGCCAAAAAGTGTATAGTCATCCCCTTTGGCAAAAACAAAGTGCCCACAAATTACCACATAAGTGGTAATCCATTAAGTACGGAAGAAGTAATTAGGGACCTGGGGACCCAAGTTGATAGCAATCTCTCATTTGACAACCACGCGGCCAAAGTGGTTAGAAAAACATTTTATATAGCCCACCTAATCATGAAGGGATTCACATCTAGATCAGGGGAGGTCATCGTGCCTCTTTACTCATCTCTCATCAGGCCCCTAATTGAGTACAATGCCCCTTTTGGGATGTACCTTACCAGACACCTGCAGCAACTGGAAAGACCCCAAAAGTACCCCACCAAGAGGATCAAAGGGCTCAAACAGATGCCATATGCTGCCCGGTTAAAGAAACTCCAGCTCTACTTAGTGGCATACCGCATGATCAGAGGCGATCTGTGCCTGACGTATAAAGCCATGTCCAACCCGGAATTAATGGACATGCTGCACCTCAGAAAATCCAAATCCCATCGAGCTACGCGCTCGAGAGACTTGAACCTCAGCACTGAAATAAATAGGACATGCTGGAGGGACAGATTCATAACCCAGAGGCTCCTTTCACTCTGGAATAAAACCCCAGTCCAGGTTAGGCAGAGTCCCTCATTGACTCTCTTCAAGAGGAATCTTGAGTGGATGGGAGATAGTAGGTTTACCCCGGGTATCACTTCTGTGTCACTGTTAGACAGAGGCACAGTATACTAATCTCGAAAAAGGGCATAGCAAAATTCATTTAAAATGGGTGGCGAAAGCCAAACGCACTCTGGCTAGGCTTATAAATGCCCTAGGGCAGATAGCCTAGTATGAAAGTATGAACCTATGCACCTATGATCCTGAAACTATTTCACAACATCCAAAGGGAGTTAAGGCCTCAACAGCAAAAAATCCTACACCCTCTGACAGAGATTCAAGGGCACTAGACAGATGGGGAAAAAAGGTTTATACATCTGCAACCTTGGCAATCAGGGCCTTAAACTGTCAATTTCATATGATTAAGTACCAACAACATGTTAGGGAATTGCTGAAACAGTAAATTATGTTGATTTCAGAATGCGCAGAAAATAAAGAATTGCAGGAATTATTGCATGCAGCTGAACAAGTTGGAAAGCATACTTTGTAATGTGGTTTTGATTCATTAGAAGCCTCCTGCAGGACTGCAGTTACTGGATCTGTGATTAGGAGGCATGCCTGGTTAAAGGAACAAAATTTGCCTGATCATGTTAAAGCTAAATTGCTAGATGCACCTTTACAGCATGGTTCTCTGTTTGGTATTAAGGCAGAAGAGGTTCTAAAGAAAATGGAAGACAAAGCTAAGTCTATGCAAACTGTTAAAGATTTCTTACAAGTGTAGCCACCAAGATTCAGTAGACACTGGCCTACAAAAAATTGGTCCTTTCCTGTGTCATACAGCGCTCAAAGGGGCAAATCCAGACACCCTAAAGGTTCCAGATACCAGGCGCAAGATTCATACAGGTCAAAGCAATGGGGCGTATCCACCTCCAAATCTGGAGGAGATAAAGCGCAAACCTATAGAATGCAATCCCAATGACTTCCCTTTGCTTACACCAAGCACTTATCTTTTGGCAGCACCCATAGGGGGGAAATTAGCACTTTTTGCTCAACATTGGCAGTTAATAACCCAGGACAAGTGGGTACTAAACATTGTATCACAGGGATACAGATTCCATTTCCATACTCTGCCAATGGCAAATGGTTGGCTAGATCTGCCAAAAAATCAATGGGCAGAGGCACAGAAACAGGTTACGTCCCTCATGGATATGGAGGCCATTCAGACAGTACCAGAACAGGAAAAAGGACAAGGTTTTTACTCAAGACTGTTCTTGGTACCCAGAAAGGACAAGGCCTGGTGGCCGGTACTGGATTTATCGATTTTGAACACTTAACCTGGACATTCCAAAATTCAAAATGCTGACTTTGCAGCAGCTTCTGCCCATGCTGGACAAGAATGCTTGGATGGTGACTTTAGACCTAAAAGAGGCATACCTGCATGTCCCAATAAGACATTCGTGCAGAAGATACCTTAGATTCAAGGCTGGCTTAATGCATTACCAATTCTCTGCACTGCCTTTTGGCTTATCTACTGCACCCTGGGTCTTTACAAAGTGCCTGGCACCAGTAATTGCATTTTGCAGGCAAAGAAGTATTCAAATATATCCTTACTTGGACGACTATCTCATTCAAGCAGAGAACAAGGACACTCTTCTTCGACACCTGGCGTTTGTAAGAAGGCTTCTAACATGCCTAGGGTACACAATAAATGAAAAGAAATCACAACTGGTACCCTCTCAAAAGATAACATTCCTGGGTGCAAGCTTGGATACAACTGCCCAGATGGCTTACCTCATGCCAGACAAGCAAAGGCAACTGACTACTTACTTCAGACTGATGGCAACAAAAACCCAGTCTTCTGCAAGACAAATTCTGCAGGCTCTGGGCTTCATGGCATCCTGCATCCTAGTAATTCCAAATGCAAGACTGCATATGAGGAAACTTCAATGGTACCTAAAAAGTTTATGGAGTCAACATTCACACAGTCTGGAAACAATGACTCCTCTCATTCCCTGCCTGCAACAGGAGTTTCTGTGGTGGGCAAAGGCATGTCAACAAAACATGGGACAGCCCTTCACTCTACCCCCTGCCAGCCAAACCTTAACAACAAACGCATCAGAATATGCCTGGGGGGCCCACATGGCAGGAAGATGCATTCAGGGCTTATGGACACCAAAACAAATGCATCTGCATATCAACCAGAAAGAGATGCTAGCTCTTCAAAATGCCCTAACAGCCTTCAAGGACTTACTTCATCCTGATTTACTTATTTTATTTATTTATTTGCAGTTGGTTTACCAGGATAGTCCATTGGGCCAAAATGAACCCGTTTTCAATGGAGTCCTGGGGAGAAAAGCTCCAAACAATCAAGGTTACAGTAGGTTATGAATGATAATTATACAAATGTAAAAATATGAATGATAATTATACAATTTTTTAAAAAACAATTCAAGCAAACAATAACAAATAGTACACAAACGTTACAACTAATACAAAGTAATGATTGAAACTAACAGATGATACAAACTAAAAAAGGAATAGCGTAAAGTAAATATTTAGAAGTCATTTTGTCCTAGGATTCAAACACTTAAATGAGCAGCGTCATATATTCATGCAAATATCATAATAATATTCATGCAGATATAATAAGAATGGATGAGTTAGGAGTAATGAAACAGAAAATTGCTGGTGTAATCAGGGGAAGTAAGGAAGATGGGAAATGCCAGTGCTAGTTATGTGGGATGGGAGCAAGAGCATTCCCAGAGGGATACTAGATGAGAATGAAGAGATTTTTTAAAAATAAAATGGTTAGAGCTGATACGAATGGATGGTGGCAGGGAGTTCCAGAGGCGAGCCAGACCATAGGATAGAAGATTTTTGCCTGGGGGACAAGTTGGTTTGTACACTTCTAAAAGATTTTGGTTATTAGACCTTAGTACTCAATCAGGTAGGTGCATTTTAAAGGCAGATGAAAGGGAGGGACAGAGAGAGGGGTTGAAAATCAGCTTGTGTGCAAGAGTTAGTTGAGTATAGGTGAGAAGATTGGGTAGTTCTAGCCATTTTAGTTTTTGAAGAGAGGAGCAATGGTGGGTAGAGGACTTATGGCTGGTGGCGAACTTGGCAGTTTTTTTGTAGCAAGAGGAAAGTTGTGTTTTCAGAGAGGACTGTAGATTAGTTAGAAGTGGAGCTCTGTAGAGAAGGGAAGGGGATAAGAAAGGAAGTATAGAGAGTAATTTTGGTGGCAGGAGTAAGGTAATGATTTTGTCGATAGAGCATACCTAGTTTTTGATGTGTTTTTTTGACATTTAGTTGTAAATGGGAGTTGAATTTGAGCTGGTTATCAATTTGGACCCCGAGTAATTTGGTCTCTGAGACCAGTTCCAGAGGTGTGTTATTTTGATTAGTAATAGAGAAAGTGTTTATATCGAGGGAGGTGACTTTAGAGGGTGTAAAAACCATTAGTTTGGTTTTAGAGGCATTTAGTGTTAGGTGATTTCTTTTCATCCATTGCTCAGTGGTTGAAAAAGCATCTTGAGTAAGCTTTAGAAGTGTAGGGATAGATGTGGCAGAGCAGATAATAGTTGAATCATCTGCATATTAGATGATGTTTGCGAAAGGGATAGAGTTGCGGAAGTCATTTATAAATATATTAAAGAGGAGGGGATCCAATATGTAACTTTGGGGAACTCCGGTTGGGGTATTAAGAAATGAGGAGGTGGCCTTTTTCCATTTTACTGCTTGAAATCTATGGGATAGGTAGCTAGAGAACCAGTTCAAAGATGAAGGAGATAGGTTAAGTTTTGAGAGTTTAGTTAAAAGCAGGCTGTGTGAGATAGTGTCGAAGGCCTTAGAGAGGTCTAGTAATAGGGTAGAGACAAACAGACCAGAGTCCCGGGCTTTGTTAATAGTTTCAAGGAAGGAGAGGAGGGCTGTCATAGTGCTGTGATTTGGTCTGAATCCATGTTGTGTTTGAGTTAGTAGGTGATTATCTAAGAGATGTGGTAGGAATTGAAGTTGGATACACTTTTCAAGGAGTTTAGAGATGGGAGGCAGGATAGCAATGGGGCGGAAATTAGTAACATTGTTATTGTTGCCCCCCTTTATGTAATGGTATGATAAAGGCCTTTTTCTAGATTTGGGGTACTGTACTTTCTTGGATAGAGCGGTTGATTAGAATGCTAATGGGGTAGGCAATTGCTTCAGCAGCTGTGCTAAGAAAGAAAGAGGGGATATTATCAGGAGCATTAGTGCATGGCTTCAGTTTTAGAAGGAGTTTTTTGATAGTAGAAGTGGGTATAGGCTTTAGTGAGAATGGTGAGGAGTGGGAAGAGGGGGTAGTAGGGGGTGAAGAAGGTGAGGAAGTGAGAGTAGGAGGAGAGGTAGAGGGTAGAGAGTTAGTGGATGAGAATGAGGGAGTGGTAGCAGTGCAGGGTAGAGTATTGGAGGGGGGGGTTGGGGGAGAGTTGGAGAATGTGATACAGTTAGGGAAAGAAGAGGTTAATTTAGAGATGGATTCAATGAAAAAAGAGTTAAATTGTGTGGCTAGGTCAGTATCAGGAGCATTAGGGTCTGGGGTGGGGGTGTCTGGTTTGCTGGGGTTGAGGAGGTTAGAGATACCTTTCCAGAATTTCTGAGGATTTGTTTTGTTATTGTTTTGGAGTATGGAGAAATAATTTTGTCGATCAGAGATGATGAGTTTTTTTACTTTATTTCGAAGTATTTTGTATTCATTATGGTTGAGGGTGGTCCTATTTTTCTGGAAGTGTGCCCAGGCTTTCTCTCTATGCCGCATTGTAGCTAGTGTGTTTTTGGTAAGCCATGGGGCAGTTTTAATTTTTATTCTCTTTGTCCTTAAGGGAGCATGGAAGTGTAGAACTTTTAAGAATGTTGAGTTGAAGTGGGCAAGTGCATTATCTAGAGACAATGTTTTTAGACAGTCCCAGTTTATTGCTTTTAGGGAATTAGAAAAGGTTTAGGGATTAAAGTTTTTTTGATTCCGGATAGTAATAAAATTATGGGTGCGATGTAGGAGTAAGGGGAGACGATGAGTGAAAGTGGGTAAGTGGTCACTAAGAGGATCTGGAAGAGTACCACTGTCGGAAAAATAGTGGGGATGAGAGACTAAAATCCAGTCTAGAATACTGCCACTAGACAGGTTTTTTGAGGGGCGTGTTATAGAGTTGATTAGCTGTGAAAAATTGTAGAGGATGATGTTAAGTGTGTTTGTAGGAGACTGAATGGAGGCCCAATTAATATTCATGTCTCCTAAGATTATTGTTTCATTGCTAATGTTGTTGGAGAGCCAGGAGAGGATGTCTTCGAGTGTAGAAATGTTATCCTCTGGGGGGATGTAGAGGGAAGCTATACATATGTGCTTGCATTTGTTGACTTGAAGTAGTGTTAGGAGTAGTTCAGCATTCTTAAATTGAGGAGTAGGTTTGTTATAAGGAGTAACAGACAAGGAGGATGAGTATAGGAGAGCTACTCCATCCCCTTTTTTTTGGGACCTGTCTTTTCTACTGATAGAATAGTTTGGAGGAATTATTTCAGAATCTTTTATATGGGAGTTTAACCATGTTTCTGAGATGGATAGGATGTCAGGTTTATTATGTATGAGCCAGGCGTGGAGGTTTGGGATTTTGTTAACTATACTTTGGGAGTTTAAGGAAGTAAGTAGTATGGACTTGTCTGTATTAGTTGAGATGGGGGGGCCTGGGTTAGGATGGATATCACCTGATAATAGACAGGTAACCAGATATAGGATTGGGTTAGAGAGGTAATTGGAGAGTTTAGTGAATAGATTAGGTTTTATTATGATTATGGAACATTTACTAGTTACTATGGGGGTAGAATGTTTGTGAAAGGTGATCAGTTTATATGGGAAAAATAGAAGTTTTTTTATGGGAAATAGATGAGGACAAATTGGGATGTGGGAGTTTGAGGGAGAAGAGGTGAGATGGTTAGTTACATGGAAGGGTTGTGAGTGGTAGGACTTAATGGGCTGGGTGAGGTAGTAAAGATAGGATAAATTAAGAAGAAGAGGTAGTAAAAGGGAGATGAGTGAGGGTTTAGGTAGCATGTTGAAATGGGGCTACTTACAAGAGAGATTTATGTGTAGAGGAGCTGGTAAGTTCTTATATAGTGGAGAAAGAGTGGAGATTTGTGTAAGGATGGGTGTTGAAGTAATAATGGAAGATAATTGTCTAGCTGGGATAGTCTATGAGAGGTGAGTGAGGGTAAATATGGGCGGGAAACGGGAAATGGGTGTTCCCAGTTAACAGGAGACTGATTGGTATGGAATGGTAGTGGGTGTGGTTATGGGGTAATAAAGGTAGAGGTGCTGGCGGCGGGTGGAATTTGGGGGCAGGGTAGGGGAGCGGAGTGAGCCCGCAGGGCGAACGGAGCGGGAAGAACCAAGGAGGGCAGGAGAGGATCGAGAACCTATCAGTGGAGTGTTGATTGCTTAAGGGTAAGTAGAGGGAACCTGGAATTAGTAGGTTAGAGTGGACTATAATGTTTGAGGAAAGAGAGAGAGAGATGACTATAATGTTTGAGGAGAGAGAGAGAAAAAGAAAAGTTAAAAGCTTAAAGATAGTACACGAAGTAAGTGAATTGAAGTCAAAGGTAGTGGGGAGAGGATGCCACCTAGTGGATAAATGCTGAAGTGCACCTAGGCCACCAGGGCAGTCCCTGGACTAGATTGGACTGAAGAGAGAAAGGAGCAAGAGTGGAACAGGGAATTAGATGAGGGGGAAGAAGAGAGATGCAAAAATAAGAAGGGTTTAGGCTGCTGGCTTTCCTGGCAGGGAGCGTATTTAAACACCTAGCAGGGCATAAAACTATAGTAGTTCAAGGCTTAGCAGCAATTCACATACTTCCTTGGAGTCTTCTGTGAGAAGCTTGGTTCAATGTTCAAGAGGGGATGAGACAGCAGAGTTTGTTATAGGTGGCTGGGCAATTGGCTGAGCTTGTAGTAAAATTTGGGTTAGGTCTAGGTATCCACTCGGGCGTAGTCACAGGGGATAATTCAGGGCAAAAAGCTGGAGAACAGGAGAGAAAGTTGAGAGAGAAATAGCACTTTAGTAGTATAAAAACACATTATCTCATAGTAGCAACAAGCAAAAACAACACATTTTATAGGAGCAGTAAGTTAAAATAATTCCCTTTGGCTAATAGTGTGTTTCAATTGAAGACAATTGTTGAGAGTTTACAGATCAGATTTCAGCTTCTACTCATTTATCTAGAGATACATTAGCAAATAAGAAGGTATTGTACACAATTAACAAGAGGGTATTGTACACAATTAACACTACTAGTGAAGGCAATTGTTAGACCTTGGACGCTAATAGGGATCTGCAGTGCGATCCAGAGTAGGCATCATTAACACTATGGTTGGGGCCTTTAGTTGAGATTACTACAGAGCAGAAAACGCTCATTAAATAAGGAATTTAATAATACACACACTGGAATATCATTCCTTAGATGGTCCACTACACTAACGCTGGTACCAAACCTCTTGCTGGTAAGGTTATGGTCTATAAGGAGCTATAGTGGTCACAGGAGCGACTAACAGATAGCATGTAGTAAGCATTTAAAAATCGCTTAATTGTACAAAATAGGCAGACAAAGTAGGCTAGGTAGTAATTGCAATACAATGTGCTAGATAAACAGCCTTTAAGTGGGACTATGAGAGAATAGGGCACTTCTTTGTAGTCCACGTGTGTAAGTTGGCTTTGTAGAGCACATTTAAATATTCCTAAAGTATCAAAAACAATCCGTTTTACAATTTGGTACTATTAACTGTGCAAGGCATTGTCGCATTATTTAAACCGTTCAAAAAGCTTTTAAAACACTCTGGCAATGTCGTAATAGTTCCTAGAAACACTCTTGTTATAAAATTGCACAACTAAGAAGGCAGGGCACTGTCGCAAGACAGACAGCGTCTAGCTAAGCTCATTTAGAGAGTATTACTTTACTTTGTAGTACACATATGGACGTTGGCGTTTGCAAAGAATATATTACCAGCATGCTCCCTGGCATTTTCCGAGTACATAAACCTGCGCACTTCTCGAGTCAACGATACTAGCTTAATGATAAAACAATAACTGGCGCACCAGTTTCTATAGTCAGTGCGTTAATGAGGGCACATTCCAGATACCACCCTTATACAATAATGCAAATAACAAAATGACAGGTAGTAGCGTATCAGTGACCAACACATAACTAATATGTAAGACAGTATTCACAGTAAAAGCAAAGCTAGCATATCAGTGACCGGCACATACCTAGTATATCACACATCATTCAAAGTATAGTCATAGCAGGTTTTGCGTTTACACAATAGAAAACGCGATGGAATTTACAATGTAAAACAATGTTTTTGATTCAGAGTACAAACAGGTTCTACTTACTGTAGGTGAACACGCTCTGCCAAGGACACACAGCAGCCGGGATCGGGCGAAGTTCAAAGATGGCGCCCAAAGGATGGGAGGGGATTTTATAAACTCCAAAAGGATGTTCAGGAGAGAGGGGGAGGAGCAGGGATAGGTGTTAACAAGTATAGACCGGAAGAGGTGAGATTCCGCGGCAGGGATGGGAGTTGAGGAACAAGTAGTGTTCTAAACGGACAGATAGGTTCAGGAAGTGAGGAGAGATCCAGAGAGTATGGCTGGGTAGTGGAAGACAGAAATATCACGGGCTGGAATAATAAATTGATATGGGGGAGAGAGACAGGATAGGTAGGTAGGGAGGAAAGGAAGGAGGGAGGGAGAGAGAAAGAGCAAAGAGCAATGGAGAGTAGTATAATAGCAGGAAGGTCAGATAACTCAGGTGAAATTATAGAATAGATATGAGGGGGAGAGAGAGAGGAAAGCACTGCTGCAGACTATGATAACAGGAAAGCAGAACCAAGGAGGGCAGGAGAGGATCGAGAACCTATCAGTGGAGTATTGATTGCTTAAGGGTAAGTAGAGGGAACCTGGAATTAGTAGGTTAGAGTGGACTATAATGTTTGAGGAGAGAGAGAGAGAGATGACTATAATGTTTGAGGAGAGAGAGAGAGAGAAAAAGAAAAGTTAAAAGCTTAAAGATAGTACAAGAAGTAAGTGAATTGAAATCAAAGGTAGTGGGGAGAGGATGCCACCTAGTGGATAAATGCTGAAGTGCACCTAGGCCACCAGGGCAGTCCCTGGACTAGATTGGACTGAAGAGAGAAAGCAGCAAGAGTGGAACAGGGAATTTGATGAGGGGAAAGAAGAGAGATGCAAAAATAAGAAGGGTTTAGGCTGCTGGCTTTCCTGGTAGGGAGCGTACTTAAACACCTAGCAGGGCATAAAACTATAGTAGTTCAAGGCTTAGCAGCAATTCACATACTTCCTTGGAGTCTTCTGTGAGAAGCTTGGTTCAATTTCCAAGAGGGGATGAGACAGCAGAGTTTGTTATAGTTGGCTGGGCAATTGGCTGAGCTTGTAGTAAAATTTGGGTTAGGTCTAGGTATCCACCCGGGCGTAGTCACAGGGGATAATTCAGGGCAAAAAGCTGGAGAACAGGAGAGAAAACTGAGAGAGAAATAGCACTTTAGTAGTATAAAAACACATTATCTCATAGTAGCAATAAGCAAAAACAACACATTTCACAGGAGCAGTAAGTTAAAATAATTCCCTTTGGCTAATAGTGTGTTTCAATTGAAGACAATTGTTGAGAGTTTACAGATCAGATTTCAGCTTCTACTCATTTATCTAGAGATAAATTAGCAAATAAGAAGGTATTGTACACAATTAACAAGAAGGTATTGTACACAATTAACACTACTAGTGAAGGCAATTGTTAGACCTTGGACGCTACTAGGGATCTGCAGTGCGATCCAGAGTAGGCATCATTAACACTATGGTTGGGGCCTTTAGTTGAGATTACTACAGAGCAGAAAACACTCATTAAATAAGGAATTTAATAATACACACACTGGAATATCATTCCTTAGATGGTCCACTACACTAACGCTGGTACCAAACCTCTTGCTGGTAAGGTTATGGTCTATAAGGAGCTATAGTGGTCACAGGAGCGACTAACAGATAGCATGTAGTAGGCATTCAAAAATCTCTTAATTGTACAAAATAGGCAGACAAAGTAGGCTAGGTAGTAATTGCAATACAATGTGCTAGATAAACAGCCTTTAAATGGGACTATGAGAGAATAGGGCACTTCTTTATAGTCCACGTGTGTAAGTTGGCATTGTAGAGCACATTTAAATATTCCTAAAGCGTCAAAAACAATCCGTTTTACAATTTGGTACTATTAACTGTGCAAGGCATTGTCGCATTATTTAAACAGTTCAAAAAGCTTTTAAAATACTCTGGCAATGTCGTAATAGTTCCTAGAAACACTCTGTTATAAAATTGCACAACTAAGAAGGCAGGGCACTGTCGCAAGACAGACAGCGTCTAGCTAAGCTCATTTAGAGAGTATTACTTTACTTTGTAGTACACATATGGACGTTGGCGTTTGCAAAGAACATATTACCAGCATGCTCCCTGGCATTTTCCGAGTACATAAACCTGCGCACTTCTCGAGTCAACGATACTAGCTTAATGATGAAACAATAACCGGTGCACCAGTTTCTATAGTCAGTGCGTTAATGAGGGCACATTCCAGATACCACCCTTATACAATAATGCAAATAACAGAATGACAGGTAGTAGCGTATCAGTGACCAACACATAACTAATATGTAAAACAGTATTCACAGTAAAAGCAAAGCTAGCATATCAGTGACCGGCACATACCTAGTATATCACACATTATTCAAAGTATAGTCATAGCAGGTTTTGCGTTTACACAATAGAAAACGCTATGGAATTTATAATGTAAAACAACGTTTTTGATTCAGAGTACAAACAGGTTCTACTTACTGTAGGTGAACACGCTCTGCCAAGGACACACAGCAGCCGGGATCGGGCGAAGTTCAAAGATGGCGCCCAAAGGATGGGAGGGGATTTTATAAACTCCAAAAGGATGTTCAGGAGAGAGAGGGAGGAGCAGGGATAGGTGTTAACAAGTATAGACCGGAAGAGGTGAGATTCCGCGGCAGGGATGGGAGTTGAGGAACAAGTAGTGTTCTAAACAGACAGATAGGTTCAGGAATTGAGGAGAGATCCAGAGAGTATGGCTGGGTAGTGGAAGACAAAAATATCATGGGCTGGAATAATAAATTGATATGGGGGAGAGAGACAGGATAGGTAGGTAGGTAGGGAGGAAAGGAAGGAGGGAGGGAGGGAGAGAGAAAGAGCAAAGAGCAATGGAGAGTAGTATAATAGCAGGAAGGTCAGATAACTCAGGTGAAATTATAGAATAGATATGAGGGGGAGAGAGAGAGGAAAGCACTGCTGCAGACTATGATAAAAGGAAAGCAGAACCAAGGAGGGCAGGAGAGGATCGAGAACCTATCAGTGGAGTGTTCATTGCTTAAGGGTAAGTAGAGGGAACTTGGAATTAGTAGGTTAGAGTCGACTATAATGTTTGAGGAGAGAGAGGGAGAGAGGGAGAGATAACTATAATGTTTGAGGATAGAGAGAGAGAGAGAGAGAGAGAGAGAAAGAAAAGTTAAAAGCTTAAAGATAGTACACGAAGTAAGTGAATTGAAGTCAAAGGTAGTGGGGAGAGGATGCCACCTAGTGGATAAATGCTGAAGTGCATCTAGGCCACCAGGGCAGTCCCTGGACTAGATTGGTCTGAAGAGAGAAAGGAGCAAGAGTGGAACAGGGAATTAGATGAGGGGGAAGAAGAGAGATGCAAAAATAAGAAGGGTTTAGGCTGCTGGCTTTCCTGGCAGGGAGCGTACGTAAACACCTAGCAGGGCATAAAACTATAGTAGTTCAAGGCTTAGCAGCAATTCACATACTTCCTTGGAGTCTTCTGTGAGAAGCTTGGTTCAATTTCCAAGAGGGGATGAGACAGCAGAGTTTGTTATAGTTGGCTGGGCAATTGGCTGAGCTTGTAGTAAAATTTGGGTTAGGTCTAGGTATCCACCCGGGCATAGTCACAGGGGATAATTCAGGGCAAAAAGTTCCTTGGAGTCTTCTGTGAGAAGCTTGGTTCAATTTCCAAGAGGGGATGAGACAGCAGAGTTTGTTATAGTTGGATGGGCAATTGGCTGAGCTTGTAGTAAAATTTGGGTTAGGTCTACGTATCCACCCAGGCATAGTCATAGGGGATAATTCAGGGCAAAAAGTTCCTTGGAGTCTTCTGTGAGAAGCTTGGTTCAATTTCCAAGAGGGGATGAATCAGCAGAGTTTGTTATAGTTGGCTGGGCAATTGGCTGAGCTTGTAGTAAAATTTGGGTTAGGTCTAGGTATCCACCCGGGCGTAGTCACAGGGGATAATTCAGGGCAAAAAGTTCCTTGGAGTCTTCTGTGAGAAGCTTGGTTCAGTTTCCAAGAGGGGATGAGACAGCAGAGTTTGTTATAGTTGACTGGGCAGTTGGCTGAGCTTGTAGTAAAATTTGGGTTAGGTCTAGGTATCCACCCGGGCGTAGTCACAGGGGATAATTCAGGGCAAAAAGTTCCTTGGTGTCTTCTGTGAGAAGCTTGGTTCAATTTCCAAGAGGGGATGAGACAGCAGAGTTTGTTATAGTTGGCTGGGCAATTGGCTGAGCTTGTAGTAAAATTTGGGTTAGGTCTAGGTATCCACTCGGGCGTAGTCACAGGGGATAATTCAGGGCAAAAAGTTCCTTGGAGTCTTCTGTGAGAAGCTTGGTTCAGTTTCCAAGAGGGGATGAGACAGCAGAGTTTGTTATAGTTGGCTGGGCAATTGGCTGAGCTTGTAGTAAAATTTGGGTTTGGTCTAGGTATCCACCCGGGCGTAGTCACAGGGGATAATTCAGGGCAAAAGGTTCCTTGGTGTCTTCTGTGAGAAGCTTGGTTCAGTTTCCAAGAGGGGATGAGACAGCAGAGTTTGTTATAGTTGGCTGGGCAATTGGCTGAGCTTGTAGTAAAATTTGGGTTAGGTCTAGGTATCCACCCGGGCGTAGTCACAGGGGATAATTCAGGGCAAAAAGTGTAGGTGAACACACTCTGCCAAGGACACACAGCAGCCGGGATCGGGCAAAGTTCAAAGATGATAAAGATGGACAACACCACAGTCATGTGGTATATAAGCAAGCAAGGGGGCACACACTCATACCCCCTTTGCAGATTAGCCATGGCACTGTGGGACACAGCTTTGACCTACCAAATACATCTTCAAGCTCAATTCCTGCCAGGAAACCAAAACACTGGCAGACAATTTAAGCAGAAACCTTATGGATCCTCACGAGTGGAAACTAAATCCACAAGTCTTCAGCATGATAACAGAGAAATGGGGGAGCCCAGACATAGATCTCTTTGCTTCTCCTCAAAATTATCAATTGAAAAAATTCTGCACAAGGACTTATCACAGACAAGCATGGAAAGTGGACACCCTATCCTTCAGGTGGAAAAAGCTATTTGTTTACGCCTTTCCTCCTCTGCCTCTTCTACCCAAGGTCCTCCTAAAAGTCAGACAAGAGAAGCCAAAGATGATATTAATTGCCCCCGCCAATACTGGTACCCAATCCTAAGGAGCTTGTCTCAATACCCAGTTTGGACCTTGCCTCAAAGTCCACAACTACTGTCCCAGCAAAACAATCAGATCCTGCACAATCAAGTACAGTCTCTGAACCTGGCAGCATGGCTAATCATGTAGTCATACAAACAACACCTTTCAGTAAAGCTGTGATGGATGTCATTTTGGAAGCCAGAAGGCCTAGTACTAGAAAATATTATGCTGACAAGTGGAAGAGATTCTGTACTTGGAATCAAGCACAAGGAACTGATACAACAGAACCAAATATTCCTCAGATATTACAATACTTAACTGAGATTCTTGACAAAGGCCTATCTTTCTCATCAATCAAAATTCATGCCTCTGCCATTTTGGCTCATTACAATACAGAGCCACCAATCTTTTCTCATCCTTTACTAAAGCAGTATCTTAGAGGAGCCAGAAATTTAAGGCCTCCTAGAAGATCACCATTACCTGCATGGAAATCTCAATTATGTGTTGGAAAAGCTCACCCTGCCTCCATTTGAACCAGCTGCTACCGCTGATCTAAAGTTCTTATCATGGAAAACAGCTCTTCTGCTAGCAATTACTTCAGCAAGAAGAGTTTCAGAGCTACAGGCCCTCATGGCTGGTAGAGCCTTTTATCATATTTTACCCAGACAGGGTGTCCCTGAGGACAAATCCTACTTTTATGCCTAAGGTGGTTTCCAGTTTGGCCCTTAACCAAACTATTAATCTGCCAACTTTCTATCCAAATCCGCAGAACAACAGGGAGAGAATTCTGCATTCCTTGGACGTACACAGACAGCTAAGATTCTACTTGAGCAGGACTAAAGCTCTAAGAAAAACTGAGCAATTACTAGTGTTATATGCTGCAGGATCAGAAGGAAAGGCTATTTCAAAGTAGACAGTTTCAAAGTGGATAAGCCACTGCATCTGTTTCTGCTACTTACACCATGGTAAACCTGTGCCCAAGAGCATTAGGTCTCATTCCACCAGAGCTGCAGCTACTTCAGCAGCCTTTCTCAGAGGAGTACCAACCAAAGACATTCTAGAGGCTGCTATTTGGAGTTCTGTTCACACCTTTACAAAGCATTGCAATTTGCCTCTTTACTCTTAAGTTCAGGGCAGGCTTTGCCACTGCAGTGCTGCAGGGCCTTATAGACGCACCTAATGCTGTTTAGCTCCAGCCTCCCAACCATAGCTTTGGGATTCTACCCAAGTGTAATGACTGCAACAGTGAAACACGAAGAACATAATACAGTTGTGTACACTTACCATAAATGTAGATGTTCGAGTGTATTCACTGTTGCAGTCCAGGTTACCCTCTCGCCATCCCCCTGTCATTCTGAAATTTATCTTTCCTTCTGTATCTTCTACAAACTATGTGGTGTATTTGCTTGTAGATGAAGGTAAAGTTTATATTGATGCATGTATATATATATATATATATATATATATATATATATATATATATATATATATATATATATATATATATATATATATATATATGTATAAATTTGCTACCTTTTTGGGGGCACCTAACATCGGGGGCAAGAAAAACTAAAGAAAATGGCGTTGGCTGCATGTTTTATACCCCTGACGTCATGAAAGAGAGGACAGCAACCGACGCAGGACCCAAGACTTTGGAATTCAGGCTGACTGAGGGCAACCTGCCAGCAGATTACCCAAATGTAATGACTGCAGCAGTGAATACACTCGAACATCAACATTTATGGTAAGTGTATACAACTGTACTTTTCATTCAGTTCAGGGAAAACAACACTTCTAGGGATATCAAAGCCTGCAAAGGACCAAGAGGGACTTCTTTCTTCATCCTACTAGAACTTCTGCAACAAGGCCCCATTCAGACAGTTCCTGCAGTAGAAGAGGGCACAGAGTTTTACTCAAGGATTTTTCTGATCCCAAGAAAGGAAGGCACCTGAAGACCAGTCTTACTCTCGTCAGTTAAGCAACTTTCTGCAAATTTCAAAATTCAAAATGTTAACCCCACAAAAACTTTTACACATCTTTCAGGGAGCTTGTAGGGCCCCCCTGTACCTGAAGGACATCTAACTTCACATTCCTTTAGCCAAAAAACACAGGAAATGTCTGGTTTATGACAACCAGACTACACTACCAATTCTTTGCTTTACCATTTGACTTATCCACCTTGCCAGATGCCTAGCTCCAGTTTGGTACATTGCAGAATGTTAGGAGTTCATATTTACAAAATCCATCCCAGAACTTCCGACAGCCCTGCAAGTCACAAAGGATGCTTCCAGAAGATAGCCCTCACTCTGTTTCCACAAGTCTCAACTTCAGCCACAGACATGAATTCTCATTCTGTTTGCATTGATAGATTCAGCACAACAAAAGGCCTTCCTACCCCAAGACAAAGTTAATTACCCAACAAGCTGTCTAAGCAGCCTATTTCTAAGAAAGACGGTCTCTGCAAGGGAATACCTAAGGGCCTTAGGATACATGACATCTCACATCTTAATGATTCCCCTTGCTAAGGTGCATATGGAAAAATTCCAGTGGTTCTTAAAAAGCACTTGAGGTCAACATGCACAACCATTGGAAACACTGGTGCCTCTTTTCCTCTGCATGAAAAAGGAACTACCTTTATGGAAAGATACCATCCCTCAAAACCCAGGGATAAACTTCTGTTTACCAGAGACAGACAAAAACCATCACCAGCAACAATTCATAAGTAGCCTGGGGAGCACAATTAAAACAGATGAAGGTGAAGGGAATCTGCACCCCAGAACAAAGGAAACTGCGCAAACTCCAGAAAAAGAAATGCTGGCAGTGATTCTAGTTATAAAAGGCTTTCAAAGTAACCTGATACCAGGAACACTGCAGATTTGGACAGATAACACCACTTTTATGTGGTACGTAAACAAGGGTGCACTTATTCCCACCTCCTGTGCAGTCTAGCAATGAAATTTGCTTTTTCATAGAAGGATTACAACTGACACTAATAGCATCCTACATCCCCAGCCAGAACATCGCCATAGCAGACTGTCAGCAGGGACAATCTGGCCCCCAACAAATTGATGCTGATAAGAGAGATTTTCTTGGACTTTGCCTACCAGTGGGGATACCCCAGCACCAGATCTTTTTGCCTCTCATCAGAACACATAAGTATTTGGGTTATACTCCAAAATCCAACAAATGGGGACATGAAGAGTGAACACCTTATTCAAATTGACAGGCCTCTTCCTGTATGCCTTCCACCTGAGGTCAGACAGGTCAAGTATGATACTCCTAGCCCCCTTCTGGCCAAAGCAATACTGGCTCTCCCATTACCAAAGTAGAAAAGGTTTTCTGTTGGGTGCCAAGCCAAAGGTATGACTCTAATGCTGGCATGAATGTAGTATTGGAGTACATCTCAGGATTATTTGACCAGAGCCTTTCTTATTCTAGTGTTAAAGGACATGTTTCTGCCATCTTGGCCTGCCTTCCCTGCTCTCTCAATCTATTCCACTCCCCACCTAAAATAGTTCCTAAAAGAGGTTATGCATTTAAGACCATCCAGTTGAAGTCCTGTTCTCTGTCTTAGGACTTTAGCTATGTTTTGAAAAAACTTGCCCTGCCATTTGAGACAGCTGATTCTCCTCCTTTAAATATGCTAGCAAGCACCTCAGCCAGGCAGGTGTCAGAAACACAAGCCCTTATGTGCGAAGAACTCTATTGATTTTCACAGAGCTAGACTTGCCCTCAGAATTAACCACTCTTCATGCCCAAGGTAGTATCAGTACTTTCCTTGAATCAAACTATACACCTTCCAGTGTTCTTTCCTAACCCTCAAAATCAAGCAAAACAAATCCTATATTCAGTGGATGTGCTCGGAAAGATTGGGTATTACCTTAATTGAACAAAGTTCCCAAATTGAGCAGAACAACTTTTACTGGACTTTGCATAAGAGAAAAAAGTTAGAACTGTCTTCCAACTGCCTGTTTCAAAATGAAGAACCATTGTATTACCTTCTGCTATGCTCATCTTGGAAATGCAATACCAGCGTCTCCACAAGACACAGGGCTGCCCCAGTTGCCTTTCTAAAAGGCGTTTCTACTCAGGTTATTTTGAATGCTACTACCTGGTCATCTGTCTACATGTTTACTGAACATTGCCATTTAGGCACTGCATCCAGGGTTAAGGCAGGACTTCCCACTGCTGTCTTGCAAAACCTTTTGTCCCAGGGGCCACCAGACAGCCAAACTTTCAACCTGTAGCTGTGAGAGTCCACCCAAGAATCAGTACTGCAGCACTATGAGGAGCATAGTAGAGTTGTATTACACTTACCGTAATTGTAGGTGTTCGAGTAGATCAGTGTTGCAGTACCAACTCCCACCTTCCTACCTCTCTGTCTGCTGGGCCACTCACCTCTGGTGGTTAGGAAGGGTACCCTTAATCTGTCATCATCGTTCTTCTAATTCTAATAGCCTGTAAGTCCATTCTTTTACCTTTCTCAAATTTAGACAGCTAGAAGGGTTGTGGTAACCTCAGGCATCAGACTGTCACAACTAGAAAGATCTGAAGATGGCACTGACAGTTACCCCTCTTGTACTGTGATGTCCAGATGTTGGTCCTCCGATGTCCATTGGCTAGGGATGATGTAAAGACTCTGGTAACCAGTCCAGTCCTGAGCCTCTGCATAGCAGGAAGACCCAAGAATCAGTACTGCAATGTTGAGCTAGTCAACCATTTCCAATGTCAAAGTAAATAAATGATTCACAAATTGAAGGATATAACTTGTAAGATAATCAAGAAAAAGTTAGCTTTATATATAGTTATTATTTTGTGCTTGATAAATCCTGAAAAGGACATTTTGGTTTTGTGGAATATTTTGAGATAGTTTTTAGCCCTTTTTTGAGACCTAAATTAAATGAAGATAAAACAAGTACTATACAAGTATACCATATTCCCACACAAGAATTGATTCAGCAATACCAATACTTTTTGGACATAATATGAAGCATTTCAGTAAATGGATTGAAGAAGATTCTGTTATAGTAGCTAACGATGTATAGAAAGAAACTAAACAAAAGGTAGTGCAAAAATTCAGAAACTAGAAGCTATAAATTATGGATTTGGATAATAATATTACAGCAGTCAAAATGTTTTTAGTCCCCTTAGTCTTATATGCAGGTCAGGCACATTTTTATCACCCAGAGAAGAACTCTTGGATAACAGTTAAGTAAGTTGTTGAAAGAGTGTATTTGCAAGGGGAAATGGGCAAATGTTAAGTGGGATAAGCTGATTCTCTCCCCTGAACAAGCTGTTTTAGTGTGACCTCAATTGAAAGATTATTATAAAGCTACGTAATTCAAGTCTCAGCTGGGGTGCCTTCTGTGCAGTGTCTGCATGTGCTCCCTGCATTCATGTGGGTTTCCTCTGGGTGCTACGGTTTCCTCCCACTTTCTAAAGTAATGCACATGGAACATTTCTTCCTGGGCCTGCTCTGAAAATGGGTTCTGTCCCAGTCAAACGTTCCTCAAAACAAATGTTAAAGAAATAAAATTTAATGCTCATATACATAACGTAAGCACTCAAGCAGAAGGTTATAAATCCAAGTGGAAACGAATGATGACCAAAATTGTGTGTTGGGGAGGAGTATGAGAATTAGAGAGAGACTAATTTTGGATGCATGTCTTTAAGGAAAATAACCATACAGAGTATTATATATTCAGAAAACAGCAGAAAAGTGTTCTAAGAACTAAGCCAGCACATGAATGTAGAAATGCTGTTTTACCAATAGCTTTGTCTGCAAGTATGGATATATAAAATAGGCAAGAGAGAGCTAGTATTTATTGTAGAAAATTAAAAAGAAAGCAAAGTATTGGGAGTAAATAAAGAAGGTAACAGAATGGGATGAAGCTAAGGGACTTCAGGTTAGAGACTGTCTTTCCTCATCATCATCAGCCCACATTTTCCCCTTTTCTCCATGGGGTTGGGGTATTGTGTCAGTCTCTCTTTCTCTCTCTATTCAGTATCACTCTTCTGCCTTCTTCGACACTCATGCCTGACTGTCGTAGGTCTTCTCTCACACAATCCATCCAGCTCTTTGCTGTATGCCCTCGTTACCTTTTGTTATCTTCCTGTCTTTCCCAAGTCTTTTTCACCAGTTTGTCTTCTGCTTTTCTGCACATGCCCAAACCACTGTAATCTGTTCTCTTTGACCTTTTCTGAAGTTGGAGCTACTTTGGCTTCTGTTCTTATGTCCTTATTTTTTGTCTGCCCCACAGTGTTCATCCCACCACCCGTTTCAGGCACTTCATCTCCAACACTTCTAGCTTCCTCAACTGCTCTGTCTTTACTGCCCAGATTTCTGTACCATACAGCAGTACTGGTAGCACCACTGTTCTGTACACTTTACTTTACAGCTTCTTTGGCATTCTTATGCCATACACTACCCCTGGCATTCTATGCCTGTTGGCTGCAACCCATCTGTTTCTAGCATTGACTTCATCATTCAGACTTCCCTTCTCCTCAAACACCCGTCCTAGACACTTGAAGCTGTTAATCTGTTCCACTGTTTTCCTTTCTATGTTAGTTTTCAGCTTCTTCTTTTTTTTTTTCAATAATCATTTTTATTGTTTTGCAAAACCATTATACATTTCACACACTATTTACATTATGTACAATATTGCTTCCAATGTTTTAGTTCCATTTTGAATTTCCCTGTAATACATTAAGAATACTTATCATTTTAACCAAGTGCAGGAAAATAAAATCACAAAAAATTAAACATAAAAGCATCTACAATAGACAATTATAAACCAACTCAAGCCAATAATTTGTATTATTTCTACATTTTCTATCTAATCCAAGAATGTGTTGGTACACATACAGAATGTCCTGACGGAAAGTGGATAGGAACCGCTACGCCAAAATAATATTAAAGATTTGTTCCCAAATTTTTATGCTGTTTATACTTTTCTTATTATTTCTAATTAACAATTTGTGCGCTAATATATGCTTAATCGCTAACAGCCTGAAATTTTGCCACGACACCTGTGCTGGGTTCAACCAATTCGTTTTCAGCTTCTTCTGATTTCCCCCATTTGCTGCCATTACATCTGTCTTACCTCTGCTCAGTTTCATCCTGTGTTCTTTCAGTTTTGCATTCCATTTCCCTACCCTTTGCTGACGTTGTTGCTCAGAGTCTGCCTGTAATGCTACATCATCTGCAATACAGCAACTTTGTTGACCTGTCCCCTTCAGCCTATTTGACAGTGCAGTCCATCTCCAGTAGGAACAGCAGTGGGCTCATGGCTGAACTCTGATGTACACACAGTCCCACTCTGAACACCTCTGTAAGACCGAACACTGTTCGTACTTGAGTCATTGGGTCCTTGTACATAACTTGCAGTAATTCTATCAATGTTTCTGGGACTTTGAACCACCACAGGACTGTCCAAATCAGCTTTGTTGGTACCTTGTCATATGCTTTCTCTAAGTCTAGGAATGCCCACTTGGACTCTTTCCATGTTTCTAGCTTCTTCTCAAGTATCTGTCTCACTGCAGACATTAGGTCAGTTGGGCTGCATCCTGATCTAAATCTGAACTGCTCATTTCCCATCCTAATTTTCACTACTCTGCATATCCGTTTATTAGTCACCCTCTCCAGAACTATTATGTGGTGTGATAGGAGTTTGATATCTCTACACTGCCCACAGTTGTGAAGGTCATTTTTGTTCCTTAACACTGGCACTAGTATGCTTTGTGAAAATCTGAAAGGCTGAGAAAAAACACTCTGGCACACTGGTCACCAGGAAGGTCCAAGTAATCCACAAACTACCAAGGTAAAAAACAAATTCTTTAATGTTCCGGTACACCAAACAGATTTAGCACTTTCATTCCACAAGGGAATTTCCCTTGTGGAATGAAAGCGGAACATAAAAGAATCTGTTTTTTACCTTGGTAGTTTGTGAATTACTTGGACCTTCCTGGTGACCAGTGTGCCTGACTGTTTTTTTTTTCTCAGTTATTTGTGCTTTGTACACTCAGGTTATTTTCCACCTTTTTAAAAACTGAAAGGCTGCCAGCCCAGCTAGATATAATTTTGTAGATAATTCTATGTCGTTATAAATATTAATAAAATCCACAGGCTGTTTCACAAATGTAAAGAAAACTGTTAAATGTTGAACTTTAGAAATGGAACCACAGTGCACTCTGCTGGAAGAAAGGTGATAAAGTAAAGCCTTTTATGACTGTGATCTCAAAGCTTGGAGACAGAATGTCTGGACTAAGGAAGTCCTATTGTTTTGAGACCAGAGTTAATTGCTAGATTTTACATGTATAATGTATTTTATTGCTGTGGTTTCCTGGCCAGGTGGAAGATCAAAGAACTGTTAAAACTCTTGAGATTTTGTTAGCCTGAGAAGCAGAGAAGAATGATGTAATCTAAAATGAGTCAGCAGTGATGTGTTACCAATTTAAGAGATCTCAGAGAAAAAAAGAGAGACTTTTTGCATTTGTCTTCAGAGCTGACAACATCACCATCACTTGCTTTGCTCTGTATCTAAGTAGGATCTTAGACTTTAGTGTTTCTCTTAGAAATAGAAATAGTAAGTTTAGTCTAGCTGTTTTTTTTATATTTAAGTCAGACTATTCTACAATATTATTTGAAGCATTTTCCTGTGATCCCTGAACTCTTGACTAGCACTGTGTTGACTTGAGGAGATTTGTCTTGTGATTTTATTTATTATTAAATATGTTTAAACCTTTCAACTGTGGCTGTTTTGTGTAGAGATAATTTAAGCTCTAGAGTACATTGCATACAAAGCCACTGCAATAAGCCTTAAAGGTTCTGGTCACACTTACTAATTGGATAATGATATTGCACAGTAAAATTGGACACCCTTTGGCTGTTAAATAGCGGCTCTGGTGGCAGTGGATTATTACCTTATAGCCTGGACAGAAGGGGCATAGCTAGTGAACGTTTGCCAGCCTTCCCCAGGAGTTTCTGTGTGGTTCTATATAAATCATATCTCAAAGTGTGTGTGTGTCAGCTACTTGGGCAGGGACACGAAGCACTGGTTGAACAGAGGGAGTGCTGCGAGGACTGGGCTTGGAACACTGGCTAAGGACTCCACTATATAGCTGTGCCAGTGGGAAGTCTTATTGGGGATCTGGAGAGAAAGGAAGAAACCAGCCCCAGACTGACTGTGATCTCTGTGTGCTCTTAAGGGAAATTGTACTTTACTGTGTGTGTGTATTTGTTATCCTTCCCAATGTGCACATCCATCACTGGTGTTAGTGGTGAGGATTGAGCCACCTTGATTACTGGGTCAATGCATGGGCGTCACATGCTTATTCTGCAGTTGTTTGGGATACTTCTTTCTCTCCATACCACTATGAGTACCCTCAGGAGCCATTTCTCTCTTTTCTCACCCAACATCTTAATCATCTCTGCTGTGACCTTTTCTGATCCTGCTGCTTTCCCTGACTTCATTTTCCTTAGTGCTGTTTTCTTCTAGGGTGGGATCCTCCTCTGCTGTCACTATAGGCTGTGTATGGGGCAGTAAAGCTTCTGTGTGGGTTTCTTCATTCAGAAGCTGCCATCTGCCTTTGATGTCCTGTGGACTGGTGAGCAGGTTATTGCTGGCATCTCTTATGAAGGGTGTCTGACTACAGTATCTTCTTTATCTTTCTGCCTTTGCCTTGAAGTCTGAAAAAGTTTCATTGTGCTTTCCACTGAGTCACTTTCCAGAAGCTGGTAGAGTGCCTCTAATACCTTATTCTTTGCTACTGCAAATTCTCTCTTAGCCTGTTTATTAGTCAACCTGTATTCCTTCCTAGCCTGCTCTTGCTTTTCTGTCTCCCACTTTTTCCTGCACTCCTTCTTTCTTTTGATGAGTTCCCGGACTTTTGTATTTCACCACTAGCTTTCCTTATGTACTTTATTTCTATACCTGGCATAGCCGCGTATCTGTTCTGTAGCCCTTGCACATGCTGTTTTGAGGAGCTGCCACTCTTCTACAACTCCACCTATTTCGTCTTCCTCTTGAGGTGCTAGACCCATGAGTAATTCTTTGAACTGTTGTCCTTTCTCTCCAGTCGACCTCCAGGTCTTCGGCCTGGTATGTATTGACCTTAGAACCTTCTCTGACTACTACTTGTAGCTGATTGTGGCAACCAGTGGTTTATGCTGTGAGCCAACTGTTTCATTGGGGATGACATTTCAATCACTGATTCTACCCCAGTGCCCTTTCCTTACTAGGAGGACATCTACCTGAGTTGCATGTTGGCCACTTTTATATGTGACCTTGTGACTCTCTGTTTCTGAATCCTATGTTGGTTAGAATGGGCCTTTCCTTCATTATTCCAGTTGCCCCACCCATGTGGACCCAGCAGTCCACATATCCTGTTCTGTCTGTCCTCATATGTGCATTCAGGTCACCCATTATCAAACCAATTCCTCTTGCCCTGTTTTATCCGGTAGGTCCTGAAACTGCTGTGTGAATGCACTCTCTTCCTCGTGATCACAACACTGCTGTGGACCATGGGCTGAGGTTAAGAATACTGTTTTATTATTAGGCTGGAGTCTGATTGCCATCAGTCTGTCACTAACTCTGATTACATCCCTCAATGCCTTCTGAAGCTTATCCCTCACCACAATTCCCACATCATTTCTAGCCTGTCCTCCTAAGTGGAAGACTCTGGATCCCAAGCCAGGCTTTGCTACACTGCCCTTCCATCTTGCCTCCTCCTTACCATCATGTCATCCACTTCCAAGATCCATTATATATTGAGTGTGGCAATTCTTAGTTCATAGACTGAACTCCTTCTTAGTTCATGTTTGGCAGTTGATAAGTTTTATTTTCAGCTTTTGCTCAACAGTGCTATCCCATGTAACCTAGGTTAGGCAACTGGACTCCAGAAAGACAGTAGCTTATTGACCCAGGGCTGCTGGGTTTTATGGCTGGCACACACAGGTCAGTAGGAGCACCCTCCCACGATTAGCATGGGTCCCTGATGTAGGTCAGAGTAGGCCATGTTCTCAGCTCACTTCATCACCGGCAAACACCCATGCCTATTTTGGTGACATTATCAACATGACCAGATCACCTGGTGCCGTATGTTACACCGTTGAGTGGCTAGCCCTGCCACAGCATGCAGTCTGTGATCTGTGTTGTACTGTCTTGAGGATACTGCATGCCACAGTAGATGCCCAAAGCAGTTGGTCTTTACAATTGTCCCCTCTATAGGGCACCATCTAGGGTCTGTGCTGCTGCCCACAACTCCATTCTTAGATGAGTTTGAGAAAGAAACACTCAGCATGTTTTTTTGGATACAGGAGAAACCACACAGAGACACAAGGAGAACATGCAAACTCCAAAAAGGCATTGGTCGGAGGTCAGAATTGAACCTTGTGCATGGGAGACAATCTTAACCATTATGCCAGCTGGTCTCCCTATCGGGGATTAATAACAGATTGTAATCAAAGGGATCGGGGAGTACTAAGTGAAAGCCCAACTCATAGGAGGTTATTAATTTTATGAAAAGAGCAAAGTAAGGCAGTTTACATAGGAACACTGAGAAGAAATTTGTAGGGCTTGAAAATGTCCAACAGAGTCTAGTAGTTTTAGGATATTTATGTGGAAGAGTTTCCATAGGTATTGTTATACTCCAAGAAGACTTCATAAGATTTTACCTCACATAGATATCCAGTTCTGCTGGTGTGATGGTTAAGGAGTGAGGTAATTAGGAATGTAATGAGGGGGCAGTTTTTAAATATTCCCAAAAGAGTACTTTGACAGAAATTCTGGGTGAACAGATAGTTGTAAAAAAGGCCAGATGTGGGTCCATGCTGTCTCATGCTCACTCCTCCCACCATCCACATTTCTAAAGTGCCTCCTTACCAGCCTCCTCAAGTCATCCAGATGACTTTTTCCGCATTTTTATTCTTCAGCTTCTCCTTGCCATCCTTTAAGTGTACTCAGAGTGGATCAGAGTTCAGTGTCATAGCTCGTGGAGGATATAACTGACTTAAGCTTAGGATCTGAGGCCACTAGGCCCCTAGAAGTCATGGGGGTGCTAGATATTCTGAGGTGCAGTTGTTTTCAAACTTTTGATTTGGTAATGGCCTGACAAAAATCCTGACTAATGAAAAAAATTCAGTCTTACTCTTCAAAGTTGCTTTTCCTGCATCCTTTTAACGCAGCCCATATGACCAAGATGGCTTTTGTACTAACTGTGAAGTAAATTATTAAACTAAGCTGAGTATTCCCTTTTAGATTCTGAACATAGTTAAAGAATGCCTTGTGATTATCTTTAGCTAGGGAGGCTATTTTTGCTTCGTAATTAGGTTTGGGGGACTTGGCAAGATCTGTAATTTGTTTGTTTAAGCTAGAGAGGGATTTCTTACTTTGCTGAGCCAGTTGCTTCTTGTTCTTGGACATTAGTTTCTTTGGTTGTATAGCCTTTTTTATAGTAGGTCCATCGGGGTGGCTTGTTTTTTCGGCAAGACCTGGTTTTAATCTGGTCAGGTACAGCCAATTCAATACAACTGCTTAAGTGGTTATACAGGGCATTGGTGTACATCTCTGCATAGGAGTCTATTTTATCTGCAGTCAAGGGGACTTTGAAAATTCTTATACCATAATTTAGTAGGAGGTCATTTGGCTTTGAAAAATTCCTAGGCATTTTTGAGCTTGATGGGGTATCTGGTCTTATAATTACATACGAGACTGATTTATGGTCTGATCTTTCCAGGGAGGACATCACACAGGAATGGTGCAATGCTCTCCCACATTAGTGAGTACTATGTCCAGGACATTTGAGCCTCTTGTGAGTGTGCTGACTAGCTGTTCCAGAGTATTTGCATTGACAAAGTATTTGCATTGACAAAGTCCTAGAACCTCTGAGCCAGCATGTGTGTGGTCATGTATGTTAGTCGATGATAGGATAATTAAAATCATCCATGAGCAAGGTGTTGTGTCTGTATGGCAAGTGAACTCCTGTAAGTCCAGGTATGCGGTGTGCTTTTCCTGTTTCATGGTGGAGGACCTATTGCTAGCTATGATGTGGTAGGGGCTTTGTCTGTAATTAACTGGACATGGAGTAACTCAAGAGAATCATACTGTTTTAACAGTCTTGAGGTGTATTTATCCTTAATGAAGATGGATAGACTTCCTCCTTTGGTTCTTTCACACTCAGTTTGTGGTCTGAACGTATGGAGAGCATTGTAGTCCTGCATGGCTTGGGTGCTTTCTGCAACTTAACCATGTCTTGATGACTGTACAGACGTCAGTATCTTTTAAAGTGAGGAGTGCTTTCAGGGAGTGAAGTTTCTTGTTTAGACTCCTAGCATTACGCAGCAGTAACTTGAGTTTAGCTAGAGAGGATTTTGTTATGTTGGGAGGTTGGTTATTTTGACACTGCCTAAAAATGCCACAGTAGGGGTGGCTAATGCCTTTGTCAGTATCAAAGCCTAAAGGAGACAGGTGCAGGCCATTTCTGGCAAAGCAGTGTGGCCTGTCGACCATTACTTCCCAGACTGACTGATATTGGGTCCCCTTGGACTGATACCAGAAGGTAAGCCAGTTGTTAGTCAATAATTTTTGTTTGTATTGTGGCATCATCCTTGGAGAAGGTAGAATACTCCTTAAGGCTAAGCTTATACTTGCCTGTGGCACATAATCTGAGAGTTGAGTCATGTCTCTCTTCATATAGTCCAGTGAGATGTGTCTCTAATCATTCCCCCCTACATGGACTGTGACAGAGTCATACTGTTGAGTAACTTGACTGATCCTGGCACCTGACAGGCAGCTAACCGTGACCCACTCCTTATCCAGCCTGGTGAGGGGAACATCCACGTGTCTCAGAATGGAGTTGCCGATGACCAATACATAAAGTTTTGTGGTGTTACGCTTTTTGGACTTATTTGTTGAGACACTGGTATGTGTGTTATTATGTGCTGTGGTTGTTTTTTGCGATGTTTTGTGTAAGTGGTTTCCTTTTGTGAGGCCTGTGATCTTTTGGTAAGTTACTAGTGAGTACCTCCGCATATGTGGGTTTATGTGTTGTGTCCTTGTATAGTGTGGGAAGTGTGTGTGTGCTGACAACCTTTTTGGTATTCAACTTGACCTTGTGTGAGAATCTCGCCTCTGATTTCATAATTTAACTACATCTTTTTGGTATTTGATTTGACCTTATGTGAGAGTCTTGCCTCTGATTTCATAATGTAACTACATCTTTCACATAAAGTATTTGCTTGTTTCAAGAGTAAGTGGTTGTTAGTGTACATGAGACAATTGCTACATTGCCTCAGGATGCTCTTGTCTATCCGGCTGGCCAGAGAGCTGATGAGAAACTGCCCATCCATGATGGCAAGCTCTTACTGTATGTTTTATTAGGGGAGGGAATGGGTTAATTGAAAAGGACTGTATTGGTAACACTGAGACTAAAAGACAGACCTACACTTTGTGTAGGCTGAGGTTGATCAATAAAGCAATGCTGCTCAGTGCACAACTGAGTTGCTCCGAGAGCAGCAGAGAAGCTTGGAAGGGTTTCACTGACAGCTGTTTAGGGAAAAGCTGTGTCTGCAGGTGTTTGCATCTATACAGGGTACTGCTAACCACCACTGCATGAAGAGCAGCACTAAGCAAACTCAGGGCTTAAATATGACCAAAGAGAAACAAGTTGTAAGCTAACTACCAAACCTTCCACCAGCAATTCCCAACTCAGACAGGTTAGATCAGCACACTTCTGCTACAGGGGTACAGAAAAACACCTCCTTAATGTAGAATAGCTGGTTTGGAGCACAAGTGAAACAAGATCACACTAACTACAATGAACAGTTACAATGTAATACGATGCAATTAACTACTTAAAGCAGCAGCAGACAGTACAGGTTTTTTTGAAACTGCTTACAGTCACAGTATGTAAAAGTCATCCAAAAAATACTTAGAACCCTTTTGTGTGTTTCCCAGCTCGATACACCAGGTAAACACCTACTGCCACTAGTCCTCTTGATGTTAAAGCACAGTAAACAAGTGTCCTAAAAGATACAGATACAACAGTGTACCTTTTATAAAAGTGTGATTATTCACTAACAGTAATTCGCTTTGTATAAATGAGCCGAGTGTCAAATACAAAACAAAAGCTGCTAGAAAAAAAGTCATCGAAGTCGTCGCACCAGACCAGATTATAGCAGGTGTTGCAAGGCTTGTAAGTATGTTCATAGTGGAGGTCTGTTTTATACATCCTTTAAAAGGTTTCCAGATAGAGACATCTTTATATGCAGACTGTGCAACGGAAAATTTGGTCTATTTTGCTTTCTGCATAAAGTGTTTTAGTTATGTAGGGAAGACCAACAGGACACTGAGAGAAAGGGTATTACAACATGTTAATAATGTGAGAAATAAAAGAGTGAAAAATGCATTAGCAGCACATGTTAGTGACCATGGAGTTGGTCATGATTTTAAGTTTTTTGTGCTAGAAGGTTTAGAGTGCAATAAGAGAGGGGTTGATTTTAAAAAATTTACAGAAAAGAGGGAACAACAGTGGATAGTGCGTCTGAATGCAGATAAGCTCCCCGGTTTAAATGAGAGTGTTACTTTAAAACCAGTACTTAAGACACGTCCATTTTTACATTAATTATTGTTCTTATATATGCATATGTATTTTGTGTAAGTTAATTATAGATAGATGTTAAGGAAAGGACAAGCTTTTATTATGTAATTGATTAATTACTGTTTGATGTGTAAATAATTAACTCGGATGCACTGTGTTAGTAGGTATGAAGGAGGAGCCAGTAGACTGCGAAAGCACTCACCTTCTTTTTTTTATCCTTTTGTGTATTTTATTTATTAAAGTTTTGCGAGTCCTCAGCACTGGAGTGCACTCTGGATTTTTTTACATATTATTTGAAGTGCTTGATCCGCTGAAGTGCACAATACTTATCTGCTGGCTCTTTGTTGGTTTTCACATCAACTTGTATGTGCAAGAGACCAGATTCTCCAGACTTGCTCTTGTCTGAGGATAGCCATAAACTACGACAAGTCTCATCTGGAACCCACTCAAAGTTTAGAGTTTATAGGAGCAGTTCTCAGTATAAAGACAACCATTGCTTCTCTTCCATTACCGAGGGTACAAACTATAAGATTTCAAGTCAAAAAGATGTCTGCAGTGCCTTAATTTTGGCCCAGATGGTCCTTCAGGCTCTGGGATCAGTGTCAGCAGCAGCAGCAATAACATTGGTACCTCTAGCCGTGTTTTACATCAAAATTCTGCAATGGATGTTAGCTGCTCAATGGTTAATTCTTTATCAACCTATGTTGTACAAGATAAGAATCGTCAACCTTTGCAAGAGAGATCTATAAGGGTGAATTCATTCAGACCAGGTTCTGCAAAGTCATCCATTCATTCCCCCTCAGGGTTGCACAGTTAGCCTAGAATAAAATCACTGTAAGTGGTCTTAGGGTTTTCTCTAAGTGAAGTTAATTATTTTCTAGCCACTAACAAAACAAAGTTGCAGTTTTGTGCATTTCCTACACTGGTAACTCATTCAATGATGTGTGCTCAGATATTTAGTAATCATATGAATGCTATAAATCAGTACAGTGGTCTAACAAAGCATGCAGTTACGACTAGGGCTTTGTTGCAAAATGAAGTCTTCCCTGCCCTCCTGTAAAACAATCAAACTGAACCATGTTATAATGCTGTCACAAACATTTTCTTCTCCAGCTCTACTTACTAGCATAGCTAAATACTCTTTCACAAACCTTAAATTAAGAAAAAATAACAGAGTCACATTTCCTCTGGATGAAATAACACAGATCAATATAGCCTTCAGTAATTTAATATTATTGAATCTTACAAATTTTTGCACTACATGCATCTAAGCTTTACTTCTGATCTTCACAATACATCCAGGCTGCATCTAAAACTCATCTGCCAAAAAATAGAACCAGATCCTAAGCACGAGGTTAAAAATGCCAAGCAAATAAGGAAAGTCAAGTACACAAGTTCCAAAATCATCCCCAGCAGTCTAATGAAAGTTATCTTAAATGCATAGAATTTCCCAAAATACATGGGAAAATATATAATAAGGCCAAAGCAACAAATAAAAAAACTGAGAGCCGATAAAAAAGGTTTCTTCATCTTTCAACTCACGGAAATAAAACGTGGAAGAAAACATAATAATGCACAAGTACAGCAACTTGGAAATAAAGCCTTCCTGATGGGGTTCATACGGCAATGCAAACTATTAGAATAAAGCACAAACCATTCATGAAGTAAATAAAGGTTCATAAAAGCATATGATGGTTGGCCAAGGCAACTCAGATCATACGTCAATGCACTACCATTTATGCTGCTAGACTAGACATAATATAAAATAACTGACTCCGAGTCTGTACAGATAATCCAAAATAGACTAGAAAACTTTGTTCTCCACCAATGCTTTTCATTAGCACCCTACCCCCGCCTTCCAAGAGAGAAGTACAGCATGCATAATAAATGTGCATTGATAAAGCTTTAATAAAAAAAAAAAATTGCACTATCAAACAATAAGTATGAGACATGTCGTCTCATGCATGGCACTTATTAATCTTTCAAATGCAGCAACCCATCATCTTAAAAAGGGCATAAGAACTCCCCCGTCATACACCAGTACTGGCATGTACGCATCAGCATGCATTCAGCAGTAATAGTTTATACACAGGAGTGTAAAAAAATCTCAACACGCCACCAGCTATACAAAAAGCTACGACCCATGGAGAGTTTATATAGTGTATGCTACGGGATCTTCAAGAGCAACCTTGATGACGGGATGGAAAACCACAAACTTTTCCCAGGGGTTCCACCTATGTCCCTCACTGACAGGGCAGACAGGCGCTGACCGAGATTTCTTTTTTGGGGATAAACTCTTGGCTGGGTTTCTAAGGGCCCCACGGCCATTAGCCGAGTAACCTCCTATGAGCCGAGTAACCTCCTATGATCCTATGTCTAGTTCTCTCTGTCTTTTTTATTAGGCTGTCCTTCCAAGAAATCCTTGGCTCTGTGCAGGAAATCCAGACTTCAGTACCAAGCTCTTTGACCTCATCTCTGACTAAAATGGTGTATATTCCACCTTCCCCTTCAGAAATGAGCAAAAGGTCTTTCTCTAAACATGCCCCAGGTCTGAGATCCAAGAAGACACCTACATAGGAATGGTTCTGATGGATGTACCTCATTCCTCAGATATGCTGGACTCCAAACAGGCACTGTCAAATGTAGAAGTGAGGATTGCGGAAGTGTAGGTGTCTGATCTGGGGGCTGAAAAGGTTCCTCAGCTAAATTAGCACCCTCAGACCAGATGGAAACATTAGGCACCTACATAATATTTGTTATGTCCCTTTCCAGTTTTTTCCCTTGTTTTCCTCTTCTGCCCCCCCCTTTTAAGATGAAACAGTCTGGTCAACACCATACTGGATCAGTCTAAGGCATCAAGTCTCTAACTTCAGGTGCTTGTGAAGGAGATGTAGGGAGATGTAGACTAATCTGAAAATTCCCTGGGCTGAAGCCTTAGCAGACATTGCAGTACAGCGACTACAAGGCAGGTGAAGGCAGCACTTGCTCATGCAGGACAAGCACAAGGGCTTGTGTTGGTGTTAAAATTAGCTCTCTGAGATTGTAACTCCACAACTATGTGGTTATATCCCACTAGATATTTAGGCTCCGTGGCACAAACAGATGAAGCCCCAGCTGTAATCCAGGTGAGTTAGGAGTGACTACTAAGATGGATGCTTGAAGAGGCAGCTACTGAAGGGGAGAATTAAATGACTAATGCCAGTCTGCCCATCTTGTAGTAAGGGAGGCAGCTTGGTCTACTGCAATACTGATACCCAATACAGACTGAGTGGTGCAGTGAGACAGCTTTAAGGGGCATGATGTGTGTGTATATGTGTCAAGTGTGCTCTGTAGCTGGAGTTATGCATACAAAAAGCACATAAGAGAAATGGGAGAGCAAGCAATTACACCCACTGGGGCTGCCTCAAGGATAACAAAGGGATGGGGGAGTTAGAGCAAGACATAATCCTGACAGCAGTAGGGATGATCGCTATCTGCAACTGACTCTCATTCATTCATTGGGTGCAAACAGGCTGCCTGATCTATGGGAGGGCTGATAATTGTCAGGCACAGGGGGAGAAAGAAGAGCAGAAAATGAAACCTAAATGATGACTTTCCAAATAACGTCAAACAGCTCTCTGATGGCCTCCTCTTGATGTACCCTTTGCACAGTAATGTAATTACACACACACACACACACACACACACACACACACACACACACACACACACAGTTCATTCACTCCTTCACCAATCGCTCTCTCATACACACACGCAGGCACATCTATATTCATACACACACTCTGCATTCATTAATTTACCGATTGCTGTCTCATACACACACACAGACACTTCTACATTCATACACACACTCTGCATTCATTCATTTACCGATCGCTCTCTCATACACACATGCAGGCACATCTATATTCGTACACACACTCTGCATTCATTCATTTACCGATCGCTCTCTCATACACACATGCAGGCACATCTACATTCATACACACACTGCATTCATTTATTTGCCGATTGCTGTCTCATACACACACGCAGACACTTCTGCATTCATACACACACTCTGCATTCATTCATTTACCGATTGCTGTCTCATACACACATGCAGACACTTCTACATTCATACACACACTCTGCATTCATTCATTTACCGATCGCGCTCTCATACACACATGCAGGCACATCTACATTCGTACACACACTCTGCATTCATTCATTTACCGATCACACACTCATACACACACACAGGCACTTCTACATTCATACACACACACTGCATTCATTCATTTACCGATTGCTCTCTCATACACACATGCAGGCATGTCTACATTCATACATGCACTCTGCATTCATTCATTTACCGATCGCTCTCTCATACACCCAAGCAGGCACTTCTACATTTATACACACACACTGAATTCATTCCTTCACTGATCGCTCTGTGCCTATTTTCACACCAGGAATCAAGCACCTTAGTTATGCTACAACTCTTCAGTGAGGACCACAGTGTTTGATTTGTAAATTCCGCTTTTGCTTAAAATTATTTTTGATGTTTCTCTTAGTTTAGCTACATTTTTTTTCATCATCTGACAGAGATCCACAAGTCTCTGATGACTTTCCAGTTTGTCTTTTGTTTGTATTTCGCCTTTTTCCCGGTGAGGGGAAGGAGGAAGTGAATGCTGCCTGCCTGCCTACCTGCCGGAAGCTCTTAGTATAGTATAATTTTAACGGATCGTTATAACTAGTCAGGGCACTTAACTGATGGAATGTTTATTTCTGTACTGTTAACACAAGAACAAAGGTAAATGTGCAATACCTGCAGGCTCCAGAATAAGTCACCAATAAGCTTGTTTTTGGAGGTGGAAGGAAACTAAGTACCATAAAAGTATTCAGAGATGCAGACAGAAAACATGCAAATTCCAACAAGTGACCATGTACAATATGGTAGCATACATTCCTGAAAGTTACCTGATGTGATACAATGTTAAGAGATGGAGGCCATGGAGGTTTGCGGAGGGGAGAAAGAACATTCTGATTTACTGTCTTCTTCTTGCCGGGCAAGCGCAGAATGTTCACTCTCGCACTACAACCCTAGGGATCGGAGGCAGCGCTATTCACTTGCACTAGTCTCCTTTTTCTATGCAAGTGCCATAAAGGGGCCAAGACTCAAGAATAAGGTGGCCACGGTCACACCGATGCTATAAATCAGCTTTGACCCAGCACTGAATGTGGAAATCAGCGAATAAAGTGTCTCTCTACTCTCACTCATTTTTTTCGTGATTTTGCAAGTTTAATAAAATGATATCAAAACTGCCAATACCCAAGTTCTGAATACATTTAATTGTTATAAGAAGCAGCAGACTGCCACATAAATATGACATGCATATGATATCACACAATGACAACAAGTAAAGAAAGTAAGTTTAGGTCTGGGGGTGGAGTAGTTTGGCAAGCGGCAGCTTGGATTGCAAGAATCCAATTGGCTGTCACCACTTGCTTCACAGAAAACATACAGAATCGGCTTGCAGATGCACAGTGCATGGCAAGCCGATTTTCTCCAAAATGTTAAATACAAACGTGATGTTACTCCACCATGAAAACAAAGTTGAGAAGGTACCTGACAAAGTTCAGGTACTTTTTCAACTTAATTTCTAACAGTGGAGATAAAAAGGGACTGTGAATTTACCGGCGCTTGTAGAAGGCACTCGGGTGAAACAGCTTACATTTTCAAGCGCCTCACAGAGCGCTCAGGTGTAAGCACTAAGGCTCCCTGAGAAGGTACTCGGGGTTAATGAGTTAAACTGTATTATAATAGTTTTCATATTTCTCTAAATATCTCAGCATTCAGGTACCACACCACAGATAGAACTGCATAGCCTCATATGAAAGCTCACAGACATATGAAGAAAATCCTGCTGGGAGTATCTGTCTTGCTTGAATGGTTACTGAGATATAAGCTGTCTATTTATTTTTACATTTGTTAACCAGGTTAGTCCAACTGGGCCCGGCAAACCCTTTTTCAGCGGAGACCCGAGGAGAAAAACTCCAAGAAAGTAATTAAAAAATAAGAAAAAAACTAACAATTCAAGTTGTAAGATACTTAACAGACAAAAACAGAGATAAATATACAATACAGATATACAAAAGTGCAGTATTTTGAGAATGCAATAGCAATATGTTTGAGAAATTTGGTTAGCATCAAGTTATTTACAAGGAATGTCGCAATGCCTAACATAAAAAAAAAATCAGAGTAACATCATGACATAAGTACAACAAAGATGCATTTAATAGCATAGGTGCTAACTGCAGAGAGAGTAATATATGTAGACAGTTTAGGTAGATACCAGGCAGATATGTTAACTGAGAGAAGAAAAGTTCGTAGGGTAATTTCCTGACAAGTACAGATCCTTGCATGCTGGAAATGAATTTTTAGATGCTTTTTGAATTCGTCACTTTTGGTAGTGGAGTGAAGGGACAATGGAAGTTTGTTCCATGAGTATGCAATTGAATAACTGTAAAGTATTTTTGCAATATTTTTGTTCTATTATATTTTTGTCTATACAACATTACAAAATTAATATTCACTGTCTTTATTTTGGCTTACAAAATCTAGTTTAAAGCATCAAACTGAATTTATCCTGAATAATTTGCCATTTACAATTTTCTAGTAACAGTTATTGCTCCAGAGATATGAATATTTGTTTGAACTGTAAGATGAAACTTCATTTTTAAAGACTCCAGCAGCACCCACTGGGAGTTAAAAGTACTGGAAGGAATGGGTTAAGTAGCATTAAGCATCCCCCCGTCACACACAACTGTTCAACCTCAGCCTCCATACAGGTTTTCTACCAAGTGAATAGAGAACAACTACAGCCATTCACCTGTATAAGGGAGGACCTTCCACAGACCCAGGTAATTACATACTCACAAGTCTGACCAGCCTCATATTTAAAGCCATGGAAAGAGACATATTATGGAACTAATCAATAAGGACATAGGGAATCTCCAAACACTGGATCTGTCTCAGTTTGGATTTGTCAAGAACAGGTCTTACTTGCTCAACTTAGTAGACTTTTTTGAAAAGGTTACTAAAGCAGTCAGTGAGAGAAAGATGGTGTACACTGTTTACCTCAACCTGGCCAAGGCTTTTGACACAATCCCCCATTTGAGTAGAAAAACTAAATAAAATGTGAGTAAACCCACAGAGATACCTTACTAAAAGGATACAAGGCCTAAATAACATGCCCTTTGTGATCTGCCTCAAATTTCTGTCACTGTGCTCCATATCCTACACACTGCTAAGAGGTAACCTGTGTCTGGCATACAAGGCAACCTCTGACCCCATACTAATGGACCTACTGTACATCAGCAAATCATACAGCATCAGAAATGCTCAATTCATGGATCTAAACCTCTTCTGCAACTCCAGTAGAATGGTTTGGAGGGACAGGTGTATCTCGCAGAGGAGACCCACTTCTCTGGAATAGATTCCCCAGCCTCATCCCCGAACATATTCATGTGCAACTTGAATCTATAGATGGGTAATAGAAAATTTACCCCAGGACTACCCCCTGTGCTACCTATTAGCGGAGGTAGGTGCTAATGCTTTATCCCATGCATGGGTGCCCTCAAATTGTCTGTGGTATGATCACAGTTATTCTCACTAGGGGTAATATATAATTATCGATCATGGAATGGGTAAGGCCAGTCCAACACCAAATGAAATAGATTAATGCAAGGACCAAAAGGGAAATATGCTAGGCTCAAAGTGTCCATCAAGGGCAACTAGGCTAGTACTTTCCTTTGAACCTGTGGAGCCAAAGCAGTCCTACCCAGCTAGAAATTCTTCAGAAGTTTCTCTTCCTCAGCACATTATTGCTTTAACAATGCAAATTTACAAATTATTTGCCACCAGTAAGCAACTCAATTTTTGATATCTCTGACAAACTGAGAACAGTCCAGCAAACCTCCTCTCTTGCTAAGTTATGAAGAAAAACTAGTGTGTACACTGCCAGCCTAGAAATATATATATTTAGATATATAGTTTCATATGCAAGTAAAACTTAGTTTCCCACTTCAGGGCCATGACAGCCAGAGGCCTTAATTCCAGTGAGACAGAGGTTCCAAAGCAAGTTCCTAGTTCTGACAGACTGACATCACAGGTTCCCTAACCAGTACTAGTATCACCCTGTGGAGAAGTTCTCCAGCTGATACTGACCTCTAGCATCCTCTCTAACCTCTGGAATAAAACTACCCTGCATGTTATGCATTGTATCTCACTGTATTCGTTTAAACATAGCCTAGATGACTGGATGGGTTTTCACAAGTTTACTCTGGGATTGACTGGTGTGGCACTCATGAAGAGAAGAAGTGCTCCCTGAAGAAAGGTGCTGGCAAGGTGTAAATGGTCATAAGACTTGTAGCCTTGGAATATCTATGAATCTATTCTGTAATCATTGCCTTGCCTTTAACCATGTTTTCACCACAGAGGGGATCTGCTCTTTCTCACCTAAGTTCACATATTTTCTTCACTATTTTATTACCAATGCACTCAGAAGTTGGATACCTTTTTCATTCACTGGATTTAGGAACCATTATATGGGGACTGACAGTGGCACAGTGGATAGTATTGTCACCTCACAGCAAAAAGTTCTTTGTTTTGGTGCCTTCTGTGTGAAGTCTGCATGTCTTCCGTGTGTTTGCATGGGTTTCCTCTGGATGCTCCAGTTTCCTCACACATTCCAAAGATATGCAGTAGGTGGATTGGACACACTAAGTTGGCTATAGGTGTGAGTGTGTGTCCAAGTGTATCGTATGGAAGAACAACAGTGGCAGGGCTAGCCACCCTGCAATGTGAACCTTAGCTGTAGATAATTAGAACTGTTGAAGTGACATTCTAACCCCATGTGCAAAAATGGAAAAAGGGTTGTGGATGGATGGGTATGCCATCCCTCCAGTTCCACTGAAGTCCTGAAAGCAAAACTAGACAGGGAGTAGTTGCGTTTAATAGCCTCAACTTGGCCGAGGTAGTTTTCTCTGCATTTTCAAGTTATTACCTCTCCACCTTTTCAGCTTTTTGTGGATAGAATAGTGTTAACAAACTAGTCTGTCATTCTTTCACCTTGAAGGGTAGGATAATATTAATTCCTACCAGTGAAGTGTTTTCTTCTGGGAATACTAAACATCCTAGTTGAAATTCTAAGTGAAGCTGAGTCCTCTTGCTAGAGAGTCACATTCAAAAGTGGAGAAGACTTTTTGGACAGCAAAAACATAGAGATTAGATCATTTGAATTGTCCAGTTTCAAGATTTGTGAGACTTATTTTAAATTCCTTTGACGTTTTCCCTCCAACTGTTCAGTAAAGGTAATTGTTTCTGCAATATCTACTTGTGTGCTTGCATACCGTTCACTACATATATTACTTTAGTTAAGTTGCCTTAAAAGAGTTTTGCCTTTAAGACCTCCAAGAAAACAAGTGCCACTATCATGGGACTTGAACTTTGTGCTAGGAAAATTAACTGTACTTCTCTTTCGGTCAGCAGGGTCATTAGACTAAAATACTGTTCTTGAAAATTTCTTTTGGTAGCAAGTCAACTCTGGAAGAGCAACCTCTCAGAATTGCAAGCTCTAATATGCAAACTTTCCTGTAAAGTGTTTCATAATGAGAGAAATAGCACCCCCCAAAAAATAAATAAATAACTATTTCTTTATGCCAAAGGTTGTGCTTGCATTTCCTTGAGCAAGTCTGTTCATTTACTAATGTTTTACTTGTCTTTCCTGAATCCTAACATTTACTAGGAAATATGAATGGTCAGACAGTTGAGCTACAATATAAGGCAGACTCATTTCAAAAAAATGTAATCAGACTTTTCTGCCTTCAAACAAAGTAGGACTTCCTGTTACTAAACTAAATGTAACAAAAGTGACTGGCCCATCTTGTTGCCTTTTGTTTTAACAAGTGTAGTAAAAATGTGTAAAGCCATGCTGCTGATCTTTATGCAGTAGCTGCAAGTACTACTGCAGCTGTTGTATAACGATCACCAGCATGGCCTTATAAAATGACTGCAGTGTTTTTAGATTTTTTTATTTTGAAACAAGGCACAGGGTTAGGAAATGTTTTGACACTGCTGTGGGGTCATATAAGTGTCTACCCTTCAGGGATTAACTGTTACTACATTGGATTTTGAGATGCTTTAATTTACTGCTGCAGTGACAGTCAGTGAAATAACATGGCTTAGGTGTATGAGATATTTTACATGATATATCTTTGAGGAGAGGTCAGTGTAGCAGTAAAGCTATCATCCAGCCATTACCCATTTTCATCTGGAGAATCTTTCATCTATATTTCTTAATGTGTGTGATACATTGTTAGTGTACACAGTTGTAATGTAACTTGCTGTTCATTTAAGTTTGTACATGCAGGTTATGTAATATGTCTCCCTACAGTTCTTTGCAGATTTTTTTTTTGCCTTGAAGAATTGGTATAGGCATGTACCAAAGCTACGTATATGGCAGCAGTCTGCTGCCCCAAGTCACTACATATGGTACCATGAAAAAGAGCTGGACTAGTTTAATTTCTGCAAATACTTTGGTTTTTCATACATTGATGCGAATGGACCCCACTCATAAGTCAGGGCATAATTAAAGTTCATCACATTAGTTTTGCTTCAGTCTTTGACATTTGACATGAATGCTCTTCTCAGCACCCACAATGTACCCAAAATTGCTTCCATGTCTTTGGAACTCAGTTCATAAGGAATTACCGTTATTTGGTAGCATAGGTAGATATAGTTAAAGATTTGTTTGTATTTGCCATGTTGCTCTAACTACAACTAGAACTTTCTAGATATCCTTATTCCACATTGCTGTATTTGATATTTTACAGATGTCTTGACTTTCAGTTTGTAAGACACTGTAGTCACTGGGTATAGCGATTTCAATAATCAATGCAATTTCTGTCTTTGTTTCTTGAACAACAATTCCCAGTCTCTCTGCTTGTTTAACTGCTGGTATAGGAGGATCCATCGTAATCATTAGTTCGTCATTTTCAACAATCCTTTGCAATTCATATTTCCAGTACTTCTCAGCTGCCTTTATTTTGTAACATTTACAAAGTTCTCCTGTGTAACAACCTTGCCACATTATGTCTTTCTGTATACAAATCTTCAGCTATGAATGTATTGCAAACTACTACAAAATGTGTAACCGTTAATAGTTCTGTACTGCAAAGCCATTCTGCCTCCTTGTTGTGTTCAACTGGGTCCTCCTAGATGTTTCTCCTGAATGCATTACTTTCATGTATTCTTTGTGATATCTCAACTGTCTTTCCTAGCACATGTAAAACGTTTTTGAGTCATCCCTAAACTCTTTGCCTTGTGTCCTTCCTTTATATTTCTCATTTTATATCCTATGTTTTTAATGTATTGCTAGAGATAGTCTAATGTAGATCCTGATCTGTTTTGGTGATATATTTTTTTTGTTTTAGCCCCTTCACTTTTCTAACAGTTTTTTTATATTGATTTCCTTTTCTATATTCTTCCAGTAATAATACTTCTTTTCTTGACTGTTTCATAATTGTTTCTGTTTGGTGCTTCCATGATGGTGATCGGTTTGCTCCTTTGTTTTCCTTTACTAACTTATGCTTTCTTGGTAGCACCTTGTCTGTTGTTAGTTTTGCTGCACAATAATATATTATGTTATTTTCTGTTATAGTACATAGATCTCTCTTTATAGTCCCAGTTGCTTTATTCTTCTTCTTCCTGCTTTTCCCAGTTAGGGGTCGCCACAGCATATCACTGTCCGCTCATGATTGGCAGTGGAGTTTTACAGTGTCGAGTTGCCCAACCTTCCACAGAAGGCACACACACGCACACACTCATGCATAGGGCCAATTTAGTGTGTCCAATCCACCTACAGCATGTCTTTGGGATGTGGGAGGAAACCGGAGCACGCGGAGGAAACCCACGCGACCACAGGGAGGACATGCAGACTCCGCACAGAAGGCACCCCCAGCCAAGGATCCAGTTGCTTTATTAATTTGGCTTATTTTTTGATCCCCTTGAGGGGAGTTCATATATTCTCTTAGACCCTCAAGCACTCTCACTTTCTGTGAAAATGTTAGAGGCATGAATCTTCTGGGTCTGATTTTCATACATTCATTCAAATGACCCTTCCATCTCCTGGTATCTAAATAATCAAGGAGTCAACAGGGTCATATCTTTTGTGCAGGGTATTTATGCACACCTTTTAGTGGTCCATAAACAGAATCATCACTCTATCAGCAGTTTATTTCCCAGGTGTAGTGAATGAGCTGGTGACATCATCAGTCTTTTCCATTCTATCCTGAATCTGTGGAGGTAGTGAACATAGCTAGTGTGTGTTTACCAAAAGAGTTAATCACTTGGAAGAGTGCAGCAGAGCAAGAGAAGATAACTGTGGATTCCGTTTCTGTTCTGTGGTTTACATATTCTTCATGTTGTTGCTGTTGTTGGTCTTTCTCTTTGGTACTGTTGTAGTTACTGCTAGCATGTCCAAAGATCCTAAAGAATCAAAACCTTCAGGTTTTAAAAAGTGTGGCTCATGCTGCCAAAAGATGTCCCTTGCGGACGGGCGCACAAGCTGTGTCTATTGCTTAGGGGCTGTACACCTGCAGGACTCCTGTTCTATATGTCATGCTTTTAGTTCACGGGTCCTGCAGGAGAGAAAAAATAAGCTGATTTTGTGAGGCTTACTAAAGAACCCCTTTGATGTTGCTATTGAGGGTTCTCAGCCAGAAAAAACAGGAAAAGTCCCCTAAGCCATCATCTTTGTCGGCGTTGTCTAAATCTAAGGACAAACCTGTGAAATTTTTTGGATCTTGAGTGTCTGTTCCGACAAAGCTCTTTCTCCGGCGGCTCCATCAGTGGTTTCAGAGCCAGTCAGAACTCACAAGAGAACCAGGTCTCCCTCCCTGGAGCCAGTGCGGTCTGTTCCACAGTCCCTGCTGTTGCAATCTGTGGCAGGCAGTCATCGGTCTTCCTCCTCTCGATCATCCAGGCTTTCGGATCATGATGTGGAGAGGGTGGTGAAGAGGCTTCTCAAGATGCAGGCATTAGCTAAATTATTATCGAGCCCAGCCCACAAGGAATTGGCACTGACCGCCTAACCTGCACCGTTATCAATTCCTCCACCGACTCCTTTGAGTTTCAAGCCGGAGTGCATGGAAGTTGTGGTGGAACCGTTGGTTCCGATCACCACTGGTCTATCAGTTCCGAGTACCGCTCCGATCTCTTAGTTGTGTCAGTCTATCGAGGGATCTGGGGGCCGATACTCTCAAATCCAACATCCTCCTGCACGAACGGCTGGTACACGGCTGAAAATACCAATCCAAAATGAAAAAAAGAGCCAGCACTCCACTCCATGATACAAGCGATGATAGTTTTATTCCAAATACAAAAACAGCAAAAAAAATAAACCGTACACCAACATGGTTGTACCGGTTTTGGCAGAGCCTTCCACAGCAACCAAACTTGATGTAGAAAGTAAAGACAAAACCACACATGCTGTCTACCAACTTATAGAAAATCATTTGGAATGCATGAAGCGCCCTCTAGTGCATCAAATAATAATGCACCAATTCATTAATACATAAATATATAAAAATAAATACAAATATTCAAAATATTATAAATAATATGTTGATATGTGAGAAAAATATAAAAAACATAAAAAACAAACACGTATAGTAATTACTTCAAAAATGGTCATTCAAACCAGGGGGGAAAAGAGCCCTGCAATATTGGTTGGATAAGGCTAACATTTATAAACCTGGTTTTAACACCCTCTTGGTATGTATGATTGAACAAGTCCTGACTCATAATGTTTTCTTTTATAAAGACAGGTGTTTTTGGCAAATCCAGGGCACCGCTATGGGGGCTTCTTTTGCCCCCATTTATGCTGATTTGTTCATGGCGTATGTGAAAGATCAGGTGATTTATGACATCGGCCATAATATTTACATCAGTGAGATGGATATTTGGAGGAGATATCTTGATGACTGCTGGATGGTGTGGAGAGCTAATGAGGAATTCCTAGAATATCTTAATGGCAATGTATGGGGTATTGAGTTTAAGTTGACTTTTTCTAGATCTGAAATTACATTTTTGGATGTGTTGGTAAAAAGAACTGATACCAACACTCTTGAGAGTGAGATATTTAGGAAATGTCCTCAATTCAATACCTTATTACATGCCACTAGTTTTCACCCCCAGCATGTCATCAAGAATATCCCCAAGTCTCAATTTCTCTGGGTTAAAAGGATTTGTTCCAGCCCTTCCACATACGACCATCACAAGAGGGATTTAATTTCGAGGTTTAGAAGTAGGGGTTACTCAGGGGGTGACATCACGAGGGCCAATCGCTTTGCAAATCAACAAGACAGAATTGATTTGTTAGTTTATCAAAATCGAGATCATGTTAAGTCTGATTTGCTTAGATTGGTAACAACCTATGGGAGAAATACGGTAGGATTTATGAATATTATACGTAAACATTGGCACTTGTTAAAATCGGATGAAGTCTTAGAGAAATATATAGGGGACCGGTGTTGTTACTCATTTTGCAAAGGGTGGTCTTTGGGCTCTCTTTTCAGTCACTACAAGAGAGTTTATCATAAGGATACAGGTTCAACTACCCAAGTAAATTTATTTGGAGGCTGTATATTTGGATGCTATCCATGTGGTCATTGTACCTATTGCCCAAGGGTGTTAAAATGCCAGACCTTTTCTTCACATAACTGTCCACAAGTTTATGATGTATCATGCTTTGCCAATTGCAGTACTTCCTGGGTGATTTATTTGGCCCAGTGCAATTATCGAGCTTTTTATGTTGGACAAACTTCCCATCCTTTTAAAGTTAGGATAGGGGAGCATCTTAGTGACATTAGAGACAAAAAGGGGTCTAGCTTTTTATACAAACATATTTCTAAACACCCTACAGGTAATTTTTGTTTTATGGTCATTGACCACATTAAGGATAGACATGTACAACTTCATATTCTACATGATGGGCTCACCTATAAAGAGAAAATGTGGATCATCAAACTAGGGGCTCTTTTTCCCCCTGGTTTGAATGACCATTTTTCAAGTAATTACTATACATGTTTGTTTTTTATGTTTTTTATATTTTTCTCACATATCAACATATTATTTATAATATTTTGAATATTTGTATTTATTTTTATATATTTATGTATTAATGAATTGGTGCATTATTATTTGATGCACTAGAGGGCACTCCATGCATTCCAAACGATTTTCTATAAGTTGGTAGGCAGCATGTGTGGTTTTGTCTTTACTTTCTACATCAAGTTTGGTTGCTGAGGAAGGCCCTGCCGAAACCGGTACAACCATGTTGGTGTACGGTTTAGTTTTTTTGCTGTTTTTGTACTTGGAATAAAACTATCATCGCTTGTGTCATGGAGTGGAGTGCTGGCTCTTTTTTTCATTTTGGGCCGATGCTCTCATCAGCTCCAAGGGGGGAAGTAGCATCAGACCCTTGTCTGACCCCGCTGTCCCTCTCGGGGCTTTGGCGCAGGTGAGTTTGGCACCTACACCGGCCTCGGAGCCATCGCCCTCGGTTCGGAGGAGATCTCCGGGCTGTTTGGAGCCGGGGACTCTTTCGGGCCAGGACTGCAGTGTCTTCAAGGTGATGAGCGTGCTGTCCACTGAGACCGCTCCACCCTCAGCTCCATTGGCTCCTACTCTTTCGGTGCCCGAGTCTGCCTCCGATCCTCCTCCCCCCAAGTGTAGGGAACCTATGCTCCAGGATGCCCCATTGGGTGACCCCACCTCTTCCGAAACCTCTCCTGAGCACCCCTCTGAGGATGTCCCTCTGAAGAGAAAATGCAAGAGGAAGCATTTGGCCTCCCCTGAGTCTCTCACTTCAGACACAGACTTGGAGGACTCAGAAGGGTCCCCACAGCCCCCCTCTGAGGATGTCTCCTTTTCAGACATCCTTGAAATCCTTAGACACAGGGGTGGCTGGAAATCCCTTGCCCCTTCTGAGTATGTCTGTGTACCTGGATGCATTTGGTTCCCGACCCACCACCTCTTTGGTGTCTCCGCCTTTTGATCCTCTACTGGCTTTAGTGAGTCAGAATGTGTGGAGCTTCCCAGAGACTATGTAATCAGTTCCAAGGAGGCCCAATAAATTCATAACTGCTCCAGAGGATAGGCCCTTTCTATCTAAGGGTGTGCTTGTTGATGCTATGGTGGTGGCAGCAGCCACCAAGAAAGAATTAGCGGAGACTTCTTCTGTACATCCGCCGAACAGAGTCTCATGCAATGGACAGGTATGGGAAGCTTATGTTTGCTTCAGCTGCCTTTACTCTCATGTCGCTGAATTACATAACCATACCAGAAGAATGTAGAGCCCCGACAATCACTGGTACACAGGTTAAAACAGCCCTATCCAAAGGCAAAAACACAAGCTTCAGTGGGACCGGACGGTGTCCCAAGCTGTGTCTTACACAAACTCCAAAATGAACTAACACCTCACCTAAACACACTGTTCAAACTCAGTCTCTCTACAGGCTACGTACCCATAGAGTGGCACACAGCAACAGTTATCCCGCTTCACAAAGGTGGAGCCAGAACGGACCACGGGAACTATCGCCCCATAAGCCTGACTAGTCTGGTCTGCAAGGCTATGGAGCTCATCATCATGGAACTCATTAACAGAGACATTGGGAACCTCCAAACATTGGACCCTACCCAATTTGGCTTTGTTAAGGGCAGATCATGCCTCCTGAACCTGGTGGACTTCTTTGAGACAGTTACCAAGGCTTTAGACAAGGGAAAGGAGGTCCACACAGCCTACCTAGACCACGCAAAGGCTTTTGACACCATTCCCCATTCTGGTATTATAGACAAGCTCACCAGCCTGAACATAAACCCCTACATCACAAGATGGGTTGCCAATTGGCTCACGGATAGAACCCACATGGTGAGAGTTTCAGGCTTTAGGTCCAACTCTAAACTGGTTACAAGTGGCATCCCCCAGGGCTCAGTCGTGGGACCCCTCCTGTTTGGTATATACTTCTCAGAGGTACAGGCAAGCACAGGAGGACTATGGCTGACCAAGTTCGCAGACTACTGCAAACTGGGGGCCATAATTGACTCTCTGGCTGATGCAGACATCCTCCAGAAGGGTCTCACTGAGACGGATACCTGGTGTCAAAATCATGGCCTCAAGCTAAATGCCAAAAAGTGCATAGTCACCCCCTTTGGAAAAAACAAAGTACCTGTGAACTACCACATACGTGGTAGTCCCCTAAATACAGAAAATGTAATAAGGGATCTGGGGACCCAATTAGCTAGTAATCTCTTCTTTGATAATCATATTGCCAAGGTAGTTAGAAAATCCTTCTGTGTGGCTCACCTAATCACAAAAGGGTTCGCATCCAGAACAAAAAAGGTTATTGTGCCCCTCTACTCATCACTCATCAGACCCATCATAGAGTACAATGCCTCATTTGGGATGTACCTTACAAGATACCTACAACAGCTAGAAAGACCACAGAAGTACCTTATCAAGAGGATTACTGGCCTCAAACAGATGCCCTATGCAGCCCAACTGAAGAAACTCCAGCTGTACTCGGTTGCATACCGCTTACTCAGAGGTGATCTCTGCCTGACATACAAGGCCATGTCAAACCCAGAATTGATGGACATGCTCCACCTAAAAAAAACAAATCCCAGAGAGCCACACGCTATAGGGATCTAAACCTCACCACAATGATAAATTGGACTTGCTGGAGGGATAGATTCCTGTCCCAGAGATTCCCCATGCTTTGGAACAGGATTCCAGTCTAAATTAGGCAGAGCCCCTCACTAACACTCTTCAAGAGAAACCTTGATGAGTGGATGGGAAACAGAAAATTTACACCGGGGATCACTGCAGTGGCTCTGCTGGACAGAGGCACAGGACACTAATGGCTGTGCTGGACAGAGGCACAGGGAACTAATCTAAGAGGGCGGCAAAAGCCAACATATTCTAGCTAGGCTTACAAATGCCCTCGGGCAGATAGCCTTGTACTTACCTATGAACCTATTTGTCCCACTTTGCACACCTTCAAAGGGAACTCCTAAAGGAACTAGGAGATACCCTACAGGATCCTGCAGCTGAAGGAGCTGCGAGCAAGGCGGCTTCACAGCTTGCAACTTTGACATCTGTAGTTAACTCTTCTGTGCAGCTGATCTCTTAGCCAGCAGATGGAGCGAGTAGGGCAGCAGGCACAGGATTTGCTTTGTGTAGACACTCCTGGATGCGCCTTTGTCAATTTGTGGAGCCCTTCAAGTCCTCCTTTATCAACACCCCTTTTGACAGCTCGTCTCTGTTGGGCCTCAGGTAAAAGAGACTCTTACCATGTGTGAACAGGATGGCAAAACTCTCTCTGCCATGGGAGCACATTTTTCTGCTCCCAGATGTTTCCCCGGCAATTCAACACGTTTTGATTTAATCCCATAAACCCACTACAAGAAAACTTTATGCTAGTAAATGGAAGAGGTTCTCTTGTTGGGTAAAAAAGAACGACATTGATTCTTTTACTGCCCCCATTTCTAAGATTCTGGATTTCCTTGCTGAAACATTTGAACAAGGAGTAGCAGCACCTACTATCCGAGTTCAGCAAGCTGCCATTTCTAATTTTCATGTAGGAGAAATGGGATCTAACATCATGTCCCACAGGCTATGTAAAACATTCCTAAGAGGTACTACCCTCTTAAGACCTCCAATAACAAAACCTCCCCCCTCCCCCCGGGATTTAAATCTAGTTTTAGAAACACTCACCTCCCCTTTTGAGCCAGCTGCTTCTTGTCCTTTGAAATTTTTGACATGGAAGACCTTTTTTCTAACCTCCATTACTTCAGCTAGGAGGGTTTCAGAGTTAGACATTATCTATTTGTCTCCCGTACTTGATTTTCCACAAAGATAGAGTTTCTCTCAGAACCAATCCCTCCTTCTTACCTAAGGTGTGTTCAGAGCACAATTTAAGTCAATCCGTAGAGCTTCCTGTATTCTTCCCCAATTATGGCAACAAGGCAGAGAATAAGCTCCATCAACTGGACATTCATAGACAGTTACATTTTTGTTTACACAGGGCTAAGGATTTCAGAAAATCTGACCATTTATTTATATCCTTTGCAAACAACAAGAAAGGTTGTCCAGTCTCTAAAGTGACCTTTTCAAAGTGGCTTTCAGACACTATCATACATGTCTACGCTTTGCGGAACAAATAACTTTCATGAAAAATTAAAGGACACTCAGCTAGGGCCTTGGCTACTTCTATTGCATTTCAAGCCAAACTGCCTTTAGATTCAGTCTGTGTGGCAGCTACATGGGCTAATCCTCATACCTTTATCTCTCATTACAAAGTAGATGTGGCCTCCCAGAACAGGGCATCCTTTGGTTCCATGGTCCTGAAGAGTCTTTTCCAGTGAGCCACCCAAAATATAGGTGCTGGGGACGCTGTCCCAACCAGCAAGACGGAGGTGAGATGGGGACAACATAACATAAAGAAGTTATGTACTCACCATAATGTTCCATGTTTGTTGTCCTTCATCTCGCGTTCCTTCTTCTGTCCCACCCTCCTTCCCCCTCCTGGTGGGTCGAGAGGAGATTTCCCTCCGTTTTGTTTGGCTACACTGGCTGAGTTCCCTTTTGCTTACCAGTTGGTTTGACCTAGTCTTTCCTTCCTTTCTCTTTGCTGATGTTTACACACTCGTATGCAGGTCCTTTTCTCATAAGTAAGTTTACTAAAATTTGGACCTATTTAGTATGGTGGGTTATCATAAACAAGATTTGGGTAACTACTGCTAGGCATGTTGGGATAGTGGCTAACCTAGAGCCAGTAAAAAGCTCTCAAGCTGTAGTATATGGCCCAGTCGGAGCAGAGGATCGGCTCTGAACCCGAACCAGCAAGAAGGAAGGAGAGATGAAGGACAACAAACATGGAATGTTATGGTGAGTACACATTTCCCTTATAAGTTAGGTCATTTCCACTAGATATAAGGCAGGTGGATGGAGTTGAAAAGTAGGAAGTTTTTCAGAAAAGAAAGGAGTTGTAAAAGGGTGGAGGGAGTTAGAGGGACCATCAGGGTCCTTCCAGCTTTATGGAGCAACTCTCAATCCCACACCAATCCTTCTCCAGTATGCCCCTCCATCCTAACCCTTGCTTCATGAAAAAATATAACTGGCATCTCACCTCAAACAGTGGCTAGAAATTACTGTAGACAAGTGGATTCTTAATACCATTTCAAAGGGCTATAAACTGCAATTCTTCTGAAAACCCCAATAGAAAGGAATTCCTATGGTGCCAAAAGATGAGGAACATTTCATAAAACCCATCTTAGAGGAAAAGCTATCTCAAGGCACTAAAAAAGGACTCCACTAGGGCAGACTCTTTCTAGTTCCCAGAAAAAGTAGCCATTGTGGAGACTCATTCTAGACCTTTCAAGACTTAAATTCCTGAATCTACAAAGTTCAAACTGTTAATCTGCCAGGCACCGCTTCAAATGGTATGTCCCCAGGTGTTTGTACTGACTGTGCATCTAAAAGATGCAAACCTATTTAGTACGACCTGATCCAGGTGGCCTGGGAAAAACCTGTCCTGCTGCCTCAGCAAGTGAACATTTTGATGCAGTACAAGGGGGGTGTCTTGTTCATGGGACCTGTAGACTCTGAACCTAGCAGACTGGAAGATGTACATTTTCTCTTTATGTACTTTTATTCCAGAGATGTGTGTAACATTATGAGGTAGGATAGGAGATTAAGTGTTAGAAAGTCATACTCTGTGTAGAAATGGGTTTTCACACTGGTGCCAAAGGAGGGGCATGTCCACATTGTTGCAGTGTATCTCTGAGCTGTTTTCTGCTGGCCTAGCATATTCATCCATTAAAGTGTATCCATTAATTCATCTCAGTCTGCTTGCCATTTGCTCCCCCTTAATATCTAGAACATGTCAGACAATACCTAAAGGGTATCCTACACCTCTGGTGGTTTCATTTGAATGTCCAAGGGCCACACTTGTTCACAGAACAGCAAGAATAAATTTGGGAAAAGGCGACAACTTCCAGATGGCTGCACACTAATCACCTTTAATTTGGCTCTCCCAGTGTGAAAAAAGAAACGGAGGGTAAAAGGGTCAACATGAATAAAATTCACTTTCTAGCTAGTAAGCACATATCCTGGATGCCAGCAAAGAAGAAGTTTAGGGAACCTGAAAGAAAATCAACCAGGAAAGATGAAGAGAAAAATACTGGCTGTGAAGAATCCTGCATTTGTTCAGCAAAAAGCAGTTCACATTTGAGCCTTAGTACACGATATTGTTTCCAATAATTTAGAGGAAAAATAAATCAAATGTAATCAGGGGTGATTAAAATAAATAAAACACTGAAGGAGTATATCAGCTGAAATAAAAGGCTGGAAAATTGAAGAAGTTTTAATTAGCTTTTCAGATGAACTGATAAAAACTGCAAAAAAATCAGAGGTTGAAATGAAGAAAAGGCTGGCTGAGTATGAGACTTCTCAAGAAAAGCTAGCTCAAAAAATGGAGTTAGAAGACAGAGCACACAGAAAATGTAAGATTTTCTGCTGTGCCAGAGAAGTCAGAAGGAACAGACTGTACTGATCTTATGAAAGCACAAGTAAGCAACTGGACTGGTATTCTTCAGCAGAATGTTAATTGAAAGACATGTTGAGTGTATGCTCCAAACCTGGCTTGAGAAAACAGCCAAAACCTGTATTAGTAAAGATGCAATCATATCAGCAGAGTATTAAAAATTGGAGACAGGAGTGTGTTTGTGGAAATGATTATTCACTGTACATTAGGCAGAAAAAAACCCAAATGTATCCCAATAGTCAGGCAATGTCAAGAGGCAGATGTGACATTCAAGCTGTTGTGTCCAGCTGTCGTCAAAATATTTTTCCTTGAGGATCAAAAATATGTTTTAATGCAGAACAGACTAAGGAGGAAATAAAACAAAAACGTTTATCCAACAAAATGTTAGCTAGCAAACAGGGGACTCTGCTTCTCATTCTTCTAGCAATAAAGCTCATAGAGATTCTTTGCCAGTGAAACTTTTGCCAGTTTTCCAAAGGAAAATGCTTGAGAGCCAAATAAAAGCAGAAGAGTTGACTGGAAGAATCAGTAGTACCTCATTCTTGAATAGGAGTCCAGTGTTGGAAGACTAGCAACACTGAAATTAGAATTCTGTAAAGCATTGATCACATTTGTGAACTATGGCTTTGTAAGAAAAAGTGGCTGAGAAAAACTGGACTTTTGTTGACTTTGTTAAACTTGTGAGTGGACTGTAAAGCATATACCTCAATGTATATCATTAATGTTTAGAAGGCCACTAAAAGGGGAAAAAGTAACTGTTAAGTAAAAATGTTCTTAATAGTATTTGTATAAAACATTTCTTGGTATAAATTGCATGTTACATATAGTAAAGCAGTTTTATCTAGTGTGTAGTGAGGGATATCTTAAATGTGATTGGGGTCTTTTCAGTGACTGTTATATGTGTTAAAGATATTAAACACCTACTTTTTTTAGATGTAAGAAACATAACATTTACAGTACAAGATAAGATAGGCTGGGCAAAGGCAAGTTTATTATTGATATGCTGTGACCTTGGGCCGCTGGGGTGGGGTGTTAAAGTGCACCAATTATATTATATGTAGATTATAGCCCTTGACTATAAACAAATGTTTTTTTTGTAATCAAGTAGGCTTCATGGATAAGACAAAATGATGAAATCCTTGAAAATGCCACATTTCTTGCATCTGCAAATATATTATCTCGTTTTTTCCTTTAGCAAATGTTCAGTGGCAGTCAAGAAGTCTACAGCTTAAGGCAGCTGTACATTCTGTTCTGTGTGAAATTTACAAAGATTCATTCCATTATATGGAGACGAGCTGTCTACCACTGCAAGCAATTAATCTTGAGAGTTTTGACCATTCTTTGTTGAGGGAAATGCAAAATCTAAACGTACAACAACAAAACAGCTCAGGGGAAAAAATGTTTGAAATTATGGGAAGTGAATAAGAGATGGCCTCTCAAGCAGCCTTAATACTTCAATTCATTTATTAGGACAGTCTATAATATAGTTTATTTAAAGATATGACAGTGCACTTTTGCTTAAGGCTAAAAGTGAATGTTTTCTGAAAGCATGCAGGCTATTTTTCACGTCTGGGAGGGGAATACAGATAAGAAAAGAACAGACAGCAATCAGTGTAAGAGGGAACACGGTGTAGCATGGGCTTTAGTAAGGGCAACCTTGATTTTAGGTTAGGTAATGTCTGTGCATGCAGCTGTCAATTTGGTGAAATTGTTCCTACCTGGAGGGTTAACTTTTATTTTTGAAGATGTATATAGTTTTGTGTATGTGTTTGAAGTTAATAGGGAATTGAGTCTATGTAGCGACATGCGTGAATGGGCGTTCCTTCGTTGAAGGTTGTGCGTTAGGCCCGGCAAGCCAGTACGTAAAAATCTACTGCCAATCATTAGCGGACTGGAGTTCCGCTGTGGCGACCCCTAACCGGAAAAAGCCGAAAGACACAAACATTTACTATATTTAGTTTTAGTATGAGGGTTTTCGTTAAAATTAAAATTCTTGAGTATTGTGACATGGTTTCAAATGAAGATGAAAAGAAACAACTGGTATAAAAGATCAGCATGCCAGACAGTGTGTGTATGTAAGATGAAAGTTGAAAATACACATTAAAAAAACTGACATATATGATAGGTGGGAACAGCAGCCTTTTATCACAGTAGCTATACTGTCTGTAGTATTTTCCTAGGAGATTACTAGGCTAATGGCCCCAGGACCCTTACAAGCTTAGCCAAGTTCAACCCATGTTCCCAAGGGTGTTTGGTTCAAGCAGACACTAAAATCAGCACCTATTGCCCCTGTCCAGGAGGGACACAGATGGAACCCCCAGGGTGAATTTCCAGTTACCCACATTGCCATCCACATTACGCTTAAATTGGGCCAATGAGGGGCTTTGTTTAAAATGAATAGGAAGCTTGTTTCAAAGGTGGGTCAACCTCTGTGAGACAAATCTGTCTTTCCAGCAAGTTCTGTTGATGTCACATACCAGGTTAATATCCTTTGAGCTAGTGACTAGTGGACTAAGACTAAAAAGGAAAGTGTACTGAATTATATTAAGAAATGCAGAATGCAAATAGCAATGCCACAGGATAGACATTTGGAATGAAATGAGCTTGTGAATTTGACAAAGAAAGGTTTTAAGGATGGATATTCTGCAGAATATCAAGGTCAAAGGAAAATGGGAGTTATTCTAGTATTGCTAGATGGGCTCCAGTGTCGACAGAAGAGGAAAAAGACAATAGTGGTAGATTTGTGGTAGTAAGGGTTTATTGTTAAGGGAGAAGGATTACGTTGGCATGTATTTATATTCTACCAAAAACTGCTGTTTTGGAGCTTAAGAGAAATTTTGGGAGAAATGCTCATTCTTCAGCCGGGAATATTACTTATAGGCAAGGACTAGAACTTGATTTGCAATAGTGAAGATGTATCAGAGGGACCAGAAGGGAGAAGATACAAGTATGGTTGGGAGGGTGGCCTAATGGTTAAGGTGTTTGCCTTACAAACACAAGGTGCAGGGTTTGAGTCTCACAAGGGATAACTGGCTAGGCTTAAAATGGCTCACAAGGGCAGTTAGCCTAGTACTAATCTATGAACCTATGAACCTATAATAGTAGGAACTTGGACAAAATGTAGATGTTATTCCCCAAGGTACAACTGGGCTAGGCTAGACATAAATTATATTTCACAAGACCATATGCATTTAATTTAGAGTTTTGATACACATCCAATAACTGTGTCATATCACACACCAGTAAAGACTAAGATGAAACTGCAGAATCTTGAAGTAAAAATAAGACACTACCTATTAAAAAGAGGAATTTAGGGAATGAGTGGTGGAAATTACTTGGCTGTTATTAGGGATGATAGAAATATTTTTAGGTGTCATAGCTAGTGAGTTGTATAAAATGGAAATGGAGTTTAAAATAGGGTAGGAATAAAACAGAAAGAGACATGGTTAAGAAATAATAGGAATTCTTAAAAGGGCTGACAAACATTAAAGATTGCAGAATTATGGAATCTCATAGAAGAAAAAGAGGCAAAAATGCAGAGTACAAAGAGAAAATAAGGGAGTATCTGGCTAATATGCATGAGTTTAGAAAGGTTGCTGTTAACCAACTATTTTTTATATTAACTCCAAAGCACAAAAATCTTTTGCACAATGCCTTAGGCAAGAGAAAATAGAAAGGGTTGTTGCCAAACTTAGGGTGCCTATAATGAGAAAAATAACCAGAAATCCTGTAAGGGTATTAGAGGTATTTTGGAAATGTTGTGAAAATTTGTATAAAGCAGAAGAATGTGGGAATAAAGAAAGAGCACAAATAAAAATATTTATGGAAGACCCAATTATGTCAAGGGTAGATGTAGATGAGGTTCACAACTAATTGTTAAGATAGGAGGAAATGAGATAAAATGGTGATATGCAATCAATCTTCAGGAAAGTCTCCAAGAGTAGATGACATTTCTGTGGAAGTTTGGAAGTTAGGATGGAATAAAGTGGTAACGATCTGGAAGATTTGTTTACATTATTTCAAAAGGAGGGGAAACACCAACATCTTGGAAGAAAAGAAAGTTGTATTGGCTATATTACCTAAAGACTGTAAAAAAATATCAGACTCAACTTCATATATACTTATTTCAGTTTTAAACCATGATTATAAAGTGTTTGTCTATAGTAGCTAAATGATTGGCAAAGTTGTTGCCAAAATAGATAAATATGGATCAGTATGGTTTTGTAGAGGGGAAGCAAACTTTTGACAATATTATCATTGATGATCCAGAGGGAATCAGAATGTAAGAAAGTACCATTGCTGTTAGGAAGTCTTGATGCAGAGAAAGTATTCAAGAGAGTAAGCTGGGATTTTATGAGTAGGGCAATGGAAGCATTTGCATTCTATGACATAATAATAGTAAGGTTAATTAGGAGGATATGTCAAGGATTAGAGGCAAAAATTAAAGTAGAAGGGTTCCTGTCTGATAAGTTGTTTGAACAGATTAACCAGGCCAGGGGGTATCCTCTTTCCCCTTTATTTGCTTTATATTTAGAGCCTTTGGCAGATTAACCAGGCCAGGGGTATCCTCTTTCCCTTTTATTTGCTTTGTATTTAGAGCCATTGGCAGACGAAATAAGGAACTCAGAAGTGTAAGGGTATAATTGGTATGGAAATCAAGAAAAGCTGACGTTATTTGCAGATGATATTATTTTATACCTGATTAATACAGAAAAAGACATCTCAATGTTGTGGAACATTCTAAGACAGTTTCAGGTCTTTTCAGGATATAAAATGAATGAATATAAAGCAAAGGCTATATCTGTAAATTATGTACCCAAACATAAATTGGTTCTGCAATACCCATATTTATGGGGACATGATAAGGTGAAATATGTAAGAGAATGTATTAAAAAGGTTTCTGTTTTTTTGCAGCTAAGGATATGTGGGAAGAGAGTAATCAAAAGATAATACAGAAATGAGAAATTGGAAGCTCTTGTTTATGAACATGGATAGCAGGATACAAGCGATTACAATGTTTTTAATCCCTTTAGTTTTAAAAATGGGTCAGACATTTTTATCAACCAGAGGGGATGTGAACAGTAATTATTAAAGAGTTGAAAGGATTTATCTGGGAGGGGAAGAGAGCAAGAGTTAGGCGAGATAAGTTGATCCTTCAAACAGAACAAGGTGGTTTATGATTTCCTGATTTGAAGGGATAGTTTAGAGCTACACAGTTAAGGCTCATATATATATATATATATATATATATATATATATATATATATATATATATATATATATATATACACGGGCATAAGGTTAAAATTCAAAATGGAAAGGGATGATGATGAAGCGGGGGGGAGGTTCAAGAAATAGGGAGGGTGAGATTTTGGATACATATCCTTAAGGAGAATAGTAACAGCCATACAACTATTGTATTCTAAAATTAGCAGAAAGTATTCTAAGAGCTAAGTCAACATGAGAATGGAGAAAGGAGATTTTGCCAATAGGGATGACTGTAAGTAGGGTTGTAGAAAATAGGCAAGATGGGGCTAGAATGTGCTGGAGAAAACTAGTAAAGGAACCAATGTATTGGGAGCAAATAACTAGAGAGGTAAAGGTGACAGAGTGGGAATAGGCCAAGAAGGCATTTGGATTGCAGGCTAGCGACTGCCACTCATACTGGGGATAGTTGTCACAGTATAGGGAAAGGGATAGGGGCATCTTAAGTTAAAGACCTACTCTGGTAGAGTTTTAGTTGAATCTAGAACAGAAGCTGCTGTTAAAAAGGGATAATTAATATGGTGTATAAAATATTGCATGATAACTATAAGAATCAGTCAGAGGACATTAGAAAAGATTAGGGAGAGAGACTGGAAAAACAATTTACAGGAGAGCAATGAGAGGACATATGTATGACCAAGTATGTAAGAAAAGTCCAGAAGGTTTAGGATCTTTCCTTGAAGTGTTTGCACAAGTTTTTTATACCCCAAGCAGACTTCAGAGAATTTTTCTTTAGGTAGATTGCAAATGTTGGAGCCTTGATGGAGAAAAAAGGAGCAATTGGAAACACATGTTTTGGGAGTGCAATGAAATTGCAAATTTTAGAAATTCCCTACAGAGTACCCTGTCATAAATACTGGGTGAGCAAATCGCTGTAACTAAGGAAATTATTCTTTTGAGCTGGACCACAGGATCTGAATTGCCTAGATAGTAAGGCTTTAATAAGTTTAATTCTGTTGGCTGACAAAAACAATTACTAGAAAATGGAAATCAAAGTCAAAACCAACAGTATGTGAAGTGATAAGTATTATAAAAATGATAAAAATAACTGAGAGAGGAATATTTAGAAAAGGAAATTAGCAAATTTCTTGAAAATGGAATTGTGTGAACAATACATGCAGAATAATGTTCAGGAGGAGGAGGATTGAGGTTTATTGGAAGGCAAGAATTCAGTAATGTATGTAATGTTGGACTGATAGTAGTTACAAAGAAAAAAGATATGTGATGTTATGTATGTAAATGGAAACAATATTAATATGGGTTGTTTTCTGTTAATGTTTGTATATGTCTTAAGTGATTAATAAAGTTTTTTAAAGAAAAACTTGCGTAAAGCAGAAATACACTAAATTATAAGTTGCAGTACTTCAACATGCTCCTCTTGTTGATAGGTACACTGATGTGAGAATTAGTATGTAAGCAGCAAGGATGTGGTGGACAGATAGTAGCAAAGCCCTTTACAAAAATGCTTTAATGACACTACAGTGATTTTCGAGATTCCCTGTATCTGACATTCACCCTTTACTTTTCATAACTGTGGACTTCACTGTTATGGATCTTGAACTTCCAGTAGGGGGTCATTACCAGCACCATTTGTGGCTGAGCTTTTTTTGGTTTGTGAATTTTTAAACCAAGCAGTGCACCTTGTTACCCTGTACATTGATCCAAAATCAGCTGGTGTAACATTCACATTTCCTTTCATTTACTTGGTTAAAAGATTTAATGGTAAGTGATGGATGCTTGGTAATTTGTGTTTCACTGTTAGTCTTCCATGGTTTATGGTAGTGCCACATTTGGGTACTGAGGCAATACTAGATCTGTGGCAGTTTTATCTCTCATCGCCTATACCTTTCATAGTTTTGCAGTAAGGGTAACAGCCATTAGATTTTTTGTTGTAGGACATGTTTTTGGGCTATCAGATTAAGCCCTTTTAATGAATGTTTCTTCCCCCGAAGTGCATTTCAGTCTAGTGAATTTGCCTTGTTAACTTAATACATTATGACTATATGTTTTTAGTTTGCTCTTTGCACTAATCTTCTTACCCAGAGTTTATGTATGCCTCTGAATCTGGCTGATGAACAATGTAGATAAACAGACTTTCTTCCAGACTACTAGAGTCATGTTCCTTCTATACTTGAGTACCATTCCTCCAAATAGTTTTATTTTGTTAAAAAAGAAATCAACTTACTTTGAAAGTTCTTTTAGCGTCATTGCAGTTTTCAGTTATTTTGCATAACGGTTGATATCTTACTGATGGCTAGTGCCATTCTGACCGTCCCGCAACCAAGTTCAGTAGTCTCTACATTGCTGTGGCACACATAGCTCTCAACCTCTTAAGAGGCCAATGTGGAACACACAACCTAACAATGTGTGACAAACAGCCAAAATGTGGAACACCCTATTTTCGTGCTACGTGAAAATGTGCCATTTCCATGGCACCTGGTTGAAGTGGGCTTTCAAACAAAAGCATGAAGTTCAAGTACATAGCCAAAAATTAACACTATACATTTCTAAAAATTCTATAAAAACACAACTTGTAATTTAAATCAAACTTGTTTATAATGTTCAATACCATAAATAATCAAATGCAAAACAGAACTACCAGAGAGTATCAAACTAAAATCAAAACTACTACTATACAGAATCAAAGTAAAACTGCCCATAAATACCATTTCCTACAATATTGCATTGCTCTAAATGTCTTCTAAACACTACCCTGCTATATATTTCACACTGCAAACAATTCTACATCTGTACATTGCACTATATCTATGGGCATATGTATTTAATGTGCTTTAGATGTGTAGAGTCTGCATGTCCTCCCTGTGGTCACGTGGGTTTCCTCCGGGTGCTCCGGTTTCCTCCCACATCCCAAAGACATGCTGTAGGTGGATTGGACACACTAAATTGGCTCTAGGCGTGAGTACGTGTGTGTGTGTGCCTTGTGTAGATGGTTGGGTTCCGGGCTGGCAACTTGACACCATAAAACTCCACTGCCACTCATGAGCGGACAGGTGATCCACTGTGGTGACCCTAACCGGGAAAAGCCAAAAGAAGAAGATGCGCACTCCTTATTGTATGCTGCTGTATATAACTGGTCAAGAATATATCACAAAATGTTCTGCATACTGCATAGCACCCCTAAAACTTCAAATGTCTTCACCTGTGCATTAACAGAAAATCTGCTACTCTGTAGATCAACGGAAATGAAATTCTGCATGACTAAAACAGTCAGTCTGTTGCAACACAGTTTAACAAAATACCTGCAATATTGTACCACAGCACATCTAATTGCACAAGTCCACAACCACAAATAACAGTAGTGATGACCTCAGTATTAAGATTAAAAAATGCAGCATTATGAAATGTAACAAAAAGACAAATTTAGAAACAGTACAGTAAACTCAAAACAAAATGCAACAGCAATTTGCTACTGTAATGTGTTTAAAAAGATTAATGGAACAGGTTTTTGCATCAGCCTACATTTAATGAACAATGAAACTGCAAAGCATGAAACTCGAATGTTGGGCATTACTAACATGCCGCAACCTTCAGTGATTCATCAAGGAAGAAGTCTTTTGCATCCACCTACATTGTATGACTTTTACAACACTGCACCACAAATCCTATAAAAGTTAACACAACAAACAGATTTTGCATATATATACATTATCTTAACAATAGGTAGCGTAAAACTCCAGTTTTGCATTAATGACCATAATCGAATTCAAAATAATAGAACAGACTTGGCAAAAAACCTAGATTTCATTTCCTTCCAGTAAGACAAAGTATAAAATTGGTGTCTACCATTCCTCACCCATTATAACCTTCCTCAGCTCACCAAGAAAAAGAGGTAGGCAAGGCAGCTGTAAACACCACTAACTCTGGTACAAAAAAACAAAAGGAAGGCAGGCAAACTCCACAAAACCTCCGAACCAACCCAGCAGAAGTGCCACAGTCCTGATGTCCGAACTACGCTCCGGTCCTCCTCACTCCTCCAGCAAACGAAGCATATTCCAAAAGTAAACGAAAGAATAAGTGTTTTACTATAGCTGTTTTTCAAGGTTTCACAATGGTGTGAAACCCCATTGTGATGTTGCTATCGGCTGTGTTAAGGAAAAGTCCAGTAGTGATTGGTCAATTTCTTTTTTACCTCACTGGCTTGCTTTACCTAGAAAATATCTCTTGATTGGCTTGTGTACCTCAATGCTGATTAGCTCTATTTGCGGTATACGAGCTCACAAACCGGAGCCTTCACTGTTCAGTGCGGAACAGCGGAAAAGCACCTAAGAGAGCCTTTAAATGCGAAGCGTTCCACATAATCCGGAGCACTTGACTGCTCATGTGGCACAGTTGATATGTCATATCTCACCCTGTGACTTTCATCTGGCTTTTACTCAGAGGAACAACAACCCTTCAGGTCACAGGACAAAACTAAGTAAGTATGCCAGCTGTGCTACAGTTCTGTATGCATTTGGGGGTTGGTAGAGAATGGTGGTGTATAGCATGGAAAATATCAAAACTTAACCAAATATTCAAATGCTACATAAACTGCTGTTGTGATCCCCCACCATACCCCAAACAAGGCATGTAGCTTATCTGTTTTTTTAACAAGTTAAAAGCTATTTTATTGGCCACAGGACTCCTTTGACTTTGGGATTATGTTGTTTTGACATTGTTAGGTCAAGTCTTTAGTCAGGTTGGAGTTTCTTACGTGGTAAGTAATTGAACATGTAAATTTAGCATATACATTTCTTTTTTGTTGATCATACTGCCATGTTAGTGAGTATATAATTAAGGCAGTAGAATAAGTGCATAATGTAAAAACAGACTAGGATGTGTATGCTGCTGTTGGTCAGTGTCCAGCAAGCAGATAGAGAGTCTGAAAACTAACCTGTTTGAATAGGATAAAGAGGCTGCCACCTTGTTTGTTCCACCCTGGCTGAGCATGAGGTGTTGTATGAATCTTAGTTACTGCAAAGCTGATGGCTTTCAGAGGTCTGGAAGTACTGTAGCCTACAAGACTCTTTAAGGTCGTGCTAGCCCTGCCACCTGCTCAGGTAATATGCATGTAGTCAGACATTGCATGTACTTTTTCTTTGCATCATTGCAAAATGGTAAAAAGGGCATTGCTGCTGTCATTGAGTAATGGTCTTCTTGTCTCTGCTGTACACTACAAGTAGGGGACATCTTCAAGTAAAACAGAACTTAGAGATAAAATGATGAAAGGTCTAGTGAGGTTATACAGGTGCAAGAGGAAAGGACAGAACATTGGGGTTCCATAAAGTGCAGATGATAAATAAAATTTGTTACATATGTTTCTGCTGGCGAACACTATTAGAGCTTAGCATTCAGTCTTGTTTTTATGATTTATGTAGAGCTGAAAGCTAAAAATGGCAGATGTTAAAGATATACAGGGGGCTAAAAGAAAGGACAAAACACTGGAAATCCATAAAGTGCAAATACATAACATTTGTTAACACAGTTTTTATGTAGTGGTAGACGCTATTAAGTCTTAACATTTAATATTGTTTATTTAGTTATATATTTGACTGTTTCTTTATTTTTATTTTATGCAGCCTGTTTTCCTGAATGAAGTTCTTGTGAAATTTCCAACTGATCCTTCAGGTGATGAGCCCGTCTTCCATATCTCACACATTGATAGGGTCTATACTCTGAAAGCTGAAAGTGCCAATGAAAGGTGTGTATGAAACTGAATATATTTAATTTCAGCAGTAGTTAATGGGCTGTCAGATTGGTACAATAATAGCTGAAATATTTAAGATATCCTTCCTAACATTTTTCAAATTTTAGTGGAACAGACTAGTGTACTGAGATGACAAACTTTACATTAGAACAAAAGTTTAGACATGTATTCCCCAAGACCCCCTTTTTTCCTCTGAGGATAATGTCTTAACAGAGATGCTATGTACAAAACCAGAATGAAACAAATTCTATCATTTGCTAACATAATTTAATCCCTTATGAGCTCAAATGTGTCATTGTACAGGTTATAAGGTAAGCTAGCTAAGGTGGACCTGAAATTTTATGTGCTGAAAAAACTCTTAATTGAGGCTAGAAGGAAAGAGAAATTAAATGAAATTGAGATTGCTTTTATTATTGGTTTAATTATATATACAGAGGGGCACCATCTGTCTCAGTGTATGCAAGAGTGAACGTTTTGTTAGGAAGGTTGCTATGTCTAACAGCAACGCTGTTTCATCGCAAGATGCTGGCATTTCTTTTGCATGATCACTATGCGCTGAGGAGTAGGATTTTGCCATTTCACAGCAGTTTTGCAATTTCAGAGTTTGTATGTACAACTAACTACTAGGGTGTGTTGGGGGTGCAAGGGGCATTGCCCCTGCAAAAAACATTTTTTTTTATTTTATTCTTGCATGTGTTGACATTTGTGCTCAGCACCTGCATACCACGATGTTGATGGATTGAGTTTAGACCGTTGTGGTCAAAGTAGTGTATACCTATGTAGTGAAATGCAACCACACATACACACACAGGCACACCACATATATAACTTTATATATCCTGCAGTATGGTGTCAGTAATCACAGTAACTGACAGTTTAAAAAAATGATGCTGATTCCGTATAGTAACTACAAACTGTTTATTACGACACAAAGTGGTAAGCACTTCTGATGTTCATCATTCTCACTGCTGCAGTGGGCTTTTGTCTGTGAGGATTGTATCCTGCCAAGGATACAACAACCAGACAACTTCATATAGTTGTAGATCATCCCCCAACCCTTTCACTCTGACTGCTAATCCGTCAGCCCATTAGAAGGAAATCAGCAGTCAGAGTGAAAAATCTCAGTGCTTTCTTGCTGCCTTGTGAGGAAGCAGCTGTGAGGTGCCACAGGAACAGCAATTGGCCTTGAAGCTTCATTTCTGCCTAAGTCCCCATAGTGGAGCCTTTCCACTTGGAAATCATTGCCCAATTTAAGAAAATGTATTTTATTTAGTGACAAAAAACAGTGTTTTCCCTTCAAGAAGCATAGCATTTTTTCACAAAATTGGACATTTTCTGCCAGGGAGCACTGTTTTGATCTAAGTGCTGATTTGGTGATCTGGGGGCTATTTTTTAGTAAAAGTGGGCTGCTTAGGTAAACTTTTAATGTATTTATGAGAATTTAAAGATTGCAAAATGTTTTAATCTGGTAGAAAATGTAACTTTTTAGTCGTCGAGTACACTTCGTGGCAACTTACCTGTTATGTTTTTTGTCAGTGTGTATTCTGTAATGGTGCTTTAATTCTGACAGGATTTTTGTGCTTTACTGATGCCTTTACACAAAAGGGGAATCTTCTGGCAGGGTGTTACCGCCAAAGAAAAAACAGAAGGTTCGACATTGTTCACCTGTAGACATGGTGTGCATCTGAAAAGATGATTTTCTTTTAGCCAGGCAATTATTACAGGCGGTAAATCCTTGTGCTCAGAAATCCCTACCTGAGGGCAATGTCTAACTAAAGAATTTCATGAGGAAAATCTTTCAGAGGATTCTGACATAGAAAATACTTCTTCTGTAGGTCCCCAAGCCCATAAAACTGATTCTGAGGCAACCTGGTCCTCTCCACCTCCTTTGGAGGTATTTTCTTTCTCTCAGATTATTTCCAGGATGAATGAGATATTTTTGTGGGGGTCTATGTTAAATCAACGAACACTTAAAACAGCGAACGCTGGTTTATTGACCCTTTAAGAACGAAAGCTAACAATCTCGAAGACACAGAACAGCGATTTTTTTCCCAGGGAAAAATATCACTGTTCCACCAAAAAAAAAAAAAATGTTCAAAACACAAAATAAAGTGGGGGTATTTGCCCCCCATGCCCCCAGATGTGGGAGGCTGTGCCTCCACACCCCCTTACTTAAATATACCATCTCAGAGATCGCACCACAGTGGAGGAAATGGCAAAGTCCCAAAAATGTCCTAGCAATTTTTTTCCCTGGGAAAAAAAATTGCTGTTCCCTGTCTTCGGGATTGTCAGCTTTCACTAGTAAAGGGTCGATAAATCAGCATTCACTATTTCAAGTGTTCGCTGATTTAATATAGACCCTTTTTGTGGGAACTGGTGGACGTTCCCCCTGAATTGAGGAGATATTGTGATATGTTACAAGAGGATGATCATCATTCTACACCCATCCCTCACGTTTTGCCAGCCTTTGAGGTTGTGTTTAATGCTGCCTGTAATAATCCTGAGACTCAATCTTCAGACCCAAAAAGGCATATAGACTGTCTAAAGTACCTTCAAACAAGCAATATTTTTCTTTTTCCATCTTAGATCATATCCAGCTGCTGTATCTATCTCTTCACCAGCTGGAAAAAGACTGTTACTCAATACCAACTCCTCCCCTTTGGACAAAGAAGGTAAAGTATTAGACAAATCTGGTAAAAGAGTTTTCTTCTCTTCCACTTTAGCTGATATAACTCATAACTACCAGGCAGGTATGTAGAAGTTTATTCTGTTTTGTACAGACCTAACTTTCTTCAGAGAACAGCTTCTTTCTGAATTCTTTTGTTTCTAATCTTTCTCAGGTATGTAAATATCCTTTGATGAGCATGTTTGAAAGATTCTTATAATTGTGCAAATACTGCATCTAGGGGCCACTACTACAGTTTTGAGGAGACATGCATGGGTATGTAACCAAAAGCTTACTGATAAAGTCTGAAATTTTGAATTCTACATTAGGTAAGGGGGTTTTTGGCCCTTCTGCTGCTCAGGTCCTCAAACAAGTTGATGAAAAAGGGACATTTAAGTTTATTCAGGGAGTATATAAGATTTTAAAAAGTCTCCCCCTTTAAAAAAGCAATTCCTGGCAACTCAAGGCAAATGGGGAGCCAAAATGAGATGGCCAGAGGGGAACAACAAAAAACAAGGATCTTTTCCAAAAAAGGGACAATGTAATACTTCAGAATGACATTCTATCCCCCATGCCCTCCTTCAGCTACCTCTCGAAATCTGTCCTGGAAACTGACTGTTTATATTCCACTTTAGCAGCAGATTGTTTCAGACTCCTGGTTGCTGAAAGTGGTTCAGAAGAATTAGAGTTGGCACAGGATACAAATACCTTCTTTCAGGGGAATTCCTCTCCATCGTCCAAACCAGAGTTTTTTTTCCCCCAGATTCTTCAAAACTTGCTCACCCTACAGATCATACAGTCAGTGCCTTTAGACCAATGGAACAAAGAGTTCAATTCTAGAAAGTCACTAGTGCCACAGAAAGAGCTTTCATGTAGACCAGTTCAAGATCTTTCCTTTCCTATCTATATGTGAAAGTACCAAAATTCAGAATGATGATAGTTCAAACTCTGTTACCTCTAATCTCCCCTTTGAGTGCTATGGTATCATTAGACCTAAAGGATGCATGTCATCACATTTCTATAGCCATAGGCTTCAAGAATTTTCTCAGATTGTGTGTGTCTGTGTCATATTATTGGTTTTGCGCATTATCCCTTTGGTTATCTACACCTCCTGGGGTGTTTACAATGTCTCTGTCTCAAGTGATAGCACATTGCAGATAACAGGGCATTCGCATGTTTCCTTATTTAGACAATTTGCTCCTTTTTGCAGAGACTTTTCCCATATGTGAAGAATCCTTAACATGGGTTTCATCTCTTCTTACCAATCTTGGATTCCTGATAGATGTACAAAAATCCTCCTTGACTCCATCACACTGGATTATTTTTCTGGACTGCCTTCTAGGTGCCTTACAGTAGAAGGCATGTTTTCCCAGGAGAAGGTGAATATAAAAAAGGAAACTTTTCTGAGTTTCCTTAATCAGTCTCAGACTTCTGCAGTAGAAAATCTCAGGATTCTAGGGCTCATGGGAACAAGAAAGAGATGGCAGGAGGAGAACAACAAGAAACGATTCTTTTTTTCCAGAAATATTCTCATGATTCCTCTCACTAGATTGCGCATGAAAACATTTCACTAGTTCGTAAAAAAACACATGGACCCGACATCTTCATCCTCTGGAATTTCAGATTCCAGTTTTGGGCTTTGTCAAAAAGGAACTGCACTGGTGGAGACAGAACATGGGTTTAAATCCAGGTCTCCCCTTTATATCTCTGATTTCGAGTCAGTCTGTAACTACAGACGCTTTGGTTTTTGCTTGGGGAGCAGTTTCTAGGTGGGTCAAAGTTCAAGGCTTGTTGAATATCTTAAACAGACCAAAGCACACAAATGTCAAAGAAAAGTTGGATGTGATCATGCTTTGAAATCTCTTTATCATGTGTGGTCCCCTGTACCTCTTCAGACGATTACAAATAACACCACTGTGATGTGTTACATAAACAAGCAAAGGGGGCACCAAGTTGTATACTCTGTGAAGGCTGGCTTTGATGACTTGGGAGGAAGCTGTACAGCACTCTTTAACACTCCAAACATTTTACATTTTGTCAGAGCAAAATGTAGTGGTAGATAAGGTGATCAGGACCAGAACAGACCCTCACAAATAGAAGGTGAATTAGGGAGTGTTCCAGGTCTTGATCCAGTTGTGAGGAAGACTTCATGTACCTCTTTCTGTTTCCTTTTAAAACAGACAACTGAACAAATTCTGTTCTAGGCCTCCTTGTAACCAAGCCTATAAAACAGTTGCATTTTCATTCCTATTGTCAGGAATATTCCTTTATTCATTTCCACCCTTTCCACTGATATCCAGGGTAATTCTGAAGATTCAGAAGGACTATCCAAAAATCATTGAGGTGACTACCTTTTGGCCCAAACAGCACTGGTCTACCTTCTTATGGAACTGGCCAAGAGCAATTACCACAAGCTTCCGCACAGACTAGACCTACTCACCCAAGATGGGGGGAGTTTTATGCACACCAGTGTCAAACAACTTCAACTAATTGCTTTGATGAGTCAGTTTTGATTCCTTTTAGGCAGCATGTTTCATAAGGACATGCACCAGGTACTAAAGGAGGCAAGAAAATCCCCTACTAAAATATCTTATGTTGGCAAGTGGAAAAGACTTTGTAGTTGGTGTCTAGCCTATAGCCAAGGCTTATGTACCACTGGTTCTGAAGTATTTGTGAGAGTTACTTTCTTCTGGCTTGTATGGGCAGCCACGGTGGTGCAGCAGTTAGCGTTGCCACCTCACAGCAAGAGGTTCTCCGGTTTGATCCTCGGCCGGGGTGCCTTCTGTGTGGAGTCTGCATGTCCTCCCTGTGGTCGTGTGGGTTTCCTCTGGGTACTCTGGTTTCCTCCCACATCCCAAAGACATGCTGTAGGTGGATTGGACACACTAAATTGGCCCTAGGTGTGTGTGTGTGCGTGTGTTTGCCTTCTGTGGAAGGTTGGGCACCGAGCTGGCAGCTCGACACAATGTAAAACTTCACTGCCAATCATGAGCAGACAGGTGATCCGCTGTGGCGACCCCTAACCAGGAAAAGCCGAAAGAAGAAGAAGAAGACTTTCTTCTGGCTTGTCTTATTTCTCTATCAAGGTACAGCTTGTGGTCTTGTTAGCATGTCCACTCATGGTTCCTTCCCTTTTTTATATTTGGGTAAATCAGTTTCTGTAGGAGGTTTTACATCTTAGGCCTCTTTTAAAACAGGCAGCTCCTTCGTGGGATCTTAACTTTGTGATTTAAAAGCTAACTGTGTCTCCATTTGAAATAGCACATCAGGCAGATTTAAGGCTCATCACCTGGAAGACTGTGCTCCTTATTGTTTTGACATCTGCAAGAAGAGTATCTGAGTTGTACTGTCATGGTGAGTGGAACCCTATGTGATCTTCCATAGAGACAGGGTCTCATTAAAAACAAATCCCTCATTTATGCCCAAAGTTGTTATAGAATTTACTTTGAATCAAGCCTTCAGTCTCCCTGTGTTTTATCCAAATCTGCAGAACCAGGAAGAGGATTGTACATATTGCGGATGTGCATAAGCAGCTTGGGTACTATCTTGACATAACCAAGTCCTTAAGAAAAGCTAATCAGCTGTTTATTTCTTATGGTGGGACAAAGAAGGGATAACACATGTCAAAATAGTCAATTTCTAGGTGGCTATCCTCATCTGTTGCCTTTTGTTATACCCACCATGGTAAATCAGTTCCAGACAGTATCAAGGCACATTCTACTAGAGCCTTGACATCTACGATGGCATACTGGAAAGGGATGAACTGTAGAAGCATTTCCGAAACAGTAAAGTGGTCCTCTGTACATACTTGTACAAACAAACTGGATTCCTTTTCTAGGTCCAGGATTGGCTGTGCTAGGACCATTTTCCAGTGGCTCCTGGATCCTTAACCATCCTCCTCCTCCTCCTCCCAGGCTGGATAGGCTTTGGTAATGAGCATATATATTCAAAAGTCTACTGCAGCAGTGAGAATGATGAACTTAGTACAGCTATGTAAGTTTGCACTTAAACGTAAGAGTCGATTTGTGAATTCCTCTCACTGTTGTAGTTGCTGCACCCATCCACCATCCCCTTCTTTTGCATATAGCTACTTTTTGGGCTATAACATTTTGGATTACTATTCTATCTTTAGAGGTTAGGATGAGTAAGAACTTTCTGTTCTTTATGGGCAAGAAAGTCCTGTTTTTTTTTTTTTCTCTGACTGTTGAGCTGTCTTGAATGGGCTGACAAATCAGCAGTCAGAGTGAAGGTGAAGGAGGGAGCCAGAGCTTTGTGAAGCTGGCTGGCTGTTGTATCATATACAAGATATAACTCCATATAACCAAAAGGCTACTGCAGCAGTGAAGAATTTGAACATCTAGTCTTATTGTAAGTGCAGCTTACATTACTATACTTTCCTTGCAGCTGACTTGGAACTTCTTCAGACAATAAATGAACAATTACATGTGCACTGAATAGCATTTCAATGTCACATGACGTAAAACCACTAAGAAAAAACTGTCATTGTTAAGATAAAATGATAAAATCACAGTCATATTTGCTTATAAAGTAGATTATACAAAGTTTAAAATCAGCTTGTGGTATTCACAGGGGTTTCCTATCCAAGTAGTAACCAAGCCTGACTCTACATTTCTAACAGTATGTTTACCGATTCAGTGGTGTAGAGTTTGACTCTGTCAGCCTCCATTGTCTAATTGTGTGACTATTAGCAAGTCATTTAATCAGACAGTTCTTCTGGGCTAAGTCTGAAAAAAGTCTGTGGAGATCAGTGCTCTACCCTGGTCAACAAATATAAATAAAATAAAGCATTCACGTCAGCATGGCCACTGCCAATTTTTAATGGCCTTAGTTTCAATTCAGCTTTAATGCTAATGTGTTCATTTTGACAAGGGGTTATAAGAAATTATAAAATCCATTTCTGGTGCTCACAGGGGTCTTCCATCCAAGTACGAACCAAGCCTGACCTTATTTAACTTGCAGCATGAGAAATATCTGGGTTAACATGGGCAAACCAATATTTAACTACTTCAGTTTCAGTTAATATTTAGTATGTTCACTTAGATCAGGGCCGGTGTTGGCTGTTAACAGTAGCTACCTGTGTAGTTCTCTGTAATCCAGCTTTGTCTCAGTATCACCCTCCACTGTCTGCAATAACTATTCATGTTCATCGTGTTACACTGCTGCAGTCATTACACTTGGGTTATCCTGCCGTCAGGCGGTTCCCAAGTCGGCCTGAGTTCCAAAGTCTTGGTCTGGCGTCAGTTGCTGTCGCCTCCTCCCTGAAGTCAGTGCGACAGGGGTATCTAAGATGCAGCTGACGCCATTTTCTTCAGTCTTTCTTGCCGCGTGGTGCCCGAAGCAAAAGCAGTTTGCAAGTGCCGGTCGGCCGTCTCCTGTGATTTTCATTCCGAATCTAGAACCGAAGTCTTCTACAAAGCTAAATACCCCATTGGGGAAACTTTTTTTTGCCTCAGACCAATGTCAATAAAAATTAATAACTGTATTTCTTGTGGGAAGCAAATACCTCATAAGGATTTCCATTCCTATTGTATCCCATGCCTAGGCCCAGACCACGATGTCACTGGTTGTCGGTTTTGTGCTAGGTTTAACAAGCGCACTATTAAACGTCGGTTTGATTTTGCCCAACATTATTTTGGTAAAAAAATCAATTATACCATGCCGTCGGAACTTCCGACGACCGGAATACACAAAAAGCGCAAAGACAAGGATAGGCATCCGAGGCCTAAAACTGACGACGAAGTCTCTTCTAGGCCAGTCGCCGGTTCTCCGGTTTCAGCGAGGCACCTTCGCAGCCCCTGACGACCGCTTCTGTAGAACCACAGGCCGCCTCTGACTCCCACGTGGAGATGGCTGGGCCTTCGGACGCACAAGTTATTCAGCCTACCGAGACTAACCTTTCAGAGGGATCCGGAGTAGCTGAGCAACCCACAGCTTCAGAGGGTGTCTTCAGACCTACTCAGTTAAGCATTAAACCCTCAGCTAAGTCTAAGCCTTCTTTAAAATCAAAGAAACTAATACAGCATTCTCCAGGACAGGCCTCCATGCCTAATAAGAAACAAATGCTCAAAATGGCCGAAGACCTAATCACTCTGATCAGGGGGTCCCATCCCCCTCCTGATAAAAGGCCTAGACAGGATGCAGGCTATGACTCATCTGACCAGGTGACCATCTCTTCTGATTCATCCTCAGACCTAGGATACTCTTTACCCCCTTATGAGGATTCTGATGCTGAGGAATCAATTCCATCAGCCTCACCGCCTGAGGACTACTCTTTTGGGGAAACCCTACATACCATGAGGGAGCATTTTTACTGGGAAGGCCAGGATTACTCAGAATCCAAGAAAAGGCTCAGAGACTTCCTTTTATTACCTGAACACAGACCCCTTGCTATTCCGCCAGTGTTAAATATTGTGGATGATGTGTATACTGAATCCAGCTTAAATCCTGATTCCTTACCTCTAGCCCCTGTTAAACCTGACGGATACTACAGAGTCCCTGACTCACATAAATTTCTGTATAAAAGCCCTGTAGCTGACCCTGAAACTATTTCTCAGGGACCCAAAGGAGTTAAGGCCTCATCAGCCAAGAATCCAGTCCCCTCTGACAGAGATTCCAGAACATTAGACAGATGGGGAAAGAAAGTATATATGTCTGCAATTAGCAATGAGAGCCTTAAATTGCCAGTTTCACATGCTAAAATATCAGCATTTTTTACTGTCTCAGTTAAAACAGAAAATGCTTCCAGAATCAGACCCTCCTAATTTTAAAGAAATGCAGGACTTATTGCATGCAGCTGAACAAGTGGGAAAACATACTTTGCAATGTGGTTTTGATTCTCTAGAGGCCTCCTGCAGAGCAGCAGTTACAGGCTCTGTCATTAGAAGACATGCTTGGTTAAAATAACATACGTTACCAGATCATGTTAAAGCAAAATTACTGGATGCACCTTTGCAGCAGGATGTGTTATTTGGAGTTAAGGCAGAAGAGGTATTAAAGAAAATGGAGGATAAGGCAAAATCTATGCAAACGGTGAAGGATTTCTTACAGGTTCAGCCTCCTAGATTTAACAGAAACTGGCCAACTAAGAATTGGTCCTTTCCAATTACAGACAGACCTCAAAGGGGAAGATACAGATGTCCAAGAGGTAGAGGTCAAACACAAGGTCCTTATAGGCCTCGACAATGGGTTGCATCAGGCCAGAAAGAAGGGGAAGACAGGCCCCAACCATATAAAAAGCAGCTCCAATGACTTCCCACTACAGCTGCCAAACAAATCCCTCTTGGCAGCCCCCTTGAGAGGAAAACTGGCACTGTTCTACCACAATTGGCAAATGATCACCAAAGACAAATGGGTTCTCAACATTGTATTTCAAGGTTACAGGTTCCTCTTTCACACTCTGCCAAGGTTAAAAGGAATGCCAAATCTGCCAACAAATCAATGGGCAGAGGCTCAAAAACAAATTACAGCACTCATGGATATGAGAGCTATTCAAAAGGTAGCATCACAGGAGCAAGGACAAGGATTTTACTCAAGACTCTTTCTGGTACCCAGAAAGGACAAAGCCTGGAGGCCCATTCTGGATCTTTCATCTCCAAACACTTACCTGGATGTTCCGAAATTCAAACTGTTGACATTACAGCAGCTTCTTCCCATGCTGGGCAAGAAAGCTTGGCTCGTGACTTTGGACCTCAAGGAGGCATACCTGCATGTCCCTATCAGACAAAACTGCAGAAGATACCTCAGATTCATAGCTGGTTCAATGCACTACCAATTCTCTGCACTGCCCTTTGGCTTATCTACTGCGCCCAGGGTCTTCACAAAGTGCCTGGCACCAGTAATTCCATTTTGCAGACAGAAAGGAATTCAAATTTGTCCGTACCTGGACGACTGCCTGATTCAAGCAGAGAGCAAGGACATTCTTCTAAAGCATCTGGCGTTTGTAAAAAAGTTACTAAGTTGCCTGGGGTACACAGTAAACGAAAAGAAATCAAAACTGGTGCCCTCACAAGAGATTATATTCCTGGGTGCCAGCTTGAACACAACGGCCCAGATGGCTTATCTCACGCCAGACAAGCAAAGACAACTGACTCAATACTTTCAATTGATGGCAACAAAGACCCAGCTCCCTGCAAGAAAAATTCTGCAGGCCTTGGGTTACATGGCATCCTGCATACTACTAATTCCATATGCCAAACTGCATATGAGGAAACTACAATTCCACCTAAAGAATGTATGGTCTCAACACTGTCAAAGTTTGGAAACAGTTATACCACTATTCCCTTGCCTTCAACAGGAGTTTCAATGGTGGGCTGAAGCTTGTCACCTCAACAAGGGACAGCCTTTTACACAACCCACAGCCAGGCAAACACTGGCAACAGATGCATCGGATTACGCCTGGGGAGCACACATGGCAGGCAAATGTATTCAGGGCACGTGGCCCGCAGAACAAAGGCATCTTCACATCAATCAAAAAGAGATGCTAGCTGTACAAAATGCCCTTATAGCTTTCAAGGACATGCTGCATCCAGGACAACTACTGATAAAGACAGACAACACCACAGTTATGTGGTACATAAACAAGCAAGGGGGCACTCACTCCTACACCCTATGCAGACAAGCCATGACCTTGTGGAACACAGCTATAAACCTTCAAGTTCATCTGCAAGCACAATTCCTGCCAGGAGAGAAAAACACACTGGCAGACGACTTAAGCAGAAACATCATGGATCCCCACGAATGGGAATTGAATCCACAAATATTCAGATTGATAACACAGAAATGGTGGGAGACCGGACATAGATCTGTTTGCATCCCATATAAACTGCCAGCTACAAAAATTCTGCACAAGGAGTTACCATCCACAAACATGGAAAGTTGATGCCCTCTCATTCAGCCGGGAGAACCTATAAGTATATGCTTTCCCACCACTACCTCTCCTGCCAAAGGTACTCGTAAAAGCCAGACAAGAAGAGCCAAAGATGATCCTGATTGCACCAGACTGGCCACGCCAGCACTGGTACCCAGTCTTAAGGAGCTTAGCACAAGAACCACCCTGGATTTTGCCTCAAATCCCACATCTGCTGACTCAGCACAACAATCAAATACTACACAGCCAGCTAAAGACCTTAAACCTAGCTGCATGGAAGATTCGTTAGTTAAGCAAGCAATGCCTCTCTCCAAAGTTGTTATGGATGTCATTCTAGAGGCCAGAAGGCCAAGTACCAGGAAAGCCTATTCGGATAAATGGAAGAGATTCTGTGCCTGGAACCAAGCTCACAGCCTTGACACTCTTGTCCCTAACATTCCTCAGATACTACAATACTTAACTGAGATGCTGGACAAAGGCCTCTCCTTCTCATCCATCAAGATCCACGCCTCTGCCATCTCTGCTCATTACAACACGGATCCACCAATTTTCTCTAATCCTCTGTTAAAACAGTACCTCAGAGGGGCTAAAAACACAAGACCGCCCCGTAGAGCACCTACTCCAACTTGGGACCTCAACTTTGTTTTGGAAAAACTAACTTTACCTCCTTTTGAGCCAGCTAACACAGTAGAATTAAAGTATATCTCTTGGAAAACTGCTCTGCTCCTGGCAATAACATCAGCATGAAGAGTTTCAGAATTACAGGCACTAATGGCAGTGGAACCTTTCCTTATTTTCCACCAGGACAGGGTGTCTTTAAGAACTAACCCTACGTTTATGCCAAAGGTGGTATCCAGTGTGGCTCTAAACCAAACTATTCACCTGCCAACTTTTTTATCCTAAACCACAGAATAAAGGGGAGAGACTACTGCACTCTTTGTACATTCGCAAGCAGTTACGCTTCTACTTGGACAAAACCAAAGCTTTCAGAAAATCTGAGCAATTATTGGTAGCATATGCTGCAGGAACACAGGGAAAAGCCATTTCAAAACAGACTATTTCAAAAATGGATAGGACATTGTATACATTTCTGCTACACATACCATGGAAAACCTGTACCTAGCAGCATTAGATCTCACTCCACCAGGGCAACAGCCACTTCAACTGCCTACCTCAGGGGAGTACCTACCAAGGATATTTTGGAAGCAGCAACTTGGAGTTCTGTACATACCTTCACCAAGCATTACCATCTGCCTCTATACTCTAAATCCAGAGCTGGCTTTGCCACTGCAGTGCTGCAGGGCCTTATAGCCACCCCTAATGCCTTAAAGAACCAGCCACCCTACCTCAGCTTTGGGATTCTACCCAAGTGTAATGACTGCAGCAGTGTAACACGATGAATATAGTACAATTTTGTACCTACCATAAATGTAGATGTTCGAGTGTATAGACTGCTGCAGTCCAGGTTACCCTCCCTCCTTCCCCTCTTACTGGCTGGTACGTACCTATGTCTTCTACCCTTACTACCTATGGGGAGTATTTGCTGGTAGCTGTAAGTTGTTTTTTGCTTATATTATGTATGTTTTATTAGCAATTGGAATTGTCTGCCTATTTGGAGGCACCTGACATCTGGGTTAAGAAAAACTGAAGAAAACGTCAGGGAGGAGGCGACAGCAACTGATGCTGGACCAAGACTTTGGAACTCAGGCCGACTGGGGAAACCGCCTGACGGCAGGATAACCCAAGTGTAATGACTGCAGCAGTGTATACACTCGAACATCTACATTTATGGTAGGTACAAAACTGTACTTTTCAAGTACATAAAACACATTTTTTCTAGAATCTGGGCAAACCTTAGAGGGTCTGTATATTACATTATATTCTTCATGTCTTTTTATGAAGTGATTTATTATGCACTATTGCACTTATTCATACAACCAACACAGAATGCATCACAAGTGCCACATAAACCACTCTCACTCAAATAAGAGTGTCAGTCATTACTATATACATTATTTGCTTTCAAATGTACATAGAGGGTACTGTCAGCAACAAATCTATGTACTTTACAGGAACCAGAAGGCTGGGTACCTTTTAGTTTACTTGTCTGAGCCAAGTGTCCTAGAATTTCTATGTCTTTCGACAAAGGACTGCAGATTATCAGATTTAAAGTGGAAAAAACAAAAAAAAGTGGACTTTTGCCAACCACTTTTTTGAACAATTCTTGTATCTCCAGGATGTTCCAGTGTTTTCTTCAACTTTTTAATTTTCAGAGTATCTATACCAAATGATACCCTAATATGGGTAATGTTGGACTTCAGACTTCTATTGTCCTGTGCATGGAGTAACATAGTATTGTAAAGAACAAGTGCATATCTGATATACCTGTTGATGACAACCTCACTGACCACAGAATTAACTTAATCAGTCAGATGACCCATCACAAAAAACATCTCACTAATTAACATTATATTATCTGTAAATTCTGTACTTTCACTACATATACATGAACTTCTTATAGCTTGGGTTTTTATCAAGTTCATCTTCAAATAAGTGGAGTATCCACTGTCCTAGCTCAAAAATGTATTGCTTCATCATGGTTTACAGTACATGGGTACCAGCATCCCATGTGTGTGTGTGTGCAAATCTTCTTCTTCTTTTTTCAGCTTTTCCCGGTTAGGGGTCGCTTGTCCACTCATGATTGGCAGTGGAGTTTTACGGTGTCGAGTTGGAAGCCCACGCCCAACCTTCCACAGAAGGCACACACATGCAGACACTCACACCTAGGGCCAATTTTGGAGTGTCCGTTCCACCTACAGCATGTCTTTGGAATATGGGAGGAAACCGGAGCACCTGGAGGAAACCCACACGACCACAGGGAGGACATGCAGACTCCGCACAGAAGGCACCCCAGCCGAGGATCGAACCAGAGAACCTTTTGCTGTGAGGCGACAATGCTAACCACTGCACCACCGTGGCCGCTATATATATATATATATGTATGTATGTGTGTGTGTGTGTATATATATATATATATATATATATATATGTGTGTGTGTGTGTGTATATATATATATATATATATATATATATATATATGTGTGTGTGTGTATATATATATATATATATATATATATATATATGTGTATGTGTGTGTGTGTGTATATATATATATATATATATATATATATATATATATATATATATATATATATATATATATATATATATATATGTGTGTGTGTGTGTGTGTGTATATATATATATATATATATATATATATATGTGTGTGTGTGTGTGTATATATATATATATATATATATATATGTGTGTGTGTGTGTGTGTGTGTGTGTGTGTATATATATATATATATATATATATATGTGTGTGTGTGTGTGTGTGTGTGTGTATATATATATATATATATATATATATATATGTGTGTGTGTATATATATATATATATATATATATATATATATATATGTGTGTGTGTGTGTGTGTGTGTGTGTGTATATATATATATATATATATATATATATATATATATATATGTGTGTGTGTGTGTGTGTGTATATGTGTATGTGTGTATATATATATATATATATATATATATATATGTGTGTGTGTGTGTGTGTATATATATATATATATATATATATATGTGTGTGTATGAGACCCAGACATACTTCCACAAGGTTATAGCATACACAGGTTAGACAGGATCAGGAAGAAGGGTTGCGGCGTTGCAATCTTCTACAAAGATAACATAAGCATAGACTCTACCTACCCATCAGTTACCTGTATGATAACTTTGACGTTCTAGTAACACGGCTCAGAATCAACTCGTAGTAGCCACTTACATACCTCCCAAGAATACTTCCACTGCCATTGAGGAACTCATAGCCTGGACAGCCTCCACCTACACCCATGAAATCATTATTACAGGCGACTGCAACCTAGACTGGAACACTTGTACTGGTGATAACCCCTCTACCTTCATAAATCTACATGGTTTCTCCCAAACAATCCAGTTTCCCACATGAATAGATAAACATAGCAAAAGGGAATGTATCTTAGACTGGTCACTTATCGACAGTACCACCCGCAACTATCTCTCTGGATGCCTTCCAAGTAATTTAAGTGACCATAGACCTACCTACTTAATCTGTCATCAGCTCAACTCACCCAGAACCATAGTGTACAAAGTCGTATAAAATACCAAAAACTTCTCTAATGAAGCATTCATAGACATGCTCAATAAATGCAACTGGACACCACTCCATCATCTCCAACCAGGCCGTAACATACTTCAGTGACACATTTCTAGCTATTCTAAATAGCTTAGCACCAACTCGTACATGTCATGTTAAAAGTAAGAGATTTCTCTGGATATCAAAATAAACCATTAAACTTCAAAACTAAGGGACAAAACCTGGTATCATTACCAAAAAACAAAAGACAATAAAACTCTGCTAGCATACCAACAGCTCCTCAATCAAACAAAAAACAACTCAAACTAGAAAAAATATATATACAACTATGCAAAACAAATATGAAAACAATCCCAAAAAGTTCTGGCAAGCAATTAGCTCACTCCTCCATCCAGGTAAAGCTACAACTCCAGAACCAACAACCAATAACCAAAGCGTGAGTATTGCCTCACAAATCAACACCTACTTTATAAACACCATCCTCTCCTTAGTTACAGGGAACAATTCCACCCTTGTGTCTCTTCCACTTAATGTTGACACTAACAACAACTTTTTTGACCTCATACCTGTCCCAACTAACACCATAAGAACAATGCTGAAAAAAATGAAACCTTCTTCCTTAACAACTGACCAACTCCCCCATGAGTTCTTCAAACTGTCCGCTGATTCCATAGCTCTGCCTGTCTCCATTCTGGTAAATAGGTCTATATCAGAACAATATGTCCCAAAAGTATGGAAAATTTCCTACATCACCCTTCTGCATAAAGGAGGAACATCAACAGAATTAAACAATTACAGACCCATAGTCATCCTTTCCCCTGTGTCAAAATTCTGGAAAAATGTATCCAGATTCAATTACTACTATACCTGTTATCTCACAACCTTATCTCTCCCTCCCAACATGGTTTCAGACCAAAACATAGCACCACCACAGCCCTAATTAATTTCTCTAGCACCATCAACCAGCTGAGAAATTCAAACCAGCAAGTAGCATCAATTTTCTTAGACATGTCAAAAGCGTTTGACATTGTCTCCCATCAGAAACTCTTTAGTAATCTTGCCTCACTAAACCTATCAAAGGCTTCCCTCTCCTTTTCCCTAAGCTATCTTTCTGACAGACAACAAGCAGTACGATGGAAATCCGAACTCTCACCACTTCTGCCTGTCTCAGTTGGAGTCCCCCAAGGGTCCATATTAGGACCCCTTCTTTTCACCATCTTCTGTAATGATCTAGCCTCATCCACAACACTCGCTAAAGTAGTTAATCATGCAGATGATTCGACTTTAATCTGCTCAGCAGATATCTTACCAGACCTCCAAATGTCCAACAAGATTTTAATAATGTAAAAACATATCTAAGTAAATCACAACTAATCCTCAACCCCAAAAGACACAGTTAATGCTATTTACCAGTAGCAAACAATCACTGAGTACCCCTCATTTCACTGTTCTCTCAGCAAACAACACAGTCATCCAACCAGTTGAGCATACAAAACTCCTTGGAGTGACAGTTGACAACAAACTCAGATTTGACCAACACATAGCCACCACAATTAAGAAAGTTCACATCAAACTTGGCTCACTGTACAGAAGCAAGCCATTCCTTGCTGACAATACCAGATTAGCCATATCCAGAACCTTCCTCCTCTCTACACTCCTGTATGCTTTCCCCCTCTTTACCAACTTAACAATCAGAGTTAACCAAATTGGAAACTTGCTACAACAAAATAGCCTGTTTTGCAGCCAACCTTCCCCACCAAACCCACCATTGTATTGCTCTACATAAATTAAATTGACTCGAGCTACCTAACCATCTTCATCTCTACCAACTTAAATTCACACACAGTATCATCTTCCATCATGACAGCCGCCCATCCCTCAAAGAACTTGTTGTCCCTACTCATGCCTACAAAGTCTAATATCTGCAGACAGAAACTTTCTCACAGTAAACAAAACTAACAACACTTATGGTGAAGCCCTATTTTCAAATCATATAGCCAGATTATGGAACTCTCTACCCCACACCCTCCCAAACACACCTGAATCTCCCAGTTTTAAACAACTACTATTTGAACATCTATCCAAGAACTGGCATTGCTCCTGTGCCAAACCTGACTGACAATATATATACAACTATCTCAACACACTGTCCACTGCTTATCTCATTTTCTCCCTCTCCTCAGTGTATATTACTACTCAAAAATAAATATATGTCAAGGAAATGTCATTTGGTCATAACTATTATTTAATATGTATACACTGCTAACTTTATTTTTTCTCACAGTGATCTTCAGTGAAATGATCATGTTTTTCTTTTTGAACCTGTATATTAGAAAACTGTATTGAATACTACTTTGTATAGACTAACTAGAAGATGTGTATTCTGCATCTTGCTGTATGTATACTGTTGTACTATCTAATTATTGTATATTGCTTGTATTTCTGTGGAGCTTTTCTCCCTGGGCCTCCGCTTAAAATGGGCTTCTGGTCCAGTCAAACTTTCCCAGTAAACAAATGTAAATAAATAAATATAAATATATAAATACACACACACACACACACACACACACACACACACACACATCTCACCAAGATTAAGCACTTTTGTCTTTTCTTAGAACAGCCTTCATCAGAATCGAATAACAACACAGAAAGCCCCTTTAAGTATTCCCAAGCGCCACATGACAGTGGTGTACTATGTCACATTACACAGTGACTGAATTAGTTGACTATAGAAACCAGTATTAAAAAGATGAATACATAACAGAAAAATTCCTTAACACCACTAGTATTCAAACATATTTGTTTCATTATATTAAAAATGTCAAATTTCATTGTTTCAATTTCAAAACATTTTAATGAATACTGTTTCATTCAAACCTGACATTTTATCAGAGTTGAGCTTAAGATGACAAAATAATTCCCTTTAGAATAACAGTGTATGTCCTTCATATGCTGCTGTATTCATGACATCAGGGAGTTTGCCTCTGCTGAACTCTCATACGTCCGACCGTTATACAAAAGTTAAATACTACTGCTAGAGTGCGAGTGACGTCCCACGCCTCTCTCGGACTTTGATCGTAAGTGGACATCTGATATAAAGCGGATGTCAGCACGCACCTCTTCAGAACTTTTCTGCTGCCTGCGTGACTGCCAGCTCCGGTCATTGCGTTGCCAGTAGCATTTTCTTCATCCGACTTCAGATAAGTACCCCTTAGGGATTTTCTATTTGTTACTTGCTACTGTTTTGGGTTACATGTCAGGTAGGAAAGGCAAGTGTAGGTGTGGAAGGCGAATTCCACATAAGGAGTCATATGAGCTTTGCCTAATTTTACCTAGGCCGTGAACACAACCATACCACCTGTAGTATTTGTCAGGTATTTGTCCCCAAGACCCTCAGAAGCTGTCTTGCAGCCTTAAAGCTATATCTTGAAAATCTGAGACTCAGAGATGGATCCGACGTCGGAAATCTTGGATGAGCCCCCAGTCAAGAAGGCCAAAAAGAGTAGGCCCGAACAGACTGCTGTGCCCTCCACTCCAGCCATCACACTCGAGGCTAGTGAAGGCCCGGACTCCAAGCTGGAGTTCTCAGAGCTTCCTTCAGCAGAAGACCCAGAGGAAATCTCTCCTTTGCCCAAGGTCACGTCCCAGAGGGAATCTCAGGCGTCTGACTCGGTCACTGAGAGGGGACCAAGGCTCCGTTATATCTGTGGGCCCGCGCGGCATCTCCCAAATCGTGGTACGCGAGGACATAGTCTCTGATTTAGTGGAGTGCCGGCTGGCGTCTGGCCCTCCTACCCTCCACTGCATTTCTGAATCCTCTTCCCCTTGAGACCCTTGAGAAGAGGAAACTGAAACTAAACTTATTTCTCAGCCTCTGCCTGCTTCACCTGTCGAACAGCCTCCAGATTGGCAGGCCTTTACTCAAGGCCTGCTCAGTGCCTTTCTGTCCTTGCATCAGGGCCTGGTGCATGCACAGGCCCCTACGCCCTCTACCCTAAGAGGCCTCCCCCAGACATCTCTTTGGAAGAAGAGGATTCATCTGATGATGACTCTCTCGCCTACTCTTCTCAGATTGTCTCTCCTCTGGGATATACTTCACCAGAGGAGGAATCCAATAGCACAGACTCCTCCGGTGATGACTCACCTTTGGTGAGACCATCACCAAAATGCAAAACTTTTTCAAATTGGACAGCAGTCAAGTGACAGAGACCCAAAAGAGATGCTATGAACTTCTTCAACTAGAGTCTCCCAGCCCTTCTGCTGTGCCCCCAGTACACCCTGCTTTTCTGGATGCCTTCCTAGCTGCTTCACAAAACCCTGACTCATAGCCTCCAGCACCCAAGCATCCAGATAGCTTCCTCAGGCACCTTGTAGAATCTATTTTCCTCTATAAAGCCCCTTCCGCAGACCCTGAAGTTATTTCCGTGACAACGGACAAAACCTCAAATTTGCTTCCCTCCACCTCTCTACTGTCCTCTGACAAAGAGAGCAGAATGGTGGAACATCTGGAAAAGAAAGCTTATACCTCTGCCACCCTAGCAGTAAGAGCAATGAATTACCAGACGCACATGGCCAAGTATTCCTTGGCCTTTTTGGAAGATGTGGTTAAGCAATTGGGAGAGCTCCCTGACTCCCCTGCTAAAGCTAAGATTTTGTCTCTCCTGAACTCCTGCACACAAATGACCAGACACTCCATCAATTGCAGCTACAACACTGTAGAAGCATCTGCAAGGGGTGCTGCCTCTGGATCTGTCATCAGAAGGTACTCCTGGTTAAGGCTGCAACCTCTCCATGATGACATCAGAGCCAAGCTCCTAGATGCACTCCTAGACAGCAAAAACCTGTTTTGTTCAGCAGCTGCTGAACTCTTTAAGACCCTTCAGACAAAAGATAACGAAGTGCAGGAATTGAGACATACCTTTGTCTTCTCAGTTTCACGTTTTCAGAGAAATTACACAGCTAAAACTTCCTTTGTCAGTTCCTCATCTAAGAGAATACAAGCTAAGCCTAGAAAAGACCACAGGAAACAACATCCTTCTAGGTCTGTCTCCTCCACTCCATCCTCTAAACAGTCCTTTCAGGGAATGCCTGGTAGTCTGTGACTACCAGGCCCTACACCCAGACTTCCCTCTATCCATGTTCCTCTCCCTTCCCACTTGGAACCAGGTTACCCAGGACTCTTGGATCCTATCTGTCATAAAGCAGGGATACTTCATGACCTGGGAGACCAGACCCACTTCCAAAGGCATCCCGCCCCCGCCCAAAGACAAAATCCCACTTTTTCCTCCCATCCTGCAGGAACTTCTTGCTCAAAAAATCATCCAGGAGGTCCCATCTCCTGCAAAGGTTTTTTTCAAGAATTTTCCTGGTTCCCAGGAAGGAAGGTCCCTGGAGCCCTATCCCACCTAATCATCTTCCTCAGAGTTCCCTCCTTCAGGATGCTCTGTCTCCCTACCCTTCTGCCACTCATTCTGCCTCAGGTTTCCTAGTGTCCCTAGACATAAAGAATACCTACTTGCACATCCCTATCCACCCTTTCTTCAAAATGTACCTCCATTTCTCTGTGGATTCTACACACTATCAGTTCTGTGCTTTACCCTTTGGTCTTTCTACAGCCCTAAGAGTATTTATAAAATGTATGGCCAAGTCATGGCATTTACCAGGGTCAAAGGAATACAGCCTTTTCCCTATCTAGACGTCATCCTTATTGAAGCTACCACAAGTTCAGTGACCTTGCAACACCTGCAGTTCACCATCTCCCTCCTTACAGGTCTGGGATTCACCATAAATCACAAAAATTCATCCTGACACCCTTTCAGGATCAGGTGTTGCTAGGATGTTGGATTCTGACCAGGGAAATGATGACATTCCTGCCACCAGAAAAGATTGTGATCCTCACATCTTTCTTTCAGGGGATCATTCCTCTCAAAACCATCTTAGCCAGGGAATTCCTCAAGGCTACACATGGGAATTTCCAGTGGTATTTGAGAAATATCTGGAAGCAACATCTACATCCTCTAGAATTCATAATCCCCATGCTTCCTTGCCTGTCCAAGGAGTTGAAGTGGTGCATCTCCCAGATTCAGTCAAACGCGGGCCTGACCCTGTAGCCCACACCCCCAAAACAAGGCCTCTTTACAGATGCTTCAGACACAGGCTGGGGAGCAGCCTAAGGAACTGAGTGAGGAACGCATGGAGCCCCACTCAATAAAAAGATCACATCAGTATCAAGGAAATGAGAACCTTGATACTAGCTTTGGATATTTTCAAGGGTCAGCTTCTATCAGACACCCTGAGGTGGTACACAGACAACACATCTGTGCTGTGGTACATCAACAAACGGGGGGTGGGGGTGGGAACAAGTTCCTACCTCTGTGCAGACTAGCATTGCAGGCTTGGAAAATAGCACTGGAGAAACAAATCCTTCTCCAAGCGTTATATATCCCCTCCGCAGACAGTGTGATGGCAGACTTCTTAAGCAGGACCATGACCCTGGCTCATGAATGGATGCTGAACAGGGAAGTGTTTCTGGACCAGGTCATTCGATGGAGTGTTCCAAATTTGAATCTCTTTGCCTCCCCCGTGAACAGACAGCTTCCCACCTTCTGCTCCAGGGCACCTCACCCAGAGACTTGGAAGGTGGATGCTCTATCAGTCTCTTGGAAGGGGATGTATGCATATGCATTCCTCCCCTTCCCTCTCATTCAAAGAGTCCTTCTGAAAATCCAGAAGGAACAACCTCAAATCTTGCTGGTGACTCCCTACTGGCCAAGGCACCATTGGTTCCCCCTAGCCAAGGGCAATCACCACAAGTTACCCCAGAGAATGGACCTGCTCACACAGGATAAGGGAACACTCTTGCAGCCTCAACTGTCCACTGTGAATCTCACTTTGTGGGTGATAGGGTGTTGATTCCCTTCAGACACCTTTATACAGAGGACATGATCCAGATTCTGCAGGAGACCAGTAAACCAACTACCACAAAATCCTACCTGTCAAAGTGGAAGAGGTTTTCCTTACGGTGTCAGAAAAAGTCTACAACCACTGACGGCAGAGCTCTCAGTGGTCTTGTCCTACCTGTGTGATCTCATGAAGTTTGGACTATCATACTCCTCCATTAAAATCCACCTTTCTGCCATCTCAGCTTGCCTGCCCATAGTACCTACTTTAGCATCTAGATTAGAGGTCAAACTTTTCCTGAGAGGGGCTCTTCACCTCAGGCCACCAAGGAAGCCAATTCTGCCCCCTTGGGTCCTTAACTTTGTCCTAGGAAAATCGACTCTCCCACTATTTGAATCAGCCAAATATTGCTCCCTCCAGCACTGCACTTGGAAGACCATACTCTTGGTGGCCATAACCTCTGCCCGAAGGGTCTGCAAACTCCAGGCCCTTATGGCACCCCTCGCTTTCACTGTCTTCCACAAGGACAGGGTATGCTTATGTACTAACCCCACGTTCATGCCCAAAGTGGTAAACAACTTGTCCTTAAATCAGACTATCAATCTACCAACCTTTTTCCCCTATCTGCAGAACAGAGCAGAGAGGATACTTCACTCACTAGATGTACACAGACAGCTAAGGTTTTATTTGGCCCAAACCAAATCCTTCAGAAAATCTGACAGGCTGTTCATCTCCTACCACCCTAGAGCCCTGGCTCAACCTGTTTCCCAGCAAAGTGCATCCTCATGGATATCAAAAAACATTTCCTTTTGCTACACTAGCCATGTTATGTCACTCCCAGTCCCAATTAAGGCACACTGCCACAGGCCAGTATCCTCCTCAGGGGCTTTCTTTAAAGGTTTGGACACAGCTACTATCCAAGAAGCAGCTACTTGTTTCTCAGTTCACATATTCACTAGACACTACAAACTGGATGTGGTCTCTAGAGCCAGGGCAGAATTTGCCAGAGCCATCCTCCATGGGTGTGTGGAAGGTGCTTCTGATCTGCCACCCTTCATTAGGACAGGACCTCTTGCACTCTCCCTGATGTCATGAATACATCAGCATATGAATAGAAGGACATAGTATTGTTGTGTTAAGAACAACAATTCCTTCCTCTCCGGGCTCTGGTTCACCCTTTACCCTCCCCTTCATTACTCACTCAATCTCTCAGACCTGTTATGACATGCTTAATTCCCTCACTTCATCTCAACTCCAAATACATACCCAACTGACTTGCACCTAGCTTCCTCTCACTACCACATACACTACTCACTCAGTCTCCCCTCTTACTCCTCTGTCTTCCCCTTCCATCCCATTACCCTTTATAGCTTGTTTCACCTTTGTGTGGAGCTTCTGCTTTATATCTGCTTGAGTTTAGTGCAATATTTGATTATAAGATGTAGGTATATGTGTGTTTAAAACAGTATCTGTTTGAGCTTAGTACTATCTGTATATACATCCTACCTTTATTCCTAGTCTTTAGCTAGATATTGGTATATCTGTTCATTACCATGTTTCATATTGTATGTATAGCTAATGTTTGCTGCAGTATGTATTATTGGTAGTGTATGTATATTCAGTTGTTCTTCATGTACTCTGCTGCTCGTTTATTATTCTGTGGAGCTTTTCTCCCCGGGTTTCCACTGAAAAAGGACCTGTGTCCAGTGGGAATTTCCCGGTAAACAAATGTAAATAATAAATAAATAAATAACCTTAGATGCCCTTCTCTTCTATATGCTGCTGTATAGTTTCCCACCTAGCCTTCCCCCTCACACTTGCCTGACTCCTAGAGTAACCACTCCATTGTTGCTGTATTTGGTGGCATTCATTCTGAGAGGTGCGTGCTGATATCTGCTTTATACCTGACATCCGTTTACTTTACGACCGATGTCCAAGAGAGGTGCGCGATGTCATGCGCACCCTAGAGGTAGCATTTAACTTTTGTATAATGGCCAGACATACGAGAGTTCAACAGAGGCAAACTTGATGTCATGAATATAGCAGCATGTAGAAGAGAAGGACATCTAAGATTATGGTAAGTTCTTACACAACAATACCTTCCTTGTCACCACCTGTGGCTTTAACATGTACTTTTTCTAAAGCAAAAAAAGAAACTTGTTCAAATTAGCACAATTCAAACTGCGTTTTGCTAAAACATTGCCCATGTCTACTTTCTTTATTGTATAGACATGCTGAGAAATTCGTTTCCTTACAAAATTCGCAGTTTTTCCCACATAAAATGCAGAACAGTACAAGCAAACAGCTAAGTACACTGCACTAGTAGTTCTGCAGTCATAATAAATGCCCATTGACAGGAGCATTTACTGCACCAAACAAGGCATCACTAAACTTGAAAATGAATCTACACTGATTTAGATGCACCACACTTGAACATGCTTTTAGATCTGTTAGAAGTGACAACCTTGGATGGTCTCTCAAATAAGCTCTTTAAATTCAGACGTCTTTTGCATATAAAACTTCATCCTACTGCTGTGTTTAAATTTTAGTCCCTGATACTGCTTAATACACTGCAGTGTTTTCTTATAATATTTTAATGCTACTGCAGTCAGTAGAGAAATGTAAAACCATAGATGAGTCAAATTAACCTTGCCATCGTCAGGTCTGCATTGTTGTTTTTCGACGAAGGGCTTAACTAGAATGGGTGCAAAAGTATTGACCCTTTTTATTTAACACTTATTTAATAGTAGGATCAGTAATTTGTAATGGGTGAAATTTCAGTTGCTATCTTTGAAAAATTGAGGAGGGCAGTTGGCTAGTTTTTGAGGTGTAGGAAAAAGCATTAAATTAATTTTCTTAGAACTGAGTAAGAGTTTTTTATTAAATAGCCAAGTGAATAAATTTTGGAAACTTGTCTGTAGCATTAGTTGTAAGAATTGCATGTTGCTAGACTGATTCATAAAATTATCATTAGTGTACATATTAAGACTTGTATTTTGGATTTCCTGAGTAATGTCATTTATGAAGACGGAGAAGAGTATGGGGTGTCCACTGACTTGAGTCTTGAGGTACTCCATTGTCAAACTTTCCTTTATTGGAGAAGGTTTTATTTGCATATATTTGAGTGACTTAACCACTAATAAAAGCATGTTCATAGATTAGAACTAGGCTAACTGTCCTTGTTGGCCATTTTTAGCCTAGCCAATTATCCCATGAGAGAATCAAACCCTGCACCTTGTGTTTGTAAGGTAAACACCTTAACCATTATGCCAACCTCCAACCCTAAACAGCTTTTGCAGGTCTTGAACCCAGGACCCTGTATACTACAGTCACAGTAGTTAACCAGTAAGTCATCAAAGGCAGTATTAGAAAGGAAAAAGGGTCACTAACAAAATGCCACTAAGATTGTTAGTTTAGGATGTCCTGCAGTGGTAAAAGTAATCTTTATTTTCCACTTATTCATTTTTTCAAACTTCAGTTAATATTTTCATAAGTGAGAGACTTGCATGTTATTGAGGTGTATGGTGTAACACACCAATGTGGGGAACAGGACTTTTTACTATTAATGCTGATTTATATCACAGTGTTCTGGAAAAACCTCTTGTTGTTTGCTATTAATTACAAAAATAAGCAATATTTCCATATTTACTTAATATTTCAAAAAAATAGGTGACTTACAAAGTGTTGCATGACATTAAGTGAAACGTTACCTTAGATGTTGAAGAAAACTGTATTTGATATTTGCACTGTAATTTACACATCTTGAGAGGTATCCAGTATTATTTGTTTTGCTAATTATACAGTTAAGCATATCTTTTCATATTTCTGTAAATATCTCTATAAGCGTATACTTATACATAGAAGAATTTCTGTTGTCAAGTGAAGGTGTATGTCTGGTTAACAAACATGTTCTAACAATTATGTCTAGGTTGTACAGTTTTCAAGATATGAAATTTTGTTTCTGAAAGTTTACAAAAAATATAATTTGTGGTTTATGTGAATGATATTACAGTATTTATGGAAATGATGATGAATGTACCAATTGTTATCATTGTAAAGAATGTTTACAAAACAGGAGACTAGGATCCAATCCACACAAACGTTTATTGAGCGCTTTCGTCTCTTGAATCGAAACTTCTTCAGAATAACACAGCATATTACCCAACAGCCTTATATATGCTATTCCAACAAAGTAGTCATCATTAAATAATTAATAAAATAATGTCTTGAAAGGACATAGAAACATTTAAAGAGCAATACACACACATATATATTTTGCACTCACAGTATAAAAGAAAAAATATGATTAAAAACATATAAAAGATACTTGACAGTTAACTATATCCTGTAATAAGTTAAAAATAATCAACGCAACAGATGTCAATATTTATGCATATGAAAGTATATATGTATTTGTTGTTTATTAGCATCCTACCTTAATAGTAGGTATTGATGACTGTCATATAAGAAATTGTGCCTTGAGCCTGAGAATTGTTAACTGGGTTGGTCCAGCTGAGCCAGGGGCCCATTTTTAGTGGAGACCCAAGGAGAAAAGCTCCAAACAAAAATGTATCCAACATACTTTACATAGATTTATAAAAGTACAGAATAATAAAATTAAATAAGCAAGAGCTGTGCATCTAAGATACATAGATGGGCACTGTCAGAATGGCAGAGTAATGCTTTCTGTTACGTTTACACTCACCTTTCATAGCTTTCACAGAATCTCCAGATTTTTGCATTTGTTTGGTCTGATCCTCATAAAGTCTGTGGTTGACAAATCACTGAAGACTGAAGTAGCTGAATAGTGACATACATTTGTGTTTAGAGTTCGTACCCTTTAGGGAAGAAAAAAAAAACACTTCCGGTAACACATCCTGTTGTTCTAGCTACTTTCCAAGTTTGTAACAGGAGGCAACACATTATCCCTTTAGACAGCAGTACTGGTTCTGTCATTTACTGGTCAGTACTGGCAGATTTGACTGCCTAGTGCAGGGCCTGACCTTAACAAATTTAACTGGGGGCTCTTAACATTTATTATGGTTGGGTCTCACACCACATTAACTGATTTGTCCTTTTCCAAATTTCAGTGTGTAATCACTGTGCTTCATGCACTGCATTGCTATTTGTACAGTTTTAAAAGTATTTTTGTTGTTCACAAAGTACTTACTGTTTTATCTTATACTTTTAAGTTTATCTTCCATTCTAGAGCATTTTTCTGAAAGATGTTTGTAGGCTGCTAGAGATGTGCCATTCCATATCACATAGGTGTTCCTTAGTAGGCTGTTGACCCTAGAGGATGTTTAGAAGCCTAGCCATATATTCCAATGGCATTTTTAGCCCTTGTAGTGTAAGTAGTTATAACCCACAGTACAGAGAACATTTACATGTTTCCCCTTTCCATAAGAGACAAGGATGCTAGTCTGAGGATGAATTTGTTGTTTCCCACACATTCAATGGATTACGATTGCATAGAGTAAGAGAAATACCTTGTTTTATGTAGACAGGAAGATAACGCTAAAGAAGTGGAATTCTCTGTGATGCGCATTTGTCCCTTCAACATGTTCAATTTATGTTGCAGAAAAGATCAAAATCCCTTGAGCAGTTGTTTATTCTACCATTGGACATGTAGATGTGCAGTAGATCTAAGAGGGTATGATCTGTTGAGGCTTTTTATGTGAGGCAGAGGTCATCGTCAGCGACCTGTGTGATAATGAGAAAAAAAGACAAGGCTGTGAGACAGTTGTGTAGTTCTTATGACTTAGACCCTTGATTTTATGGTGGAAAACACTGGTGCATTCAAGTTGTGTTAGTGTTTTGAAAGGTACATGCCAAAAGGGGTATTATACACAGTGGTCAGCCTCATAAGTGCTAAATACCATGGAATGATCACATCCCTGGACTTGAACACCATACCTTTGATAATAACTTGCAGTATAAAAATTACTTTCTTAAAATACTGGATGCATGGTGATTGAAGGACAGTTCATTTTCTGCTAGGTTCCCAGGTCCATAATTGCCAGATTGGTTTTCAGGAGTGTGTTAGTATGAGAGTTGCAAGGGAAGTTTTGCTTTTCAGAAGAAACATATATTTTTGACAACTAGTCTTGGTCCATGGTTTTAACACCAGTTATTTTTATAGGAAAGGCCTTCTTGGAGGATATTGGTATCCTCTGGACTGTTAACAAGTGCTCTGATTTTACATTCCTCAGTAAGTATGGTGGGCCATAAGCCCTTAACATTGCCTTTGACCTCTGAGAAGTAAATATTAAAGAGGATATGCCAAGGATAAAGCCCTGATGGTACACCATTAGTGACGGGTCTTTTGGAGGACATGAAGCTGCTCACCCTAATTTCCTGGGTTTTTTTATGACCCAATTTGCTATCAATAGATTTACACAGGGATCTACATTGAGCTTGGAGAGTTTATTAGCAATTCCTGTGTATGGAATGGTGTTGAAAACCTTAGCAAATCTAAATTTGTGGTGTGTACTGATTTTCCCTCATCCTTTGCTTCAGTAACCTTCTTTTTTTCCCAACAAACATCTTTATTAAATTTTCACACATGATGTAGGCAATCTTACATTTGTACACACGAAAAACGAACAACATGACACCACTTTAATTGTAAACATTATACATCACTTGTAATCTATCCAGTTATTGTCAGTTAAGCATTATATGGCTCATTCGAATCCTGCCTCTTAAACCTCATTCCTGCTCTGCATATATTGTTCCCACAATTCTCATTTTTTCCTATGTGGTTTGCTCCCTCCCTTTTCTAAAGATCCCAGTTCCATTTGTTTTATCTCTGTTACTATATTCACTACTTCTAGTAAAGTTGGTCTAGATTTTGATTTCCATTTTCTAGTAATTGCTTTTTTGGCAGCCACCATAGTTGGACTCAGCAAGGCTTTACTATGTCTAGGCAATTCCGATTCTATATCATAACTAAAAAAAAATCATCTCCCATGTCAATTCAATCTGCTCACCCAGCATCTCCGACAGAGCGGTCTGCAGGGAGTCCCTAAAATCTGCCAGCTCATTACACTCCTAAAAAATATGTTCCCAGCCACCTCTTTCTTGCCCGTCACACCTCCAACAATTGCTATCCACCTGAAGAAAAATTCTTTGGAGTCTACTTTGGGTATAAAAATGCCTATGTAAACACTTCCAGGTAAATATCCTAAATCTTCTAGACTTTGTTACATATTTGGGAGATAAACATATACAGTGGACATAAGTTTACACACCCATGTTAAAATGCCAGGTTTTTGTGATATAAAAACTTAAACCACAATAAATCATTTCAAAACTTTTCCCACCTTTAATGTGACCTATAACCTGTACAATTCAATTAAAAAACAAATCTGTTAGGGGAAAAATATAAAAAAAGAAATGTACAATATCTGGTTGCATAAGTGTACACACCCTTAAACTAATACTTTGCTGAACCACCCTTTGGTTTAATTACAGCATTCAATCTTCTTGGGTAGGAGTCTATCAGCATGGAACATCTTGACTTGGCAATATTTGCCCACTCTTCCTTGCAAAAGCACTCCAAATCTGTCAGATTGTGAGGGCATCTCTTGTGCACAGCCCTCTTCAGGTCACCCTACAGATTTTCTATTGGATTTAAGTCTGGGCCATTCAAAAACTTTAATTTTCTTCTGGTGAAGCCATTCTTCTGTTGATTTGGATGTATGCTTGGGGTCATTGTCGTGTTGAAAGGTAAAATTCCTCTTCATCTTCAGCTTTCTACCAGACGCCTGAAGGTTTTGGGCCAAAAGTGACTGGTATTTGAAACTGTTCATAATTCCCTCCACCTTGACTAAAGCCCCAGTTCCAGCTGAAGAAAAGCAACCCCAAAGCATGATACTGCCACCACCATGCTACACCTTGGGGATGGTGCTCTTTTGGTAATGTGAAGCGCTGTTTTTGCACCAAATGTACCTTTTGGAATTGTGGCCAAAAAGTTCAACCTTGGTCTTATCAGACCATAACACATTTCCCACATGCGTTTGGGAGATTTGATGTATTGTTTTGCAAATGTTAGCCAGCCTGGATATTTTGTTATGTAAGAAAAGGCTTCCACCTTGCAACACTACCCCATAGCCCAGACATATGGAGAATATGGGAGGTTATTGTCACATGTAGTACACAACCAGTACTTACCAGAAATTCCTGCAGCTCCTTCAGTGTTGCTGTAGGTCTCTTCGCAGCCTCCCTGACCAGTTTTCGTCTTGTCTTTTCATCAATTTTGGAAGGATGTCTAGTTCTTTGCAATGTCACTGTTTCTCCACTTTTTGATGACTGTCTTCACTGTGTTCCATGGTATATCCAATGCTGTGGAAAAGTTTTTGTACCCTTCTCCTGATTGATACCTTTCAACGATGAGATCCATTTGATGCTTTGTAAGCTGTCTGCGAACCATGGCTTTTGCTGTAGCAGGCAACTGAGTAAATATCAGGAAAATCCTACTAGGACAGCTGAACTTTATTTGGGGTCAGAGTCTCTCTAATTGATAGCAGGTGTGTACCCAAGAAGACTGAATGTTGTAATTAAATCAAAAGGTGCTTCAACAAAGTATTAGTTTAAGGGTGTGCACACTTATGCAACCAGCTTATTGTATGTTTTTTTTTATTCTTTTTATTTATTCCACTAACAGATTTATTTGTTTTTTTAATTGAATCCTATATGTTATATAGGTCACATTAAATGTGGGAAAAGTTTTGAAATTATTTATTGTGGTCGCATTTTAACAGGGGTGTGTACATTTTTTTATATCCACTGTATCCTCCCATTGTCTTTGTGAATTGCTTATCCAATCTTTCTTCCCAAACTTTTCTAAGCTCCTCTGAGTGATTCTTATAATTATCATGCAGTACTTTATATGCTTTACTAATTATTCCTTTTTTAATGGCAACTTCTGTTCTATATTCTTTTAAAAACTCTACCAGTGCTGGTCTTTCATTCAGGCGCCTCTTATTTCTTACTCTTTGCATGTACTCTGATATCAATCCTTGATAGTGAAGGCAATCTCTAACCTGCAGTGCAAATACATTTTTGGCTTCTTCCCATTCTATTACCTTTTCCCTTTCTAGTTATTTGTTCCCAATACCTTGGTTCCTTTGCCAGTTTTCTCCAGTAATTTCCAGCCCTCTCTTGCCTATTGTCTGTATCCCTGACCACAGTTATCCCTGTCGGCAGAATCTCTTTTCTCCATTCTCATGCTGGTTTGGTTCTTAGAATACTCCTTGCTATTTTATGAATATAATACTCTATATGATTGTTGTTTTTCTCCTAAACAGTTTGCATCCAAAATCCCAATCTCTCCTTATTTCTTGAGCTTCCTCCCTGTATCAGCATCATTCCTTTCCACTTTGAATTATAACTTTCTGATTGTGCTATGTAGAAGAGACTTAACTGTGTTGCTGTAAAATACCCCCTCAAATTGGGCAATCCTAGTCTACCTTGTTCTATTGGAAGAATCATCTTATCCCACTTGACCCTTGCTGTCTACCCTTCCCAGATAAAATCCTTCAACTCTTTACTCTTTTTTTAATTGCTATACACAGCTTCTCCTCTGGTTGATAAAAATATGCCTGACCTGTATACAAGAGTAAAAGGACTAAAATCATTTTAATGGCTTGTATCTTAATGTCCATATCCATATAACAAAGCTTCCAGTTTCTCAATTTTTGTATTATCTTCTGTTTAGTCTCTTCCCACTTATCGTTAACTGCCACAACATAGTTGTATCTAATCCATACTCCTAAATACTTCATGTCCCCATAAGTATTGGATCACTTTGTGTGTGGGTACATAATTTACTGCTATTGCCTTTGTTTTAGCTTCATTAATTTTGTATCCCAAGAAGATTTGAAACTGTCTTAAAATGTTCCACAACAGTGTAATGTCCCTTTCTGGTTTTGTCAGGTATAAAATAATATCATCTGCAAAGAGAACCAGCTTTTTCTGTCTACCATACCAATTATATCCTTGAATTTCTGATTCCCTTATTTTCTTTGCCAGTGATTCTAAATATAATACAGACAACAAAGGCAAAAGCAGGCAACCCTGCCTGGTTCTTCTACTCAAGCAGAAGCTATCAGAGAGGAACCCACCCACCTTAATTGGCACCTCAGATCCCTCATATATTCTTCTAATCAACCTTATAATTTTATCAGGGAAATCAAATGCTTCCATTGCCCTGCTCATGAAGTCCCATTCTGCTCTGTCAAATGCTTTCTCTGCATCAAGACCCACCAATAAAAGAGGTATTTTCTTACATTCTGCTTCCATCTGGATCATCAATGTTTTTTTAATATTGTCAAATGTTTGCCTCCCCTCCATAAAACCACACTAATCCATGGCTATCAATTTTGGTATCACTTTTGCCATTCTTTTAGCCATTATAGACATTAAACACTTTATAATCATGGTTTAGTATTGAAATGGGCCTGAATGTAGCTGGATCCGATGTATCTTTTCCCCCTTTAGGTATTACCATTACCACCGCCTTCTTCCAGGATGCTGGTACTTCCCTTCCTCTTAAAATACTGTTAAACAACACCTTCCAGAGCTTTATCAGTTTTTTTCCCCTCCTAACTTCCAAACTTCCACAGGAATACCATCTATTCCTGGGGACTTTCCTGTAGATTGGTTATACAAAGCCATTTTTATCTCATCCCTTCCTATCCTAACTGTTAGTAAGTGAGCCTCATCTACCTCTAACCTGGACATATTAAATTATTTCATAAACATTTCCATTTGTACCTTTTCTTGATTTCCATATTTCTCTGCTTTATAGAAACTTTTATAAAATTTTCGAAATATTTCTAATACTTCTACATGGTCTGTTGTTATCTTCCTTGTTATAGGTTCCCTAAGCTTGATGACATCCCTTTCCATTTTCTGTTTCCTGAGTTGTTGTGCTAAAAGTTTTTGTAATCTAGAATTATCAAAAAACAGTTGCTTAACAGCAGTCTTTATAAATTTGTGCATATTGTTGAAGTAATACCGTATCTTCTGTTTCCCATTCTGCAGTTACTCCTTTTCTTCTGAGATATTCCCCGTATTTTGCAGTACTTTAACATTTGTCAGTACCTCCAAATAATTCTAGTTACTGTATAACCGTATTTCATAGGTAGGTACTAGGCTATCGGCCCAAGGGCCTACTTAAGCCTAGCCAACAAGGTTCCCTGGCTTACGCCACCCAAGAAAGTTATTTTCCTGTGCCACTGTCGAGCAGAGACACAGAAGTGATCCCCGGGGTGTATTTCCTATTTCCCAGCCACTCATCAAGATTTTTCTTGAAGAGTGCTAATGAAGAACTTTGCTTGACATAGATGGGTAGCATGTTCCAGAGTATGGGAAGTCTCTGGGACAGGAATCTATCCCTGCATCATGTCCTGTTTATTGTGGTGACAAGGGTTTAGGTCCATAGAGCGTGTAGCTCGGAGGGATTGGGATTTCTTTAGGTGTAGCATGTCCAACAGCTCTGGGTTTGACATAGCTTTATATGTTAGGCAGAGATCACCTCGGAGTAGGCGATATGCTATGGAGTAAAGCTGGAGTTTTTTGAGACGGTCAGTGTAGGGCATTTGTTTGAGGCCAGTAATCTTTTTTGTGAGGTACTTCTGTGGCCTTTCCAGCTGCTGCAGATGACTTGTGAGGTACATTCCGAAAGGGGCGTTGTACTCTATAATGGGTCTAATGAGTGTCGAGTAGAGAGGAACAATGACCTCTTTTTTCCTGGATGAGAGCCCTTTTATGATGAGGTGTGCCACGTAGAAGGACTTCCTGACTACTGTGACAATGTGACTATCAAAGGAGAGACTACTGTCCACCTGGGTCCCAAGGTCTCTTATCACACATTCGGTGTTAAATAGATTGCTGCCTATGTGGTAGTTCATGGTACAGTTTTTACCAAAGGGGATGACACTGCACTTTTTGGCATTGAGCTTGAGGCCATGGCTCTGATACCAGGCATCTGTCTCAGCAAGGCCCTTCTGTAAGATGTCCACATCATTTGGGGACTTGACTATGACTCATAGTTTGCAGTCATCTGCGAACTTTGTTAGCCAGAGGCCTTCTGTGTTAGCCTGTACTTCAGAGAAGTAGATACCAAACTGGAGAGGTCCCAGGACGGAACCCTATGGTACTCCACCTGTCACTGCTTTGAGGTCAGATTTGGAGTCTGCAACTTTTACAGTGTGGGTTCTGTCAGTGAGCCAGTTGGCAACCCATCTTGAGAAGTAGGGATTTCTCTTTCATTTCCACCCTAGTTTTCACCTCTACTCTAATTTTATCCTACTCCCTAGCTATGTTTTTAGAAGAAAATTCTATCTTCTCTAGTAGCTCCCGAATTAATTCCAAAACCCATTTCTCCACTTCCTCTCTTCATCTGATAGGTGGGAAGCACCAGTGTCTCATTTTTGTTTCATCACCTTGCGTTTTTATTTTGGTTATTATTGGAGCATGATCTGAAATAGTTATTGGGTGTGTTTCAAGACCTTCAATCAAGTAAATGCACATGTTCCTAGGAGATATAAAATCTATCTAACCTAGCCCAGTTTTTATATCTGTGAGTAATATGTAAATTCACTCTGAACTCCTAGTACTGAATTCACATCTTCTGTGTCAAACATTTTCATAAGTTTCTTCAACAATCTATCGTCCTCTGTCATATTTTCCCTTCTATGACCCCCAGACACATTTTCACTGTTGCAAACCAAGTTCCAATCTCCACCTATAAGTAATATTCCTTGCTGAAAGCTGATTATTTCTCCCAGAATTTTCTTAAGCTCCATTATAGCAGTTTTAAGGGGGATGTAAATGTACACCAGTGTAATCCTTCTCCCTAGCCAGTAGCCCCTTAGTAGTATGCATCTTCCAATATTATCTTTATTCCTCTTCTGTCACTATTGGAGCTCATCTTGCAATGAATATAAGTACTCCTCTTTTCCTTTGCCCCAGATATTCCGCTGAATAACCATCCTGAAAAAATTCTTTATCAAATTTGTATGTTCAGTTCTTTCCAGGTGCGTCTCCTGTAGCATAGCTATTTGCATGCTACATTTTTTTAAATATATTCACTACTCTTTTTTATGTTTCATATTGAAAGAGTGATGTAACCTAATTATGGGTATTTAATATATGTAATTAACAATGAATTTTAGTCTGAAGAAGTCTCTGAGTGAAGGAAGACGAAAGCGCTAACTGAAGTCATTGTTTTGTTAATAAAAGTGTCAGTTAACCTACAGATACTGCAATTTATTTTTATTCAGATTGAAAGACATTACAGAAAGCATCATTTTCTTATATAGTTATTATTATCACCTTTTATGTATAACTGCTTTTTTGTTAAGTGTCTAGTTCCAACTTTTATGTTGCATGTATATAGTGTTCAGCAGGTTGGTCTTTTATATAGTTGTTTCTTGTCATATACACATTTACATAGCTTTTTTTTTTTGAAAGCCCTCAAACAGAACAAACAACCCCCAAAAAAACCTTCCTAAAACCTATTAATTTAATAACACACAAAACTATGTACATCTTTAAATAAGAATAGTTCTAAGTTGATAGATACACAGGCTAAAGTTAACCAAAAAGAAAGGTTAGTCATGCTAAGACACATGGTACAGCCTGTGCTACTAGAAGTGCTATTTAATTTTATATGTCTTTATAGCTTTCGCAGTTGAGAAAACACTTGAATACTTTCAGGAAGCACTTTCTCCAAGCCAATTCTCTTTATCAAATTGTCTTTTAGTGACATGCAAACCAGACACAAAACTGCTAAGGGTACCTTGTTTATCAGGAAAAAAAACTTACAATATTCAATATTCTTTTTAATTTACATGCTTTGTAATAAGTGTGTTACTGGATAACACTTAGGGTTTTAACCCATTCACAAGCATGGGAAAAACCACACTGATTATTCTTTTGTCACACACTCTTAACCAGACCCTTCCCATCTCCTCCCCTCCTCCTTTATCTGTCATTGCAGTGACTACATTTCTTAAAACTGAACAAAGAAAAAGAGAGAGTGGTGAAAAAGAAAAAAACACCTGTTTATATTAATATTCCCATCCATTTTAAACTGAGAAAACTTTTCTTCAGGTCTAATTGGGGTTTTGCATCATCTTTAAACCTGTCACACCTGGGAAAACCCCTGATTGTTTTCAGAGAGCATTATGTCCTAGCCAGTGTCTCTGTCCTTTTTTTCCCCTCAGCCAGTCCCCTTCCACCAGATTGTATTCAGTTTTTCTGTATCAGATTGCCTTATGGAGACATCAGGACCAGCTGCAGAAATGCTATTTAGTATACTTTGTATATTCTTTTTCATTTATTTGCTCTCTCTCTTAAGACAAAGGTCCTTAATCAGTCATTTATCCATGCAAGAATGAAAAAAAACATTAATTTGAACTTTGCAATGCCTTTTTTAACCAGACTCCCTTTGTTTTTTTGATCAGTGCATTGACTATATTTCTCAAAATTGTACAAGAAGGAAAAAAGAAGAGGAGAGAAATAGAAAAACAACACCTTTTTATAATCCCCATTACAGTTAAAAATAGCATACAAAGAATCCATATACCACAAATACAGTACTATTAAGAAAAGAAAGTGTTTACCTACAGGTTGTGTTCTCCCCTCTCTTCCCCTCCCCAAAGCATTTTTCTGAACATTAATGACATAAAGTAGGGTGGGTCTATGTTAAATGTTCGAACATCCAAAATGTCGGACATTACATGGTCGAGACCAAATGTTCGAACATTAAAAAAAAAAAAAAAGAAAGAAAACACAGAAAAAAAAACACCAACAGTGTAGGCAGGGGGTCAAGCCCCCCTGCACCCCCAAACTTAAATATACCAACTCCGACACTGCACTTCAGTGCAGAAAAGGGAAGTTCTCCCTATCTGCACCATACCGTGCCGTTGAAAGTCTGCCTTCTTGCACTCAAAATTTCGAACGTTTGGTCTCGACTATGTAACGTTTGAAATTTTGAGCGTTCGAAGATTTGACAGGTACCGAGTAGGGCATATACTTTAGAGTCTTCCACACTTCAAACATTTTGAAAAAGTCCAATATTTACAGATTTTCTTGTTCTTTCATATATCACAAATATAATTATTGCATTGTAATCCCATATTAAGTTACTGATTTTATTACTGCTCTTCTCCATCACCCAGATCCTGTCTCTGCTTCATTTCCAATGTACTCTCACCATTTATAGTCCACTCTCATGCTCTCTTCATTCTCTCCAACATTTTCTGTTGAAATACTGGAAAAGTTTTCACAGGTACAGTCTCTCTGTGGTCTTTATTACCCGAAGAACAAGAAGCAGAATCTCCTTCTGTTTCACAGCTCAATTTTTTTTGACAGACTTTTATATTTCCTCCTTAGCATGCATTTCACCAAAAATGATTTTGTCCCTCCAGGGAAGAATACCTTGAAGACACCTGGACACAGCAGTTTGAATCTCACACCTGTCTCTCGACATTTTCTGAATAGTGCAATGAGTTTACTTCTCTTTTGCCTGGTGTACAATGAGTAATCATTATCCACAAATGCCCTGCTAGCTCTCATTTTCAGTATTTTGTCCTCCTTCCACAGTTTTGTTAAAATCAATTCCTTCTGCTGGCAGGATTGCATCCTTACTATTATAGGTCTAGGTTGCTTTCTTATGGCTAGGTTGGGAGCATACACACAATGTGCCAATTCAACTAACAGTTCCTGCTGTGGAATACCAGTCCAGTTGCTTATTTGTGCTTTCATAACGTTAATGCAGTCTGTTCCTTCCAGCTTCTCGGGTATAGCTGAAAATCTCAGTTTTTCTCTACATGCTCTGTCCACTTATTCTACTATTTTTTGAATCATCTCTTCCTGAGCAGTCTCGTATTCACCCAGCCTTTTCTTCATTTCAGCATCTGATGTTTGCAGCTTTATCATCTCATCTGAATATCTATTTAAAGCTTCATCCATTTGTTCCAGCCTTTTGTTGTTTGTATTGATATACTGTACCAGTGTTTGTTATGTTAACCAGGTCTGTATGCAGTTGTGTCATATCTTCCTGTAGGTTATTGGAAGTCATGTCTGAAGGTTGCATTATTTTTTGCTGAACAGCTGCAGAACTCCCCCCTGGCAGTGTTTCTTCCTCACTTTTTATAGATGATTTTTCCAGGTCTTCTGGGTTTCTTTATTCTGGGCATCCAGGCAGTGCACTTACTGAAATTTACCCATAAACACAAGTTTACTGGCCTTCTCTGCTGAGTTTCTGTTTTCAGACTGGGAGAGCTAGAAACAAGCTGTGACTCACTGTGCAGCCATCTAGGAAGTCCACTTCAGTAACCTTCTTGAGATTTTTTTTCTCCTTTTGTAGAGAGCCTGTTTTTATTTTGGTTACACAAAAGAGTTTTGTTTTTAGATGTGGCATTGTATTTACTTTGGAGGGGAACAGCTGTCGATTTGTAGTAATTTATGTGAGCGCATAATTTGACAGTAAAGGATACAGAATATGCAATGGGGGTCATCATCATGGAAGGGGATATTGAATTTAGCCAGGCCATCACTCAGTTTAAATAGATTAGCCTTAGTATGCTCTCTGAATACTGAGTTATTGGAAGGTACTTCTGGTCTTGTTTTGCAGTGAATGTGACTGATTTATGGTCAGACTTTACTAGAGAGGGAGTTACAGCTGGAATGAAACAGAGCTGTCCCATATTGGTAAGGACCAAGTCCAAAATTTTGTTGCCACCTAGTTGGGATTTGGATTAACTGGTCCAGAGAATTTGTATTAATGAAGTCTAGAAATCTATGGGTATACTTTTTGATTGATGTATAAGTCTCCCAAATTATAGAGGGGTAGGTGTAGTCCCATAGGAGAATGCTGTTTAATTTGGTGCGTAAGGACCTTGTACTCATCAGGCAGGAGGTATGGGCCAGAGGGAACATAGAGGGGGTCCTCTCATTGGCTGTGATGTTATATGGGGTTTATTAATGGTAAATTGGATGTGGACGAGGCCCAGGGCATTATTCTTTCTAACAAGTCTGGACATGGGACTTTGTTTAATGAATGTAAAGATGCCTCCGCCTTTAGTGCCCTCACCTAGTGTGGTAGAACTGAATGCATGGTAAGCAGTGTGGCCTTGCACTGATGGGGTACTCTCTGTGGACTTGTACCAGTCTCTCTGACAATGCATATATCAATACATTCCAGGATAAGGCATGCCTGTAGGGAGCGGAATTTTCTGTTAAGGTTCCTAGCATTGAGTAGCAAAACAGCTTTTTTTTTATCTGGATTCTATTTGCTATGTTGGATGGTTTTGGAGGCTGACATTGCCTAACAAAAGCATTATGGGGTTGGATAAGGTTTTGGCCAATTTGAAAGCATTGGGGAGATAGGTTCAAGCCATTTCTGGCGATGCAGTTTGGACTGCCAGCTCCTCCCAGGCTGATAATTTTTGGACCCCCTTTGAATGACACCACAAACTAAACCAATTGTTGAAATGCATTTGTATTGTGGCATCAGTCTTGGTGATGGTAGAATGGTGCACAAAGCTAGATTTATACCTGTGTCTGATACATGTTTCGAGAGTTCCATCATGTCTGTCTATTCATATAGTCATGGAAGGTATGTCTCAAGTCATTTACTCCCACATTACTGTGTGTCATGTCTGTATTCTGGTTCAAGGACTTGAGTACATTTGTGATGTGGTGAATCCTGACTTCCGACAGGCAGATGACTGTTACTCTTTCCTTGCATTGCCTGGTGAGTGGTGCATCAGTATGTCTTGCTGTGGAGCCACCTGTGACTAAGATGTCGGATGGTGCTGTGATTTTCTTTATGGGCTTTTGAATTGAGAAACTGAGAATCGTAGATGTTTGTTTCATGATAGGTTCTGTCTGAGTTGAGTGTTTGCATGGTTGCTCAGGGTATTTGTTTCTTGGGCTACATTTAGGAGACCTTTGTAAAATTTATAGGTTACTTTTAAGAGCTCAGCATAAGTAGGTTTGTGTTTTTGGTCTACATATTGAGTGAGACAGATATAGTGTGGTGATGTTTGTTATTGACAACCTGTTTGCTCTCTTTTATGTAAGGTCTTTGCATCCAGTGTCATTATATAGCCATATCTCTCAACACACTGCATTTTCTTTCTGGGTTAGCGGTATCCTCTAAATTTATATCTGAGTGTTATCATATTTTATTTTCCCACCTCAAGAAAAGGAAAACTATTAAATATCTTTAACATATTGTTGGGGGTTGGTATAATGGTTAAGATGGTTACCTCTGAGATGCAGGGTACAGGGTTTGATTCTCACCTTTAGAAGCATTGCTGTGTTGAAAAAAGTCCCCCTGAGGTCAGTAGTCTAGTAAGTAATTCAGAATCAGTGGTACAAAAGGTAGCACACTATCCATTCTTACACCAGGTAGATAGATTGCTGACACTACAGTGTAACACAAGAGAGAAGCTGCACTCCCGTGTTTGCTGTCCTTCAGATGAGAGGTTAGACGTGAGCCCCATCTGCTTGAATTGGTGGTAGTTCTGGTGTTTGTAAAAGATCCCCCATCTGTCGAAAGGAGGAGGGGTTGTTTTATCATATAAACATTTTTCCATCTTTCTTTCATTATTTACACATTCATTATGTTTATACTGTACATAATAGTTTGTACATCACAGTAAAGCACTTTACATGTTTACCTTCCTAAATACTTGTAAAACCCATTTCATCTCAAATCTTTTCCACCATAACCATTTCTTTATATCACATATTGCTTCCTTGTCATCTTTTTTTTTGTTATACAGAAATTCTTCACATCTTCTTTTCCATGAACAGAAAATAGCAGTAAGTAAAATGTCCCATTTTCACTTTCTTTTTCACTCCCAACCTTATATTTCCCATACAAGACCATGTCCATATCAGTGTTCCAGTCATAAACATCTTTGAGTAATGTCCAAAAACTTTGTTTTTCTTACAGTCCAAAAAGTAATGTTAGCCCTCTTCAGTATTAGAGCTATTATACATTCTTATTTCTCTTGTTTTATATATTGTGTTACTTATCACTGGCAGTGTGTCCAGTAGTAAATGCCACAAAAAAAATCATTTGTTACAAAAAAAAAAAAAAAATCAAGACTTTTCTGCCTTTTCGTTATTGCTTTCTTGTATTTACCTCCCCCCACTTTTCCCAAGGATTAATATAATAGTTTTTCATTATTTTTTTATACCTTTCTTTCCTTTCCATTTCTACTTAATATATACTGCCAGTCATAAGTAACACAATATATAAAACAAGAGCACTAAGAATGTATAATAGCTGTAATACTGAAGAGATATAACATTATTTTTTGGACTGTATCAAATGCCTTAGCCACATCACATATTGTTACTTCTCCTTCTCTTCTGCATAGGTTAACATTACTAGTAAACTTATCCCTTCCATAACTTCCCATCTACCATCTTCTAACCTTGATCTACATGTTTGTATAACTGCAAGAAAAAACTGGCCAAGCTAGAGTTTTCACTGTGTGATACCTTAAACCTCCTCGCCACAGCTAGTGGGGTTTGGCTTTATTGGCCCAAACACATCCATAAAGATTTAAAAAGATAAAGTTTATAATTCATGGACATTCAGAAGCCATGTAGCCAAAACACTTGATGTCCTTAAGGGGTCATTTGTATATATCCCATGGGCTTCTTTCACAGAACATGTTCATCACAGCTCTAGATTGGAAAGGTCTGTCACATTCAGTGATAAGAATTTTTAAGTGGATATCCATCATAAATAATACTGAATCAGATTAATTCAAAAGAATATTTTAGAAACATGATTTAACATATCCTAACCATCCTTTGAGCTTCCTAGAAGTTGCTAGTAGTGTGTTCCACATTTTGCTCATTTGTTCCACATTTTGGATGTGTTGAGAACTATGCATGTATGTGATTAAAATGAATATCTTATTTATTAAATTACTTATATTTTTTTTGTAGAACTGCTTGGGTCCAGAAGATTAAAGCAGCTTCAGAAACATTTATTGAAACAGAAAAGAAGAAACGAGAGAAGCTTTATCAAGGTGTGTGTGTATTAATGTAAACATTTGTACTGCTCTGCTTTTTACCTTTTGATTTCTTGTTTTGATATGCATGGGTGGATTAAGACTAGTTGTCATGTATGTGTAGCAGTCCTGAGTCTGTTAAGAATTTTGACATTGTGAGCCAGCAGTCACTCATGTTTCTGTTGTAGCATCGTCTGTATCCGACTCGTTAATGATTAACAGGTAAACATTTGATGCAAAGCTGTCTGACAAACTGAGCTACTAAAAACAGAAAAAAATATGCCCATTGAGACTATGCTACACAACAGACAGGAGCTGCATGCATGCAGAAGTCCAAAGCCCTGTTTACTACATAATTATACATAAGTATGGAAGTAAAAGTCAGACTTTTCTACATTCTCCTTAGTTAATATGTTCCTGAAATATGTGTTGGAATTGGATTATAGCTTCCAGATGCTGTATTAAGCCTTAGCAAAGTTCTGTGTGTGTGTATTGTAACACATCTGTGCCAAATCCTGGCTCATTTGATAGTGAGGGGGTAGTGTGGGAAGTGGGAACCACAGAGTCAGTTGACAAGATGTGATGTTATTCTGTAGCCAGCACCAAAGTTGTATTTGAATACTAGTGGGAGATGTACTCTGTTTCTGGAACTGATGCAAGACACTCATCCACTTCATCTTGCCTTGCTTTAGTAAGTAACTAGGGAACAGTAATTCTTCAGTCAGATAGGAAAATATAGTGAGATTAGCTAAATGTTTTTTTTTTTTTGTATCTGTCTGTGTCTTTCCATTTGTGTTAATTTTTATATTTCCTGTGAATTGACTCTGGTGTTTATTGTAAGCAGATATTTAGATTTTCATGTTTTGTTTTGAATTATTTATTATAAAATATATCCATACCTTTCACTGATGCTGGTCATTTAGAAAATATTTAATTTTTGAGAGCATGTGGATTTATTTAGTGGCACTATGTTCCTGAAAGCATTGCTGCTTGGTTACCACTACTATTTGTATAAGTATAAATTTTACTAAGAGTAATTGGGTACCCTGGTAAGATCCTTAGAGTAGCTGGCTTTGGGTGTTCTGGTGGCAGTGTGTCTACCTTATAGACTGGATGGAGGTGACAAAGAGGGTAAACTGTGTCAGTCTTTCCCAGGTGTGTGTGTGTGTGTATGTGTGTGTGTGTGTGTGTGTGTGTGTGTGTGTGTGTGTGTGTGTGTGTGTGTATATATGTGTGTGTGTGAAAATCAAATCTCAGAGTGAGTGTGTGCCAGCTACTTTGAACAGAGACACTGAGAGCACTGATTTTACAGAGAGTGTGGTGGAGGACTGGGCTTGGAACACCCAGCTAAGGACTCAACTCTATAGCTGTGTCAGTGGGAAGTCTTGTCTGGGGCCTGGAGATAAAGCCCAGTCCCAGGATTAGAGTGTGGATTCCCTGTGTGCTCTTAAGGGAAAGTGTACTTGCCACAGAGAGCTGCATCTGAAAATACTGTCTCTCTCTTTTTTTATCAGTGAACATTCCCCACTAGTGTCAGTGGTGAGAATTGAGGCTCCTTGATCACTGGCTCAGAGGACGGATGGCACACCAGATAAGGGAACATTCCCTTTCCTTGGTGATTGTGCGATCTTGGAGTTAGTATATATATATATATATATATATATATATAATTAACAGAGGTGTAGGGGATGGGTGGAGCATAGGAGTCGTCCCCCCCGCAAAAACACTTGTATTTGGTTTACTCTTCTCCAGGATAATCTCTGAAGCATGTGCAGAACATGGCAGTGTTAGTTGAGTTGACATTTCAACATTGATATTCTTGGTGTCAGTGTAGCTGGTCATGATGTATGTGTGTGTGTGTGTATATCTATATATATATATATATATATATATATATATATATATATAAAGAGAGACAGGGAGATCTCTCTCTCGTAAAAAAAATAAATAATTGGGGACTCTAAACATAAGAGCTTGGAACTTTGAAATTTATGAAGCTGGTAGGTAGGTAAAAGACCATCTTCCAGGACGCAAGCATCCGGTCCATCAAGCCAGACACTTTGAAAACCACATGTACAAGTATATATAGTCATGAAGTTTAGGTCCCAAGGTGGAGTTTGTTTTTTTAATCAAGGTAAAATACTAGTCTTTCTCTGCTATTTACAGGTTCAGCCCAGGAGATAAAATTAGTAAAAGGTACTATGAAGTATTCAAAATAAGTGGTACATTAGACAGCTGCATGAAAACAAGCAAAAGACTGGAGGAACTAGAAGAAGCTTTTTTCTAAGCATCAAGATGCAACATAGAGAACTTCGAAGGAAGAGTCCAGCATGAAGCAAAAAGTGGCATAATTTGAGGTGAAACAGGAAAATGTCCTAGAAAAGCTGTTTAAGCTAGAAGACAGCTTCACATGGTAGACTCTAAAATTTGAATAGATGTATGAAAAATAGAAGAAACCGATTGCCTGGTGTTTTTGAGTTAAGCATTCCTACTAGGAGAGTTGCGGTCAGTGGTGAAGGATCTCCTTTAGTAAGTGTTCCATCTTTTTCTGTTGTGCAAGAGTGCTACCTTCCTGCCCACATAATGGTATACAAAAAAGGATGAAATGTGTACCATGATACTTGATACTGATGCCTTTGTTAAGCAGGTACTTCAATTAATTTAAGTAGATATGAAAATCAGCATATTAAGGAGGGAGATTATAAGTTAATCCATATTTTACACTATTTTCCTCTGGGTCCTCTAGTCTTCTAGGTGCTTGGCATGGAAGGCTTCTTAGCAGCTTCTAAGACCTGCACCGTCTCTCTGAATTTGCATTGTTGATGTTACTGAGTCTTCATGCACAGGCAACCCAGTTGCTGTGTGATTACTGGTGTAAATTAGACTTCTTTTGTGCAACACAGGGCAATGATAATGACCCCTAAATTTCTTCTTGGTACTAGGTCATCAACTTGAAGTTCAGTGAGAATGATGAAAGTGTATAGAGAAATATCTCCCAGTCTGTCTAGAACATTTCTACCATCCAAACCATTCCTTGCAAAAGGAAGCAGAACTTGGATTACACTTTTTCATAGAGTGAGGAAAGGTCAGTTAAGAGGCAGTTTCTCTGACAAAAGATTGCTTGAACACTGTTCCAAAGTAACTAAGGGCTCTAGAACTGAGCTCATGTTGCAGATCAAGGTGTCATAACAAAGCATTTGACTCTCCAGGAACATAGACCACCATCATAACCAAGTCCTTCTAGAATGAAGGGGTGTAAGCATCACTCTGCTTTTTGGTTTAGTCCATGTTTATCAGACCTCACAAAAATGAGACATCTGTGCATCTGATTATTTCCATATCCTGTATAGCCAGAAATACTGCTCTCAGTATAAGGAAGCATTTAAAGAGGTGCTTCTTCAGTTAGTTCCCAAAACCCTGGTGAAGGTTAGATCCAAAGTGGACTCAAGTAGCGTTTGGACGATGGAGTACAGAGTCTGAGAAGGGAATCTTAAAAAGGAAATTCCATTTGTAGGTTTTGACCTGCAACTCAGCATCCTACTTAATAGTAACAGGATTGTGAAACAAGGATGAGCTTAGAAAAGAAACAATGACTGTCTGACTACTGGCAGTGATTTTTTTCCATTGCAAGACCTGAAAGTAGAAAGTGAAACTGAGAACAGGATTGTTGTCATTAGCATTGAAGGCACAACAGGATTCAGATCTATACCTACCTCTGTTATATTCCCTAAGGCCAGTTCCTTGGGTTCTTGACCCTCTGACAGGATAATGGCATGCCTGTGGGATCTGTCCAGAATCATCTGACTAAATTGGGGATGCACTGCACAGGAAGTAGAAAGTGTTTTAACAGTTGACGACTCCAAGTGACTGTCTCCATGGAAAATCACAGACTGTACAGTAGTCAGAAATTCCTGAGTGAGAGCCATTAGTAACTAGTATTAGTTGAGAAACTTAATAAATTGCACTGCTGGGGTTCTCTTGTACAATGGTTTACATTTTTTTAGAAGAACCTTGGAATAGAATGAAAGCCAAATGTTAACACTACTTATTTGAAATGCTGTCCCCCCACAGCAAATTTCAGAAGATACCTGTATGGTTTCCAGGTGTTTTTTTGCTAATGGACATCCATTCTGTGGTTAGTGCCACTAAAAAAGCGTTTGGGATTATTGGTTTCTTGGCTTGATGGGTGACCATGTAAAATTTCACATAACTGATGTGAAGGCTGAAGTCTCTTAAATTCAAAAGTGAAATGAACCACATACTCTGCTTTTTTTTTCTTTAACACCAGGAAAAGTCAAGAGTAGAACCTGCTTTCATATTCTGCTGGTAGATCTGTATCTACAGCCTGTTTGGCTGTCATTGACTTAGGTTATGCCCATAGGTTCTCCAGCACTGCAGAGGAGAATGAGCTGGTAGAGTCCCATTCAACTCATAAACAATAATAATAATAAACATTGTTTATTTTTTGCTGTTCAGAACCCATCTTTCTGAGGTGATTAAAGTTTAGTTTGGATTGAACCCATTGAAAGATTTTCTCTACCAGTGCAGTTTAAGGACAGTCATCAAAAATTGGAGGAAATATGGAACAACAGTGACATAGCAAAGAACTAGACGTCCCCCCAAAATTGATGAAAAGGCAAGATGAAAACTGATAAGGGAGGCTGTCAAGAGACGTACAGCAACATTGAAGGAGCTGCAGGAAATTCTGGCAAGTACTGGTTGTGTACTACATGTGACAACAATCTCACATATTCTCAATATGACTGGAATAATAGGGTAGGGTTGCAAGACAGAAGCCTTTTCTTACACAGCAAAACATCCAGACCTGGCTAAAATTTGCAAAACAATACATCAGGTCTCCCAAAAGCATGTGGGAAAATGTGTTATGGTCTGATGAGTCCAAGGTTGAACTTTTTGTCCAGAATTCCAAATGGTACGTTTGGCGCAAAAACAACACTTCTCATCAACAGAAGGAACACTACCCCCATGATGAAGCATTGTGGTGGCAGTATCTTGGGGTTGCTTTTCTTCAGCTGGAATTGGGGCTTTAAAAAGGTCAAAGTGGAGGGAATTATGAACAGTTCCAAATGCCAGTCACTTTTGGCCCAAAACCATCAGGTGTCTGCTAGAAAGCTGAAGAGGAATTTCACCTTTTAACACGAGAATGACCCCAAGCATACATCCAAATCAACAAAAGAATGGCTTCACCAGAAGAAAATTAAAGGTTTGGAATGACCCAGCCAGAGCCCAGACCTAAATCCAATAGAAAATCTGTGGGGTGACCTGAAGAGGGCTGTGCACAAGAGATGCACTCGCAGTCTGACAGATTTGGAGCATTTTTGCAAGGCAGAGTGGGCAAATATTGCCAAGTCAAGATGTGCCATGCTGATAGACTCCTACTCAAGAAGACTGAATGTTGTAATTAAATGAAAAGGTGCTTCAACAAAGTATTAGTTTAGGAGTGTGCACACACAGCAAAGTGTTAGTTTAAGGGTGTGCACACTTATGCAATTGGTGTATTTTACGTTTTTATTTTTTATATTTTTCCCCTAACAGGTTTGTTTGTTTTTCAATTGAATTCTACAGGTTAAAAGAAACATTAAAGGTGGGAAAAGTTTTGAAATGATTTATTGTGGTCTCATTTTTTTTTATATCACAAAAACCTGTCATTTTAACAGGGGTGTGTACACTTTTTATATCCACTGTATGTATCCGCAAGACCCAATGGTAATTTTATATTGAATAAGTAATTTGATATTTTGCAAATGAGTACAATTTTTAGAAATCACTCCATTTTTGAGATATTTGAATAATTATGAATGTTGTGTATTTTCATATATAATTGCAAATAAATGTAAATGTCTATAAAACAGTGCTTGTTAGGCACCAAATGTTTTTTCAGCATTGTATATTCTTTCATTTTATACCATGAAGTACAGTATAAACACTTTCTTATTCAAGTTATTAATATAATTATTAGCGTATGACAGATATGCATAATATTTCTGGTAAATAACCTAAACTTTCTCAGTTACAAAGAATACCGCTTGTCTAAGGAGTCATTTCTGACCTCTGCAGTGAATGGGAATGTGAAATGTTCTTCTACAGTGCTTCCAGGGGGGGATATTCCAGAGATATTTATCAAAATGTGATATTTATGCAAATACTCATACTGCATTAGTAAAAAAATATACATATCTTTGGCTGGGTAGCAGTTAGTGAGTATTAGTGACAATTTTTGCTGCATTATGTAGTCTTTCATTTGATACCATGAAGTTCCATGTGTATTGTATCTGGATTAAGTTAATAACAGAAATATTAATTGGTCGAAAAAGAAAATCTCACTCACTCCTCACCTTATTTCAGTCAGCAGAAATTTCTGACCTTCATTTAAGCTGAGCTGTAAGATGCTGTTCTGGAATACATGCATTTAGTCGATGTCAACACCGAATGTTACCTTTTCTGAACCTAAATGTCGAATTTCACATTGGCAAATGGTCGGAATGTGGAGCATAACACCGAATTCGACATTTCCTACCGCTCAACCACCAACACAAGAGCTACCATGGGTCAAGAGGGGGTATTTGCCTGGCTGGCATTCGGTGTTCATGGATTCGGTTATTGAAAATTCGACATTGTGTAAACTTGGATAACTGCCTTCGACATGTAGAACGTCAGAATACTAATGTTCGATTAAATGCATGTATTCCTGCTGTTCCATCATGCTATATCTACACACTAGCAGAAATATTTACGTTAAATATGAAAATATTCATACATGTATTCATTGCTAATCAAGTGTAAGTACGCATAAAGCAGTGGTAAAGATCTATGTTATAAAATGCTGCTTGTGAAGGTGAAAGAAATTACATTAATTTTATTTGCTAACTTTGTAATTGAACTGGTCCTTCTTTGATCGTTTTCAGTCACAGCCCACCTCACAACTGTGTAGCTTCTCAACTAGTTTCTGGAATTTAGAAGGAATCCCAAGTACCAACACAGACACGGGTAAGTCATGCAGAACTCCACACACGCAATGGCTACAAGTTCGGATTAAAGGTACTGTGAGGCAAAGCTCTTATCACCAAGAGAACATGCTGCCATTCTGTTAGTTTCTCCAAGAAGAATTTGCAGAATTCTAGTGTAAATATTGTTTTAGAAATAGCCATATAAAAGACTTGGGGAACATCGATATTAAATCATTAGTCTTAAGCCATACAGTGTTAAAAAAAAGAAGTTGTGTATACTTACCTGGTTAAAATTGCAGCCATAAAGGACTTGGAGAATATCAATAGTAAAGCATTAGTCATGAACCTTATGGTGTCAAAAAAAGTTATGTACATTTACTGAAGGGAAAAATAATAAAAAAAATATAATGAATTATGACCACATTAGCACTCTGACTACAGACATTCTTCAGTTTGCAGAAAGGTACAGATTATGAGGGAAAGACCAAAAAGAGATTAAAAGTTATTAACATTTGATACTGCTTGAATATTATAAATCCACACTGGAACACTTTTTGAGTAAACACACTTTAAAATACTCCCTTTTCTTGATCAATTCCTCATAACATCTGTGACTTTCTGGCTGTAGTGAGTAACTAGTGGCAGACATTTCAAATTGTATACTGTAGTCGTATAAAGAAATAATTACTTCCCCCTACCAAAAAGATCATGCTATAAAAATAACAGGAACATTCTGCAGAATCATCGCCAGAGGTCTTTATATTCAGTAAACTCAACTTGCTGTGTCCTTTTCTGTCTTGCCGCCTTTTTGGAACACTTAGCACTCACCTCACACATCCAGCAGGTCCAAGAACAAGTTTTACCACCAGCATGCATTTTCTGAATAATCACAAAATTTACTTGCAGAGTTATTCCCAGATGATAAAATGAACTTTGGTAGTATACCAGAAGGTTAAAAAAGACAATAATGAATGGAGCAAAAATACGAGGCAAACTTAGGGACGCTCTGCAAACTCAGGGGACAGTTGTAGCAAGTGCCACAATCCAGTACACTAACTACTTAAAAAAAAAAAAAAACTATATTACAATACTGCTGCTGCTGTGTCCAGAGATGTCCTTTCTATTGACAGTTCTCCCTTAATCTATTTACTGTTGGGAACAGAGCTAGCAGAAAGACCTGCTTCAAAAGAGTGAGCGTAGGAACTGCTGCATTTAGTTAGGACAGTTCCTGTTTGGAGGTATACATGCCTCATCTACAAATTCTTCGTAAGTTGACAGACAAGTGCCACCTCAGCAGATTTGGCTGATGAATTGTTGACATTAGGAATCCATTCATCCATCTTGAAAAGAACTCTAAGTGTGAAGATCTGAGAAAGACTTTAAGTAACAGTCATAGCCGGCTTTAGGCACCAGCGAACCCTGTGGTCGCTGGGGGCCCCACTACCAAAGCAAGTTATCTTATCCTGATACTTTGTAACATGTCTATAAAACCAATGAAAGCTAGTACAGCAGTCTTGTATACTTAATAAACCATGAAGGGTAGTAACTCTTATTTATATCTCCCTTAAAATTCAAAGATATTTCTGGTTGTAGTAACAGTGTTTTGTTAAGTAACAGGCATCAGAATTCCATTAAATATTTTACCACTGACAGTGCCCCTGGCTTAGTTAAACCGTGCTGTTGGACATTTTCTCCACTAAAACTAACTACATAGCCAGTTTTAGGTCCCTGCAAAACCCATGGCTGCAGGGCGGGCCCTTAATCATCTTTAACTGTGTGGGGGCCCCACAAAAGCTGCTGCTGGTTGGGGAAAAATGAAGAAAAAATGTATTAATTTCCTAATTATGCTCTTTAACATGAACAGGGTTGAGTTATGACCATTAGGATGAAGCTGATAATGAACATGAGCAATATAAGCACTAGAGGGATCAGCAGCCCAGAGTGACTTACCTCAGTGCAAACTTTGGATTTTAAGAAGAGCTTATGCTTCTGATCATCAGAGATAGTTTCTCTTTCAGGTAGTTTTATAAGTAATACCAGAACACCAGATACTATAACTCTCAATTTCTTTGCTTAAGAATTCAGTGCAATCCCACAAATAATAGAATAAAGGCTCAGAATCAAGAATATGTTTAAATATTACTCTAATTCACTTAAAAAGTTGCTAGAATAACATCTTTTGCATCAACATGTATTTCTGGACAATAAGTATAAAACTCAGATGTCTGGATTGATTGAATGTTTGTAATCCTGAATGATTTACTAGCAAATCAGACTTTTTACAAAGGACAAAGCAAAAGTATGAACAAAATCAGGGAAGGTCTGTGAAATCAGGGACAATGACAGGTATGCATTACTCCTCGATGAAATAAATCTTACCCCTTCTGCTGTTTGACGACTGCTAAACAGCAGTCACTGATCTGGTGTGGCAGTACCAGTGTTGCACAATGTATTGTTGTTTGCTGAAATAAGTACAAAACTAGTACTGCTGTGGCTTATGCATGTTTGTGTGTGCGTGTGTAAACAATATCACTGATTTTTGTCTTTGCATGCACCCAATAATGCCAGGACACAGACATTATTCTTCTGTGTATCAGTAAAAATGTACCTAACAGGTAATTATATTTAAAAAGTATGACATAACATATACCACAGAACATTCACACACTTAGATATTCTTGGAGTCTGGTGGCCCCCACTCACCAGACTGTCTAAATGGATAACAGGAACTCCCTTAATCATCCTTGACTCTGTGTGGGCCCCCACCAAAGCTGTTGTTGGTTGGAGAAAAAGTATACATTTTCTGAATACACTGTTTAACCTGAATGGTGCTGAGATATGACCCTTTTAGGATAAAGCTGGTAATAGCCTCTGTTTACAACCACACCCATTCTAAAAGCAGCCCTGCACAAATGTGTATGTACAGAAAGCTTCTACAGGTTATGAGGAGCTGGAGATTGTGTGGTTATTACATCTTTAATTTTTTACCACAGTCAAACCTTAGACGTGCGCACATAAAGTCATTATAGCTTGTGTTTGAGCTGTGGGCAGTGTTTCTCACAGACCTCAGAGGTGTACAAAGAAGGTTACTATAGCTTGTGTAAGAGAGGTGTACTGTCTAGGAGCAACAATTTCGAATATATTACTGAAATCATTCTCATAATCATGTATCAGGCACATATACATGTGGCTGCCTTTGAGGGCTAGGAGTGAAGAACATGCTATGTATATGTATGTCAGCAATCACTTGAAATATATGACTAAGGCAATGCAGATCTCTGCTTTCATCCCAGGCTAACACTAGAGGGATGCATAGGCAGTGACTGTCTTTTGTAGGAGGTAGGCAGTATTCCCAGATAAGACTTAAGAATTCTCCCAACTACTGGCTTGTTAGTTTACTGTAAGCTACTATTTTGTCAGTTTTGAAAATTAAGCCATGGGCACAACTTATATCCTCCTTGAAAGAAAAAAAATAAGACTGAAATTATTTTCTTTTTCATGATTTTTGTTTAGGCCACCATTGGAGTAAAATGTTGAGAAAATTTTCTAAAATGCATCCCAGACTATCTGTAAACCTATGGCTTCTTGGTCCCTGGCTTATTTGAGTTATTTCCTAAATGGTTATTACTGTGCTGTCTTGTTCAGGAAAGGTGCGTTGAAAGGATGCAAGGAAAACTAAAGCTGAACCACAAAAGTGAATTTTTTTCCTTAATCATAATTTCTGTTCAAGCCATTTTTGGATGAAAAGGTTGTGTAAAAAGAAAAAAAAACTTTAAAATGCACTTCAGAGCATGTAGAAAGTTATGGCCTCTTGAAAAAGCTGAGGGTAAGGCAAAATGTGAGAAAAGAAGAAAAAAGTAACATGCATGGTATGGGGAGCCCAAAAGGGGGGAAATCAGAGGAAAGGACTGGAGGGTGTGTGTGTGTGTGTGTGTGTGTGTGTTGAAATGTAGGCTGTCATCATTTCAATTCAAGTCCAGACCTGTATATAGACTTGTTGCAATGTATCATTGTTGCAACTAAGTGCTAGTAGAACTTTAACTGCCCCTTTGTTAGACAGGTCAACATAGTGATAGTGTGGTACATAGGCCTGTTGTAATGTAAGAGCTTGTAGCTACAGGTCTGTCTGTGGATACGACTCCTAAAAGTTTGCAGCACGAAATAAAAGATTGCTTAGGATGGATGGCATTGATGGGATGATACTTATACTGGAAGTACCTGGGGGGCCCCCAACTTGACATTTGCTGGGGGCCCCCAAAATGCTAACACCGGCCCTGGTAACAGTAACAAATTCATGAAGAAGATGGTATTGCTCCATTTCTCTTTTTTGTTCTTTTTTTAAGAAGCAGCACACACACTGTGTCATAACTATGAGTGAAACTTGTTTGTAGTGTGTCACGTTCAACACAGTGCTATTACAATTACACAAAGTGCTTGTGCTGCTTCTTACTTTACATTGACAACTTCATTTCAGTTTTACTCAAAAATTTTTTATGGAAGCATTACCTACATGGGTAATTTAAATGTGGGGTATCCGCAGAAGGCATCCAGCTTACTTTGATGCTGGAAATCCATACAACATGCAAAGAGAATCTACTGCAAAGTGCAGAGTGCTCATGCGTGCTATGGATGTGATAGGGCAGTTTTGTTTTCAGGGGAGTGCTGTAGGCACCATTCAAGAGCTTGCATCCTGCTTTAGTGACACAAAGGAGATAATAATAATTAATAGTCTTAGGCACCTTTTTCACAAGGATGTGCAACAGATACTAAAGGATGCAAAAAAACCTGCTACTAGTAAGTCTTATGTTGGCAAATGGAAAAGATTCTCTAGTTGGTGCCTTGCCAGTAACAGGGGTCAGTAGCACCTCAAATTCTGAAATATTTGTGTGAACTACTTAAAGATGACTTGTCATATGTTTCTGTCAAGGTGCATTTTGCAGCCATGTCAGTATGCTTGCCTATGGATCCCCCTCTTTTTTTATGTTTGGGATCAAACTGCTCCTGAATTGTGTGTTGCCAATGAGAACCCCCTTGCAAGCCAATTTCTTCTCATTAGGATCTCAGTTTTGTTCTAGAAAAACTGGTCTTGGCTCCTTTTGAACTTGCCTTTTAGGCTGATTTGCAGTTCATTACTTGGAAGACAGTTTTACTTGTTGCTCTGACATCTGCAAGGTGAGTATCTGAGTTACAAGCTCTCAAGAGAGGAAGGCAGAAAAGTTCCTGTTATGCATACATCTGTTAATGGTGAGTTATCAAAGATCTGTATTGTGTAAAAAAAATAAATGAAACATCTCACACATTCTATTTTAGGGCCTTCTGCAGGTATACTTCTCCAGTATAAATGTCCCATATATGAGAAAAGGGCATACTCCAGTTACTTTAGTGCATTCACATTGCAGCCGGCCTTTCACATGCTGTTCTTCCTTGTGTATTATCTTTTTCATATTGTTAAAATGGTTAGATGGTTCTGTATTTTCTTGTAACTGTTAAAATATTTTTTGTTGTTGCAGCACGCTCACAGAAATCATCTGGAATAGGACGTCTGTTGGTGAATATTATTGAAGCAACAGAGTTAAAACCTTGCAAACCAAATGGTAGGAAGAAAGGTTCATGCAGTGTTTTGCTGATAATGAAATGAAATATTCTGTATTCTTTTTCTGTCTGTATTTCTTATTTGTGTTATTTATTCAGCTTTGGATGACAAGAAAAGTACAATAGATAGAAATGTCCTGGTCTTAGTTACTTTGCATTTTAAGGTATAATGATGAACACTCAAAAACAGAACAATTCCAAGTGTAGTCTGTCATTTACAAACACAGTGCATACATTGCAACAGCAGGCTGTGTTTAGTGAGTTTCCAAATGCAGAAAAGTCTGAAAAAAAAACATTAAATGGTGAAGTATTTATTTTTATTTTATTTGTCTAGACATTACTTAATCACATAAGCCCACTTGGACACAACTGTTCTTTTTCAAGGTGACCTGGGAACACTGTCTGGTTAAGTGACTTGTTCAGAGTAACATGGTAATCAAGTGAAAGTGGAAGTCAAACATTGTACCTTGGGTACATGAAACAACTAACTAACAGCTCAGATCCTTTATTTATTTAATTTATTTATTTAAATTTGTTGACCGGGAGTGTCCGACTGGACGTAGGTCCATTTTCAGCGGAGGCCCGGGGAGAAAAGCTCCACAGTTAAAATAAACAGACAGTATTTACATTGGATTACATAGTGATTAACAATTTACATAGCAATTACTTACAACATATTTACAGATGAACATAGTACATCAGTAGACAACTAGAATCTTTATCTGTGAAGTGCATACCAGACATTAACAAATGTTACAAGAAGAAGAAATTCGTGCTGTATAATAAGTATTGGCTTATGAGCATCTGAGCTTGCTATAATCAAGGTAGTTAGTGGAGTGGAAAGAAAGGTAGTGGTTGGATGGGGTGGATGATATTAGAGTGGGAGTTGCAAGGGCATAGCCAGCATGTTTTTAGTTGCGCTTTTAGTAAAGTTTTGAAGTGGGTGCATGATGGTATGGAGGTAATTGTGGGTGGGAGTGAGTTCCATAATTTGGCTATGGCACAAGAGAATAGTGCTTCACCAGCAGAGTTATTGGCTTTAGTGATCTGCAAGTGATTTTTGCTGCTGGATCTTGGTGGTCTGGTGGTGCGATAGGGTTGGAGTAGATTCTGGAGGGATGGGACATTTAGTGGATGGTTTACTAGTTTGTGGGCGAGTGAGAGTTGATACCACTGAAGGAGGTGAGGGAGTTCAAGCCAGCCCAGTTCAGCAAGTGAGAGACAGTGGTGACTACGGTAGGATGCCCCTGTGGCGAATTTGGCAATTTTGTTGTAGCAGGTCTCTAGCTTGTTTAGATCACATTGCCTTAGGTTGGTATATATTGGAGAGGCATAAAGTAGGGTGGAGATAAGGTGGGAATTTGCTATTGAAATCTTTGCTGCTTTGGTGAGAAATTGTTTATTTCTGTATAACGCTTCTAGTTTTTTGTGGACTTTTTTTATAGTCATGGATATGTGAATGTCAAATTTTAGTTTATTGTCTATTTCCACTCCTAGCAATTTGGTGTGTTCAGTTTGGTATATAGTGGTGTTGTCTTTTGCCGTGATGTTAAAGTGAGAGTTGTTTTGAGTATGCTTGGTGGGTTGGAAGATGAGTAGTTTAGTTTTGTTTGGGTTGAGTATTAATCGGGCATCTGATAACCATGTTTCAACAGAGGAAAAGGCTTCCTGTGTGACTTTTTGCAGTTTTGGTAGAGACTGGGCTGAGCAGATGATGGTCAAGTCATCTGCGTATTGTATGAGTGTGCCATGTTTGGTGGCAGAGGCTAGATTATTGATGTAAACCGAGAAGAGTAGGGGTCCTTGGGGAACCCCTATGGAGACAGGTAGTTGGGGAGATATGTCATTCTGCCATACAACGGATTGTTGGCGGTCAGACAGGTAACTCTGAAACCAGTTGGTGACCGATTATGAGAAGGTTAGGTTATTGAGGACAGAGATAAGTTGTTTGTGTGGGACCATGTCAAATGCTTTAGATAGGTCTAGGAAAGTAGCAGAGGAGAGATAGCCATTGTTTTTATGCTGAAGGATAGTGTTAGTAAAGGAGAGTAAGGCAGTGGTGGTGCTATGGTTTGGTCGGAAACCATGCTGAGTACTGGAAAGGAGGTTGTTAGTAAGGAGGTTGTCTGAGACCTGAGAGTGTATGCATCTCTGTAGTATTTTGGAGAGTGGAGAGAGAATAGCTATGGAGCAGTAATTGGTTAGTACTGTGGAGGGTCCACCTTTGTGGAGGGGAATTATATGTGATACTTTCCACAGTGTGGGAACGTAACTTTCTGACAGAGATCGGTTAATCAAGATGGATACTGGGTAGGCCAGAGCATCAGCTGCGATTTGTAGGTATTCACTTGGGAGGCTGTCTGCTGCTAATTTGGTGGGTTTAAGTTTAGTTAAGAGTTTTTTATGTTGGAGGTAGGTACAGGAGAAAAAGAGAAGGCAGTGGGGAGATTACTAGTTGAAGGTGTGGGTTGGAGGGGGGTTGTGTTGTTTAGCTAGTGATAGTATGGTTTGGGTGGTGTGTGTGTTGAATGACGTAGCAATATTTTCTGAGGAGTGAGGGATGTTAGGAGGAGGGGTACTGACTTTACCTGGGTGGAGGGTGGAGTTTATGGAGGACCAGAATTGTTTGGGGCTGTGTTGTGAGGAGTCTAGGGCAGACTGGTAGTATTGGGATTTGTCCTGTTTTATTAGCTTTTTGACTCTATTGCGTAGTTCTAGGAATTTCTGTCTAGCTGAGGGGGTTTTGGTTCTTAATCCTCTCATCTAATTACCAGGCAAATGAAAACAGTGGTTGAAATAATGTCATTAAATTATGACAACTTTTGAGACTAGCAGTAATTAAAAAGTCAGTGATTGGGAGGCAGATAAGTAGCATAGAGTGGTAAAGCCTTAGTTGTGATGTAGGTAACTTAGGCACTGGAGGAGCTGTCTGTGGGGAGGAGGGGAGGAGGATGTTTCTATTGCTAGCTTTTGTACATCTTGGGCAACAAGGAGTCAGCATGCTGTGGTGCACTGCTGTTATCCAGTGAAGATCATGATCTCCTTTTCTGAGATTCACAGATTGATACATTTCTGAAATTTCTCTAGTTTGCACATTAAGGAGAGAGAATGTGTACCTCTTGCCTGCACATACCATGGCATTTGTGTTAGGCTACGAGAACATGCCCACTTCCCTGGGACACTTTTTTTCTATCATTTGCAAAATTTGGATGTTGGAACATAGCTTTCTTATGGAAAAACTTTCTAGCATTCAACAGCTAAGTATTCAAACCATCAAAATGTTCGGCAGTCACAAAAACATGAACCAGGGCTTACATCATCCAGTTTTTCTACTGCTTAGGAGCACAAAGTGAAGCACTGTAATAATTACCAGTACTTTAGACCGAATACCAACAGAAGGTGAATGGGAAAAAGACTGGTCTGTTTCAGTTCTAACAGGATGGCAGTTCCAGATGCTGCCCAGCACAGCGATTGGCAAAGTAATCCTCTACATAGTCCTATGATGGTGCCAGAGCATTGCTAGAAGGTAAAGGAATTAGCCCAGCTGGCCATATTCTGCTTATTAAGTCTGCCCATGAAACGCTCATGATATTCTTGAATTGCAAGTTTCCCTTTGATTAGTGAGGAGCCAAGCTCACTCCATTATGGGTTGAAAGGTGTGCCCTAGGCAGCCACAGTAGAACATGTGTCCAGGGGTATCAAGAGCATCCTTGCATCATTTTGCTCTTCGGAAATGACCTCTTTAGTTACTGTAACCAGACTCAGCAGTTGCACTTGACTGAGAAGTCTTCTTGTGAGGCCTTCCCTGAGTCATGCAGGACTCACTGGTAGGGTATAGATGAATTCTGATGGCCCTCTTGTGGCAGTCACCTGGAGCAACCCAGCATGTAGATGTACATCACTTTAACTTCTGTCAGGTTGGACTGCTCCTGATGGGTGTAGAAGAGTACACTTTTTTACTTTTTTATTTTAAAGGAAATTAAACCACTGAATGCAAATATTCCTTTTCAGGGGTGGCATAGAAGTACTGTTTGGTTAAGTGACTTGCTTGGAGTCACACAATTTGCAAGTGGAAATTGAGGAACTCAAACCAGGACTACAGGATGATATTTTTTTAACAGCTCATAGCCTTAACAGTTTGAACTAAATTGTCAGACCCTTGGTAATGTGGATTAGACCCAGCACTAGGTCCCATGCAGGCCTTTCACGACCTAGTGCTACCTCTGATGAGTGCTTTCTTAGGGTCCTTATTATTTCATCAAAATATATCACTGAACACCATTACAAATGGCATTTTATTGAACATGCCATTCATCAAACCATTCTAACTGAGATTGTATTATGGTGAGAATCAGGAAATTTGCTCTTCCCCACTATAGTGTGATCTCAGAGTTGGTGTATATAATTAGCAAGGGGTTTGCTTCTGACTTCCTGAAAGCAGGATTGCCTTCATTGAGGTACACACTCAGGCTGACAGTCCTAGGAAATCTTAGCCTTGGTAATTCATGTGAGGATATAGCAGAGGGTTCAGACTTGAACCCTTTTGCATCTCTTGAGCATCACAACAGCGTTGATCTTTATAGTTTCTTGCTGATGCCTGAGGATTAGGGTGGTTTATTAGACATTGCGATGTCAGGTTTTAATGTCTGTATGCCCTCTTGGAACTTTGTTTTATGTTAGACCCTTAATACATGGTTCTAGATTTGTGTACAGTCCTACCAATCTTATTGTTGACCTATCTTTTCTGCATCAGCACCCAGAACAGATTTTCAGTAAATATTTTTCACTAGTGGCATGAGGTTCCATCGTGGCTGTTCCTTGGTTTGAGAAAAAGTGGATCTTTTATGAAGGTGGCTTCACATAAACTATGCAGAGCTATAGTCATTGTATTGCTTGTCCTGAAGGCTTTGCAAGAACAGCTAAACCAGAATATGCCCTCCTTCAGTCTGACAACCAGTAGGGTGACATAGGCTTGCTTATACACCCTATGCACAGAGATCAGTTTTGCAGTGAGCTGTAGATACAGTGCTGTTAAGACTCCCCATACCACAGTTGCTGCCCCCTGCTGGATCTGAGGATTTTTAAATTGTGTGGTTAGGATTTTTCAGGAGAGAGAGAGACGTTCCAGAGATTGTGTTATATGTGGGGAATAAAGCTTTAGTGCATTAACACCTATTGGTGTACAATGTCACACCCCTAGCACCTAGAAACATCTTTGCATTCCAGAGCATTTTCTGAAAAATCAACGTAAAAAGCATAAGTTAGCGGAAGAAGCCAAATGGCATGTAAATATTTTGTGAACAGTAAAAGCTGCTAAAACTGTACAAATAGCAATCTTATGAGTAAGACATATTGTTTAAAATGATGATAGTGCACATTTCCATTAATACCATAATATATTATAATGCACACAAAGAAGTATATTTTTTGCAAACTTTCACAAACAAGATTGTCATATTTCAGAAAATGCGCATTATATATGTTTATTTTTAGAATGCTTTTGTTAACCAATCATAAGCTTTTACATGACAGCATGAAACTCCTTTGAGTGTATGTTTATTGAGATATCTGCAGAAATATAAAAAGAGATGTTTGAATATATAATTAGCAATGTATATAATAGTGAATATTTCTCAAGATGTGCAACTTACAAGGACTTACAAGACTGTTACACACTGATCAACAGCTTTACTTAAAGTCTGCCAGTGTGAAAACGGAAACAGAGATTCAACAGCCAGTGTTATTGTCAGCTTAAGTAAAATTCAGTTACTGGCTAGTAAGTACACTGCCTAGATGCCAGATACAAAGAAACTAAGACAGCCTGAAAGAAAATCAGTTAGAAATGGTAGAGAGAAAACAATGACTAGGAAGAATCCTGCAGATGTTCAGCAAAATGTAGTAGTTCGATCTCCACCTTTGGTGCAAGACATGGCTTCCAATAATCTAGAGGAAAAAAAAATAAGTCAGATTTTCTCAGAGCTGATTAAAATAAATAAAACACTGATGGAGTGCATCAGCTTAAATAACAAACAGGCTGAAAAATGGAAGAAGCTGTAAACAGATATTCAGATGAGCTGATAAAACTGCAAAAATTAGAGGTAAAAATAAAAAAGACTGCCTAAGAAGAATTGTTTGAAAAGAATTGTAAAATTAGAGGACAGAAATTTTCTGCTGTACCAGGAAAACTAGAAAGAATAAACTGTATTAATTTTACTGGACTGGTACACCACAGCAAATACTGTTAATTGAAAGGGCACACCACTTGTATGCTCTAAATCTTGCCATGAGAAAGCAGTCAAGATCTGTATTAGTAAAGATGCAGACTTAACAGCAAAATGAGTTGATTCTGACAAAACTGTGGCAAAAGGGCAAAGTATTAAAAGTTGGAAACAGCAGAATATTTGTGGAAAATGATTATTCCATGTACACCAGGCAGAACAGAAACAAATATATTGAAACAAATTTCCAATATTTAGGGAATGTCGAGAGGTAGGTGTGACATTCAAGCTGCTATATCCATGTGTCTTCAGAGTGTTTTTCCTGGAGGATTAAAGTCATTTTTTGATGCAGGACAGACTAAGGGGAATTACAAAAGTTTGTTCAACAGAAAGTGAGCCATCAAGCAGAAGGGGGCTTTGCTTTTCATTCTTCTGATAATAAAGCACATGGGAGAGCTATGCCAGTGAAACCTTTTCCACTGTTCCAGTAGAAAATGTTTGAAAGACAGAGAAAAGCACAGGAGTTGACCAGAAGAATAGCATACCTTGGAAATGAACTGGAATCTGGAGTTGGGAGACAGAGATGAACAGGAAAAGAACAGCAAAACAGAAATTAATTAATAAATGTGAGAATGCAAAGGATCAATCACATTTGTGAAATACACCTGTATAAGAAAAAGTGGAAAGAGTGGACTATTGTTGATTTTGTTAAACTTGTGAGAACTGAAAAGCATTTGCCTCAATTCATGTCATTAATGCTTGGAAGGAGCTAGAGGGGAAGAAGGAAAATGGTAACTGTAAGTAAAACAAGTTTTGTTTTTAAAGGACAACTACATGAAAGAGTACATTATTTCTTCTCCAGCGTGCATTTTTCTCCCCCACCTAATGATCCCACCACTCAAAAATGTCATTAATGTAGAAGGAAGCTTTTATTTTTTCTATTTTTGCAATTGAGTGATAGTCAATTGGTACTGCTTGCCATGTTTAAAAAAAACCTTATTCTCGTACTTGGTTGATCCTGCGACAAGTCGCCCATCAGTCTGACTACAGATTTCAGTAGAATTTAGTGGAACATGCCCTCCTGTTGTGTTTTCACCCAGAACATGCCCATTCTGTAATTATGCACGCCCATTCTGTAATTATGCACACCGATTCTATAATTATGCACTGTTTTTTAGCATTTGTATTCAAATCGCATCCTTCTCCCCGCCTTCCTATATGCATAAAAACACCCTCAACTTGAAGCAGGAGCTTTTTTTTTTGGAGTTATCTGTTGCTGCATGTCTTTGTTTCACTAAAGGATTGTAGTATTTCTACGGACTTTGCACAGACTGATATTGTAAGAGTGCAGTTATTGTGGGAGATATTTTTACTTAAATATCAGAAGTTATACAACTGTTTTTGGATGGAACTGCCTTATTTTTCACAGTGAGTTAACAATATACTCTGCTACAATTTTACAGCTAGAGTCAATGAGATTTGAGCGATTTTTATTCCGCTGAAGTTGTTAGGTTTATGTACTGCAAGTTGATTTAGTTGCTACTTTTTTGATGCATGGAAGACTCCCAGTATTTGTATTGTTAAAAATAACTTTTTGGGACTTCTGAGGAAGTTCTTTCATCTTTCTGCATGGCTGACATCCTGTTAAGGCTGCAGGTTGCTAGCACCCACAATCTTGTTGTAGTTGATTTGTTTCTTAAATTATTTTTTTTTCATTGGAAAATAGTTTAATTCTGAAAGATTAGCAGTACTGTGACAAGTTGCAAACTGCAATCAGAAAGCTGATGCTCTCCAATTATTGTTTATGTCTATGAACTTTGGGTATGAGTAGATGTTATCATTTATTATTAGTTCTGGGAATTTTGTGAGGTTAGAATTATAGTACTGAAGGTTGTCAGAAAGTTACATTTTGTTATTTGAAGGCAGATATATATATATATATATATATATATATATATATATATATATATTTATATATACACACATACTATATGTATACACACACACACGCATGTAGGTATGTCCATGTGTATAATACCCACAATGCCTATTGCCAGTTCATATATGTATGTAGATATAATGTACCTATATGGTGAGATGGTGTTTGACATTAAGTGAGAGCTGTGCATACCTTTCAACTGTCCTTATATTTGCATTTCATGGGTGTGTTATCAATGTAACAGTTGTAGGAGATGCCATGCTTGCCAAATGATGCTATTATACACTGTTTGTGTAGCAATTTTTATTGAAAAGAGCATCTTTGAGAGTCTTGTTGTTTGCTGAAGAGCCAATAATTACTGTTGCTTTAGAGTCATCAGCCTTTGGCAATGTATTTGACCCTAAGAAATAAATGCCAAAGAGAAGTACCCCAAATACTGCATCCTGTGGTACACCACTGGTGGCAGGTCTTTTGGAGGAGATGGAGCCACTCACCCTAATTTTCTGGTTTCTAAATTATGATGATTTTCAATCCATCAGGTCACATAGGAGATGTCATTTAGCTAAGGGAGTTTATTAACAATGCTGAAGCATTCTATGTTATTGCAAGCCTTACCGAGATTTAGATATTTTCGGTGTAATGATTTTCTCTCATCCATCAGTAACCTTCTGGAAGAAGTCAAGCATTTTAGGATCGCAGGAGTAGCACTGGACTAAACAGATCTGGCTTGAGTTAAAGATTTGTATGTTGACTATGTCCTTGTTTATTAATTCCATGATGATTATTTGCATAACCTTAGAGATAAGGCTGTTCAAATTGATGGCTCACACTTGTACAGGGTGATGACTCTTTGTCCTCTATTCCTCTGGCACATAACCTTTTTTGAGGCTGATGTTGAATAGCCTCTGTAAGGTGGTTGACAGGTCCTGTTCCAGGTTGCCCATTGGGCAACCTGGTATGTTATATGGCCCAAGAAAAGCAGTGATTCTGGCCTTGTATAGTGACTGTGGACTTGTTCTTGGGAGGCTTTGTGGCAGTATGCATAAAAGGAAGTTGGATCTGGGAATGCTGGGGTAGAGGCTTTTGAAATTTGAAGTACATTTATCCACTAGTAGACTGGCTATGAGCTCTGGGTCTGAGTAGGTGTTATCATTTTGTGAGGTAAGAATTATAGCACTACAGGCAGAATATATATATATATATATATATATATATATATATTTTGCCTGTAATACTATAATTCTTATTATATAAATATATAAATAAATATATATATATATATATATATATATATATATATAGGGTCCCTATCACTTGGTTAAAGTTTCAAAACTTTGAAATTCATATGGTCTTAATTGAGACCAGATGATCAAAGTTTTGAAACTTCAGATGTTTTGAATGGAGATTACGGCACAGTGCAGATCGGAAAATTTACCATTTTCCTCGCTGTAATGTGATCTCAGAGTTGATATTTTTAATTTGCAAAAATGTAAAAATAGAACAAGTTTTTATTTTCTTTTTTTTTTTTATTTTCATAGTTTCAAAACTTTGATCATATGGTCTCGACTATATGGCTTTCGAAGTTTTGAAACTTTTATCAAGTAAATGGGATCCACATATGTATGTGTAGTGCACACACTGCCTATAGCCAGTTTATATATGTATGTAGATACAATGTACCTATATGGTGATATGGTGTTTGGCATTAAGTGAGAGCTGTGCATACCTTTCAAATGTCCCAGGACTTGCATTATGTGCATGATTTCCTATCATATATTTGCCATGTCCCTTACACATTTTTTTAAACACAGTTATTGAATTATTACTTGTGACATAGGCAAATTTACATTTATACAAAAGTATTCAAACTGTATTAACAGATTAAAATTAAATAAACATTATACTTCACATATATTGCTATATATCATACAACCTAAGCAGCATTGCATAAATTATTTATTTCCGGCCTTTTTTTAAACAAGAAACATATTTATTAAACCATCACTTATGACATAAGCAGTCATGTATTCATATAAATGAAAACAAACCACAGTGACACATTCCTAGTTCCAAGCATTTTGCATCACAAACCATACTGACATTTTTATATATTCATATGAATAACTGATGTTTATAATCCCATCAGTAATGCCACACCAACTTTCATACTTATTATTGGTAAGATTGATGTTGATATAACACACTTGTTCGCTTAACTTTAAGTGAATGAGAGTAATATTGGGTAGCCCTTCTTGGCCATGATATGCCTGGCTAATTTCCTTTTTGGTGATTGAATTAACCTATCCCATTTGGTGTTAGATTGGCCTTATACATCCCCTAGTCTGAAAAAAATGTGATCATACCATATTGTAGGGGACCTATGCATGGGATAAAGCATTTAGGAGCAGCCACTGTCCATTACTAGTAGAGGGGGCAGACTGCAGGCACATTTTCTATTCCCCATCTATATATCCATGTTCTGTTTGCATATGAACAGGTTGAACTTTGTTTTATGTGAATGAGGAGTCTGTTCCAAAGCAGTGGTTCTGCTGATGTTCCAGAAGAGGCCGAGATCCTTGGATCAAGTATTTCTGACGCCATTTGATTTGTTGATGTGCAGTAGGTCCATCATACTGGGTTGGAGGATGCATTGTATGCCAGACACAGGACACCTCTTAGCAATCTGTCAAAAGTGGCATCTGTAAGACTGTCATAGTTAGTGTGTTTGTAAATGACTAGAGGCATAACTGCTTGGAATACATGAAGAGAGAAATGATGGATCTCTTGGGGTATGTGTCCCAGGCCAGTATGAGCCTAGTATTGAGCAGCATCTACCTTCTGCATGGATGATGCCGCAGTATGAACAAGAGATGAGTGACTATAATAATTGGCATAGTTGTTGAAACCTCTCCAAGGGGGGAGAATACTTTTCTGCAAGGGAGGATATGTTTTCTTATTTTTGCTCTTTCACAGTTGAATATTTTCCTTGGTGTATATACAAATAATCATGGATCTTCAGAATCAGATTTTTCACTGGCTAGAGCTTAAAAAAAATTTGTGTCAATCCCTTCTCCTGACCTCTCTTCCTGAATGCATTCTCTTTCGTCCTTTTTCCCTCTATATATTTTTTTTCTTCTACAGTTTCTGCTTCACATAATTCACTCTCTCCCCAGTCTCCCTTTGTCCTTCCTTGGGCATGTTTTCTTCCATTTCCCTTGTTTTTCATTTTTGCTGTTACCTCAACCAAAAGTGTCCCTTTTTAAAACAACCTGCATTCAACCACATACATTCTTTCTGTATGTCCTTCCTCCCCACTCTGTTTACACTGTATCTTGTCACAATCATTAATTAAATTAGATGCTGGATGACTGCCTCCCATGATCAGTTCTTGACTATGCAGAATAGATAGACCAGCTGATTGTCTGAGGGCCGACAGTTTATAGGCAGCTAGTACCAAAAAGAATTACCAAAAAAAAAATGTAATTTATGCCATTTATAGCTCATGGTACTGGGAAGCTCACTCTCACTGAGAGAAAGTCAGATAATAAAATTTACAGTAATGTATGTATATATGTATATACTGGGTAATAAGTCTAGAACATTACATGTACTTAAGTTTTGCAGACTCTGAATGTGTCTCTGGATCACTTGACAAAATGTTTGAAACTGTTCATAGTAGCTATTATAGTTAAAAGATATAATTTTGTAAACTGATTTTAATTTTTCTTAAGATTAATTGAGCAGAGGTATACAATATACATTTGAGGTCATTCATGCACATGTATCATTTGAACCCAATCATAAGAAAACTAGGAAGGTTAGATGATATTTAAGAAGCAAATGTACCATAATGCTTGTCAGTACTGTAGCAAGGGCGCGGTGAAAGGGGCAATCACCCCAAGCACTGTCTTGTCAGGGGTGCAATTCACTGATGTAAAACTAAAAAAAATATTTTAATTAAATATTTTTTTCTCTTTAATGGGATGGCAACACTTACAGCCTAAAGGGATGTCCCAGGCACTCCTGAGAGCCTCCCGCCCTTGCTTGCAACATCTTGCCTGGGCCTCAGTGCAATAATGGCAGTCTCTTCAGTTAATTCTTTGGTGCTCACTGTGAGTTGAGGGATATCCTCTTTTTGAGAATTGAAATCACTCACTATGTGCACATTTGGTATGTGGTAAGACAGACTGAGTGGGCAGGAAAAAAAAAGTAGTCTCTGAGGTTAATAGGGTAAATATTTCATTTTGGTGCTTGTACACACTTGGACAGACTACTGAAGGGGTCAATGAGGTAATTGGGGAAATATTTCATTTTGGTGCTTGTACATACTTGAACATACTACTGATGAGGTCATTACATACTACTGATGAGGTCATTGGGGAAATATTTCATTTTGGTGCTTGTACATACTTGAACATACTACTGATGAGGTCATTGGGGAAATATTTCATTTTGGTGCTTGTGCATACTTGAACATACTACTGATGAGGTCATTGGGGAAATATTTCATTTTGGTGCTTGTACATACTTGAACATACTACTGATGAGGTCATTGGGGAAATATTTCATTTTGGTGCTTGTACATACTTGAACATACTACTGATGAGGTCATTGGGGAAATATTTCATTTTGGTGCTTGTACATAATTGAACATACTACTGAAGTGGTCTTTGGGGGGCATGTCCCCTTTTCTTGCTTGTGCATACTTGGATGTTTCATTTTGGTGCTTTTACATACCTGGACATACTGGTAAAGGGTTCATTGGGGGAAATGCTTCAGTTTGGTACTTGTGCATACTGGGACAGACTGCTGAAGGGATTGTTGGGGGGAAGGTTTCAGTTTGGTACGTGTGCATAAGGGGTCCTTGTGGGAAATGTTTAATTTTGTTGCTTGTGCATTCTTTGATATACTACTGAAGGGTCCTTGGGGCAAATGTTTCATTTTCTTGTTTGTGTATACTTGGGTCATTGGGGGGATGTTTCATTTTGGTGTTTGTGCATACTTGGACATGCTGCTGAAAGGGTCATTGAGAAATATTTCATTTTGGAGCTTGCGCATACTTGTACATACTACTGAAGTGGTCTTAGGGGGGCATGTTCCCTTTTTTTTTATTTGACATTTGTTGACCAGGATAGACCAACTAAGCTAAAGCCCTTTTTTAGAGGATGCCCGGGGAGAAAAGCTCTACAGCAAATTACAAGTTAGTAATGCAATCGTATTAACTTCAACCATCACAGGTATAATACATTATGACACATCTATTTTACAGAGTTTTTTTGTTTGGGCATAGTTACAAAGAGCAGTAAAAATGCAGCTTTGTGTCATATTTTAAATAAAGATAGTTATATAAACAATAGCAATCATAGATACATTTTTTTTGTATTGGGTTTAAGGCCATGACTTTGACAGCAATCATATGTTTGTGTAAGACCCTCTTATAGGATGTTGACATCGTTTGGAGATTCTACGACTGCTCCCAGTTTGCAGTAATCAGCAAACTTTGTCAGCTACAAATCTTTAGTTTTTGCATGTACTACTGAGAAGTAGATTCCAAACTTTAGAGGTCCTGGGACTGATCCCTGTGGAACACCACTGGTTACAGGTCTGATGTGGATTCCCCTATTTTTTCTGTATGGGTTCTATCAGTGAGCTAGTTAGTGACCCATCAAACGATATAAGGGTTGATACCTAGCTGGGTGAGTTTGTCGATGCCTGAGTGGGGGGTAGTGTCAAAAGCCTTGACTAAGTCTAGGTAGGCTGTAAGCACAGATTTACAGATTTCCCCTCATCCAGGGCCGTGGAGACTGTCTCAAAGAAGTCTACCAGGTTTAACAAGCATGATCCCCCTTTGACAAATCCTAGCAGAGTAGGGTCAAGTGTTTTGATATTACCTATATCTTTGATAAGGTCCGTGGTGATTCGCTCTATGGCCTTGCAGATAAGGCTAGTCAAGCTAATAGGTCTGTAGTTCCAGGGGTTGGTGGAAGCACCACATTTCCATTCACCTGGGATGAAGCCGGTAGTTAGACTATGATTGAAAAGCATACCCAATGGTGTTGCTGTTTCTTGTTGGAGCCTATGTAGGAAGCAGCCTGGATGTTATCAAGTCTCATAGATGCTATGTTTTTGACCTTAGACAGGGCTTGTGTTGGTCCTATCAGGTATGGCTGCAGTTTTATGGGTGTTTGATTAAAGCATTGGTGTAAAACACATCCTGTAAGAGGTTAAATTCTGCTTTGGAGTTGCTGGGGGTGGGGGTTAGGTGTGATAGTTATTTGAATGAGACTGATTTGTGGTGAGATCTCAACAGGGAAGACCTTAAAGTGGGAGTACTACTGTGGTCCTCCATATTGGTAAGCACCAGATCCAGGATCTATAGAAGCCTAGACAAGAATTCCCACAAAGTGTTTTTATCCCTTGTAATGACCCCTTTCTTAAAACTTATAGCAGGCAGAACATGTAAATGTAAACCCTTTCCCAGGTGAGGCCAGGTCGCTATTCCTTGGAAGACTTTGCAGTTTCTGATCCATTCATCCTAATTTTTATTGACTGGAGGAATAGTAGTTCTTTGTTTTATGTGGAGATGAATAGGATTCTTGCAAGCTATAGTTCTATGTGCTACAAATCTGTCTTTTAATCACATTTTTTTTATTCGTGAGGATATGTTTGTCAGCATTCAACTTCAGATGTACATTAGGTCTGTGTAGATGGATACAGCAAGGCACTCAACATATCCTAAGGCTGAGGTTCCCCCCTCAGCAACCAGTATGAGAATAAGAATCAGGACCATCCTTTGAGGTAGCAAGTGTACTTTATATGGTTTACACCATTGCTTTTCTGTTGAGAAAGAGTTGTGCTTTTTCATTTTGTGGCAAGTGTTTTAACAGCATGCTAAGGGGCAGTGTACTCAAAGACTGGATTAAAAAGTGCCAGGTACAGTGGATTGATCACATTTCCACATCTATATGCCATGCCATTAGTTGTAAGCTATGCAATGGAAACAATAAACATTGTTACAGCAGTGGATTCATAGTGATTGAAGTGTGGTTCAGTGCTTACATCGGTTCGGAGATACCCAGATAGTGCATTGATTTCTCTCTAATAGTTTCAGGGGTAGATATGCTTGCTGAAGGATGATATTATACACTAATTGTATTTTTTCTGTAATTTCCTGATTTTGACAGTATCAATTTCCATTTAACAAAGCCACTTAGACAATATAGGTGTACACTGGAGAGCCAATAATTGCAGGTAGTTTACTGTCATCAACAATCTTTGTGAGACATAAACCCTTAGCACTGTATCTGACAACTGAGAAATAAATACTAATGCAAAATTCTACAAGCAGTCCACCCAGTGGAGCACAGCTGATGACATGTCTTTTCGAGGAGATGGAGCCATCCGCTCTAAATTATTGGTTTCTAAAGTGTGGTCCATTTTTCAATCCATCAGTTGATGTAGTTGATTGACATTTAGCTAGGAGAGTGTTGCATGTTATTGCACACCTTAGCAAGACTTAGATATATTGTTTTTTATGATTTTCCCTAATCCATCAGTAACTTTCTTGAAGAAATCAAGCATTTTAAGAAGGCAGTACTTGACCTTAACAGAACATAACTATAGTTTGACAATGTCCTTGCCTACCAATTCCAAAATAATCATTTGCATAGCCTTAGAGATAATGCTTTTCAGATTTGTCAGTCTACATTTACTGGGTTCAGTTGATGGCCTGCCATTGTGCAGGGTGATGACTGTTTAGGTCCTCTATTCATCTGGCATATACCCTGTTTTGAGTCTAAAATTTAATGGCCTTTGCAGGGGTTTGACAGGCACTGTTTTAGGTCCGGCTTGTTATCTGGCACAAGAAAGCAGTGGTCTCAACCTTGGATACTGCATTATGGACTTGTTCTTGGGACAGTTTGAGGCAGCATACACAGAGGTAAGTTGGTTCGGGGAATGTTGGCATACAGGGGTTTTGGGAACGTTGGGCTATAGGGGCATTACATTTGATTTAAATTTCTCTGCTATTAAAATAGCTAGAAGCTCTGGGTCTGACTAGATGTTTTCATATAGTATTAGTTCTGAACATTTTGTGAAGTTGCAAATATACTTCTACTGGTTGTCATACAGTTTAATTTTATTATTTGAAGGCAGATTTATGTTTATGTGCATGTGTATATGTATGTGACTTAAATATATATTTATATGTATATATATACACACACACACATACATACATACATACACACACACATATACACATGTGTGTGTGTGTGTGCGTATGTAATATATATAGAATACATGCATTTAGCCAAACGGTTGTCCAACGTCCTAAATGTTGAAGGCAGTGACCCATGTTTCCACAATGTCGAATTTTCACACGCCGAATCCATGAACATCGAATGCCAGCCAGGCTGATATCTCCCTTCTTGATCCATGGTGGCGCTCATTGTGGTGGTTGAGCGATCAGAAATGTCGAATTCGGTGTTATGTTCGAAATTCCGACCATTCGCCTGTGTGAAATTCAACATTTCCGTTTGGACAGTGTGACATTTGGCTATGTTCTGTTCGCTCATATGCATGTATTCCATATATATATATATATATATATATATATATAGGGTCTATATTATATCAGCGAATGCTGATTGATCGACCTTATGTAAGCAAAAGCTTACAATCTCGAACTGTCAGCTCAGCGATTTTTTTCCTCGCTGATCCAAAACACATACACACAACACAAGCACACCAAACAAACAGAAATCCACACACATACACCTAAAATCTGACACCTAACCCTACACTAAACTATGCACACACCACTAACCACTTACCTTAACCCAAACCCTAACCCTAATGTCCGTCACTATCGCACACTCACCTCACCCGCTCCCTAACCCTAACTCACCTAAATCCGCCCTAACCCTCATGTCCACACAATCGCACACATACCTAACCCGAGCCTTAACCTTAACTCACCTAAACCACCCTAACACTCACATCCACACAATCGCACACTTACCTGAATCCGACACGTAACTTTCCAACACAGCACTCAAAATACCGAAGGAACAGAAACGGACAACCAAATTCTTTCCCTAGGAAAAAATTTGAGTTTCTGCTGCTTCGATATTTTTCACTTTTGCTAAAATAAGGTCGATCAATCAGCGTTCGCTTGTTTAAGCATTCGCTGATCTAATATAGACCCTATATATATATATATATATATATATATATATATATATATGTGTGTGTGTGTTTGTACATAGATATATAGATCTAAAAATATATAGATAAATATATATGTGACGATATGTATAGCTAGAGAAATACCTAGATCTAAACTGGTCTACGTACGTGTGTGTGTGTGTGTGTGTGTGTGTGTGTGTGTGTGTGTAGATAAATACATATATGTACCATGTATATAATACACTGCCTATAGCTGGGTTTTATATGTAAGTATTTATTTAATTTAGTGATTTATTATTTATTTATTTTATATTTGTTTATATTGCCTCCATATATTGATACAGTGTTTGCCATTAAGTGAGGGATATGCATACCTTTGAACTGTCCCAGGATTTATGTGCATGATTTGACATTGTATTTTTGCCATGTCCTTGTACATTTTCATAAATTCCATAAATGATGTTTAGAATCATTCAGTAATGCCACACATTAGACTTTCATACTTACTGTTGGTAAGATTGATGTTGATTAAATACATTTGTTAAATTTATATTTTATATCTGAACCAGAGCAAAATGCATTTTCACTTCTACATGACCCATTCTCATGATTATCTTTTTTTCCTTTGATGTAAGATGCATGATAAGACATCAGAAAGCAGAATTAGGACACCCGTGGGGGTCATGGATACCTGTGTCATAACTGCCATCCCATAACTAGCCTAAAAAACTTCAAGCATCACATTAAAGCCCACCTCACCAATTCCTGGACTTGTACATGTACTGGGCATGGGTAGCCCAAACCATGAAACTAGCTGATTTTAATTGCATAAATAATGAGCATTGAATTTAACTCATATGACTACCTTATGTTGTTTTTTTTTCTTTCTCACTGTTAATACCTATCGGATTTTAAGTCTTCAGTTTGCTATGTGGAGTTTGTTTATGGCAGGGGATCACCAGATGGGCTTCCTTTTTTTTTTTCGGAAGAGCATCTTGGTTCAATTGGGTATGGCGAGATCCATGCATTTTTGTACGTGTTCATACAGTACATTGGTGTATGATTTGGCGGTCATGCAACTATTCTCCGTGTGCATGGGTGCCATGAAGTTAGCCACCTTTGTTTTTAGGAGCCCAGAGTTAGCTTTGGAGAAGTTTTTTATGGTGGTTACCTTTGTGGGAGGAGACTGGGAGGGATGTGGATTTCCAAGGTGATTAGTTTGTGGTCGGATCTAACCATGGAGGAGTTGACTATAGGTGTAGAGCAATGGCCGCCCATGTTAGTAATGACCAGGTCAGGGATTTTGCTACCTCTAGTGGGGGTAAGAACGAGCTGGTCCAGGGTATTGGAGTTAATGAATTCCAGAAAGCGTTGGGCAAGTGTATTGGTAAATGAGTAGTTTTCCCAGTTAATGGAGGGGTAGTTCAAGTTGCCCAGTATGAGAGTGCTAGGTTGGACCCTAGTATTCTCCAGGGTGCTTAGGAATGTGGAGTGTGAGTCTTGGGACATGGTTGAGGACCTATAGCAGGCTACGACCCATATCGCTGTCTTACCCAATGTTAGCTGCACCTGAAGCATCTCACTTGTGTTATGTTGGGCTACCAGTCTGGAGGTGTGCACATCCTTTACAAATATGGAAACACCACCGTCTTTGGAGCTTCGGTCCAAGTTTTGGGGCCGAAAGGTGTGGAATGAGTTATAGCCTGGTAGTGCAGGGGTGCTTTTTACTGCCTTGAACCAGGTCTCTGTTACAGCACAAATGTCAATGTTCTCCATTTTAAGGAGTGCTTTGAGTGAGTGCATTTTGAGATTTAGACTTCTAGCGTTGAGCAGCATGACCCTCAGATTGCATTTGTTTGTAGCTGTTATGGTGGTAATTTGGTCTTTGGAACACCACCTAAAAAAGGCACTATAGGGGTGGCAAGAGCCTTAGCCAGTGTACGGAAGCCCAGGGGTGACAGATGCGGGCCATCTCTGGCAAGGTATCGAGGTTTGTCAATCATGTCGTCCCAGGTAGACAGATACTGGATCCCCCTAGAATGACACCAGAAACTTAGCCAATTGTTGAAATCAATCATTTTCTGCTTGTACTGTGGTATCATTCTGGGTGATGGTAGGATGCTGCTCAGGGCTAGGGTTATACCCACTTGGGCTACATAATCCGAGAGCTCCTCCATGTCTCTTTTCATGTAGTCCAGGGAGATGCTTCTTAGGTCATTCACACCTACATGTACAGTGACAGAGTCATATTTTGTACCTGTTGTTGAGGGACCTGAGTGCGTGCGTTATGTGGCAGATCCTGGTGCCTGACAGGCAGCTGACTGTTACTTTCTCCTTATTCAACCTAGTGAGTGGGATATCAGTGTGCCTCACTATCGAGTCACCTATGATTAGTGTGTTGGGCATGCTGTTTTGCCTTAGGGGCTTTGGTTGAGTGCTACACTGTTTAGGAGAATTATTAGTCTCGTGATTAGTGTTGTGTTGTGGTCAAGTGCGTTTCTGCCTTGGAGGTCTCTGCTGTTTGGGTAGATTTTTGTTGAGATCCTCAGCGAAGGTAGGTGTGTGGTTTGTGCTTTTACGTGAAGACAGTGCTGGCGTGTGTTCTGGAGGGCTATGTGTTCCATGTGGTGTGGTGCAAGTGTTGACCTCTTCTTACTTTTGTAGCCAGCAGCTTTGAGAGGTGCAGAAATTCGTAACTAGATTAAAAAAAATGTTTTTTCATCATTTGCCCATAGTGGTCCTTTAACAGTATTTCTATGAAACGTTTCACGGTATAAATTGCATGTCTTCTAGTAAAGTACTTGTTATTGTATGTAATAAAGTTACTATAATAAACAGATGCCTTTTTTCTCCTTTTCTTTCTTTCTTCTTTTTGGTATTAAAAAATGTAGGCATAACATTGCAAAAAGAGAAGAAAAACTAGACAAAAGCATATTTAAGTTAATAGGCTGTAATATCAGGGTTGTTGAGGTGGGGGTGAGATAGAAAAGTACACACATCATATTTATAAAACTTACATTTTCTGTTACTTTTGCAAGGTGAATGTCTGGATTAAGACCATTGGCTTAATTTAATAACACATTTTAGAAACAAGTAAATATGAGAACACCAAATATTAATGGAAACTTTTCCTTTGGCAATAAATGTTTCAGCTTGTCTTTCACTCTGCAGCAGAGGTCTGGATGTTTTTTTTCACATATACAGTCTCATGAAGACAGGCTGATAACAGGGCAGTAAAAGCCATAACACTGGTTTCTTCAAGGATAAAAGTTAATGTTTTCACACAGGGAGGGGAATAAAGATAAAAACAAGAACAAATACCAATCAGTGTAACTGGAAGCACAGACAATAACATGCATCTTAACGTGGATAACCTCAGTTTCAGGTTAATTAAGGCTTGTATTGATAGCCGTCTAGTCGGGACACATGTTTCTATTAGGAGGGTTAAACTTCATTATTTGAAGGTATGCAGTTGGGTGTTTGTATTTAGTTAACAAGTTATGGGGGGGTTGCTGTGGGAGTGTTTTTCTGTTTGAATTTTTATTAAAACAAAAAGTCTTATAAAATGTGGTATAGTTTCCAGTGTTGATGATAAACTGTATAAAGGATTAACCCGCCAAACATTAGTGGGTGCATGCATCACGAAAGCTGGAAATAGACATGTAAAGCGTGTAAGGTAACTAGACTTGTAACGGGCTCTAAAGCTATTAAGCCTATTAATATCCTGGAAACCTATAAAAATATGCCATATATAATAGGGGGGAATAAAGATTGCTTATCACAATGATTGACACTTTCCATATTGTCTTGGAATGTGACAAAAAGAAACATATATTTAATTATATAAGAAAATGCAGGGTGCATATAGCAATGCCACAGGAGACACATTTGGAAAAAATTGTTCATATGAATTTGATAAAGAAAAGATTTCACAATGGATATTCAACAAAATACCAGGGTCAAAGGTGTAGAGGAGTACTTCTATTAATTGCTAGAGCAGCTCCAGTAGTGGTAGAAGAAGGAAAAAAAAGATTTGTCATAGTAAGGAGCTACTGGAAAGGGATGAGGATTATGCTGATATGTATTTATATTTCACCAAAACCTGCTGTTATAGAGCTTAACATTTTTTTTGAGAAATCAGCTTTCAGCAGGGAATATTACCTATACATATGGACTGGAATTTGATTTGCAACAACATAGATGTGGCTGTATGGACTAGAAGGGAAAATATAACAAAAGAGGGTAGATTATTGAAGAAATTTATGAAAGCATTTGGTGTGAAAGACATTACTTTATTCATTGGAACTCCAAGAGAATTTACATATTATTCCCCAAGGTGCAGTAACTGGGCTAGACTGGACAGAAATTATATTTCACATGAGAATGTGCATTTAATTGACAACTTTGACACACATCCACTAATTATTTCAAATCATGCACCAGTAATTACAAAGGTAAACATGCATGGTAATGAATTAAATATGAGACACTGGCACGTCAACACTTGCTTGTTAAAAAGAGAGGAATTTAAGGAATGGATAGTGGAAATTATTTGGCAGTTAGGTGTAGCTCAGAGTGTTAACGTGTGTGTGCTATGTCTTTAAGAAGCATATGAGGATGTGCGTGCATGTATAAATTCCAGACACGTGCAGTTCCTAGTGCCATTTTGTAGAAGCAGCCAGTGAGTGAGCATGTATGATCGCAGTACTTAGTTTGTATATGGTTAAGTCATAGTCAATAAGCCTTTACAGTGATGTGTTTGTATAGAATAAAGCTGCTAAAAAAGAACCCACAAAGACTTGTTTATTTGTGTACCAACATGAAAGCGACATGGTGTCAGAACCAGGATGGAAAAGTGAAGAGCACTCAGAGCCATAAGATATAGAGACGACAACATAGGTAAAACCGAGAGAAAACAATACAAACACAACCAGAAATAATTAAAGGTAATGAAAAGTAAGAATTATTTACTTGATGCGAAAAGAGCCAAAAAAGGGCATTTGTGTGGGTTTCCTCCAGGTGCTCCGGTTTCCTCCCACGTTACAAAGACATGCATCTGCAGCATTTCTCCCCAGGCCTCCACTGAAAATTGGCTTTGTTCCAAGTCGGATTTTCCTGGTTAACAAATGATAAATAAATAAAATTACAAGGGCACAAACCACATTATCAAGCAAGCAGAAAGTAGAGAAATGTTTAACTAAAGAAAATGATTAAGATAAAAGTATTTGACAAGGCGATTGACTATAGAGTGCAAAACAAGCATGTTTAAGGCAGAACGAGTGTGTTTAAGGCAGAAGTGGGCATGTTTAGAGTAAAACGAGCACGAGTAGCACGCCGGGCATAAAAAAGGGCTTAAAATGAGCAAGAAGAACATAAGAAGAGAGAAAAGGGCACAGTAAGCAAAAATAAAACAAGGCGACTTCTTCTGTTTGGGCAAAGTGCTGTGTTTGGCCATATCAAGGGCATAATTAAAGTTATTCAAAGTATCTCCGTGTGTGTAAAAGTGCTTAAAGTGTGTGCTTATTACTGTGCGTGTTTTTCAGAGAGTTCCCTGTATGCAAAATCCAGTCAAAGCATAGTTATTTGAAGAAAAGTTCTTGTGGTGGGTGTGTCTGTTTGCAAAGTGCCGCCATTACGAAATGCTTTTTGTACTGTAAGGAGTTGCCTAGCAAGACATAGCCATTTTGGGGACATTTCAGTGTGCTGCATGCAGTTGTTGCAAGGTGAAAATGCTTCAGAAGAGATTGAATTTGGGCAACAGTCGATTTATTCACATTGTACAGTTACTTGATATGTTTCTTGCATTGATAAAAGGTGTTTCTTACAAAAGATTACAAGAGTATTACAGTGCTCACGAGTTGCTCAGTTGCGTCATAAATTTTTCGAATGTTTCTTAAAGTGATGATTTTGACAAGTGATGGCGCATGACTGTAGCATGCCTACCTTTATCGATAAAGTTCAAAGTGACTAATTTAGCATTTTTGCCTTTACCAGTTCCGAAAGTAAATGATTTCAGAATTTCTGCTTTTATCAGTTGAAGACTTCAGAAAGCATTGCAAAAGTCCATGAAATTATTCCGCAAAGTATTGAAAAGTAATTCTGTAAAATTTCGTAAAGCATCGAGAAATCTAAAAACCTATCTCGCAAAGTGCAATAAAGCATCAAGAAGTCCGAAGTCATTTGAAAGTGGTCTATATCAGAACAACGAAACAGCTCATTATCGAATGCCGTAATGTCGAACTGCAAAACCCGAACCCTAACAATATCGAAACCTCAAAACAGCAATTTTTTCCCAGGGAAAAAATTTGCTGTTCTGAGAAACACACACACCACAAGCACACGAAAAAGCAGCAATCCACACACACACACACACACACACACACACTTAAAAGCTACATCTAACCCTACACTACACTGCACATACACTACTATCTATCCACTTACCTTAACCCAGACCCTAACCCTAAGGTCCATCACTATCGCACACTCACCTCATCCGTGCCCAAACTCACTTAACCCGTCCCTAACCCCAAATTCTGTCACTATCGCACACTCACCTCACCCGTGCCCTAACTCACTTAACCTGCCTCTAACCCTAACATCAGTCACAGTTGCACACTTACCTGACCCACACCCTAACCCTAACTCACCCAACCCGTGCCCTAACCTGAACGTCCGCACAATCACACACTTACCTTAATCCAACCCGTAACTTTCTACCGCATCACTAAAAACAGCGAAGCCACAACGACGTCCATTTGAAAGCACTACGAGGTTGTTTATTCACATAGTTTTGTGCAGCTTCGCTGTTTTCAGTGTTCACAATATTGGGTTCGATATTAGATCATTCGAAATTCAGCCGTTTCTAATATAGACCCATTTGAAAGCACTACGTTTGATGACCTTGTGAAGGCTACCAGCCTAGCTAGATAGAATTTTGTAAATAATTCTATGTCATTGTAAATATTAATGTAATCCATAAGCTTGTTCTACAAATCTAAAGAAACTATATGTTAGGATTAAACTGTATGTTGTACTGAGCTTCAAAAATGTAACCACAGTGCACTCTGCTGGAAGAAAGCTGATAGGTCAAGCATTTTATGACTGATCTCCAACTCAGAGACAGGATGTCTGGACTAAGAAATTCTTCCTATTGTTTTAATTTAAGAGGTATTGCTAAGGTTGTACATGTATAATGTTTTTTATTGCTGTGGCTTCTTGGCCAGGTGCAGCTTACTAAGAAATGTAAAGTTTGAGTTTCTGAGAGCCTGGGAAACTAAATTAGAACTGTTAAGAATGATGTAATCTGAAATGACTCAGCAGTACTGTGTTATCAATTTAAGACTTTCCCAGAGAGAAAGAGAGAGCATTTTTGGTTTTTGTCTGAACCTGTTAACAACTCACAGCACTCTATCTTGTAAGTAAAGTAGTATTTAGAACTGTGATTTCTCTTATAGTTGTATAGGAATTTAAATCAGATTAGACTAGCTGTTTTCTATATTTGTCAGACTGTCCTACGATATTGTTTTAAAGTGTTTCCTGTGATTGCAGAACTCTCATGTCATTGTGTTGAATGAATAAGTATTGTTTTGTGCTTTTATTATTTATTATTAAATATTTATAAACCTTTCAACTGTGGCTGTTTTGTGTAGAGATAATTTAAGCTCTAAAGTCTTGCATGTATTTGGTGATACTGTATAAGCCACTTCAATAGCCTTAGCCCTGGGTTAAGCTTACTATTTGGATAATAACAACATTGCACAGTAGAATTGGTTGCCCTTTGGTAAGGGCCTGTATAGTAGCTGATAAGAGTAGTTGGTGGCAGTGAATTACTACCTCATAGCTTGGGCAGAAAGGGGCATAGGTGGAGAACCTGTGCTAGCTTTCCCCAGGAGTGTCTGTATATAACTCAAATCTCAAAGTGTGTGTGTCTCAGCTACTTGGGCACGGACATGAAGCACTGGTTGGACAGAGAGGGTACTGGAGGTTTTGGCTTCAGTACTCGGCTGGGACCTGGACCCTATAGCTGTACCAGTGGGGAGTCTTACTGGGGATCTGGAGAGAAAGGGGGAAACCAGCCCCAGACTGATTGTGATCTCTGTGTGTTGGTAAGGGAAATTGTACTTTACTGTGTGTGTACTTGTTATCATTCCCAGTGTGCACGCCCCTCACTGGTGCTAGTGGTGAGGATTGAGGCTCCTTGATTACTGGGCCAGTGCACAGGCGTCACAGACCTTAAGCAGAAAATTGCCATCCCACCTACATTAAGGTGCTATGATGTGAATATACCAGTTGTTTTTTCCTGTCATGCTTTAAAATTTGGTCTAGGTGCAGTTGTTCTTCAAGAGGGCAGACCAGTATCCTATGCATCTAGGACATTGACGCAAACTGAGATGCATTATGGTCAAATCGAGAAAGAGCTTTTTGCAATAGTTTTCGCATGTTCCAAGTTTCATGATTATATTTATGGTCGAACTATCCAGACTAAAACTGATTATCAGCCTCTTGTTACCATTCTAAAGAAGCCTTTGCATTCCGCTTCAGTGAGATAACAGGATGATGATCAACTTGCAAAAGTACAATTTCAAAATGGTCTACACTAAAGGTAAATTGCTCTTTCTGGCTCATACCTTATCCAGATCGCCTAGAAATTTCACAGAACAACTTCATGCTGAAACATTTGACTTTGATGTAATGTCAGTACGTAATTTTTCCACCACTAGACTTTATGAGTTGAGATCACACTATGACTGATCCTTTTTCTCAAAAGCTTAATCACTACATCAGTGTAGGATGTCCGTCAAAGCAATCTAGTGCATCATCTAAGGTACAGTCATATTTTCCTTACAGAGATGAATTGTTGATGGAAGATGGTATTATTTACAAAGGTCCTAAAATTGTTGTTCCTGCTTCCTTACAGCAATAATATGTTCAGATTTTACATCATGGTCACCCAGGTTTGTTATCTACTAAGAGAAGTGCAAGAGAAGTATTTTGGCCTTCATTATCAAAGGACATTAATAGAGTTTTTTCTTCTTGTTCAATATGTAATCGTACCAGAGTGCACTTGCAAAGAGAACCGCTTCAGCTAAATCTAATACCTGAACTACCTTGGTCTACTGTAGCAACTGATATCTTTGACTAGAACAATCAACACTATTTGTTTTTTGTAGACTCTTACTTGAATTGGTTTGAAATTGATCTGCTACCAAACATAACCTCAACATCTGTTAACACTAAGTTAAAATCTCATTTCATGGTAGCCCACACAAACTATATTCTGACAATGGTACTCAATTTACTAGCCAGTTGTTTCAGAAATTTGCAAGAGAATGAGACTGTATATTTCACTAGTAGTAGTCTAGCTGAATGAGCTGTGCAGAGTGCAAAGCAATTACTTGAGAAGTCAAAGCGTGACAATACTGATGTATTCTTGAATCTACTTAATCACAGAAGCATTCCTCGTGATGATATTCTACGCTCACCTGCTCAAAGACTACTTTCCAGAAAACTACAACTGCGCTTCCTATTACATCCAGTTTGTTGAAGGCCCAATTCTAAGAACAATAAAACCTTCAAGGCTGAATTGTTTAAGAAGCTTAATGTGCAGAAACCTAGTTATGACAAATCGAGCAGATTGCTTCGTTAATTGAGGGAAGGGAGAGATGGTATGAATCCAGAAAACAAAAGGTTTTGATTGAGTAGGACAGATTACAGGTATCTGTGCTGAGTAGAGATCTTATCTGGTAAGCTCCAGGGGTGTGGAGTATAGAAGGAATTGCAGACATCATCTTCTTGTACCAGAATCATCATAATTGCAATCACAACATTCTATCTGTGATGCAAACTCTAAATCAAAGTCTGTGATACAAATTCTAAATCAAAGAACGAGTCAGACATTGTTTCCAGACCAGAATGTGTTCAAAAGTCTGATTCTGTTTCAGAGAGTAATTCTAACATTCCACATGTCAATCATTTTACAGAGACTGTCCCAGTTGCTAAATCTAATTCCCAATTCTATGTCACATGATATGGACGAGTTTCTAAGCCTAGTGTGAAACACACAGCAACATGGACTTGATTGTATATATTGAACAACAGGATCCCAGTAGTCAACAAAATAAAAGAATTCACCAACAAGTTAGCGAAAACCACCAGGAGTCAGGAAACTATGCTGAAACAGCATAGATTTATTGATAAAAACAACAAAGGTTAAGCGCTTTCCACAGTATAAAACTGTCTTCATCAGAACAAACCATACTAAAACTCATCCTCTTATATACAACCTCCACAAAAAAGAACCGCCCTTTACATCAATTAATCAATTATATCATTACATTCAAGCTCTGTGAAACACAAACTTGAACTACAACTAACCTTCAGTAAAACATAAAACCTTACATATTACAAAATTCATAAGTCAAAATAGTACTAAATAAATACTTGTATCTGATATTATTTACAGCATCTGCAAGAATGAATAACATTCATATGTAACACAATAAATATAATATAATAAAATATTATATGAATGTAATATTTTGTCCTATCTGATATTCCTACACTAAAAATATTATACATAAATAATGTGAAAATTGTGGACATGTGGTGTACTAAGATTGAATATAAATATATGTCTATCTCCTTGATGCAAATACTATGTATGATATTTAAAATATTTACATTTTTAAACCTTGACAAGGGGTTTAGTAGGGATCACCTCATTGAGAATCTGCCACCTAATCTCCCTTTCTCCCACTACTGCCTTAACATTACCCCCTCGTGGGTTGGGGGTAATCACATCCAAAATGGCAAATTTGAACACCTTACATTGTGGGTTGTTGATAAGGTGCCTCGACAAAGCGTTATTGACATCACACTTCCTCATACAATATGTGTGATCATAAATTCTGTTCTTTAAATTTTTGGATTTCATGAAATACATCAACAGTACTACTGATTATTTAAAGTTCACCCATCAATATAATCGTACTGGTATCAACTATCTTGATGTGTTCATATACAGCAAGGGCGATGAGTTCCAGTCCCGTATCTACAGAAAGGATACGTTCAGCAATGGATATTTGCATTTCAGTAGTGCCCATACATATAGTACCAAGAGGGTATCATTAAGGGCAGTGCATTTCGAATGACAACTGAAAGGGACTACATGCTCCGAGATGGAGTATATTGGGCATTTATTTGCAGACAAGGGATACCCCAAAAATGATTAATGATATTATCGGGTATGTCAGTAATGAATGGGCCGTAAATACAAACCACTATTAGGGGTGGGTACTAATAGTTTTCAGAAAGGCAAAGACAATATTAACTCAAAGGATATGCCAGTTGTATCATTCTAAGGCTTGTATAATCAAATATGGCAGACACTCTAGTAAAGTGAAAAATATCATCACCTCTAATTGGAACATTTTGACTAGTGACCAGTCAATAAGAGACAAGGTAACTGACAGGCTTACAAAACTGGCAACAATTTAAAAGGATCATTGAAATCAAATCCAAATATCAACAGACCACGAAAGTACAGAAAACAGGTACAAAAAAATGTGGTCAATGCAATTTTTGCAGATACATATTGGATGTACCTAACATTACACTAAAGAACTGTTTGAGAAGTAAGGTCTGGTTTTCTAATGGTAACTGTCTGACTAAACATATAGTTTATTTGCCAAACTTGTATGAGTTATTATGTGGGTAAGACAGACCGTTGTTTAAAGAACAGAATTTATGATCACACATATTGTATGAGGAAGTGTGATGTCAACAACGCTTTATCGAGGCACCTTATCAACAACCCACAATGTAAGGTGTTCAAATTTGCCATTTTGGATGTGATTACCCCCAACCCACGAGGGTAATGTTAAGGCAGTAGTGGGAGAAAGGGAGATTAGGTGGCAGATTCCTCAATGAGGTGATCCCTACTAAACCCCTTGTCAAGGTTTAAAATTTAAATATTTTAAATATCATACATAGTATTTGCATCAAGGAGATAGACATATATTTATATTCAATCTTAGTAGGAATATCAGATAGTCAGGACAAAATATTACATTCATATAATATTTTATTATATTATATTGACTTATGAATTTGTAATATGTAAGGTTTATGTTTTTGATTAATTGATGTAGGATGAGTTTTAGTATGGTTTGTTCTGATATCAATAAATCCTCTTTCAGCATAGTTTCCTGACGTTGACTACTGGGATCTACTATGGATTCAGACTTCAAACACATCTAATTTTGTCTCAAGAGGAGATTGACAAAATTTATTCACATCCGATCCTCTATTGGCAATTGTAGTGAGCTACTAATTCTTATCCCTTGGCAACAACCGACAACACTGATGAGGACCAATTTCTGATATCAGGAGCAGATTCGTTCTAAATGTACAGAACAAGGTACTGTTTCAGGTTCTTCCTATCCGCTGTTAAAGGACATGTATATAATTTGGACAAATTTATGCATATGCCGTTAGATTTTCAAGATATTTCTAGGGTTGGTCACACCAACCAGTATGAAAGAGGAGGAGGAGACTTCCTTCTCTAAAGAAACTTATCTACTCATTTGGTGACAATTTAACTAAGGTTAAGAATATCCAAGTAGAAAATTTGTATTCAGTGTTTGGACAGTGGTGTAATACCCATGGGCTTACGCTTTTTAAGGAACCTATGGGAGTAGATATGAATGCTAAAAATATTAAATATTGCAATGACATGTTCAATTTGGAAAAAGTTTATGTTATTTATTATTGAATGTAATGATTTCAAAATAAGTACATTGTTAAATGAAATAGAAAAACTGACAAACTCATACATAATGACATGCTGTTTTCACAATGGGAAAAGTTATACTTTAAACAGTATGATTATGCTGAGAGTATGTATAAGAAAAAATGTAAGAAGCTACAGGGACATTGTACAGTATGAGAAAGGAATTGCATATAGGTGGAAATTTAATAATGATAGAAAACACACAGTAGGAAAGAGCATAGAAAATATTCCAATTGACAGTTATGTGTATCTAAATGATGAGGAATGTTTTTAGAGGAAGGAAGAGAGCATCGGAGAACAGTAGAGCAAAAGGGAAAGGCGGAATGTCTGGAGAAATTACAGATACAACTAACACGGACCTCCCATGCCCCAAACCCCCTACTGACAACATGGACACTACTATTACTTGTGAGGAACAACATGTACATTTCAATAATGGTGGGATAGTACATAGTAGTGGTGAGTTAAAAATTTATAATTACAGTGCCCACCAATATTTTCAAAAGGTATGAAGTTCATACCAGATTCTAAGTTGGTTGACTGACACACTTGTGGAATTTAAACTATTTTTGAGAAAATTGAATCTAGGAATATTTTTTAAGAATCAAAATGTTATTAGTGGTCCACAATCAGGTGACCTTAAGAAAAGGAGCACATTTACTCCCTATGTGTAATACACTAACATCCTTTGAGAATGTGGTAAATACACAGGTGTATACTTTATACAATAAATATAAGCACTCAAGAGATGAGAACGGGTTAGGTGTGATATAATGGATGTGATTCAACCTCTGTGTGACAACAATATCAGAATCATGTCCGCTGACAAGGTATTGAATAATTCTACACAATACACACCCTCATCCTTAAATGAAGTTAATATAGCTCATGGTCGCATTGATTCCTACTTGGAGGAATTCATTGTAGAAAACAGAATTAGTGAGGAACTATACAGATTTTTAAAGTTGAGTTCCCATCCCCAAGGTCCACAAAAACATCAACGACCCTCCATTCCCCTCCTATTATTTCTGGCAGTGCAAAAGCCTTTCCCCTTTGGTCAGGTGATCCATCACAAACTGAAACCTATTTACAATACTGCAGACCACATCATGAAAGATTCCTGGGAGTTCCTAGGCATATTTAAAAACCACAATTGACGTTCAGGATCTTTCATGTATTCCCAAGGAGGATGGTCTAAACAGATTCAACAACAGTAGTGGTCTGGGACAGGATGATATCTCCCTGTTGATGGAGTTCATGGACATTGTTTTGGATCACAATTACATTTACTTTGAGGGTGAGCACTACAGACAGAGAAACTTAGTCTTGTTGGACTAATTCATATTACAGTCTAAATGGATGGTACAAATCAAGAGATATGTTAGATACCTGGACGATATTTTGATTATTTAAAGTTCACCCATCAATACAGCAATGGATATTTGCATTTCAGTAGTGCCCATATATATAGTACCAAGAAATGACAACTGAAAGGGACTACATGCCAAGGGATACCCCAAAAATGATTAATGATATTATCGGGTATGTCAGTAATGAATGGGGCCATACAAATAACCTAGGGGTGTGGTACTAATAGTTTTCAGAAAGGCAAAGACAATATTAACTCAAAGGATATGCCAGTTGCGATCATTCTAGCTGTATATATCAAATATGGCAGACCTCTAGTAAAGTGAAAAATATCATCACCTTTAATTGACATTTTGACTAGTGACCAGTCAATAAGAGACAAGGTAACTGACAACAAAACTGGCAACAATTTAAAAGGATCATTGAAATCAAATCCAAATATCAAGTCAATGCAATTTTGCAGATACATATTGGATGTACCTAACATTACACTAAAGAACTGTTTGAGAAGTAAGGTCTGGTTTCTAATGGTAACTGTCTGACTAAACATATAGTTTATTTGAACAGAATTTATGATCAGATGTCAATAAATCAACAACCCACAATGTAAGGTGTTCAAGTAGTGGGAGAAAGGGAGATTAGGTGGCAGATTAAGTTGGTCAAGGTTTAAAATTTAAATATTTTAAATATCATACATAGTATTTGCATCAAGGAGATAGACATATATTTATATTCAATCTTAGTACATTATTTACGATAATATTTTTAGTGTAGGAATATCAGATAGTCAGGACAAAATATTACATTCATATAATATTTTATTATATTATATTGTGTTACATATGAATGTTATTCATTCTTGCAGATGCTGTAAATAAGAATTTTGTAATATGGAGCTTGAATGTAATGATATAATTGATAAATTGATAAAGGCGCGGTTCTTTTTGTGGAGGTTTGTATGTAAGAGGATGAGTTTTAGTATGGTTTGTTCTGATGAAGACAGTTTTATACTGATCAATAAATCTACGTTCAGCATAGCTTCCTCGACTCCTGGTGGATTGTATATATCTCTGTACTTACTATTGTATAATGCATGTCTTTATATTATCTGTGATTTCTGCTTGTTAAATAATCTTATGACAAATTGCATGATCTATTTCTCAAAGAGGGAGGATGTAGATCAGAGTGTAACATGTGTTTGTGCTATGTCTTTAAGAAGCATGCAAAGCTGTGCTTGCACGTATAAATTCCAGACACTTGCAATCCCTAGTGCCATTTTGTAGAAGCAGCCAGCGAGTGAGTATGTATGATCGCAGTAGTTAGTTTGTATATAAGTTACTTAAGTTATAGTCAGTAAACCCTGTACAGTGATGTGTTTGCATAGAATAAAGCTGCTAAAACTGAACCCATGAAGATTCGTTTATTCATATACCAACATGAAAGCGACATTAGAGAAGATAAAGGGCAGCACAGTGCTCCAGCAAATAGCGTTGTCACCTCACAGCAAGAGGTTCTTCTGTTTGAGTCTTGTCTGAGGTGTGTTCAGTATGTAGTCTGCATGTCCTCCCTGCATTTGCATGGGTTTCCTTCAGGTGCTTTTGTTTCTCCACACATTCCAATGATATGCAGTAGGTGGACTGGACATTCTAAATTTGCTATAAATGTGAGCATGCATGCAAGTTTGTGGTATGGAAGAACAACCGTGCCAGGGCTAGCCACCCAGAAGTGTGAACCTTGGCTATAGATGATTGTAACCACTGATGTGACACCCCGGCCCCTTGTGCAAAATTGGGAAAAGGGGTTGTGGATGTGGTAGTGAGTGGGATAAAATGAAAGTGTATTTTAAAAATATGGTAGAAATAAAAGAAAAAGAGATCTGGTTAAGAAGTAGCAAGAATTGTTTAGGGGGGGGCTGACAAAGGTTAATATATTGCAGAATAAGGGGAGTCTCACAGAACAAGAAGAGATGCAATTGCAGAGTGCTAACGAGAAAATAAAGGAGTACCTAGATGATATGAATACGTTTAGAAAGACTGCTGTTAAGCAACTGTTTTGAAACTTGTGGCACAATTACTTAGGCAATGGAAAGTTGAAAGGGTTGTTGCCAAACGTAGGGAACCTATAACAAGAAAAATAAAAACAGGTAATATAGAAGTATTACAGATGTTTTGAAAATTTTATAGGTTCATAGGTTGGCACTGGGCTATCTGCCTGAAGGCATATATTAGCCCAGCCACACTGTGCGGTATTCACCGCCCCTTTAGTAGTTCCCTAGACCCTTGTACTAGCAGCTAGTACACTTGGCCCCTATCTAGTAGTGCTGTTGGTGTGATCCCCGGTGTGAACTTTCTGTTACCCATCCACTCATCAAGGTTCCTCTTGAAGAGTGATAGCGAGGGGCTCTGTCTTATGTAGATCGGGACCCTGTTCCATAGTAAGGGAAGTCTCTGCGAAGGGAATCTATCCCTCCAGCATGTTCTATTCATTGTTGTGTTGAGGTTTATATCCCTAGAGCGTGTAGCTCGAGTAGATTTGGTTTTGCTAAGATGGAGCATGTTCAACAATTCTGGGTTGGACATGGCTCTGTACGTTAGACAGAGATCACCTCTGAGAAAACGGTATGCAACAGAGAACGGTCTTAGCTTTTTCAATCGTGCTGCATAGGGCAACTGTTTGAGGCCAGTAATTCTCTTGGTTAGGTACCTCTGTGGTCTCTCCAGCTGCTGGAGATGTCTAGCCAGGTACATTCCAATTGGTGCATTGTACTCAATAATGGGTCTGATGAGGGAAGAGTAGAGGGGCACCATTACATCCTTAGATCTTGATGCGAACCCTTTCGTGATCAGATGGGTCACATGGAAGGATTTTCTAACCACTTTGGCAACATGGTTATCAAAGGAAAGCTGACTATCTACTTGGGTCCCTAGATCCCTTATTTCTTCTTCAGATTTCAGGGGATTACCTCCTATGTTGTACTTTGCGGCTACTCAGTTTTTTCCAAAGGGGATTACTACACATTTTTTTGCATTTAGCTTGAGACCATGACTTTGACACCATGCATCAGTCTCATTTAGGCCCTTCTGGAGAATCTCCATGTCGGCCGGAGACTCTATTATAGCACCCAGTTTGCAGTCGTCTGCAAACTTAGTCAGCCACAGCTCTTCCGTGCTTGCCTGTACTTTTGAGAAGTATATGCCAAACAGGAGGGGGCCCCAGGACAGAGCCCTGAGGCACACAACTTGTTACTGGTCTGGATTCGACATAGATCCCGCTACTCTTACTTTATGGAATCTGTCTGAGATCCAATTTGCGATCCATCTTGTGACGTAAGGGTTTATGCCCAGGCTGGTGAGCTTATCAATAATGAAATATGAAAGTTTATATAAAGCAGAGAAGTGAGGAAATCAAGAAAAAGCACAAATGGAAATATTTATGAAAGACTTGAATATGCCAAGGTTAAAGGTAGATGAGGTTCAACAATTAGCAGTTAAGATAGGAGGAGATGATATAAAATTGTGATGTATAAGCAATCTGTATGAAAGTCTCAAGGAATAGATGGTATTCCAGTGGAAGTTTTGAAGCTAGGAGGGAAGAAGGTGATAAAGATCTGGAAGGTTTTGTTTAACAGTATTTAAGGGGAGAGGCACCAACATTCAAGAAAAAAAGCTGTAGTGGCTGTAATACCTAAAGATGGTAAAGACCCATCAGATCTAGCTTCATATAGGCCTATTTCAATTTTAAGCCATGAGTATAAACCATTTCATAGGTTGATACTAGGCTAGCTGCCTTCGTTTTCCATTTTACGCTTAGTCAGTTTCCTTTCCAAAGGTGAAATGCAAACCCTGTACCTTGTGTCTGTGAGGTAAACACCTTAGCTATTATACCATCCCCAATCCAAAATATCTATAATGGCTAAAAAAGGCTAACGTTATGCCAAAATTGACAGATATGGATCAGCATGGTTTTGTGGAGGGGAGGCGCATATTTGCCAACATTAATTAAACAATGATGATCCAGAGGGCAGCAGAACGTAAGAAAATACTGCTGATGTTGATGTGTCTTGATGCAAAGAAAGCATTCGACAGAGTAAGCTGGGATTTTATGAGTAGGGCACTGGAAGCATTTGCATTTCCTGATACAATAATAAGGTTGATTAGAAGGATATAGGAGGGATCGGAGGCAAACATCAAAGTGGGAGGGTTCGTCTCTGATGGGTTGCCTGAACTGAGGAACCATGCAGGTGTGTCCTCTTTCCCCTTTGTTATTTGAGTTATATTTAGAACCATTGGCAAAGAAAATAAGGGACTCAGAAATTCAAGGATATAATTGGTATGATTAATAAAATTTGGCTTCATTTGCGAATGATGATATTTTGTACCTGATGAAACCAGAAAGGACATCTCAGTGTTGTAGAACATTCTGACACGTTTCATTTTTTTGGGATATAAAATTAATGAAGATAAAACAAAGGCTACAGGTGTAAACTATGTACCCAAACATTAATTGGTTCAGCAATAACCATGTTTATGGGCACATGATAAAATGAAATATTTGGGAGTGCGGATTAAAAACGATTCTGTAATGACAGCTAAGAATATGTGGAAAGACACTAAAACGATAATACAAACACTGAGAAACTGGAAGCTGTTGCCTATGGACAGCAAGATACAAGCAGTAAAAATGTTTTTAGTCCCTTTAGTTTTATAGACAAGTCAGGCATATTTTTATCAAGCAGCGGAGAAAATGTGTATAGTAATTAAAGAGTTTGAAGGATTGTATCTGGTAAGGAAGGAGGGCAAGAGTGAAGTGGGATCAGTTGACCCCCCCCCCCAATTGAAGAAGGAAGTTTAAGATTACTGGCATATTTTGGAGGTACACAGTTAAGCCTCTTATACATAATACAAGCAGAAAGCTGCAATTCAAAGTGGAAAGGGGTAGTGATGAAGGAGGAGCATAATTCAAGAAATAAGGAAAGAGTGGGATTTTGGATGCAGGCCCTTAAGGAGAAAAACAGCATTCATGCAGAATATTATATTCATAAAGTAGCAGAAAGTGTACTAAAGAACTAAGCCAACATGAGAATGGAGAAAAGTCTGTGGTTAGGGATGACTGCAATTAGAGGTACAGAGAATAGAGAATAGGAAATAGGGTGCTTGACTTTACTTGAGGAAGCTAGCAAAGGAACTAAGGTGTTCGGCACAAATAGATTGGAAAAGGAAACAGAATGGGAAGAGGCCAAGAAGACATTTTGACTGCAAGATAGAGATTAACTTCCCTGTTAAAGACTGATATCAGATTATAGGTAGAGAGAAAGGGATAGGGGAATCCTAAAGGGATAATTAGTAGGGCATATAAAATATTGCATAATAATTATAGGAAACAATTAGAGAAGGTCAGAAAGCATTGAGAAGAGAGATTAGATGAGCAGTTCACAAAGAAACAATGGGAGGACATATGTATGGCTCCCAAGTATGCAACAAAATCTAGAAGTTTAAGGATTTTTGCCTGAAAGTGTCTGCAAATAATTTTTCCTCTGGTAGGTGGCAGATGTTGGAGGTGTAATAGGGTAAGAAAAAGGTACCTTGGAGCATATATTCTTGGAATGTAGTGAGTTTGCAGACTTTAAAAATTCCCTACAGAGTACTCGGTCTGTAATATTGGGTGAAGAAATGAGTATAACTAAGGAAATGTTTTTTTTATTTGGGATACAGGACCTGAATTGCCTACACCAGTTCTGGTGGCTGCCAAAAAGCAGTTAGTAGAAGATGGAAATAAAAAGGTTAAGCCAACTATACTTGAAGTAGTGAATATTATAACAGAGGTAAAACAACAGGAATTGAGACATTTAGAAAAGGGCAGGAGTAGATTTCATAGAAAAAAAATGGAAATCGGGGAGTAATATATGCAGAAAAATTATTTGGAAGAGGAATGAGGTTTAAGAGAAGGCAGGAATTGAACAATTTATGTAATGTTGGATTTATTATGTTGTATAGAACAATATATGCGATGTATAATGTTTATAAATGTGAACTTGTATGTTTTGATTAATTTTATACAAATGTAAGTTTACCTATGTCAGAAGTGATAATTCAATAAAGGTGTTAAAAAAAAAAAAAGAAAAATAGAAGCCCATGGGATATATGCAAATGACCCCTTTAGCACATTAACTGTTACAGCTATATGGTTTCTGAATGCCCATGCCTTTTCACTTTAAGTAACAGCTACTAGGGTTTGGCTTTATTGGCCTGAATGCATCTGTAAAGACATAAAAAGAAAGTCATGAACATTCAAAAGCCACGTAGTTGAAATACTTAATGTCCTTAAGTGATCATTTACATATATCCCATGGGCCTCTGTTTTCAGGAGGGTTAAGGTATCACACAGTGAAAAATCTAGGTTGGCTGTTTTTTTCTTGCAGGTTTTACTGCTTGATGTGTCATTGTGGCCTTTTTACCCTTTGGTTTGGATGTTAGTTGTGATATTTTGCAGGCAGCTTAATGTTTCTGGACATTCGCTTTGTTTAAAGACCCTGTGTTTCTAAAATATAGCCAAACAATCTACTTATGCTGTGCTGATGAGGGCAATCAGAAGGGTGAAACATGCATGTACACTGCTAGAGGGGTTTGGCTTTATTGGCCTAAATGTATGTATAAATGACATAAGAAAAAAAAAAGCATGGGCATTCAGAAGACATGTAGCTGAAACACTTAATGGCCGTAGGGGGGTCATTTATACATTTTCCATGGGCCTCTATTCCAGGAGGTTTAAGGTATCATACAGTGAAAACTCTAGCTTGCTTGTTTTATTCTTACAGTATTTACTGTTAAGACATTTCATGAGTTCAGTTTCAAGGACAGTGTGGTTGTGAGAGTTGAATGCCTTGATCAGGGCAAGCATCTCCTAGGTATTTATGTACTTGCATCTGTCCTTGGTATCCAACACCCCTTCACTCTTATCCTTCCTGAAACTCCTCCCCGAGCAAATTCCAAACTGGCTCTGGGGAATGACTGCTTTTGAAGCAGGGAAGGAGAAGGTGAGACCTGGACTTAAGAATGCCTCCACCAGAAGATTTCTTTTTTGACAAACTCCAGCAATGGAATTTGAAAAGATAAAGGGTGTTGATGCTGGTACCAAAGAGATTTCAGATACCACTGTATCTTTCTCATGTGGAGTCTTTCCAGAAATATCTCGAGACTCATAGATGAGACCCAAAATGCTGAGGCATTCCTTCATTGTGATCAAATTCTGACTGGAAAACCTTAGAAACAGATCTAAATATGGATTTGTTTTTCCTGTGCAAGAAAAGCTTTTTGAACTGAGATGTCTAGTTGACATCCCAGGAACACAATCCTGTGTGATGGAGTCAAGAAATACTTTTGACTGTTCTGTTGGAATATCAGCTTGTGCAAGAGATCTCTCACCTAAGAGAGAGATTCCTGATACTTTGAAAAAGATTCTGCAAAGATTTGCAAGCTGTCAAAATATGGAATGTTTGGCTACCCTGTAGCCTGGAATGAGCTATAACTGGAGCTAGACACTGTGTGAGCACTCTTGGTGCAGTGGATAGCCAAATTGTGATCCAAACATACAGCACCTTAAGAAATATCTGAGGTCTGGATGAATAGGAATATGACGATAAGCTTCTTATAAGTCTAGTGTTAACCAGGAAACTTGAAAGAGGAAGAAGAGGTAACAAGCTGTGAAGTGACATCACTTTGAATTAGAGCACTACCACAAAATGTTTTAGGAAAGAAATATCCTGAACTGGTGTCCAAGCATTTTCTTTTTTTGGCACTAGGAACATCCCTGAATAAAAACCTTTCCCTTATTGGGAAGGAGGAACTGGTTCTGTCATTCCTTGGGACAGCATGAGATGAACAGGTGGAAACAAAGAGGCTGATCTGGAAGATGTGGAATGACACCTTGGAAAGGAGGAATTTCCTCCCACTGCCATTTGTAACGTTGATGAATGAAATTCAGAACCCATTTGTCTGAATCAATTTTTACCAAAGAGAAAACTGGAGATTAAAACTTTCTAGAAGAAAAAGGGGCCCGCCAGAATGAGAATGGTGTCACAAGGTCTCTTGAATAGTCACTCAAAAACATTGGGCTGTCCTTTGTTTTGGGAGGATAGAGACTTCTTCTTTGATCACCCTTGTCATTCCTCCTTTAAACGTATGTTTATCTGAATTCTGCTGAGACTATTTATTCTGTTTTCTGCCAGTAATGGAAGAGAAGAAAGAAAATTCCATGGACACTTTTGAAGAGGAAAGCTAAGAAATCTTAGACATTCCCTGGATCAGCTTACCCTTTTTATCACCTCTGCCACAGAGAGGGCAAACACTAAATTTCCATCCAGGGGAGAATTGAAAATCTCATTGTTAACATCTTTGGGCTAGTTCTGAGAATGCAGCCATGCAAACCATCTTAAAAAAGTACCAGTGGCCATATCCTTGAAAGAAGTATCAAGAGTCATCCATACACTGCAAACAATGAGTAGTGCCACCTGTGCAAATGAAAAAAAAAAACTAATTTAGCACAGATTTTTCCTCACAAGAAGAAACAGCAGATAAAACATTTATCATACGTTCTCAATTTTTCTGAACAAACTTTAACATATGAACCATGACAATTCAAATTTCTGAAAATCAAATTTGCAGAAGTGTACACTTTTTCTCATACTTGTCAGTAATTTTCCCATCCTTAGCAGCAGCAGTGGGAATGACTGTGGCTGTAGCTGCTGAGTCAGGTTTGGGAATAGTGTATAAAAATGTAAAAGACTGAGGAATTGTATACACCCTGTCTGCCTTTTTAATGGCAGCTGGCTGGCTAACAGAGAAATTGCAGACAGTACATGGGTGCCGGAACCATAGAACGTAGGGGGAGGGGAGCCCCCCCCACACACTTTTGCAGATCACCTCTGTCCCTTTTGTTTTCTCCCGGCTGTTGCAAGCGGTTTTGTTTGCCGTGATGATGTCAGCACATTTCCGGCATTTGCGAGGGGGATATTCAGAACCTGTTAGCATTAGAGTTAATTGCAGAGTGGAGCGGGGGAATGGAGAGTCTCTCTAGAGTGAGTACACTAATTGCAGGGTGGAGCAGCAGGGGAACCTGTGTGTGTGTGTGTGTGTGTGTGTGTGTGTGTGAGATCTATTCTACTCAAATAGCTGTATTCATGTCAGCTATCACTAGGGACCTATATTTGAAAAACAGAAAGTATGTTGTGATTACTAACCAGCAAAAGAAGTAGAGAGTAGCATTAACTGTCAGAGTTTCTGTTTTGCTTCTTTTTATTACTCTCTAGTAAGCATTTAGCTGCAGAGACTGTCCTTATTGTACTCATGGTAGGGATGATGACAATGATTCCTCTTGAATTCTTGTAAGTCTGTAACCCTGCACATTACAGATCATCACATAAATTCATATTTCTTTTTATGTGCATACGACCATCCAAAACTGGAAATAGACAGGGCAAACTGTAATACTTAAGTGATAGTAAAGCTACTAACTATATTGTATCGTGTAATAAAATGCATTAAGATTGTTTAAGGACTTAACTCAGCTAACATCATACATAGACTCAACACAAGCAGAATACTTTTTCATCTTTCTAGTAGTCTATAGACTGCATGTAAAGCGCAAATACATGTAGGAAGTCTGATGGTCAAGTCTGTGTTATAAATAACAAATATTGTTTTAGGCTAGCGTTCTTTCAGATTCACTCCAGGGAATGCATTAAAATTATACAGCTATACAGCAAGGAAGAAATCGGTGAATACACAGAAACATAAAACACATTTTTCAGTTAGTATAATGTGTGTGTCTGTGTGTGTGTAATATATATATATATGTGTGTGTGTGTTTATATATATATATATATATATATATATATATATATATATATATACATATATATATATACATATGTATGTGTGTGTTTATATATATATATGTGTGTGTGTGTGTGTCTGTGTGTATATATATATATATCAAATGATGAGACTATTAAAAGGGTTGCTTTGGATGCATAATCAACATGACATTAACACGAGCATCATAGACAAAGATAGGAAACGCACTATAGTCTCAGCTTACCATTCATTCCACAGCAGGAGCCATACTTTATTCATTTGTTTATTTATTGCTCTTTGATAACCATTTTGGTGGGCTCATCAACATACCCTACTCAGACTCTACCAAGGCCCAAAATAACATTAGTTTCATATATCAAATATTCAGATATCACTCTAGCATAAAAAAACATGCTATTTGCAAATCATATAGAAAATGACAGTTCAGGTTTGCAATCAATGTTCTAAATAGACAAACATTATAAAGCTGATAAGTACAACTGCAGCTTTATAAACATTACTTTGAAAGAACTAATACATATAATTTGGCTGTGGAATGTTCATTCAGTAGTGGTTCTGCAGTCTGCAATGATAAATATTTTGTGTTTTACAGTTATCAGCACAAAAATTTTCAGGTACATACTTACTAAAACAGAACAATATTTACACTAGCTTTTGATGTCAAAGCAATAAGAACAATGAAATGCATATTTAGGAAAGTATAAGTGATTGCATGGGAATAACTGAATACAGCATACACTGTGACAACGTGCTTGAAGTTATTTAATTTGTTTGTTCAGCCCTTTACTTTTATGCAGGCAAAGGAACATTCACTAAGAATGGATTATTTTATCTTACTTTGTATGATGTATAAACCATTTTCTGCCTAATTTCTATTGGGAATTGGTTCTAGATGGTAGGTGCAAGCTTTGCAAATGTCATTTTGCCCATGTCTGTCTTAAATATGGTTCTAAGTAGGGAAAGGGTTTCCTCATACATACCTTCATTGCATAGCTGTGGTGTCCGATTTGCCGGATTGATTTTAATGGGACAATGACTTGTTCTGTTGATTTTAAAGATCTAGGAGGACAGTTCTAAGGTTGTTCTTTCATTCACTCATTGGTAGCCATTTTACCTTGAGTGAGAGTAAGCACTGATAGGTTTTCTGGTCACCAAGTAAAGAAAATCTGCAGACTTTAATTACTTTTTGCATGTTTTGTATATTTTTCCTTGTGTACAAAGATAAAAATCGAAGTCCGCATTCAGTGTTTGGAATTAATACTTTCCTTGTTATAGCTTGTCACAGACTGGTGCAGCTAAATTGGATATTCTATAGAACAACTGTAGCTGTGAGAGTTCCTTGCTTATAATGTCTGCATGTTGTAGAGTGGAGCGGGGGAACGGAGAGTCTGTCCAGAGTGAGTACACTAATTGCAGAGTGGAGCAGCAGGGGAACTGGTATGTATGTGCGTGTCTGTGTCTCTCTGTGTGAGAATGGCCCCAGCAGGGTACATCTGGTGGCTAGAGGTACTCAGGCTCAAACCTTGTACCTTGGGTACAGGTAAAAAGAGCCTAAAGTCCCTAGCCACCATAACTTGTGAATTTATTACTCACATTTTTGTTCTGTTCTTTCTGGTTTGCATGAGTGGTAAAACAAAACCTTTTTTAGCAATTTGTAAGGTTATAAAGTCAGTATTTGCAATGTGTCCCCATTTTGGGGCTGTGTTCCCCCATTTTGGGGCTGTGTTCCCCCATTATTGGCTTTGTTCTTTATTTTTGTGCCAAGAGGTTGAGAGCTATGGTGAGAAGTGAGGACTGAATTCACTAAATGATAAGATAGCCATTTAAGTTTGTCTTCCTGTCTTTCAGGAAACTGCTGGTTTAGTTTAGTGGTATGTTGCTCTGACTGTAGTGCACAGTGTTCTGGGTTCAAGACTTGGCAGTGAAGTGCATGGTGGTAACAATGTTTTATGCGAGCAACTTTCCAAAATTATACACGCAATGTTTAAACTGTCCCTGGTTTTTGGCCTTTTGCCCCCCCCCCCCCCCATTGAAATTAAGTTCAAGAAGCTGTGCAACATGCCTATGGATTACAGTCTACTGTGATTCTGTATTTATATATTGTGTGTAGAAGTAGACTGTTATCATGGAAAAGTTTTGAATAGGGCAGTTTTGTCATTATTGGTGCATGCATTTTGCTTCATTGCCTACTGGAAAAATGTTCAAACAATAAATTTAAAATGCAATTGTGTGTGGAAGTAGACTTATCATAGAAATGTTCTAAATAGGGCAGTTTTGTCATTAATGGTGCATGCATTTTGCTTCATTGCCTACTGGAAAAATGTTCAAACAATTAATTTAAAATGCGCTCTAACTTAAGTCTAACAAGTGTGCTGTATTATACAAGGAATATAATTTAATTCAATCAGGAAGGTGAATCAAGGAATGCATACATGTATGCATGGCCCTAAATATGTGTTTGAAAACAGCCCAGAGGAAAATGTGAAAAGCTCAAAATCATGGGCAAATGTTAAGCTTTACTCTTGTTACCAAAGCAGTGGATGAAGGTAAAACAGGTCACAACACATTACCTTGACCTGGCCAATCCTTTTGACACAATCCCCTACTCAGGTGTAGTACAAAAGATGAATAATGTAGGAGCAAACACTTACATTGCCAGCTGCATTGCCAACTTGGCTCATAGGATGCAGGAGATCAAAACAGGGGAAGAGACCAGTCACCAATGGAGTCCCCCAGGGTTCGGTGCTGAGACTTTTTCTGTTTGGCATATACATCTCAAAAGTAAAAGGAAATACCAAAGAGCTTTGGCCAGCTAAGTTTGAGATGACTGCAAGCTAGGAGAAGTTATGGACTGTAAGTTAGGACTATGCAGAGGCTAGGAACTTTACCCTGCGTTCATTGCAATGTATGTCATTTTATTGTTCCAACCTTTAACTATATAAATGGACATCTATTTGAGGTTAATAATACATATAGCTGTAATACTGAAGGTATTATTTATGCATTGAAATGTCCTTGTAACCTTGTGTATATAGGAGAGAGTAAGAGGAAGTTTAAAATTAGATTGCAGGAGCATATCAGGAACATTATAAATAATAAAGAAGAAAGCCCTGTTGCTAAACATTTTCTTCTGGTTCACAATTCTAACCCAAATGAGTTACAAGCCACTATTCTAGAACATATTGCTAAAGGTGTATTTTCTGACCACTTGTATAAAAAGAAGTTGCTGTATAAAGAAAGTATTTTTATTTTGAAATATGACACTTTATTTCCTCGGGGTCTGAATGTAGAATGTAACTGGAGGTTTCTTATCTGATGAGGAAGCAGTATTAAGCATTTTTAATGTTTATTGATTAATTGATGTTAATTAATTGTTTAATTGTTGGTTGTAGTAGGGTATTTAAACTGTGTAAGTTATGTGATGTTTTATACTCCTTGAAGGTGTTTGCCGAAACGCTAGAGGTGCAATAAACAGGTGTTTTACGTGGATTCTTCATCTGTGGTCTTTAGTTTTACTTTATTTTTCTTTTTTGGTTTGTATTAAAGCTAGGAGAAGTTATTGAATCCCCAAATGACTTAACTGTCATGCAGGAGGGTTTGTCCCAAATAGTAACTGGTGTCAAAATCATGACAATACCCTATGAGAACTGATCCAATTGTCTGGCATTTGGGAACTGTGTGTACAGTGACCTAACTTTTGACCAACATGTGCCCAGAGTCATAAAGCCTTTCTGTATTGCAAAGCTTATAAACAAATTGATTGTGACTAGATCTAGAGATGATGTTGTCCCCCTTTATAAAGCTCTCATTATGTCAGTCATTTTGTATAATGCCCACTTTGGCATGTATCCGTCCAGCCCCATGCAGCAATTGGAATACCTTCAGAGATACCTTACTGAAAGGATACAAGGTCTAAACAATAGGTCTTGCATGGACCACCTCAAAGATTTATTACTGTACTCAGTATCCTACAGAGTGCTTAGAGGTAACATGTCTGGCATACAAAGCATCCTCTGACATAATACAGATGGATCTACTGAACATCAGCAAGTCAAATGACATCAGAAATACTCAGTCCAGGTATCTAAACTAAATATTCATAGGTTAGTACTAAGCTAACTGCCCTTGTGAGCCATTTTAAGCTTAGCCAATTATCCCTTGTGAGATTCAAACCCTGCACCTTGTGTTTGTAAGGCAAACACCTTAACCATTAGGCCACCCTCCCAACCCTCTGTTGTGGAGAGATGGATATATATCACAGACTACCACTGTTCCGGAACAGACTATCCATAAAAATAAAGCAAAGCTCATCCATCCATATTCAAATGCAACTTGAATCTAAGGATGGGTAATAGAAAATGTACTCCAGGATTTCACGTCATGCCACTAATGGATAGAGGCAATTCTTAAATGCTGCATCCGTTACATGGCCCCCTCAAATTATCTATGGTATGATCACAATTGTTCTCATTAGGGTTAATATACAATTATCAGCCATGGGGATAGCTAAGACCAATCAGAAAATGTTAATTCAAGCACCAAAAGGGAATTGGCTAAGCTTAAAATGTCCTCCAAGTGAACCTATGTTGTGGTAGCAAATAGTTATAAAACAGTTACCCTTTTTAGTTCACTAAGTGCCCCGTCACCCTCCGCCCCCCCCAGTCTTTAAGAACTTCCGGCGCCTATGAGACAGTAACACACATATCCTCTAAAGATGACAGAACAGGAATAATGGATATATTCTGGAAAGTCCAGCTGTGACAGCTCATAGGGAGGGAATGAGAAACCTCAGATGTTGTGTAGTCCTATCTCGCCTACATTCTTACCCGTGGGTTCGGAACCGAATATCGGCTCTGACTTGGCCGATTTTACTAGCTCAAAGTCTCTCATTGGCTGGGCTAAGAGGGTATCCCATGGTGCACTGCTCCATATCCCCAGATCTCATTTGCCGCTTGTGTAGCTCGGACGTGGTCTCACTTGGCTGTGGCTAAGTACCTTCTTTTTTGCTATTTCTCTTAGAGAAATTTGATAGTTCATACCCAAAAGCTATTTTAATGGCTATTTCTTGTTGCTGTCGCTGTGTTTGAGTGTGATTGTTGTGTTTTTGGTATCCCTAACTGTTCCAGCGGGCTAGGCCCATTTTAGTTAGAGGACCTAGTCCTCCCCTCTGTTGTTAGATAAACTTTTTGTGTGATTATGTTTATCTGTATGTTCCCTAGAAGAACCGTTTCAGTTAGAGGTTCTTAGAATGTGTCTAATACTGTTTTTTCTGGTGTTCCTAAATTGTGTGTTATTCCCGCCCTTTTTTGTAAGTTGTGTACTAGGTGGTTTCGCTAGCATTATTTATAAAATGTCTAAGGATCAGAAGGAGCATAAGCCTTCTGGCTTTAAAAAATGTTCCAAATGTGGATATAAGATGTCCATCACGGATGGACACTCTGTGTGTGTCTACTGCCTTGGAGCCATCCATTTACAGGAGTCGTGTAGCTTTTGCCACGCGTTCAGTCCTAGGGTGCTCCAGGAGAGGAAAAATAAATTGATTTTAAAGGGACTTCTAAAACCATCATTTGAGGAAGCTATAGACTCTGCTCCTAGTCCTCAGTCAAAATCTAAAGCTTCCAAGGCTAAGAAAAGGTCTCCGGCTCCATCTGCCACGTCGGAGCCTCCGGAGAAGATTACTGTTTTGGACTCTACCTCCTCGGCTCCGCTGTCCTCGGGGCCGCAGGAGGTATCAGTGTTAACTGAATCGGCGTCGGCTCCTATTATTCTTGAACCCATTCAGAGCCGGTCGCCCAGTGTGAGGCATGGTTCACCTGACAAGAGATCCCGATTTCCTCACTCTCCTCTAAATCCTCTAGGCTTTCTGATTTGGATGTTGATAGGGTGGTACAAAGGCTCCTGCAGTCACCGGTGTTGGCTAAATTGTTCTCGGCTCCGACCCACTCGGCTCCAGAGCCAGTTCCTATGACTGTTTCGATGATTCCTCCTCCAAGCACATCCTTGTTGTCGGAGACAGTATGCTCTGCTCCGAGTGATGTTCCTGCGCCGGCTCTGATGCCCCCTCTGGGTCTATCAGTGCAGACCTCGGCTCCGACCATGTCGGTTCCGTCCACAGGGTTTGAGACTCGGGTATCTTCGGTCGGGCCCGAGGGGGATACTTCAGGACATCTGTTGGTTCCGAGTCTCCCACTCGGTGCATCGGCTCGTGGGACCCTGGTCCCGGTCGTGGCCTTGGGGGCCGGTCAGTCCTCGGACTCGGGGGGACCTGCCTTCGAGGCCATGCATAGCGCGCTGGCCAGATCGTCAGCTACATCACCCGGGTCGGTCATTCCATCCCCCACCACCCCGGCGAGAGCTTCTGACACTCACCTATCCATGGACAGTAGAGTGCCAGGCCGTAAGGATGCCCCCACGAGCGGTCCCCAACTTTCTGAGGGTCTCCCAGAGTCTGTGCCTGAGGAGCCTCCTAGAAAGAAATTGTGCAAGAGGAAGCACATAGACTCCCAGGATGAGTCTCTCACCTCCGATACTGACCTCGAGGAATCAGAAGGGACCCCCAAGTCTTCCTCTGGTGATGTTTCCTTCTCCGATATCCTGGAGATACTGAAACAAAGAGGAAACTGGCCTTCCAAAGCTCCTTCTGAGGAGGAGTCAGTATTCCTTAAGGCTTTTGGCGCTCAACCCTCCACCTCCTGGGTGTCTCCACCCTTCGAACTTTTTGACCTCATTTGTTGAAGAGTGTGGGAAAACCCCGATTCTGTGGAGCCCATGCCCAGGCATCCCAACAAATTCCTGTCCGCACCCCAGGGAAAAGAGTTTCTGTCAAAAGGAGTCCCTGTAGATGCCATGGTGGTGGCGGCAGCCACCCAGAAGGAAGTTGCAGAGTCTTCTTCATTGGTCCATCCTCCTAACAAGGAGTCTAGTACTATGGACCGGTACGGGAAGCATACCCTATCTTCAGCAACCTTTACTTTACGGTCGCTGAATTATTTGTCTCACTTCACTCGGCTCCAGAGTGATCTCCTCAAAGAGTTGGGAGATACTCTTGCGGGTAACATACCTGAGGCGGTGGCTCACATGGTTAACGCCCAGGTTTCTACCCTCAACTCCATTGCTAACTCGTCCATGCGGCTCATTTCGTATGCAGCCGAGAGAGTGAGTAGGGCAGCAAGCTCAGGGGTCACCCTTAGAAGGCAATCCTGGCTGCACCTGTGTCACTTTGCGGAGGCCTTGAAGTCTTCCTTCACTGATGCCCCATTTGACGGTTCCTCCTTGTTTGGGACCAAAGTGAAAGACACCCTCACCAGGTGCGAGCAAGAGGGAAAGACCCTGTCTGCCATTGGGGTCCGTTTTTCCCTTTCTTCTAGGCCTTATCCCAAGGCCCAGCCAGGAGGGGGGAGATGTGGTTCAAGAAATCACAAAGGTTTTTTTCCTGTCGCACAAGGTGAACCCCCCTCCAGAGGCAGGGGAAGGGGGATTACTCATGGAGACGTTGCCCCAGAGGCAGAGGGGGCCCTGCAATTCGGGAGACCATGACTCCTTCCGTGGCTCCCCATACTTTCATTCCTGAGGGTGTGCCTGACTACACTTATCTGGAGCCAGTCGGGGGTCGAATTTCCTTATATCCTTAAGCCTGGGAGAGCATTACCCAGGACCGATGGGTATTATGGATAATTTCCGGAGGTTACTTCATTTCATTCTCTTTAGTACCCCCGCCAATCAGAAAAATCCCATACATTCCACCCAGTCAAAGGGATCAAGCAGCCTCGGAGATCTCGCAGCTGCTAGAAAAAGGAGCCATCCAACGAGTCCCCTCAGAACAAATTGGATTAGGGACTTACTCAAGATTCTTTTTGGTGCCGAAAAGAACAGGGGACCTGAGACCCATACTAGATCTCAGTCAACTCAACAATTACACACACAAGTCCAAGTTCTGTATGGTCACACTACAATCGATTCTCCCATTGTTGGAAGAGGAGGTATGGATGTGCTCCATCAATCTCAAGGATGCTTACTACCATGTCAAAATGGACAGAGCATCCAGGAGTCACCTACGCTTCCGGCTGGGAGCCAGTCACTTCCAGTTTCGAGCCCTGTCCTTTGGTCTCACCACAGCCCCCAGGGTGTTCACCAAATGTATGGCAGTGGTGACAGCTCACTTGAGACGTCAGGGATTCCAGGTGTTTCCGTACCTGGACGACTGGGTCCTTACCGCCCCCACCAGGCATCAACTAGTTCAGACCAGGGACGCTACCATCAGTCTATGTCACCAGTTGGGCATAACAATAAACTGGGAAAAATCTGCCTTATTGCCCTCACAGGGTGTCACCTTTATAGGAGCAGAGTTAGACACCATTCAAATGTGAGCATTCTTACCACAAGAAAGGATCACAGTATTACAACAACAAATACACATACTGATGCCCCTGAGACATGCAAAGACAAGACTGATTCTACAACTACTAGGGACCATGGCAGCAACTATCATGTTGGTCCCTCTAGTGAGATTACACATGAGACTTCTTCAATGGCTCCTCTTTGTCCAATGGTCTCTCCAAAGACTCCCACTATCTCATCCCATCTTACTCACAGACAGGTGCAAGCAGGACCTCCGTTGGTGGCTGTGCACCAACAATTTGAACGGGGGAAAGCCCTTCATTCCACCCGTCCCTGTTGCCACGGTGACCACGGACACCTCCCAGATGGGGTGGGGGGCATTATCTCGGCAGGAACACGAGATACATTTGCATATAAACGTCCTGGAGATGAGAGCAGTGCTTCTTGCGTTGCAGGCACTCCAGAAAGTTCTTCCTCTAGGGACTATTGCGATACACTCAGACAACATGTCAGTAGTGTGGTATCTAAACAAGCAAGGGGCAACCCGGTCTTACCCTCTATGCAGAGAGGCTATGTGAGTGTGTCATTGGGCAATAGCTTCCCAATGGTTTCTGGTGGCAATGCACATTCCGGGGAAGTCCAACATAATAGCGGACAGGCTAAGCAGAGCTATCCTTATGCCTTACGAGTGGTCCCTGAATCGCCTGGTTGCAGAGCGAATCTTCAGCAGATGGGGTCAGCCTTGCTGTGACCTTTTTGCCAGCCCTCTCAATGCGAAATGCAGCAACTACTTCACGCTGATCCCCCCACAGGGGGAATCACCCAGGGACGCTCTGGTTCACGATTGGCCCTCCGGTCTGCTTTATGCTTTCTCTCTGTTTCCCCTCCTCTCAAGGGTGATTCAGAAAGCGCAATCCTTGGGAAGCAGAATGATTCTGATTGCCCCACACTGGCCTCGTCAAGTCTGGTTCCCCTTTCTTCAGCCATACATTATGGACACTCCTTGGAGTCTGGACCCTCTACCAGATTTACTGACACACATGTCGGGACAGTTCCACCCCTCTCTGAGGACACTCCGGTTGACAGCCTGGCTATTCCACTTTCATCGCTAGTCAGATGTCATAATTTTTCACTGGAAGTGGTCCATATATTATCGTCCTCTCATAAAGCCATCCACTAGAAAGATTTATTCTAGCAAATGGAAAAGGTTCTCTATCTGGGCACATACTAGAGGCATTGATCCTTACACAGCTCCAATAGATTCAGTTCTGGAGTTCTTGTCTATGCTGTTCTATCAGGGGTCTGCATCAGCTGCCATCATAGTTCAGCTGGCGGCGATATCCAATTTCCACATAGTGAATGAACCTAGTCTCATGGCACACAGATTATGCAAAGCATTCCTTAAAGGTACTCTGTTTCTTCGTCCCCCAGTTTCCGAACCTATCATGCCCTGGGATCTCAATTTTGTTCTACAAGCCCTTACTTTACCACCTTTTGAGCCTGCAGCTACCTGTGAATTAAAATTCTTAACATGGAAAACAGCATTCTTAACAGCAGTCACTTCAGCAAGGCGGGTTTTGGAAATTCAAGCCCTCTCCATCAAACCCCCATATTTAATCTTCCATAAAGATAGGGTCTCTCTCAGACCAAACCAGGGGTGTAGCTAGGATTTTCAAATTTGTACTGACAGCTCTCAAACTGCTACCCCCCTCCCCAGCCAAGCTACGGCCATTCGCATTTGCTGTAATGCCTCTTCAGTAATATAATATTCAAACTCGGTTCCTTGAATTGAAAATTAACCTGAAATGTCAGTTCTTTGAAAACTGCAGCATGGTAGTTGGGGTAGAGACTTTATGCTTTTGTTTTCTGTAACTAAGGTACAGGTTTTGAGCTCGAGTAAATTACTAACCACCTGCTACCACTAACTAGGATGTTTCATTCACACACACACCCCTACCTACCTCTTAGTGCAAGAAATATGGACAAAGCCTAAAATAAACAGGGACAGATATTAAATAATGTTCTTGTGAACTTAGAAAGTTGCTAGAATAACAGGATTTGTGCTAGTATGAATTTTTCTAAAGGACATGAAGTCGCTCAAATGTCTGTCATTATTTAGCAACTTCAGCCTTCAATGATTTTCTAGAAAATCACAAAATTTATGAGGAACAGACAAAAAATATGGGGCAAAAATCTGGACATTCTGCAAAATGTGGACAGTTGACAGGTATGCTACCTACCACACACACACACACACACACACACACACACACAACCTCTTACAGCAACAAACTCATAAATAAAACTGAGACAAAGGCCCAAAAATAAGGACATTTTTTTAAAATATTGCTCTTATAAACTTAGAAAGATAATAGAATAGTAGTAGGTCTAATTTTCTGAAAGGTATGAAATCTGAAACTGAAATGTCTGCATTATTTTCTAACTTCAGTCTTTAACAATTTGCCACTAATTTGCCTGAAAACTGCAATTTTAAGAAAAACAGACCAAAAATGTGATGCAAAAATATAAAATTGCCAGACAATACAGCTGGGAACCTGTCAAAGGAGGGACACCATTTTAATATGAGCACAGTTAACTTAGAGCAGCTGACAAAATTAGAGAATCTACATGCATTTCTGAAATAAAAGTAATGTATAACTGTGATCATTACAGTTATTTATAAAAGTAAAGTAAACCCTCTGTTTTCTTCCAAAATTGCTATTTTGTGGAGGGATCATTAGGGGAAGAGCAACATTCTGAGCCAAAATCAGGGACAGTTGAGGTTTGGCTATGCCTAATTCTATAAAGCAATTTATTTGCATGTACCTCTCAACCTGTTAATGCAATAAATCTGGACAAGGCCAAATATGCTGAGGGAACATATAAACAGTACTAAAAATTGCTCTTGTATAAACTGGGACAGTTGAGTTTAGCATGCATTTTTCTGAAGGTTATAAAGTCTGAAACTAGTGTGTCATTATTTAGTGACTTAATTCCTAAATCATTTGCCAGAAAACCACAAATTGAGGAACAAACCAAAAATAAGAAGCAAAAAATCTATTCATTCTTTGAAAATCTAGACAGTTGGGAGGTATAGTTCAGCTGGCCTCACAAAACCATGAATGGAGCCTCCCCCTGCAGCCATTCCAATGATCCATTACTTTGCTATTTCACTCCATTTACCATAAACACTAATGTACATACTAATTTACTTCTATGATGATTTGAACTTCATTTGAAAGTTTTATTTTGCATTTTACAGCACAAACACTAAGACATCTGCTAAACAAACTTGGCATTAAAACTGCTCTTGAAACTCTCATTCATTGAAACAACATTAAAACCCACATTCAAAGAAAAATACATTTTACCTGTGGATACACCTTCCTATTGCTTTGAACATTTTTCCAGTAAACAATGAAACAAAACTGCCCAATTCAGAACATTTTCATCATAAAAGTCTAGTCAAATTTTTACAGTCCACATTATCAGTAAATAATATGCACAATCTCTGAAGTCCACCACCATTATCAGTAAATAATATGCATCTCTCTAGTAGTAAAAAAGTCATCTAAATAATTAAATAAATCTAACTAATGAAGAGGTTGCTAGCAATCACCTTTATATATCATGGCGTCACGAAAAAAAAAAAGTGTCTGATGCCCTGAGGAATAAATTGCCTAAATTACATTAATAATAAGCTAGTAATATTGCAATAGGAAATGGATGGCAAACTGATAACAGGCTCATAGTTAGTGTCTTAACTTTCAGTACAGCAGCATTCACCAGCTGACTTAGCATAATCAGCACTAAACTTCTCTCCCTGCAGCTGTCAGCTCCTTGTAAAATCTACGCAATACTCAACTACATCTCAACTCAGGAACACATTAAACATTGCTTGTATAATCTTGGAAAGCTGCTAGAATAAAATGCTGTGTTACCATCATACATTTTACTGCCAAGGTCACTGTGCAAAATAGTCAGAACAACATACCACTATGCCAAATCACCTGCTTTAGAAAAGAAGGAAGACTGAAACTTAAATGGCTATCATTTAATGAATTCAGTTCTCACCATAGCTGTCAACCTCTTAGCACAAAAGAGTGCAGTAAAATAAAAGTACACTTGTAAAGTTTTGACAATAAGGAACATATGCTTAGAAAACTGACAAGCAGTAATAGCATCAGTTCTAATTGAGAGCCTCATCTAGCTTTTATAGCAGCACATTGTTACAACTCACTTTTTGCCTTTCAGCTCTGGCAGTTTACCAGCCAGCACAGCTGCAAGACCAACAGCTCCTTCTGCATCCACAGTAGCTCTTTCATACTCCAAGAATCATAGCATGGCAAGCAGGAGCTCCTCATTCCTGGGGACAGACAGAAATTTAAACGCATAACAAAGGCACAGTGCAGACATTAGAACAATTCACTGCTGCATGCAGTCTTCAAATCAGGATGATTGAAATATTATGTTATGGTCATTCATTTTATTGACAATGCCAATCACATTTATTTACGTTTGTTGTTGGGGTCCACCTATATCCATTATTGCTGTGTTCTTTTTTATGTTCAGCTATCACTAACCCACCAGGGATGCTCTTTAAATATTATTCTAATTTACTTAAAAGTTAGTAGAACAGGTTTTGTATCACAAAGCATTTTCTGAAGAATAAGTAGTATGAAACTATAATGTCTGACATTGCTGACTGACTTTAATCATCCATGATTTAAAATGGACAGGACAAATGTGAGAAAAAAAACAGGGACAGTTGTGAATCATGGAGGTGTATGGGCACGTGTGTGTGTTTTATTAAGTATGTATTTATTTATTTATTCTATAAATATAAATATATACTCTGCTGCTCCACAGAAATCATCAATGGCTTGATACAGGCTATGCTGCCAAGTCAAAACAATTATTTAAAAAAAAAAAATCCACCATTGTAACTTCAGCATTTCTGTAGCAGAGCAGCTCAACTGCATGCAATTGTAATACATCAGTCTGAATTTATGATGAATGGTGTGGAAGAGGGCAGAACATCCTAGTCTTAACTTTAAAATAGTATTTTCACATTCCTTTATGTGCAACCAAACTTCCTTGCTCAAAACATCTAAATGCTGCACATGTCATATGGCATAGAAATATATTTGTTTAGCAGGGTAAAGCACTGATCTCAATGTGACCATTTTTTGAAGAAGGACACCAATCTCGACTAGCCATAATTTTGCATAATGTCCCTGTACCCTGACTTTGCTTCCTGTTTTTGCCCTGTCTTGTCTGTTTTTTATTATCTATCAATAACACCAGCCAGTCTTTCACTTTTAGTTGTTCAGACCTTAAAGTTTGGCACTAAACCCTTTTTATCACATTGCCTTCATATTTTTGTATTTATTTGTAAATTGCTGAGGATTACTGCAAGCTACCTAAAGACTAAATCCCGATAACTTGCCTTCTGACGATGTAATGCAAGTTGTCTATGTTTCGTGCTTCTTACCATCAAGAAAATGCATGGGACCCAGGTCTATAAATATATATAATACACACACACACACACACACACACACACACACACACACACACACACACACACACACACACACACTCCTTATTACTCACCAACCCTCGGTTCTTGAAGTGAGACCAACAAATCCTCACATCCACCATAACGCTCCTCACCAACAAAATAAATGAAGTGAGACCAACAAATCCTCTGAGCTCTATTCGATTGGCTGCACTGATGAGAAAATGTAAATGCTACCCCCCTTCCAAATAAGTTGTACTGAAATCAGTACAGTGCGTATGCCTCCCGACGTCCCTGGACCAAACCCCTCGTTCCTTCCTAAAGTGGCTTCCGTGTCTAACATGAATCAGTCCATTGAGCTGCCTGTGTTCTTCCCCCACTTTTCTAACCAGGCAGAATTTAGATTTCACCAATTGGATGTACATAGACAGTTGTGCTTCTATTTACACTGGACAAAATATATCCGGAAATCTGACCAACTCTGTCTCCTTTTCGGAAAACCAATTGGGTTCTCCGGTATCCAAGGTCATCCTGTCTAGATGGATAGCCAGTTGTATCTCTTTCATCTATCAGGCAGGAGGTAAAAATTTGCCATTTCCAGTCAAGGCACATTCTACTCAGGCTGTTTCTACATCCACAGCCTATCAAGCTAGATTGTCAATGGATGATATATGTGCTGCAGCTACTTGGGCTTCTCCTCACACCTTTGTTTCTCATTACAAATTGGACATGGTCTCCAGGGGCAGATCTTCCTTTGGTTCCACAGTTCTCAGGAGTATTTTCCTATGAGCCACCCAGTATGTAGGTGTTAGGGACGCTGTCCCATGGGTAAGAATGTAGGCGAGATAGGACTACATAACATCAAGAAGTTATGTACTCACCATAACGTTCGATGTATGTAGTCCATCTCACCTCACATTCTTTCTTACCCTCCCACCTTCCCCCTGCCTGGAGGATGTGGAAGTTAGGTTGTCACCTACAGATTCCCTTTGATTAGTTTATTGTTTATATGGATGTGATGTGTGTATGGAGTACAAATGTTGTTTCGCAGCAAACTAGATCTGGGGATATGGAGCAGTGCACCATGGGATACCCTGTTAGCCCAGCCAATGAGAGACTTTGAGCTAGTAAAATCGTCCGAGTCAGAGCCGATATTCGGCTCCGAACCCACGGGTAAGAATGTGAGGCGAGATGGACTACATACATCAAACGTTATGGTGAGTACATAACTTCTTCTTTTCTCCCACTGAAAACACTGGCATATTCTAGCAATAGTCTCAGAGAAAAAGGATCCCCCACAGGGAGAGTCGGAAGCTAAGCTGTCCTCTGAGTCTGAATCAGAAATTTGAGGGGAAAAAACCCTGAATCCTGAATCTTTTCAGGAAAAAAGTAACCCCTCTTTCTTTTACAAAAAACTACTTTACAAGAAGGCTCAATAGCCTGAAATAAAATTGAAATTTAGAGATGGCTGTTAATTGAACTCTGATGGTTGAGGAGCTAGTGCCTTCATTGAAAATTGTTGCCAAAAATTCAAGGAAACTTTCTACACGGGCTGAAAAGGGGTCAGTATGTTTCTGAAGCACCTAAAAACAAAGCTCTTCCATTTACTTACATAAAGTTTTCTTGTAGAAGCTTTATGAGAAAATAAAAGTATATGATGGACAGGAGATGAGAGCATAGGATGTCTAGCTATTAAAGGAAGTGGAGAAACCACAATGTCAGCTTTAGGTTTGAGATATCCGGATGAATCATGCCTGTTGGGTGAGACAGGAGGTCTGAAATCGGATCCAGAATCCAAGGTTGGTAAATTAGATGAGGCCAAAGAAAAGGGACCCAAATTGGTCGAGGCCAGTAAGGTGCAATGAGGATGACTTTGCTCTTCAACCGGAAAGCTTTCAGCAGAAATTTGAGTATCAAGGGAGTTGGCAGATACGCATAGAGGAGACTGGGGGGTCAGTTGTCTAGTAGAGCATCTCTTGGTGATCTCTCCCAGTGGGGAGATTACGGCAAAGAAGCTGCTTTGCTTGTTGTTCACGGGAGATGCAAAGAGGTCGCAGCAAGGCTGGCCCCATTAGTGAATAACTGTTGAGAGACCACTCTTGAGGTAGTAGAATCGACCTGTTCACTTTGTCTGCTATCACATTGGACTTCCCTGGAAAGTGCGTTGCGTTCAGAAAATGGTTGGATGAGATCGTCGATTGCCACACTCTCAGGACTTCTCAACACAAGGGGAAGACCTGGTTCCTCCTTGTTTATTGATGTACCAAACTACTGACATATTGTCTATCTGAATCACAGTTGTCCTGAAAGAGAGTATGTCTTGGAAGGCCTGCAACACTAAGAGCACTGCTCTCATTTCCAGGACATTGATATATGTGTTGGCCTCTTCAGGGGCACCAAGTGCCTTGGACAGTTTTCCCCAGGAAGTTCACCAAACCCTACCAAAACTGGGATGTGTCTGTGTTCACTATGGCCTTGGGCTGAGGGAGAATGAAAGGATGGTCTTCTAAAACCTGATCTGATCAAATCCACCACCAAAGGTATCTCTTACATTCATTGTTGGTAAAGAATAGACCATTGTGTTGTTACAATCTATTGAAGAATTCTCATGTGAAATCTTGCTAGTGGAACTAGGACTATAGCCGCCGACATTGATCCCAAGACTAATAGAATCAATCGGGCTGAGACTGTGGTACTGTGAATTGTTCTTCTGACCTGGAATTTGATAGTTTGTAGTCTTGAGAGAGGAAGAAAAGCTGTTACTGACACTGTGTTGAAATGTGCTCCTATCATTTCCAGTGTTTGAAATGGTTCTGAGATTTGTTGTAATTTATGGTTATCCCAAGATGAGAGCAAGTCTGCAGTACCTGATTTCAAAGTCTTATTAGTAGATGTCTGATCGGGGAGGTAATGAGCCAGTCATTCAGGTACGGAAACACTCAGAATCCCTGCAGTCTGAAGTGAGCTGCTACCACTGTCATAGATTTGGTGAACACCCTGGGGGCTGTGGTGAGGCCAAAAAGGGCAGTGCTGTGAACTGGTAATGACTGACTCCCAGCTAGAAACGTAGATACCTTCTGGATTCTCTTCATTTTTATGTGGTAGTACACATCCTGAAGGTCTATCAAGCACATCCAGTCGTGTGTTAAGGTAATTCTGTTAAACAAACACTTTAGTCTTTTGGCAGTTCAAAATACAAGTCATTTATTAATTAAAGTAGAAAAACACGTGTGGGAGACAATACTCAGAAAGTCATGTCTCCCTGAATAAAGGATTTCTCAGACATTATATAGAAAATCTTACCAAAGTAATAAATTTTATCTATATAACCACTGTTAGCAACCAATAGAAATATAACAAAACAGCACCTTTCATCTATCAGAACACTATCCTATATCCAATAGGAAAATGCCAAGTTAGTAGAAAATACATTTCATATTTGTTATCTATACTTTGTCCTCACAAGGAATAAGTTTCCATTATGCTGGTGGGAGGTTGACATAATGGTTAAGTTGTTTACCGTACAGAAACAAGGTGCAGGGTTTGATTCTCACATGGGATAATTGCCTAGGCTTAAAATTGCCTGCAAGGGCAGTTAGCCTAGTACTAACCTATGAACCTATAAGAGATAATGTCTCAAGCTGAGGTAATAGAAACTTAGAGATGTTTCTTCCCAGTACTTTTCCATGACTTCAGGATGCTTTTGCAATCACGTGCACTAACCTGCTAACACACACATACAGTTAACCTTTTACAACCTTTATACGTGCTTGCACAAAAAGAGCAGAATGGACTGAACCGTGGCCATCCAAAACTGTGTGTGTCAGACTGATTTGTTCAAGTTGGTAAGATCCAAAATCGGTCTCCAGTCCCCTGTTTTCTTTGGCACTTTTTTCTAGCAGCTTTTGTATATGTAGTGCTGTTGCTTTCCTCTGACTGGGTGGAACCATCAAGAAATTTGCATAAAGATGGAGGTGGAAGGAAAAAGGGAATTATATAACCTCTGGAAGTAATCCTCTGCACCTATGTATCTTTTGTGATGTCTAGTCAGGCTCTCTGGTGCAGGGATAATTGACCACGATTGCCTCCAGAGGAGGACAGTCAGGTCTTCTTTCAGGAGTGCTGGTAGGGTCTGTCAAAAAAGGAATCTCTAGACCCTTGATTCTTCGGGTCTCCTCTGCCATGTGGGCGGCATCTTAAGTTTGAGTTCCCCCCTCTGCCCCTCTGGAACTATTTCCACATAGATCTTGGAAAGAACCCTAGGACTTTCTGAACCACGTCTTTCAACCACCTCATTGATTTCTAGAGAAGGATCTTTGAGGGGCCGAAAAATGTGGTTCATGAAGTACCAGGGTCCTTTCCAAGATCCACGTGGAGAACTATCTACTGCAGAGATGGTCTTTCCATCTTGCTCACACCTGGAGATTGTGCCCTTTACCTTAGGGCCAAGCAACAAACAAACTGCCATCAAAAGATGCATTGATAAACAAGGATTTGAAGGTCTCCGCAAAATCACACAAGAGCATCCAGGCATGCTTCCTAATGGAAATGCCTGAACCTGCTGCCCTGAAGGTACCTTCAGCTGCTTGAGAGATGTCTCATGGATGAATTAGAAATGGATTATAGGGTCACCAGCTGTGAGGCCACAGAAGTCTGAGTCACAGCAGTAGTGTTCCCAGAATGGCATTTTGACAGTTCCTTCATCAAGTCCCTTTGTAGTCTTGTAAAATGCGCCAAGTAGTTGAGTGATCTGAGGCAAAGGTCTCTGAAGCATACACATGCTTCCCAAATCTGTCCAAAACCCTAGACTCCCTGTTGGAGGGATGGACAGAGGAACTATGCTCAGCAAGTTCCTTCTTAGTGGCTGCTGCCACAACTATAGCATCTATGGGCACTCCCTTGCTCCAAAACTCCCTTCCTACAGGTGGTGCCAGCATCCAATCTGGTCTTTTGGGGATTGGCTTGGCCGTGTCTGGCTCCTTGCAAGTCTACCTAGAGATCAAGTCAATGAGCTTGTCAGCGGGCGAAGTTACCCCAGAGGTAGACGAGCCAGACCCAAAGGCCTCCAGGAATACAGATTCCTCTGGGGAAGGCTTATCAGTAGACCAACCACCCCTCTGCTTAAGAATCTCAGGGATGCCTCCGAATGAGACGTCTTCAGGTGGTGATCATGGGGGACCCTTTCCCTTCATCAAAATCAGTATCTTCTGTAACGGACTCCTGAAGGACTTCTTCAGTGGGATGTTCCAGAGAAGTATCAGAAGAGGTAGTAATACCCTGCTGGGTAACCTATAGACTTTGGGCTGGCTGTTCCTGTGGCGTAGAATGCTGAGGCTCAAGATGCAAAGGCAGACAGGATCCAGAGGGGAGAGCCAAGGGAGTAGGAACTGTTTGTCCTGCAGAAGCAGGGAATAGTCTGTCCACCACCTCAAAGGAAGAGTGCTCTGGAAAGAAGGAAGCTAAAGGAGCCGTTAAGGCATGCTCCATCGACTCCCCCTGCCCCAAAGACAGTCCACCGGTGGGGAGGGTCTGAACCAACCTTCCCAATGCTGAGGCTCCGAGGGGAAGAGACAGCTTCGACAACTTTGGAGTCTGCTCTAACGCCTTTGATCAGACAGGGAAACTTCGGCTCCAAAAGTTGTCTCGCTCTGAAACGGTCAGAGCAGGTGCACTCAGAGACAGCCTTGGCGCCAAAGATACTAACATCTTTGGATCCGGTCTAGATGGTCCCGGGAGACTTGGATCCAAGGGCTTTGAATTGATAGGTTTGTTCAGAGAAGGAGCCAAGATTGGTGGAGTAGTACAGACAAGGACTTCCTGACCCTGTGGGGTAGGAGCCGGGAGAACTTCTGTCTGTATCTGCTCCAAGAGAAATTTCCACATTATTCTGTCCACATCAGCCTCGGTCAGACTTCTGAAAGAACAAGAAGAAGTTACCAATAGGAAACTAGAGTGATGGCAGGACTCAGGATATGGTGAAGGTACTCTAGAGGGTGCCAGGTCAATGGAGTGGGAATACCTGGTCCTGAGCAAATGCTTCAGAGCCAAAGAAGCTGGTTGTGACTCTGAAGCTGGCTGAGCAGGAGCAGTCTTTGGATCCGACTTTGTGTTTTTTTTCCATGGTAGTTCCGTGGTAGTATCTGACAAGGGAGTCAAGGATACTGAAGTGCCTGAAGGCTTAGCCAAAGGCTCCTTAATCTTAGGCTTGGGAGGCTGAGCCCCAGAAATAGCCTCTAAAAAGGAAGTAGGTAACAGTCCTTTCAGAATTAACTTATTTTTTCTGTTCGTGACTGTCTGTGACTGCTCACGTGTGGAAGGATGTGCATATGGAGCAGCCCACCTGTAAATGATCTGGGCCCAAACAGTAGACACACAAAGCATGCGCATCAGAGAGAGACAAATTGTGTCCACATTTCTAACGTGCCAGATGACCCTTCTCAGACATTTTTAATAACAGTAGAAAGGAAAAATTGTTATTAACAGGGAAAAAAGGCAAAAAGGACAAAAAGACAAGAATACCAGCAATGGCATTGAGATTACACTAAGAACATATAAAGAGGGAAAAGGGGAAAAAGCTTACCAGCTATGGTAAGAAGATTGCACTGAGAAAACATGTAAACGTGAGTTATTAGTGATAGGAAAATGAAGAAATGTAAGATTTTGTAGGAAATAAAGAAAAATAATTAATTTATCTTCACATTGTACTCAAATGCTTAAGAGCTCAAAGCAATCACATAAAAACGCAAAAGCAGCAGATGAGATCTGAGGGTGTGTTAGTAGTTGGTGCATTTTGGGTCAGGGAGGAGCACGAGAGCTTTTTAATGGCCATGAGCTAATATAACAGCCTAGTCGGATCCAAACCCAGTTATTGAGGAATGAATGAAACTTGACAACATCAGATGTAGTATTCAGCTAATTTAAGTAGATCCATATGTATCAGTAGACATGGATATAGATGTATTACGTTGTGTTTGTGTAGAAAAATTAAACAAATGTACTTATGACACCATGAACTGCCTTACTGCGAAGTATTCATCCTGAAATCTTCAGAACTACATATAGAAAAAAATGTTCACATTTTGTATCTCCTCTCAAATACTGATCATGTTTTGTGCATTTCAAGTATTAGGCTACAAATCTCTTTCTGTCTGTAGCATCTTGACCATCATTGGCTTAGACTCTGTACACTTCAGCCACTGTCTCAGAAGCTGCAAGGTTAACTTTTCTGAAAACTGCCAACCTTAGGTCAGAAATTTGAGTTGTATCTCACTTCGTGGAGCAGTAGAGAGATCAATGAAAGCTCAATGTACAAATTTCCATGCTTAATAAACAAGGGGCCTAAACAGGTATTTGATACTTGTAGCCTCAAAGAGGAGAAAAAAAGGCAAGTTAGTAGTATTGTGAGTGATTTGAGTCGTACAGAAAGTCAAAGACAGATATTTCATATGTAAAGCATATATTTCCTCATAAATGAAGGGGATAGTAAGCAATTGATGTTTATGTAACTGAGCTAAAAGAAACTGTTGATTTGGAGGCTAGCATGATTCATTTGTAAGAGACAGAAGTGTGTGTGGCATAAAAAGAATAACCAAGTTAAATGGGAGACTGTTGAGAGAATCTGATTTAAAATAAAAAAAAACACTGCTTGCAGTAATGATTCCTTTTTAACAGTCAGAGCAGTTATTTGAAAGAATGTTATTTATTTGTTGTGTGTAACAGGTTGAGAGCACACTTCCCATACAATGTACCCACAAACATCAATATGTTTTTGTAGGGCAGCAGTCTCCCCTCCAAAGTTATATATACTAACTCATTGGTCACAGAGGAGGAGCAGTGGATGAAAATGCTTATTATTAATAATGCAAGGCAGTCTTGCACAAACCACAATCCAGTAGTGGTTACTGATCTACCTTTGGTCTATGATAAAATGTAATTTCCTACCAGCTGTGTCCGGACAGCTACAACCCTATCTTCTGATCTTCCATCACATCTGTGAAACTGGCAGTAACTGGTAGTGACAGTAAAATAAAGTCTGAAGCACATAAATGAAATAAAAATGAAAGCGATGAATGCATTGTAAACTAAGGGGGTGCCTAGAAGCAGACATATAGTTAGAAATAAAGCTGCATGCATTAGGCATGGTTATAAGCACAAAAAAGAAAATATAGTGTAAACCAGGTCTATGGTACAGAGGATCAAAGCCGTGACTATGCCGCAGGTGACCTGAGTTTGATTAGATGCTTGTGTGCTTGAAGGAAATGGCTGGGAAGGGTGGGAGCGAGCAGCAGCCATTGCTGGCTTGTCCGTCATGGGGAGGCAGCTCTGGGTTTCCACATGGATGAAACCTATGAGCCCCAGGTGTTACCCAGTGGAGTCTGAACTTGCTCAGCCCACATTGTAATGCTGCACTAATATATTAGAAGGCCCACATCTTGTCAGGAGACCATGATCAAAGGCTCAGAGAAGCTGCTGCTGGTGTTGCTCTCATGAGGAGAATGTAAGCTGCCCTCAGGACAGGCAAGCTAGCTCTCCCACCACATCCCAAATCTCACTAGTGAACAGAGGTCTGATTGAGGTTCCTGAGTAGGAGCAAATGGACCATCTTGCCTTGCCCTGGAATGCCTGGCTTTCTTCCTCCCAGGAGCAGGTGGGCTGATATGGTGAAAGAAGGGGAAGCAGCAGGTAAGGTCCTGAGGGATCAAAAAAAAAAAAAAGAAAAGAAAATGCAGTTTGGAGCTTATTATAATCGAATTGCAGCCTGGGCAGGGGTTGCAGTCATTTTGAAACAAGTACGTAGATGAAAAAGTACAAGCAATAGGCAAGCTCTACTAGTTATTGTGGCTACAGAAGAGAAGAAAAACGGAACTTTTATTTAGTGCCAACATGTTAACAGTAAAAAAAAAAAAAAAAAAATCCCAATTACATTGTGTGTCTAATTAAAATGTAATACAACAGAACAGAATTATTACACTGTGTAACATGTTGTATCAACTTAACTTAAAGTAAAGGTGTTAATACTTAGAATTTAGCACTTATAAGTACAGGGCATAGGTATATCTAAAAAATGTGTTGAGTATATATTCTTGTGTTTAAGGGATAGTGCTACTAACAGTATATGTACAATTTAGGAGTAAGGAGAGATACAGAAAAGGTATACAGTGATGAGGAGTATACGTATACAGGAGTTTAAAAGCAGTAGAAAAGTGAAAAGTTCATGTCTACAAGAAATTGTGCACAACCAGCATTCAGTACCGAAAAATAAGCAATGAGAACAGTGTTTGGTTTCAAAAGTTGATAATTCAAAACAAAAGCATTACTTTTAAGGTAGAGACTGGTGATGAATGCAGGATTTTATCTGACTGTATGTTTAAACAGTGAAGTAGACAGTTGTTCTATGTAAATTTGCATTCACAGTCTTATAGCTTAGTGTGGCTGTAACCTAAATTTGGTGGGCTAGATTTCTACACACGCAAATGCAAGCAAACAAAAAATGAGTTTGAAGTGGAGTTTTTCAAAAGTGAAATAAACTAACCAGATATCTTAGTCATATGGCTTGTAAGAAACTTGATATGGCTAATGGAATTTACAGTATGCATGCATAGAGCACCTTGCAAGTTCGTGAAAGAGCCATTGTGAATATTTCCAAGGCAAACTCCATTGTGACTGTCAGTAGAAAGTCACTGTGGGAGAGTGCTGGTGAGCATCTGTTACTGGCTTGCTCATTTTTGGTGAGGGTAGTGAAAGGCAATCGTATCCTATGTAACGCTGATTCATGAATTGAAGTAAGAGGACAAGCGTGCTCCTTATAGGATGTGGGATATGCAGTTGGCTGTATCAGGAGACAGTAATTCATTAGCCTTTTGGAGCCACATTTTTGAGAGCATGCATGTGAGCAGTGGAGGGAGGAGGCACAAGCTAATCTTTTCATAAGCAAACTTACATGCCAGCTGCCAGGGTATGGGGGCATAGGCAGTAAGCCGGAAATCCTGATGACTACCTGAATGTCAATCTTCCCTGAGCAAGTTTCACCCTTTAGGAAATAAATGGACCAGTCATCTGTGGGAGGACTGAAGACTGGCAGCAAATCAGAACAAAAAGAATACAGAACAAGTCATTGTGAATGTTTCTAAGGTAGACTTCATAAATCATAAATAAGAAAGTAAAGCAGGTAGTTGGAATGTTTATATGCAAAGTTTTGTGAATGGCAGTCTGAGAACCAACACAGATGTTTCTAATGCAGACAGTTGAAATACTTCTTCAAGGCAGTTCAAGAATTTTCTTTTTTTACCAACATTTATTTTATTGTTTTTCCAATTACTTATTATACAAACCATAAAAGAACAATAGATTGGCATTACCATACAAGAGAAAATACCTTGACAGATCAACAACAGACGTGTACACTTTTACCTCCTATCTTAAAATTACAGATAGTACTTTTAAAGGAACAAGGGAAGGAAAATAGTACTTTTAAAGGAACAAGGGAAAAAAAAAGAAGAAAGGAGGGTTGGAGACGTATTCAATTAAACGATTACAAAATTAGAAATAAGTGGTTGATAAAGTATAATTCTAACCAAACTAGGTACAATTATTTGCATACAGTGCTACAATGAGTTAAAATATTAGATATATGCAATACTACTAAAAACCAGGAATAAATTGACATAATTTTTCATCCTTTATTAACCAGGAGGAAAGAAAGGGGAAAAGGCTTCCAAGCTAAGTGGGGTTGAGTTGATGAATGTGCTCATGCTATAACTTAATTCAAAATGTGTCTGAGGATAAGGTTCCAAATACTCTATCTCACATGTGTAATTCTATTTCCTATGATCAGCTTATGGGATATAATGTAGAGCCGCTGTGGTGCAGCGGTAGCATTGTCACCTCACAGCAAGAGGTTCTCCTGTTCGATTCTCGGCTGGAGCGCCTTCTGTGTGGAGTCTGCATGTCCTCCCCGCTGTCAAGAGGCGTTTGAAAGACATGCGTAAATGGGCATGCCTTCGTTGAAGGGTGGGCGTCGAGCTGGCACCTCAGAAACATAAAAATCTACTGCCAATCATTAGCGGACCGGAGTTCTGCTGTGGCGACCCCTAACTGGGAAAATCCGAAAGAAGAACAACTTATGGGATATAATGTATTTAGAGGCCATGTTTGTAAAGCTCTTCCATGCAATTTTTGTCCTATCCAGAATTTTTATTATATTAGGAGTACAGCTAACAGTAGCAATAATACTTCACTGAGAGATAGTCTCTTATGACATTTCAGATGATAATGGCAGTTTGTGGAAATATGCTGATTTATTTACTGGTCAAGGTCCATTATGATTCTGTGAGTGGCAGTACCTTTAATGCATACATCAGTAGTAGCACCCATAACACTTATTGAAAGGAGTGAACAGGTTAGGAAAACAGTGGAGAATCTTGGTATGATTGTTCAGCAAGTTAAAGTGACTGACTGGATGAAGATCCTCAAGATCAGAACAAACTGGTTAAAAGACAACAGTATCCGCTTCATACTTTTGAAGAGGTCATCTCCAGCTTGCTAATTGCCAGATACATGTTTACTAGCTCAAGATCAGATTGGATAATGATAACTCAGAGATATAAATGTTCAACACCACTTCAGACAGGCACATATTTCTCAGATTACTTTGTGGCATTGCTTCAGTTGCAGAATGTTTCCGAAGAACTGTTTCTGAGATCATGGAAAGCACAGCGGAAATAATTAATATCACAGATCATTTGATTGTCTGGGGGTCTATTAGACAAGTATGATACAAGTCATTAACTCATTCCTGCTAATAAGATTCTAAAAGTTTGTTTTGTTAACCTCAACTTCAACAAAATCAGGTTATATCTTCACAATTCATACAGGTGTTCATGGCAAACTGTTCAGCCCAACCTAATTTTACAGGTCCTAGGTCTTGAACTGAATTTGATTTTATAACTCACAGTATGCCCAGTAAATATTTTGTAAACAGTGTGCAGTACTGCAGTAACCATTACCCACAAATTGTCAGCAGCATTTTATTCATCCAGCTATGAGTTTTCAAAACAATTCTATTTTACTTGTTTTTGAGACATTTAAAGAACTATGAAAACTATGACAATGTAAATAAATAGTATGTGAACAATATTTAGTATCTATTTAGCAGTACCAGACAGCTGTCTGTTACCAATGCAGTTGTGTTGACCTTCACCTAAATTGTAGGATGAAATATTTCAGTAGGTTGTATGTAACATAGTTTTGCAATTATTATTGTAAATGTTACTAGGCAGTATTAGATGCATGGAGGTACCACTAGGAGGATCTTGCAGAAACACCTGGAGGCATCACTAGGATTTATTAAGATGTTTATCTGAAGCTGAATAAAAATAAAAGCTAAATGTGTGCCAATTATCTGAAATATTTGGGCTACGTACTGACATCAGAAGGTCTAAAACTACACAAGGATAAGGCCACTTCTACAGTCAGCATGCAAGAACCAGAAGACAGATGAGCTCGTAAATGATTCCTTGAAATGGTTCAGTATTTCTTAGAGCAGTTAATCAACTTGGATATGGCAACTCTACTAAGTTAGCTACTAAAACATACTGTTACTTGGTTTTGGTCTGCATAGCAAGACAGGAGTTTTGTTAAAAAGGCTTATTTCTGAAGCTTCAACTCTGAAATTTTATGATGTTTCAAATCCTGTGATTCTTCAGGTAGATGCTAATAATGTAGGACTGCTTCAGTGTTACTGCAAGAAGGCAAACCCAGCTGCATGCGAGTCTAGGCATCTAACAAAAACACAAAGTTTGCACAAATAGAAAAATAAAGATGGATGTTATCTGTCATCAGAAGTCTCATGGTTATATCCAAGATAATTGATTTATGGTAATTTAAAAGATAAAATTCCATTGTCATAAGCTGAAGTTCCAGAATTTATACCCGAAATTGCCAAGTATAATTTCCAGTCATTCTTTGATGCTGTTGTTTTTTCTTTTGTTCTTTCCATAAGCAAAACTAAACTCGATTCTGAGGGCCAATATGCTAAATAAAGGAAACTTGTCAGTTTTGCAAGTTATAACTTTTGGTAAGTTAGTGTGTTGGTCTAAAATGCTAAATTTTGCAAAATATCAGTTTTAGAACTCACTATTTTATGGTATTTTTACCTGGAAAAATGGAAAGTCAGTGTCCTTGATTATTGCTGCGACATATCTGTTATTGTGGAATCAAGTCACAAATGGCTGCAGTTTTTCTTCAAAAAGTCATTGTTTAAAGTCCCCACTGAAAAGGGTCAGTAGACCAGCTGGCTTAACCAGTTAGCAAAGAGTAATAAGTAAAACTCCAGCAAGATTACAAAGACTGCTGCTGAACTTGCAAAAACTACTGTATGAAAGTCCAGTATAAGCCAGAAGAACAAAGGAAAATAGCTGCAGAGCATATGCTGAAGATCAGAGAAAAAAATTCTTGGGGAAAAAAACTTAAAAGTTCATTGCTTCATTCAGTAGCTACCAGTGTCTGGTGACAAATCAAAGAGCTTAAGGGATATGCTAGAGAAAACAGAAAAATGCAGCACTCCAAGGACACCCTCTTAAATGGTTGACTAGAACAAATGTCTGCACTACCTAATGCAGTACAGTTATATGTATAAAAATGGGCATTTGTGTGTTCGGAGTCCACTGTTTAAAGCAGATGGTCATTTTTCCTGGTTCAATGTGAGAATCCTCGCCTAAAAAGATAGATGAGTCAGATGTAGGTATAGTCAAATGTGAAGAAACGAGGAATTTTATACTTGCCTAAAATGTCAGAACAAGCTGAAAATCTTATTCTTAGCAGTAACGTATATACAACTCTTAGTAAACAAAATGTAAAACAAGTAATGATTCTCACAATATTTCTAGTCTCCCATGGAATTAAACAGGAATAACTTATTCCAGTAGTAAGATAATTAATTTCTGCTGTCTATGAACTATTACTCTAAATATCCTGATGTGTTTCAGCTGAAAGGCGCATCTAATTTTATTGTCATTAATGCCTACAAAGGATTTTAACAAGATAAGGTGTTCCAGAAGTATTTTCCCCCTAGAATTTCACTAACTGTTGAGCATTTAAGTATGCTATCCCTAGTACATGATATCATCAAAGGGATTATAAATTAAAAGGAATGCAGACCTTTAAAATCTTAATGTTTAACTGTGACAGCCCAAGATTTACATACTCATAATTGTCAGTTTTTGAGAACAGGCATTCATCACTTGGAAGTTTAGTTTATGATCAGATCATTTGGTAATGGGGAATGAGCTTGAAACCAAGATTGCTTATTTATAATTCATTACTTCTGCCAGAGACTCCGTAACATACCTGATTTGTTTTAAAGGATTCAAACGAAGCAAATGTTCTGTGATAACAGGCACAAGGAGTCTACCAGTTTTAAAGGAGGGCAAAAGGTTTCCAATCTAAATCCTAATGAGTACACAAAACTTGTCATGTTCACATAAGTAAGGTGCAAGTTACAATAATTTCAGAAGCAGCAGGACTAAGATTTTATATTTATATTGTGGAAAGCTCAAATGATTAAATGTACAAGAAGAATTAGACAACTTAATAAAATGCCAGTGTATTCAAGTAAAGTTCCTCAAGAAGCTGCTCTGCAAAGTTAGAGAGTTGTAACACCTTTTCAGAAAAAAATTGCCAAGTATCTATTCAGAAATTCAGTATAAACAAATGCAGATTTCCATATGCAAAAATGAGAAAAGATCTTGGAAGACAATGTTTTTGTCTGTTTATTTCTATTTGTTGACTGGGTTGAGCTTACTGGGCTAGTTGCCCTCTTTCAGTGGAAGCCCTAGGAGAAAAGCTCCACATTAAAGTAATATTTACAAAGTTTTATGTCCGTATACAATATTAAATCAGTACAGTGCAATATAATGTACAACTTACATTAGCAGTGTAGGATAGTACATAGTCCTATTAAGTATGCTTGCCTATATACATATGCAATACATTGGGGGTACTAATTATAACCATCGACAGAATTAGTATAGTACAATATATATCTTAACATGAACACAACAAGATAGTACAGAACCATGTACAGTACATCTGACAGCATAAAAGCAATGAAAGGTGCACTGCACTGTACTTGAAATAGTTCTGTGTAGCCAAGGAGGGTTTTACTTTGCTTTAGGTGTGTTAAATGCAAGCAGGGTATGTTGCATTAGTTTTAAATCATATAGACGTGCAGAGATATAGTTATCTACTTTACAGACTTAAAGAAATTGTAGCAGGTGAGAAAGTTATGTTTTATGTATTAATATTTAATCTGATGTTGTCAATCTTCATTTTATCCTTGACATATGGGTTCAGTTCTTTTATCGTAACCAACTCTGACATTACTACAGCTCATACCAGCCAAAAACTCTCAAGCTTCACCTCTACCCACAATCTCTCTCTCTCCCAATTACCTCAGATCTCATTTGCCACTTTTCTGAACAGTTGTGTTTTGTCAGAGCTATCTAGTTTCGTTTTTGCTTAGGTAATATTTTCTTATTTCTTATTTTAGTTGATAGTTTCCTTTCCTCTCAACAACAAAAAAAGAAAAAAGGAAAAAAAAACTTTTTTTCTATCCTCCTCAATTTTTCTGCTCTTTCCCCTCCGTGTGTGATTGTGTGTGTGTGTCTGCCTTCCAGCCTGCCTTTTTCTGATGGATGAGAAAGTTAAGGCCCCTTCTGGTTTTAAAAACTGCCAGAAGTGTGGCCACAAGATTCCCTCTTCAGATTTACACTTGCTTTGTGTATATTGCTTGGGTCCTGTGCATTTACAGGAGGACTGCAGTATTTGCCATGGGTTCGGTCATAGAGCCCTTGTTGAGAGACATAATAAACTTATTTTGAAGGGTTTGATCCCCTCTTCTTTTGGTGAAGTCATATGTGCAGCAGACAAGGGTAAGACAGGTATATCTTTCCCTTTGTCCTCATCTTCTTGGAGAAGGGAAAAAGAGGAGCTTGTCAATTCCAACTTCTCCTTCGGCACTGAAATCCATGAAAGTGAAATCCTTGGTTTCGAAAGGATTCTTGGAACTGGAGGTCTCTGGCTGTAAGTTCTTGACTATGACAACTTCCCCGGAACCTACCACTATCTCAACACCTTCAACGTTGAAAGCTGTGGAGCAGGACATTTTAACTACTTTGACCAGCACCAGCTACATAGGTGCAGACCTTTGAAACTGAACCAAGGGAGTTTTTACCTAGGATTGTTTATTCCCCATCTACCGATTCCTTTGTGGACAAGATTCCAGAAATGTTTCTCCAGGAGATAGAGATCTCCCTTCATGTCATCGAGCCATTCCACCAAAAATTTTTCAGAGCTTGATGTGGAGAGACTTGTGAATAAAGTTTTGTGGGCAAGAAGACTTACAAGACCCCCTTTGGCTCCGACAACTTTGGGTCCAGGAACCGAGCCTTCTTTCACCCCGTTAACCTCTCCTCCTCTGACCTCCTCTTAGGCTTCAGAGTTTATTGTCCCAAGTCTTCCGGAACCAACTGTACCAGCTCCTGAGATCTCCTTTTCTTTGGAACCAGTAATTCCCCTGAGCTCTTCGGTGATTTTGGAACCAGAGACCTCCTGGAGCCGACGCTGCTTTTTCAGTTCCAATGGACAGGAGTCGACTCCAATTTTTGCAGAGCTGTCCCTGCTCCTCAGCGCTTCAGCTCAAGTCAGTTTGGCCCCAGCTTTTGTCTTGGGGGCAGTTTCTTCAGAGCGGGGAGAGACTTCGGTTGAGAGGCAGTCTATCTCGGTTCTGGGCTGCATCCCTATTCAGGATGGCCAGCCTTCGAGGTTATTAAGAGGGTCCTGTCCCTTACAGTGACTCAGTCAGCAAATTTCACCTCAGGACAGATACCCCCTCTGGCTCTGAAGATTTACCTGGCAATGGCTTCAGCCACTCCCGGAGGACATTAAGGCAAAACTAAAGGATGCCCCCTTGGACAACTCTGTCCTTTTTGCTAAGCCCACTGCAAAACTTTTCAAATCTCTGCAAGAGAAAAGCAAAGAACTTAAAGACCTTAAGCACATTCTGGTATCTCCTGTGCCTAAATTTCACAGGAATTACCTTGCAAAACAAGTCTTCATACGCAGGCAATCCAGAATCCCACAATCAAAACCTGAAAAAAGGCCTAAGAAAGCTCATCATTTTCCTCCTACATCTTCCTCCTCTTCTCAGCTAACTAAGCAGTCCTTTCCTGATCAGACGGGCTCCTCCTTGTGACTCCTCAAGAAGTCAGGGCACCCCTGCCCCCTCCCAATGCCTAACCCTATCCCTTCCATCCTGGGAAATCATCACCCAAGACTCTTGTGTGTTAAGCATCATCAAGGGGGGGTACTTTATGGTCTGGCACAAGGTGCCTCCCTTCAGGGGTGTACTGCAATCTCCAAAAGAACAGGAGCCTCTTTTTCCTCCAGTCCTGCAAAACCTGATCAAACAGGGCAGTATCGATCCTGTGGCCCCAGGACAAGAGGGAAGAGGCTTCTACTGCGCCTATTCCTAGTTCCCAGGAAGGGAGGTCTTTGGAGAGGCATCAGACTAGAGTTAAGCTCAACAGGGTCTTCTTTCCCTGCTGTTTCTGCTAAGCCCATTCTCTTGGCTGTGGTTTCGCTAGATAGTAGGTAGGGACAGTGGGAATCTCATTTGCCCATTCATGTGCGTTACTAATTAGATGAAGAGGCATTTGGCTACCTTAAGAGAGTCATAGTTATTCCCTCCGTTTACCCATGCTTTGTTGAATTTCTTCACTTTTACATTCAGAGAACTTGGCAGAAATCACATTGTGTCAACAACCGTCTCGTCCTTTCATAATGCTTTGTTTTAATTAAACAGTCTGATTCTCCCGAGTCCACCTGTCTTACCTCAACGACTTTCTCATAGTTCTCCTCTTTCAAAATGCTTACCCTGTAAACCTTATTCTCTCTTATCCTCCCTCAAGCATTCCTAGACTCCATAGATATCAGAGATGCTTATCTCCATATACCCATCCACCCCAGATACAGGAGATTCCTACGCTTCTGTGTGGGATCCTCATACTATCAGTTCTCAGCTTTGCCTTTTGGATTCTTCACTGCCCTGAGAGCCTTCACAAAATGGCTAGCACCCATGATCACCTTTTGCAGACTCCAAGGCATCCTGATCTTCCCCTGCCTAGACAACCTTTTGATTCAAGCCAGTTCCAAAATAGAATTGAACAAAAATCCCCAAATGGCAATTGCCATCCTTCTAAGCCTGGGATTCACCATAAATTTCACAATGTCATCCCTGGTCCCATTCCAGGACCATGTCTTTCTGGGGTGCAGATTTCAAGCCAAGAGTATGGTGGTGTCTCTCCCTTCTACCAAGGCACAGGAGAGTTATCTGCTCTTTGCAGAGATTCTCCCCCCTGCAGTGGCTGTCCACAAGACAGTTCCTAAAAATTTTGAAGTTGATCGCATCCACCATCCCTATGCTTCCTCGTGCAAGGCTACACATGAGGAAATTCCAGTGGTTCCTAAAATCAGTGTGGTCTTAATGGGCCTACCCTTTGGAACACCAAGCTCCAGTGGTAGATAATACAGCGGTTTCTAAACCCAGGCCTCCCCATTCACCACTCCCACCAACTGTAGTACAGTACAAAGATGCATTGGACACAGGCTGGGGAGCAGCCCTAGACCACCACGCAGTACAAGGACAGTGGACACCCTCCGAGAGGAGGGACCATCTAAATGTCAAGAAAATGAAGGCACTAATCCTCACCTTTCAAAGCTTCCAGTTCCTGCTTAGATTAGGGAGGCTGTGTATACACACAGACAATATGACAGTCTTGTGGCATATCATCAAACAGGTGACAAAATCATCACTCCTATGCAGACTAGCCATACAGGCCTGGGATCTAGGATGCCTACTAGATATCTCCCTCCAGTCTGTGTACATCCCTTCCAGTCAGAATGCTGTGGCAGACACTTTAAGCAGATTCAGGAAACAGGCCCACGAATTGATGCTTCGCAAGGATGTGTTCCTAGACACTGTCCAAAAGGGGGGTATTCCACAGATAGACTTGTTTGCCTCCCCACTGAACAAGCAACTTCCAAAGTTCTGTGCCACAGAACCCTATTCTCAGGCATGGAGAGTGGATGCCCTATCAATCTCCTGGAAGAGGAGACTCCTCTATGCATTCCCCCCTTCCACTTATTCTGAAAGTCCTGCTGAAATTTCAACAGGACAAACCAAAAGTCTTGCTGATGACTCCCTATTGACCAAGACAGCATTGGTTCCCCCTGCTCCTTCACCTAGCCAAGGGAAATCACCACAAGTTACCTCACAGAGTGGACCTTCTTACACAGATCAAGGGCTCACTCATCCACCCACACTTAGAGACCCCCCAACTGACCTTTATTCTGCGGATGTTCTTCAAGTCCTGCAGGAGGCAAGGAAACCTAATACCAGAAAATCGTACCTCTCTAAATGGAAGAGATTCTCCCTTTGGTATCTTAACCAAAACCAGGATCCGCTAACAGCAGACAGCCCATGGTTCTGTCATATCTGTGTGAATTGCTTAATGCAGGATTAGCTTACTCTTCCATAAAAGCAAATCTTTCAGCTATTTCTGCCTGTCTGCCACTTTCTTCACCCTTAGCTTACAGATTTGAAGTAAAACCATTTTTGAAAGGCATCCTTTACATCAGATCTCCCAGGAGACCTGTAGCTCCACCCTGGGACTTCAACTTTGTGCCGGAGAAACTGACTCAAACCCCTTTTGAACCAGCTTCTTCTAGCTCTCTCAAACACTGTACTTGGAAAACTGTCCTCCTGGTAGTCATTGCCTCCGCCAGGTGGGTTTCGGAATTACAAGCCCTTATGGCATCTCCTCCTTTCCTTTCCCATCTTTCCACAAAGACAGGATTTCCCTTTGAACCAATCCTTCCTTAATGCCAAAGGTAGTCAATGACTTGTCCTTAAATCAGGCTATTCATCTCCCCACCTTTTTTCCCTCTCCCAGAGCAGTACTGAGAGGATCCTTCACACTCTTGATGTACACAGACAACTGAGGTTTTACTTGCATAAGACTAGACCCTTGAGGAAATTGGACCAACTGTTTGTCCTCTTTCATCCCAGAGGTCTGGGACTTCCTGGGTCCAAATAGACCATCTCCAATTGGATATCCAAATCCATTGCCTTTTGTTATTCCTACCATGGTGAAGTCCCAGGCTCAGTCAAATCTCAGTCCACAAGGACAGCGTCTTCTTCGGGGGCTTTCCTTAAGGAGTTGGACATGAACTCTATCTTAGAAGTAGCTACTTGGACATCTGCCCATAACTTCACCAAATATTATAAGATGGATTCCATTTCCAGATCCAAGGCAGGGTTTATCAAGGCCGTTCCCCATGGCTTCATAGAAAAATCCTCTGCCATTTCCTCCTCCCTTTCTGCATGAGCTTTTGTACTGTCCCTTATGTCAGGAATACTGCAACAGATGAATAGAAGGACATAGATTAGTTTTGTAAGAATTTACCATAATGATATATGTCCTTCTCTTCTCTGTTGCAGTATTCCATCCTTCCCTCCCCCCACTTCTTGCCTTTCTTGGATACATTGATCCTCTTTCCCTTAGACTCTCTCCCCATCTGGGACCTCAGTTCTGAGGGTGGTGCATGCATACTTTGCTTTTATGGATGACGTCTGTTAGTGGCCTTCATCACACGTATGTACTGTGCACCCTTTGTAGTAGAAGACTTTGATATACTGGCCGATGTCAGGTCATCATCTTGGCAGGCAACTCCCCTTATGTCAGGAATACTGCAACAGAGAAGAGAAGGACATCAGTCGTTATGGTAAGGTCTTACACAGCTAATCTTTATTACAAGAAGGATCTACTTTGGTGGACTTATCCTGAACAAATTCTGCTCATCTGCCCATTTGTCCTTCAAAAGCCCATGGTCATAGTGACCATGGACACCTCCCAGATGGGGTGGGGAGAGCATTTTTTGGGCAAGACTCTGTCCAAGGCACTTGGTTTCCCTTAGAGGCCAACTTGCATATCATTGTCCTGGAACTAAGAGTGGTGCTTTTGGCATTGCAAGACTTTCAAACAGCTCTTCCTTAGGGGACAGTTCAAGCAGACAACATGTCAGTTTGATACATCAGCAAGCAGGGAGGAACCAAATCTTACCCCCTTTGTTGAGAAGCACTCGGAGTGTGGAATGGGCAATCTTTTCCAACTGCTTTCTAATAGCAACACATATTCTGGGGAGTTCCAGTGTGATTGCAGAAAAACTGAGCAGATGTATCCTTTAGCCTCATGAGTGGTCTTCCAATCCAGAAGTGTCGGAAAGGATCTTCAGTCAGTGAGGTCAACCTTACTATGACCTGTTCGCCCCCAAACAACAAATGCAACAATTACTTCACCCTAATTCTCCCTTTGGTGAAGTCACCTAGAGACTCTTTTCTCCACATTTGACCCCCAGTCTCCTGTATGCCTTTCCTCTGATACCTCTAATTCTAAAATTCCTGCAGAAAGCACTCAGGTTGAAGAGCAAAGTAATCCTCATTGCCCCCTTTTGGCCTTGACAGATTTGTTTCCTCTTTCTTTGGCCTTATCTGATTCAAAAACCTTGGATTCTGGATCTGATTCCAGACCTTCTGTCCCACCAAGATGGACTGGTTTACTCAGACATTTTGAACCTCAAGCTGACAGTATGGTTCCTGCAATTCCATTGGTTGCCAGGTGTCTAAATCTTTCCTCGTGGCACGCCGCATCCTCTTATCTTCTCATAAACCTTCTATCCCTAAGCTATATTCTAGTAAATGGAAGAGATTCACCATTTGGGCTCAAGAAAAACACATTGACCCCCTTTTCTGCTTCTATAAAAAATATTTTAGACTTCTTAGCCTGTCTTTTTAATGCGGGAGCTTCCCCTTCTATCATTAGAATACAATTAACAGAAATTTCCATGATGGTTTGGAAGAACGTTCTGTAGCTTCTCATAGACTTTGTAAGTCCTTTTTAAAAGGGACACTTTTGTTGAAACCTCCTTTCAAAGACCCTATGCCACCTTGGGATCTGACCCTAGTGTTGTAAACCATTATTTGTACATTCTCCCTTTGAACCCTCGGCAGAGTGTGATGTGAGGTTTTTGACATGGAAAACATTGTATCTGATGTTGTCCTGCTCATTCTGCTTAATGTAGGAGGTCCCACAGAACCAGGGCTCCAGGGAATCCTTTCCTAACAACCCCTTTCAGCATTCCTGAAGCGCTGCTTGACTGTCCTACCCTGGAGGCAGTCAAGGGTCATTTGTCTCTACACTCAAGCGCCTGGGTCCAAATCATGTCAAACGGTTGGGTGATAAAAATTATATCCAGATGTTACTGCATTCCCTTTTCCCTTCTTCCTCCAAAGGTACCGAAATCACTCCCCAACATTCCACCCAGTCAGAGGAAGTTGGCAGTGGCAGAAATCAGTACATTGCTGCGGAAAAGTCATCCAAGAGGTCCCAACCAATCAGAAGGGATCCGGGACTTACTTCCATTTCTTTTTGGTACCAAAAAAGACAGGGGATCTGTGGTCCATTCTGGACCTCAGCAATCTCAACTTGTTCGTGAAGAGACCAAGTTACAGATGGTGACAGTACAGTCCATACTCCTGTTACTGAGGAAGGATTATTGGATGTGCTTGGTAGACTTCAAGGATGTGTACTGTCACATAAAAATAGACAGGTACTCAAGGAGTCATCTGCACTTCTGTTTGGGAGTCAATCATTTCCAATTTTGAGCCCTGCCCTTTGGTCTCACCACAGCCCTCCCGGGTGTTTACCAAGTGTATGACAGAGGTTGCAGCTCTGACTGCAAGGGTTTCAGGTATTCCCATATCTGGACGATTGGCTCCTGACTTCCCCCACTCAGCTTCAACATCAACTTCGTCAAACCAGGGATTGTCTGTACCAGTTGTCTCATTGTCTAGGCATAACCATAAATGTGGACAAGTCGCAGCCTATGCCAGTTCAGAACCTAGAGTTCATTGGGGTTCATCTTAATACTTCTACTCAGTTAGCTGCCTTGCCCAACATCACAGTGACACTGTGAAATCTCAAAGTTCAAGTTATTCTACTTTCCTCATCACCTACAGCCAAATTGATTTTGAGAGCTCTGGGTTCTATGGTTGCTACCATTCTTTTGGTCCTGCTAGCAAGGTATTATATGCGCATTCTCCTATGGACTCTTTCTGTTCAGTGGTCTGTTCTACGCCATCCTCTATCTTCTCCTATCGGGTTAACAAACATTTGCAGATCCCATCTGAGGTGGTGGATTCAAGCAGATCTGACAGTAGGCAGACTGTTCACTCTTCTCTTGCCATCAGCCTTAGTGACCATGGACGCTTCCCATCTAGGGAGGGAGGGCGGGCATTTCCAGGGGAAGATGGTCCAAGGCACATGGACCCAGATTGAAACCAGTCTGCATATCAATGTCTTGGAGATGAGGGCAGTTGTTCTGTCATTGCACACCTTTCAGGACTTCCTCCCTCCAGGGACTATTTGCTGTTCACACCAACATGGCAGTTGTCTGGTACATCAACAAGCAAGGAGGAACCCATTTGTATCCTCTCTGCAGAGAAGCCATGAGTGTCTGGAAATGGGCGATCTCTTCAAACCACTTTCTTGCAATACATGTACCGGGGAAATCGAGCATGTTAGTGGACAGTCTCAGCAGGTCTATTCTGATGCCTCACGAATGCTCTCTCAATCACTCAGTGGCAAATGAAATATTCCACCATCAGGGTTCTCCCTGCTGCAACCTCTTAGCGTCCCCTTACAAAACCAAATCCTGCAGTTATTTTGCTCTGATTCCCCCTTCGTGAGGCTCCCTGAGAGAAGCTGCAGTCCACGATTGGCCTCCGGGACTCCTGAATGCCTATCCTCCTCTTCCTTTGCTCCCTAGATTACTTCACAAAGCCAAATGGTTGAAGAGCTCAGTAATCCTCATTGCCCCCCTTCTGTCTTGTCAAGTGTGGTTCCCCTTCCTGTGGTCTCATCTCAAACATCCTCCTTGGATGCTGGAACCCAAATCGGATCTTCTCTCACCCAATATTAGGACGCCATATGGATCTTCACAATCTCAAGTTGACTGCATGGTTTCTCCACTTCCTATAACTGTTAGATGGCCCAGGTTTCTTCTCTGGTCAAAGCTATCTTTCTGGCCTCCCAGAAACAATCTGCTTAGAAAGTTTACAAGAGTAAGTGGAAGAGATTTTCTGTTTGGGCAATCATTAATAACTTGGACCCTTTTTCAGCTCTAGTTCCTTCTATTCAGTCGTTTTTAGAATCTTTATTTAAGCAAGGTTCCAGTTTTGCTACCATTACACTACAATGTGCTGCTATCTCCAACATTCATTCAGGATTCTCATCACATTCTCTTGGTTCTGCTAGGCTATGTAAAGCTTTCTTGAAAATAATTTTTCTTTTGAGGCCTCCTATTAAAGATCCTTGACCCCCGCGGGATCTCACTCTGGTTTTCCAAGCCTTAACCCAAAGTTTTTTGAGCCAGCTAAAGCTTGTGACTTGAAGTTTTTGTCTTGGGAATCCACCTTTCTTGTTGCAATTATATCAGCAAAAAAGTTTCTGAATTGCAAGCACTTTCTTCCAAACATCCTTACATAATTTTCCACAAGGATAAGGTGTCTGTCCATACTAATCCTTCTTTCATGCCAATAGTGGCTACATCTTCCAATATTAACCAATGTATTCAATTACCAGTGTTCTTTCCTAATCACTTCAACAAAGGAGAATTCCTTCTACATTCCTCAGATGTTCACAGGCAGCTGTGGTTCTACCTCCATAGAACAAGGCAGTTCAGAAAGTTGGACAAGTTATTTGTTTCTTTTCCCCCTAATCAAACTGTTTCCAAAGTAACAATTGCAAAGTGGATCACTAACTGTATTGCCTTCATTTATGAAAAGAATGGTTGGAAGTTGCCAGGTCCTACAAAAGCTCACTCCACAAGGTCTATTGCTGCATCAGCTGCTTTTTCTTCTAGGATTTTAAGTGATGACATCTGTGCTGTTGCCCTTTGGTCTCATTCTTACACCTTTGTGTCCCACTATAAATTGGATGTTGTGTCCACGAGCATGGCGTCCTTTGGCTCTACTGTGCTCTGGCATACTCTACCTTGAGACCATCCAAGAAAATGTGTAGTTGGGGACTCTGACCCATACATGAAGCAGAATGAGAAGGATAACATCAGATTTATTAGTTATGTACTTATCATAACTTGGTATCTGTGTTGTCCTCTTCTTATTGTGCTTCACCTTCCCGCCCAGCCTTCTCCTTTCTTCTGTATACATAGCGGTTTTCTTCTTTTCTTCCTTGGCTTTGGGGGCGGCAAACTCGATCTAAGGAGGTTGGTTGAGGTGCAGAGGATTATGGGTAAGGGGAGGAGTTTGAGTCTGGAGGTTCAAGTCTGTGGGAGGTGGCTAGATGTGACAACAGGTGTGGAAAGGGTTCCATAATTCAGAGCTTCATCTGTAGATGAGGCCAGAGGAAAGAAAACCAGATTTGTTTAGGCCAATATGGGGCAATGAGAATTACTGCTCTCGTCAACCTCTTGGGTTTCTGAAGAAATTTTAGAATCAATGGAATAGGAGAAAGACATACAGTAGTCTGGGAGGCGAATCGTGTACTAGGGCATCCCTCGGAGACTGCCCTGATGGGGGAATTAGGGAAAAGTAGCTGCTGCATTTGTTATTTAAGGGAGAGGCAAAAAGGTCACAGCAAGGCTGGCCCCATGGGCGGAAAATGTTCTCTGCTACCTTCAGATTGCAGGACAACTCATGAGGCATGAGAATGGCTCTGCTCAATTTGCCTGCTATAACGTTGGGCTTTCCCGGAATGTGTGTTGGTATCAGAAAACAGTTGGATGAGATCGCCTATTGCTGCACAGAGAGTGCTTCTTGACACAGAGGGTATAATCTGGTTCCTCCCTGCTTGTTTATGTACCATACCACCAACAGGTTATCTGACTGAATCACTAGTGTCCCTAGAGGAAGAGCAGTCTAAAATGCCTGCAGTGCTAAAAGCACTGCCCTCATCTCCAGGATATTTATGTGGACCTTGACCTTATCTGTGGACCAGGTACCTTGGACCGTCTTCCCCAGATAATGCCCCCCCAATCCTATATGGGAAACACCCGTGGTCACTGTAGCCTGCGGTTGAGGAGGAGCAAATGGTTGACCTTGTGTCATCTGTTCTGAATGAGCTCACATTAGAGATTCTTTTTGCATATGCTCATTATGAGAATTGGTGAGACATTGGTTGTTGAATTAGTGACCACTGAGAAGCCAGAAGCCATTGCAGAATTCTCATGTGATACCTGGCTATTGGAACCAATACAGTTGCCACAGCCATAGATTCTAATACCTGAAGAACATGGCAGGCAGCTGCCTTCTTGTTTCTAATTAACCTTGAAGTTTGCCATCTGATTGTTAACACCCTGGAAGGAGGAAGTCTGACAATCATCTGATTGATGTCTTGCAGTGCCCTTATGAACTCCAGTGTTTGAGTGGGTTCCAAATGAGATTTTTGTGAATTTATGGTTGTGCCTGTCTCGGAACAAACCTGAAGAACAGAATCTCTTGCATAAAGAAGTAGATGCCTGGTTGGGGCGGATATGAGCCAGTCTTCTAATTAAGGAAACACCCGAAATCCTTGTCATCTCAGGTGAGCCGGAACCACTGCCATGCATTTGGTGAATGATCTGGGGGTGGTAGTGAGACCAAAGGGTAGTGCTCTGAACTGGTAATGACTAGTTCCCAGACAGAAGCATAGATACTCTGGAACATCTGTCCATTTTTATATGGTAGTACGCATCCAGAAGATTTATAGATCACATCCAATCGTCCTGTTCCAGAAAAGGAATTATGGCCTGTACCATTACCATTCGGAACGTGTATCGTCGAACTGACTTGTTCAATCTGCTAAGATCTAAGATTGGTCTCCGATCCCTTGTTTTCTATGGAACCAAAAAGAATCTTGAGTAAGTTCTGAATCCTCTCTGGTCTGGGGGGGGGGGATCCTCACTTTTGTAGCAGTTTTTGAATTTAAGTGACTGCTTGATCACTTTGACTGGGTGGAACATCTGGAATTTTTTATTGGGAGGGGGTTGTTGAGAAAAGGGAGTTTGATAACCCCTGATATCCTCTGCACCAACACATTAGAAGTTATCTTTGCTAGGCTGCCCAGTGCAGGGATAGTTGACCCTCAGTTGCCTCCAGAGGTGGACGATTGGGCCTGCTTTCAGGAGCACTGAAAAGGATTCCCAAAGATCCCAGGAACCTTGGTTCTGTGGACTTCCTCTGCTGCGAGGGTGACATCTTCCATTATTGTTTCCCCCTCTGCCAATGAGGGAAAACTCTCCACATGTGCCTTGGTAGGACCCTTGAGACTTGCTGAACCACATTTTTCCACTGCCTCTCTGACCCTTGGGATAAGGTCTTTGAGGAGCTGAAAAACATATGCCCACAGCAGAAAGGGTCTTTACCTTCCTTCTCACACCTGGATACTGTATCATTGACTTTAGGACCAAAAAGAGACATGCCGTCAAATGGAGTGTTGATGAACGAAGACTTAAAAGCTTCCACAAAATCACAAAGGCGCATCTAGGCATGCCTCCTCATAGAAATGCTGAAACCCGCTGCTTTGCTCATTCCTTTGGCAGCATGCTTAAAGAGCCTCATGCAAGAGTTGGTTACTGAATGTAGGGTGACTAACTGGGAAGCTACTTTCTCTATAGCTCCCTCAGCTACTGCTCCTTCAAGATTATGTGAGAGCTCCTTGATCTGATCCCTTTGCAACCTGGTGAAATGCCAAAGGTCAGTGACGAGAAGACACACTTCTCACATCTATTCATCATCCTAGAATCTTTATTTGGAGGATGGCTACTTGAACTCTCCACGGAGAGTTCCTTCTTGGTCATTGCTGCCACGACCATGGTATCTACTGCAACCCCTTTTGTCCAGAAGTCTTGTCTGAGGGAATGGTGGTAATTTTATTTGGTCTCCAGGGAACAGGCTTGATGGAGTCTGGGGTCACCCAAGCCCACTGTGAGAGGCTCATCACCCCAAAAAAAAGTGG